>NW_027556291.1:55463561-56063561 GCF_003287225.1 Phascolarctos cinereus | reverse complement strand
GCTATGCCCAAAGGGCCAAATGGTAAAAGAGGCACAGAAATCCAATAAAGAAAAGAACACCTTAAAAACAGAATTGGCCAAATGAAAAAAGATATATAATAATTCACGGAAGAGAAAAACTTCTTAAAAAGCAGAATTGGCCAAATGGAAAAAGAGGCACAAAAATTCACTGAAGAAATTAAATCCATAAAATTAGAATTGAGCAAGTAGAAGTTAATAACTCTATGAGATATCAAGAAACAAAGCCAAAAGAATGAAAAAATAGAAGACAACATGAAATATCTCACTAGAGAAAAAAAAAACAACTGACCTGGAAAATAGATCCAGGAGAGATAATTTAAAAATTATTCAATTATCTGAAAGCCATGACCAAAAAAAGAGTCTAGACACCATCTTTCAAGAAATTATCAAGGAAAACTACCCTGATATTCTGGAACTAAAGGTAAAACAGAAATGGAAAGAATCTACCAATCACCTCCTGAAAGAGAGCCCAAAATGAAAACTCCAGGAATATTATAGCCAGATTCCACAAGAGCAAAACGTTGGAGAAATAAATACAAGAAAATGGCTGATCTTTGCTTTGGAGGAAGTTTTTTAAATAAATATCAAAAGTAAGACTGAAATTTTAGCAGAGTTAAATCAGTTGAATACTTGGAATAATTGTGTCTAAGTAGAGTAGAAAAAAAATAACCCTGGAGAATACTAAATCAGCAAATAAATGAAATGACTTTTACAGTCATTGTAGTTAGCAGTAGAGCTGGGATTTGAATCTGGCTTCTCTATCTCCAATTCCACAGTTCCTGTCATTGGATCATATTCTGCATTTCCTTCCCACTGTGACTCCAATATGAACCAAGTTGTCCCTCTCTCCTTTCAGTCACTGCCAATCTTTTCAAATGTGTGGTCTCTAGCTGCTGCCTTAAATCTCTCCTCACCTAGTCATTGCCTTCGGCTTCTAAATGGATTTACAGGGTCAAAGTCTTTGGTGTAGAGCCTGAAGAGATCTCAGAGCTCATCCATTCTACCCTCCCATATTATACAGAGGAGGAAACTGAGACCTAGCCTAGAGAGATGAAGTGATTCTTTTTTTTTCTTTTTTTTAATATAAATTTATTTATTTTTAGTTTTCAATATTCACTTCCACAAGTTTTTGAGTTCCAAATTTCTCACCCCTCCCCCCACTCCAAGATGGCATGCATTCTGAATACCACTTCCCCTGGTCTGCCTTCTCTTCTATCTCTCCCTCCCCCCTTTTCTTATCCCCTTCCCCTTCTATTTTCCTGTAGAACAGGATAGACTTCTGTACCCCATTTCCTGTATTTCTTATTTCCCAGTTGCATGTGAAAACAGTTTTTTTTTAAACATGTGTTTTTAAAACTTTGAGTTCCAAATTTTCTCCCTTCCTCCCTCCCCACCCACCCTCATTGAAAAGGCAAGCAACTCAATATAGGTTGTACATGTGCAGTTATGCAAAACACTTCCTTAGTAGACATGTTGTGAAAAACTAACTCTATTTCCCTTAATCCTATCCTGCCCTCCCATTTATTCTATTCTTTCTTTTGACCCTGTCCCTCCTCAGAAGTATTTGCTTCTGATTACCCTCTTTCCCAATCTGCCCTCCTCTCTATCACCCCCCTGCTCTCTTGTCCCCTTCTCCCCCTATTTTCCTGTAGGGTAAGACAGATTTCCATGACCAATTGAATGTGTATGTTATTCTCTCCTTAAGCCAAATCCTATGAGAATAAGATTCCCTCTTTCCCTCTCACCTTCCCCTACTTCCCCTCCACTGTGAGAGACTTTTCTTTTCTGTTTTTTTTTGTGAGATAATTTACCCCATTCTACCTCTCCCTTTCTTCTCCGAGTATCATCCTCTCTCATCCTTTAATTTTATTCTCCAGATATGACCCCTTAATCTTCAACTCACCCTGTGCCCTCTATCTACCTATCTATATATACATACATATAATTTTTTTCCTTCAACTACCCTAATACTGACAAAGTTCTCATGAGTTACAAATATCGAGATGAAGTGATTCTAAAGATCTTAGGTCTATAGCTGACAGGAGTTTCAGAGTCCATCTAATTTAACCCTCTCAATTTAAAGGGAAGAAAACTGAGACCCAGGTTACAGAGCTGACTTGCATAATTTCATACTAAAGATGCTAGGAGTCCCAGATCACCTAGTCAAACTCTCTCAATTTACACAGGAAAAGATTGAAGCCAAGAAAAATGATATGATTTGCCTGAGATCACACAGCAAGTGTCTGAGGCAGGATTTGAACTCAGGTATTTCCCATTCTGAAGCTCAGCAATGTACCCACTTGATCTTGCTGCCTCCTATACTCTCATCTCTCTAGAAGTTCTAAGACTGAAGTGGAAGGGATGAGTGGTCTCTTTTAATTTTAAAAGAAACAGAATTTCCACAAAATGTAAAATTTCATCTAGTAAACATTCAAGAGATACTTGCTGGCCAGAACAGAATTCTGGCTTCCTGTCTACATAAAACTCTAAGCTGAATAGGTGAATTCCTTTAGCCCATCTTTGTTTAAAATAGAGATTTGAGAGGATTTCCATAAAAGTTTAGATTATGACACACCTATGTCTATCAAAATCACCATTTCTGCATCAAGATGATGGAAAGGATTTACAGGTATCATATCATTTAAACAACTTACTATAATACACATGCATCAGATGAGGACTTGGGTAACATGGTAGCATTACTGCCCTACTATTCTCAGAACAATTTCTATCTGCCAGTGCCTGGCACAACAGTAATCTCTTCTTCTGATGCAGACCCACACATGTGAGGAGAGGCATACACATCAGTTTGAGAAGTAGCAAGATCAAACAGCAAAAGGACAAACTGTGTATAAAACCTGAGTCCAAAGTGTGACCATTTCCCAAAAAGACTTACTCTTAGGGACAACTAGGTGCAGTGGATAGAGCACTGGCCCTGGAGTCAGGAGGACCTGAGTTCAAATCCGGACTCTGACATATAATACTTCCTAGCTGTGTGACTCTGGGCAAGTCACTTAACCCTAACCGCCTCACTAAAAAAAAAAAAAAAAAAAAAAAAAGACAACTTCATACTGCTATTATGCTACCTGACAAGAATCACAAAAAATATCAGCCAAGATGTGATTGGCTGTCAGCTGCCCAGTATCAAAACAAACAAACCACCACCACCACCAACAACAACAACAAAAAACCATTGACAGGGAATCTGCTATACTTAGAAAAGAGCTGATGTGAATTTCACCAAAGCACAATTTTCTAATGTTAATTCTGTGCTCAGAGACTTTTTGATAGAGGGACATTAGTCGAGAAAACCTCACCCTGGTTGTTGGTACTGAAGACCTAAACCTTTTAGTGTATGTGAAAGTCAAAGAAGAAGAAAAGTCATAAAGATTATCGATAACTTATTGAGTGTAACATAATATGCAGAGTCACAAATATCTGAGTTTGAACCCTTCCTGAGACACTGTTTTTGGCTTGAGTAAATTAAGGCAGTTGGACTTGGTGGCCTAGAAGGGCCTTTTCCATCATAGGTTCTTTAATATCATTGGGCATGTTACTTCACCTTCTTGAAATTCAGTTTTCAGATTGCTTATGATGTATTTGATTAATTTTTGTGATTTCTGAAATTTAGCTGATGTTGAAAGAAATCATTATTAATAACCAATGATCTTGGAAGATCCAGAGTTTCCCCTTTTTCTCAAGTCCTCACTTTAAAAGCTCAGTCTTGAAGGTTGAACTTTCTCCTCAATGGTAGTCATACCTCAACCAATTTTAAAAGGAATCTAATCTAAGGTGAATTCCTGCCCATTGGGTTCTGCTTAGGTTTAGGTGGGGATAAATTATTTGATTAGATTGCCCAAGGCTGGGAGTAATTTAGAAGTAAATGACATAATCAAAGCTCATTAGAAGAGGTCCAGCCTCTCTTTGTAATATTCATTCTCTCTCATTACTTGTTGACCAGTAAGAGTGGATTGTGGGGAACACCCACTTTAAAAGGGCATATAAGCTTTGAGCCCTTCACCATGATTGTCTTTGGCATTTGAGAGTGCCACTGACCTCTTTTATTAATAAAATGCTAGCATTATTAATAAAATGATTAATTACCCAGAAATAATGTCTCTCAAACTTTTTAAAGATCATAATGTTGACTGGAATGCAATTGAATGTACCAACAATTCTCTAAGAATGTCAATCATTAAATCAAAGTATTATAAGAAATTAATGTTAGCTAATCTCTTTGCCAGACCATAATTATAAGGAGTAAAATGGATATATAGTATAGCATAAGCAGGCCACACAGCAGTAGCTTTTCCTACTAGCACACAGCCTACCTTGGTCCCAATACTGGACTAATTTTAATTATTTCAATTTAGAGTTCTTTAGCTGCAGCTATAGCTTCTAGTTCCATTTGATTTTTATTAGAGTAGTGATAAGTAGAATATTTTATCTAGAAATATGTTAAAGTGATTAACTTGTTTTATTTTAGATAAAGAATTATCAAGTGATAATTGCAATCAATGATTTAAACAGTGTAAAATGATGATTTTTAGCAATATTTTCTGACATCATAGATTCCAAAGACATTTTTCCCAGCATGGGGAACCAGAACCATCAGAAGATGCAATGAAGTTCACTTTCTAATTTTTATTATTAAAAGCAAAATCATTTAAAGTAGACATCAATGTGTTGAAAATTAACTTGGCTGTGGTTGACATCAGTTCTTTGAAAGCAATAAATACTATTACTGGTAAAAGAGCTGATTCAACTCTAACTGGCCAGACATTAGATGATCAGCTCCTCAGAGGGCAGGAACTGCCATATGTTATTATTATTATTATTATTATTTGTATCCCCAGTGCTCAGCACAGTGCCTGGCACATTATAAGTACTTAAAATATTCTTACTGAGTAATTGAGTTCACAACCAGCCCACAAAATTCCTGAAATTTAAGTCAGCTTTTGGAAGGTTGTAAGAAGGAGCCTGTATGAGCATGCTTTAACACACCACTCTCTTAGTCAAATTTTGATGTTTATTACATAAATTTCTCTCCGTACTGAGAATAGCCATTTTCTTATATTTGTTACCTCCAAGTTTCTTCTTGTGAATGGGCAACATTAATACTTTACACAAGGACTTGTTGTGTTTCATGTTGACTCCATTACTATTATAACTTAACCTGTATCATATCTCCCATAATAGGATTAAGAGGGTAAGAGATAATTTTAATGTGATGATTTAGTCTAAATTCATAGTTAAACTGAAAGAATTTATTCCTTACTTCAATGTTATAAACCAAAAAATTCATTTGGCTCCATTCTGCTTCCTTTGACAGCAAATGAGTTGTCACATAAGCTAAAATCCAGTAAAAAAAAAATTTTGAAATGACTCAAAAATGTAATACCAGGGTTCGGACACGCGATGGCAGACAAAAATTGTAATATCTGGGTTGGCCACAAGAGGGAGCCCAAGCCTAAAAAAATGTTTTTCAATGAGCTGCAATATCTCTGTTGGACACGAGATGTCACCATAAGACTGTGTTATTTAAATCAGTCAAACAACATTTAAGTCCTTACTATAGGCCAGGCACTGTGCCTTGGCACAGGGGACGCAAAATCAAATGAAAACAAAGACAATCAAATAAAAACTCAGACAATTAATTGTTCGATCTAATCCAATAAACATTTTTTCTTCAAAAAACTTCTTAAGCACCTAGTTGTTCCAGGAACTGTCCTAGGTACTGAGGATACAAAGACAAAAATGAAATCGCCCCTGCTTTAAAGAGCATGTACATATATACACATATACAACACATCAAGAAGATCCAAGCCAAGGGGCTAAGGATGTAATAACTAGACAGGATTAGTTGGTCAATAAATAACTATTAGGCATTAAGTGTGAGGCAGGCACTGTGCTAAGTACTGGGGATACAAAAGATGTGAAAGAGTCTCTTGCACTCAACAAGCTCATAATCTAATGAGAAAGGCAAAAAGGAAACAAATATGTACAAAACAAACTATATAAATGGGAAATACTTGAGAGAGAAGGCACTACAATAAAAAGGAGTTGGAAAAGATTTCCTGTAGAAGATGGGATTTTAATTGAGACTTTAAAAACTCAGAGAAGTCATTAGGTAGAAAAAAGAAGAGAACATTCCAAGCAGAAGGAACAGCCACAGCAAATGTCTGGAGGTGAGAGATGGAGTGTCTTAGTCATGGAACAGCAAGGCCAGTATCTCTGTATGAAAAAGGAAGTGGCAGACAGGTGTAAGAATACCAAAAAGGTAGGAGGGAGTTATAAAGGATTTTGAATGCCAGAGGATTTCGTATTTAATCTTAGATGTGATAGGGAGACACTGGAGTTTACTGGAGTAGGGGAGTGATAAGGTTGGTCCTGTGCTACAGGAAGATCCCTTTGGTGACTTAATGGATTAGAATGGGGAGAGACCTGAGGCAGGAAAACCCACCAGTGGGCCATTGCAATAGCCCAGGCATGAGGTGAAGAGGGCCTGACTGGAGTGTTGGCAGCGTCAGAGGAGAGAAGACGGCATAGTAAAAAGATGTTCAAAAAGTGAAATTGACAACAGATTGGATGTGGGGGGGGGACAGTGAGAAACAGTGAGGAGTCAGTTTCACCTTTGCAACATCTCTCAAATATTCCCCCTTTCCTAACACTCCAAACCACAACATCAACACTCTAGTTCAGGCCTTCATCACCTCATGCTTCTTCTGCAGGATTTGATGTTCTACACTTAAATTCTTCCAAGAATGGTTACATCTAAAATCCTCTTGTGTTTTCTTTAAAAAATAAATCTGATATTTTTATCTGAAAGATCATTACAGTTATTTATTTCTTAAAATTTATAATTCATTCTCTTTGGAAATCAGACAATTTTGGATGGCTAATGTTGGCAGCACTCTTGTTTAAACATTAATTATTATTGGCTTTCTTTCTTGATGGTACTTCTGCTATCTCAGTTACATATGTCTGAGGAGCATCTAAAATATTAGGTCCTCCTACTTCCTGAGGAACCTGTCCCTGTGCTGAGTTCCTTTCTCTTCTGGTTTATGAGAATTCTCTCTTGCCATTACTGAACAGGATTTTGCTGTTATTGCTTTCAGTCTTTTCTGAGGGCAGTAGGTAGTAAACCAGGGGTGGGGAACCTGCGGCCTCAAAGCCGCATGTGGCCCTCTAGGTCCTTTGACCGAATCCAAACTTCATAGAACAAATCCCCTTAATAAAAGAATTTGTTCTGTAAAACTTGGATTCAGTCAAAAGGCCACACTCAAGGACCTAGAAGGCCACATGTGGCCTCAAGGCCGCAGGTTCCCCACCCCTGTACCAACCCAATGGTTCCTGGCTGCTGGGACCCTCCATCACTGTCTGGTTATCCTCATGAAGAGGCAAGCAGGGAGACAGAACATTCTCTGATAGCTTTGGGTTGGGGTTTTTTTGGGGGGTCGCATATGAAATGTTTTTATAATGCAAAGCCCCTCATTAGGTGTTGTTATTCGTGTATTACCAACTCCATCGGGGTTTTTGCTTGGAACATAGTACATTGCTGATGCTTCATGCTCTCTTTAGTAGTACAGACTATTACCTGGCACCACAGTATACTGGTAAATGTTTAACAACAGGTCTGTAGAACCACAAAGTGTAACATCAACACACTTTTAAGTTTAAGCTGCATTGTTAACATTTTCTCCATCCCTTTCTTAAGTATAAACAATCAACAAAATGATAAATGAAGCCCTGATTTGTAGGATTTGATCATTTACAAGGTGTAGGTGTTCACCATGAAAATTTAAGAAGTGGCAGGCTCAAACTGTATAGCTGTCTCCAGCACACTTGTCTCCCACAATTTGTAATGTTTTCCAACATGCTTCAGCAGGTCTCCAGGTCTCATTTTAAAATTCAATTTTATTTTATTTTCAATACTTAATTCTCGGGGCAGCTAGGTGGCACAGTAGATTGAGCACTGGCTCTGGATTCAGGAGGACCTGAGTTCAAATCTGACCTCAGACACATAACACTTAGTACCTGTGTGACCCTGGGCAAGTCCCTTAACCCCATTGCCTAGCCAAAAAAAATATTTCTCTCCCTCCATGCTCCCCTTCCTTTACCCATTCAGAAGTTAAGAAAAACAAATATGTAGGCCTATGCAAAACAAATTCCCATACTAACTATATCAGAAAACAAGAAAGAAAAGAAGAAAAGAAAATATGCTTCAATGTGTACTCCAAGTACATCAGTTCTCTTCTATCTGGTAGTGGTGGCATGCTTCACCATGAGTCTTCTGGAAGTGTGGTTGCTCACAAAGTTTATTATCTTTGTAATATAGTTGTTATTGTATAAATTGTTCTCCTTGTTCTACTTACTTCACTTTGTTTTTGGTTTTGTTTGTTTTAGGCAACTGGGGCTAAGTGACTTGCCCAGGGTCACACAGCTAGTAAGTGTCAAGTGTTTGGTCTGAGGCCGGATTTCAACTCAGGTACTCTTGACTTCAGGGCGAGTGCTCTATCCACTGCACCACCTAGCTGCCCCCTACTTACTTCACTTTGCATCATTTCATACAAGTATTCCCAGTCTTTTCTACCATAAAGAGATCGCCTATAAATATTTTTATGTATGTGGGTCCTTTTCCTCCTTCTTTGATCTCTGGGGTATAGACATCATAGCAGTATCCCTGGGTAAAATGATATGCCCAGTTAAATAACTTGTTGGGCATAGTTTCAAATTGGTTTCCAGAATGATTGGACCAGTTGACACTACCATCAATCATCTGTGAAAGTGCCTGTTTTCCAACTGACACTTCTTGGAGTCAAGATGGTAGAGTAAGAAGTATGTCTCTCTCACCCTCCCTTATTGACTTCTGAAAGCCCAGAAAACATCAGCCCAGGAAAAACCCTGGAACAGCTGAGCCAGCAGAAAGAAGGTGTGCAGCAGTCTTGTAGCCCAGGAAGCTTGGGCGATTAATGGGAAAGGCCCCTCTCACTCTGGTGGAAGGGGAGCAATATGGGACAGGAGGTGTCCCATCAAGCCAGCAGCAAGCCCCACCTCAGCAAACCAGGGGGAGATCCTGAGCTCCAGGATGATGGAGCAGGCAAGTGCCAACACTAGGACCACCCCCCACAAGTGCCTTGGCACAAGCAGGGAAACCAATAAACACCAGCTCAGAAAACCACTAAATGCACTGGCGTTCTCCAGCAGCCAAACTTCTCAGTGCTTCAACATAACTCCAAGCTGGCAGACATCTTCCAGGAGCCAAACATTCGAGTGCTTTAAAGAAGCCCGGATGAACAGGCATCCTCTAGGGGCCAGACTCCTCACCCCCATCCTAACAGCTTTAGTGCTGCTGACCCCAGCACAGAACCAGGTAAGCTGCCAGGCCCCTACGGCCTTCAGCTGCCAGCAGTTAAGGCCCCAGCACACAAAATCAGTGACCAGGTCCCAGGCTTCCAGCACAAGAAGCTTGGATCAGTGCCCCCTGTGCTCCAGCAGTAGAGCTCAACTTTAAAAGCCAGGAAACAGGCAAACACCATGAGTAGAAAGCAGAAATGGACAATGACCATGGATTCTTATTATGGGAACAGGGAAGATCAAGGCACAAATTCAAGAAAAGGACAACACTGTCAATATACCCCACATCCGAAATCTCAAAGGGGAATATGAACTGGTCTCAAGCCTAAAAAACCTTCTTAGAAGAGCTAAAAAAGGATTTTAAAAGTCAAATAAGAGAGGTAGAAGAAAAACTGGGAAAGGAAATAAGAGGTATGCAAGAGAGAATCAATAACTTGGAAAAGGAAGGACAAAAATTGACTGTGGAAAACAAGGCCTTAAAAAATAAAATTGGGAGGAAGACGGTGAAGTAGGTCAGAAAATTTCAAGCTCTCAAGATTTTCCTCCCACAAAAGAGATAAAATAGTGCCTCTGGGCAAACATAGAGCCATGAAAACAAATAAGAGTAAGGGCAGAACAGGGGTTCTCATGGGACAATCAGAGAAGATCTGAAGAAAAATCCCAGGATGAGATTTTCTCCCTGTGGAGAGTAAACATAGGCTAGGGACCACTTAAACAACAAATGCCAAGCCCTTGGGGTTAGCTGGTTTGGGAGGCTGCCTCGGCCAGCCACAGAAAATTTTACCCCCAGGACAGTGAGGGGACCTGGGAAAGATCTAGGGAACCTCTGCTGAAAAGGAACACCAGACCAAAGTTGCGCTGCAGAGACACAGTGGGGGTTAAAAAGGAACCAGCACATGCCCACTGTGTGCAGAAGCAGTGGGGTGGGGACATCGCTGGCTGTGGGCACTTACAGGAGGCTGGAGGTATTGGTTTGAGTTCAAGGTCAGAAGTGAGAACTAAAGAGGATTAGATGCCAGAGGCACCATCCCCTATATCCCAGGACTAGAAGTGATTATAAAAACTAAATTATTACCCAAAAAGTACACAGGCAAAGGAGAAAGAATCCAACCATAGACAGTTACTATGGGAATAGAGAAGATCAGGGTTCATTTTCAGAGGAGGATACTGAAGTAAAGAAACTCTTCTACCCCAAAGAATAATGTCAAATAGTCAACTGCCCAAAAAGAATTCATTGAAGAACTTAAAAAAGACTTTAAAAATCAAATGAGAGAGATTGAGGAAAAACTAAAAAGAAAAATAAGAATAATACAAGAAAAACAAAAAGATTATGAAAAGAAAGTCAACCAATTAGAAAAGGAGATCCAGAATCTTAAGGAAGAAAATGACTCATTCAAATTAAGAATTGGGCAAGGGGAAGTCGGTGAAGTTATAAGAGATGAAGAAATAAAAAAATGTATATATAAAGAATGAAAAAATAGAAGAGAATGTGAAACATCTCATAAGAAAAACAATGGATCTAAAGAACAGATCAAGAAGAAAAAACATAAGAATAATTGGACTACCTGAAAGTTCTGATCAAAAAAAGAATCTTGATACAATAATACAAGAAATAATTAAAGAAAATTTTCCTGAAGCACTAGAACAGGAGGGGAAAGTAGAAATAGAAAAAATCCACTGATCACCACCTGAAAGAGATCCTATGAGAAAAACTCACAGGAAGATTATAGTCAAATTTTGAAACCCCCAGATCAAGGATAAAATATTGTGAGCAACAAGAAAAAAATTTACATATGGTGGTACCACAATTAGAATTATATAAGACCTAGCAGTGGCAACACTAAAAGATCATAGGTCTTAGAACACTATATATCAAAGAGCAAAAGAACTTGGCTTCCAACCAAAAATATCATACCCAGCAAAACTAAGCATAATTCTGAATGAAAAAAAAATGGACATTTGGTCAATTGTCAGACTTTCAGGACTCTTAAAAAAAAAAAAAGACAACCCTGAACTCAATAGAAGATTTGACATACAAGAGCCAAGAGAAATATAAGGTACATACCAATGACAAGGGACTAAATAAGGATAGAATGTTTACCTTTTATGTCTAAGACTGTTATTAGTAATTGGGTAGCTTATAAGAAAGATTGGAATAGATCTGAGGATGATATGACTTCAAATAGTAAAACCATTGAAGAACAGCTAAAAGAGTAATTATCTTTTACAAATGAGGTCAAAAGGAAGAACCAAGACAGAGGAATTAGATGGGGGAGAGGGACTGTTAGTTCTGGAAACCTACTCTTATCAGGAATGGGTTTAAGAGGGGAAAATACATGTACATTTAGAAGAATATTAAAGTCTTTCAAATTTAAAAAGAAGATAAAACTCTAAAGGGATAGGCAGAGGATAAAGTAGGGACCTTTAAAAGGGAGGGTGAGGGAATAGGTTAAAAGGGGGATAAAAAGGGGCTTTAGATTTAGGGGAATGGGAGGATAAGGGAGGGATTGCTGGAGTGGTGGTATGCTAAATAAGAGGAGGGTAAGGTAGCAGGTAGAAGTAAAGAAGAGGAGTTAGGAGAGAAAGGAAAAAATAAATATGCACAAATATAAAAACAAAGATTAGGAGTAGAATTTCTTAGGGAAAGGATATGTTCATGTATACATACATACATACATATATATAGATAGATAGATAGATAGATAGATAGATAGATAGATAGATAGATCTCAATACCTATATATAAATATATCCATGCTCAACTGTAGCCTTGGGGTGGCAGGTAGGAGGGAGGAAGGGGGGAAAAGAACAAAGTAAAAAGTGTACAGCAGAGAACAAAAGAAAACCTACAAGGAAGCAAAGAAAAGATGGACAGCTTTCAACATAATGCACAGTATTTAATATATACGCTTTCTTGAAATGAAGAGTTATTGCTATATATTTTGAATCCTCTCCTCTGTTCTGCTGTGCACATGACATGTTTTTTCTTTTCTTATTTTATATTTAAGTTTAATATTTAAGTTCATAATGTTTCTTTCTCTTTTCTTATTATGTATTTAAGTTTTAGCACTTGTCTAAAATTTAAAAAAAAAGTTAAAAAATACAATTGGCCAAATAGGAAAAAGTACACTAAAGAAAACAAGTCTTTAAAAAATACAGTTGGCCAAATGGGGGGGTGGGGGGGAAGTGCACTGAAGGAATCAACTCCTTAAAAAGCAGAATTGGCCAAATGGAAAAGAAGGTACAAAATCTAATAGAAGGAAACAATTCATTAAAAATTAGAATTGGGCAAGTGGAAGCTAATGACTCTATGTGATATCAAGAATCAGTCGAATAGAATCAAAAGAATGAAAAAATAGAAGAAAATGTAAAATATCTCACTAGTAAAACAACTGACCTGAAAAAAATAGATCCAGGAGAGACAATTTAAAAATTATTGGTCTACATAAAAACCATGATGAAAAAAAAGAGCCTGGACAGCATCTCTCAGGAAATCACCAAGGAAAACTATCTTGAAGTCCTAGAACCTGAAGGTAAAATAGTCATTGAAAGAATCCACTGATCAGCTCCTAAAAGAGATCCCAAATTGAAAATGCCAAGGAATATTGTAGCCAAATTCCAAAATTACCAGGTCAAAGAGAAAATACTACAAGAAGACAGAAAGAAACAATTTAAATATCATGGAACCACAGTCAGGATTATGAGGACCTTGCAGCTTCTACATTAAAGGACCAGAGGGCATGGAACATGATATTCCATAAGGCAAAGGAGCTCGGATTACAACCAAAGATCAACTACCCAGTGAAATTGAGAATAATCTTTCAGGGGAGGAGATAGACATTCAGTGAAATAGGGGACTTCCAAACCTTCCTGATGAAAAGACCAGAGCTCAACAGAAAATTTGATCTTCAAATACAAGACTCAAGAGAGGCATAAAAAGGTAAACAAGAGAAAAAAACAACAACAACATATTATTAATAAGGGCAAACTGTTCACATCCCTACAAGGGAAGATGACACTTGTAACTCTTGAGAACTGTATTGTTTTTACAACATTTAAAAGGGATATACATAGGCAGAGGGCATGGGTGTAAGTTGACTTTGATGTGCTGATAAAAAATCTAAGTGGTGAAAAGGGATTGTTCTGGGAGAAGAGGAAAGGAGGAGGCAGATAAGGGTAAATTACATCACATGAAAAGGCACAAAAACAGTAGAGAGAAAGAAGTGAGGGAGATGAGCATTGTTTCAACCTTATTCTCATCAGAATTGGCTCAACAAGGGAATAACATACTCAGTTAGGTATAGAAATCTAACTTACCCTACAGGAAGTAGGAGGGGAAAGGGGAAAGAAAAGGGAGAGGTAGATAGAAGGGAGGGAAGAAGTAGTAAGGGTAAAGGAGAAGAAAAGGGAGGGGACTGATAGAAGGGGGGGGCAGACTGAGGGAGGTTGTGGTCGATGGGCAGAAGCAAAACTCGTGAGGAGGAAAAGGGAGAAAGGAGAGAGAAAAAGTATAAATGGAGGAAAATAGGATGGAGAGAAAGACACACATAGTAATCACAACTGTGAATGTGAATGGGATGAACTCTCCCATAAAACAGAAGTGGATAGCAAAGTGGATTTAGAACCATAATCCTACAATATGTTGTTTAAAAACCTGGAAAGACTTACACAAACTGATACTCAGCAAAATGAGAAGAACCAGGAGAACATTGTACACAGCAACAGCCACATTGTGTGATGACTGACTTTAATAGACTTAGCTCTAATCAGCAATGCAAGGATCTTAAGACAATTGCAAAAGACTCACAACAGAAACTGCTGTCCACATCCAGAGAAAGAACTTAGGAGTCTGGATGTAGATGGAAGCATACTATTTGCTTTCCTTTTCTTTTGTTGTTTTGTTTTGTTTCTTCTTTTTTGTGGTTCCTCCTATTAGTTCTAATTCTTCTTTAACATCATGACTAATGTGAAAATATGTTGAATATATATAAGTAGAGCCTATATCAGATTGCATACCATCTTGGGGAGGGAGGAGGAAAAGAAGAGGGAGAAAATTTAAAACTCAAAATCTACAAAAGTGAATGTCAAAAACTAAAAATAAATTAATTTTTTAAAAAAGAAAAGAAAGTGCCTGTTTTCCCACATCCCCTCCATCACTTCTCATTTTCCTTTTTTGTTATGTTAGTCAATCTAATAGTTGTTCTTTTAAGAGTTATTTTAATTTGCATTTCTCTATTAGTGATTCAAAATATTTTTAATATGGCTGTTGATAGCTCGGGTTTTTTCATCTGAACTTGGCCTATTCATATCCTTTGACTAGCTATCAATTGGACAATGTCCTTAACCTTATGAATTTGATTCAATTCCTCACATATCATAGAAAAGAGAACTTTGGGGCAGCTAGGTGGCGCAGTGAATAGAGCACTGACCCTGAAGTCAGGAGGACATGAGTTCAAATCTGGCCTAAGACCAAACACTTGATACTTACTAGCTGTGTGACCCTGGGCAAGTCACTTAACCCCAAATGCCTAAAAATAAAAAAAAAATTAAAAAGAAAAGAGAACTTTATCAGAAAAACTTGCTGCACAGATTTTCCCCAATTTCCTGATTCTTATCTAATTTTAGCTGCATTGGGTTTTTTTCTAACAAATTTTAATTTTATATAATAATTATTACACATTTTATCTCATGAGAACCTCCCTATCCCTTGTCTGGTCATGACCTCACGTTCTGCATATAGATCTAACAAGTAATTTCTTCTGTGTTCTTCTAATTTGTGTATGCGTCACCATTTATGTCTAAATCAGATATCTATGTTTATCTTGGTATATTTTGTGGTCTACATCTAGTTTCTGCCAGACTAATTTTCTTAGTAGTTTGGTCAAATACTGAGTTCTTACCCCAATAATCTGGATCTTTGGGTTTATTAAACACTAGATTACTGTGCTCATTTGCTTCTATATATTGTGTACCTAATCTATTTCATTAATCAACTTCTCTTTTGCTAATCTTCTCAAAAAGTCCATCTATAATAGGTGCCTCTACTTTCTCTCCCCTTGTTCTCTTCCTAACTCCTTACAATCTCACTTCCAACCATATCATTCCACAGAAACTCCTCTCTCCAAAGCTATTATCCAATGGTCTCATTTCTCAAATCCTCAGTTCTCATTCTCTTGGACCTCTCTGCAGCCTTTGACCCTGTTGATCACTCTCATCTCCTTGATACTCTCTTCTCTACATTTTTGTTTTTCCTCCTACCTATCTTACCACTCCTTCTCTGTCTCCTTTGCTAGACCCTCCAGATCACATACTCTAACCCTAGGCATCACTCAGGTTTCTGTCTTGGCCTTCATCTTTTCTCCCTCCATACTACTTCATTTGATGATTTCATCAGCTCTCATGGATTTAATTACCATCTCTAGGCTGATGATTCTCAAAACTACCTTTTCTGCCCAATCTCTCTGCTGATTTCCGATCTCACATCTCCAACTGCCTTTTGGACATCTCAAACTGGATATCCAGAACAGCTCAATATGATCCAAACAGAACTCATTATTTTTCCCCTAAGTCCTCCTCCCTTTCTACCTTCCCTATTACTGTAGAGGACAATACCATCCTTCCAGTTCTTCAGGCTCACTCTCATCACATTCAAACTGTTGCCAAGCCTATATATTTCACCTTTGCAACATCTCTCCAATATTCTCTTCTCTGACACTGCCACCATTTTGGTAAAGGCCCTCATCATCTCATGCCTTGAAGAGCTTTGGTCTTCTTCCCTCAAGTCTCTCTCTACTCTAATCCATTCTCCATACATTCACTAAAGTCACTTTCCTAAAACAGATCTGATCATGCAACACACACACACAAACACACACATACACACACACACACTCAATAAACTTCAGTGGTTCCCTATTGCCTCCAGGAAGAAATACAAAATGCTCTGTTTGGCATGCAAAGCCCTTCATAACATAGTTCCTTCCTGTCTTTCTCATCTTCTTACACCCTACTACCCAACACACACTCTTCAATCCAGCAACAGTGGCCTACTGTCTGTTACATAAACAAGACAATCCATCCCTCAGCTCCAGGCATTTTCTCTGACTGTTCCCCATACTTGGAATGCTCTCCCTCCTCCACTCTAACAACTGACCTCCCTGGCTTCCTTTAAGTCCCAACCAAAATCTCAATTTTTTAACATTCAATACTCACAATTTTAATTTTTTTACTCACAATTTTCACAGGAAAAAAAGTGAAATTTTATTTTAAAATCAGAAGTCAGTTTGGGGATCTGCTTTAAGGTTAGTTTAATATAGCTTATTCCAGTCACCTGAATTAATAAGCATACCCTAAAGGCCTAAGAACTTTCATCCAAGAAAAAAGTCAAATATAACTTCCTATTAAAAAGAAACACAAGTGCCAGTACGCCACATGGAAAACACCATTCAAACTCAACATTTCAGTAATTTACGTTGTCCCCTGATGCAAAGACACTGAAATGCTTCTTATTCAAATGCTTCAAAGGCCAAATGTTTCCCTTTAACAAATCAAAATTGTTTCAGAATTAGATCCAAGTTCATCTGGCAAAATGATTTAAGATATGGTCTATATAAAATATAAAATAAATTGTGTTATTTTAGTCTCATGAAGAATCACATGCAGGAGAAATGATTCCTTCTGTTGAGATCAACTAACATCTTGATTGGCCAAAAATTTTATACTCCAACAGTCCTGGTGTGACATATCTATCCATTAAGGTGAAAATAAATGTACTATTGGCTTTTTTGAGCAATACTTTTAGTCACAGGGGTCTGCTGCTGATAAATACTATGTAACTACGTTATCTTCATTTGGCATTTGTTTTGCTTCTACATCATTACTACAAAAGTAGTCTGTTTCCTGTGAATAGTAATATATTTTATGTGGGCAAAAATCAGTTAAGTGGAACTGAGTTCAAGTTTATTACGAGCTAGAGGTGGTTATACTCATCTGAGATTTTCTCCAAAGTTTCTGAAGCAGTTTTGATTTATATATGTGCTAAAGTTAATCCTTGAAATACAAAATGCATTTGCAGTCATATTATATAGCTAGCTACAGGCAGATTATACTTCCTAAGCAAAACAGGACTAAGTGGAAAACAATGAGTAAACTAACTACTCCTTCAGCATTATCTTCATAACTTCCACTTGCACTGCTCCATCACAGCCTTCTGGCAAAACACTGACACTTCATGTTATAATTCTAAAGATATATAGATTTAAAAATTGATTTCCACAAAGAAATATTAAAACTTCATATACAACAAATCTGTTTTTAAAAGTACAGAAATAACATCTATGCCAATTGTTCTATCATGCTGATAATTTGCAGTACATATGTAAGATAGTTCAGATTTGGTCACTCAAATATTTATAGCATGTATACTGTATATCCTGAATATAATGAACACACTACTCTAAGTTTAGGTTATTAGTCAGAATGTGTATTCAAAATATTTTCTATATCAAATACTGCCATAACCCAAACTCTGCATATAAGATGCCAATAGTTACAACTTTTGTTCTATTTGATTATTAAAAGCATTTCATTAGCAAGCTACTAATGTTAAGCACACTAAATGTACAAAATACACAACTATTAAAAAGAAGGGAACATTCATTGCCATGCAAAAATCTTAACTAATAAAACTGCATAGAAATGCAATTTAAAAGGGTAAACTCAAACAAACTTTTACGTAACACTTATGACATGAAGTCAGCAGTCAATTCTGCTTAACACAATGCTTAACCAACCAAGATTTAGAAAAGGAAATACATTCTTTTTGCTGGTGTTTATCAGATCTTTGAATTCACAGGAACAATCCAAATCAGCAGCCTTTATAAATTATCTCTGTCTCATGAAATTAACTCTTAACAGTCTTTTTAATGACATCTTTTCTTTCAGAGAAGTCATAAGCAGGATAGTTTTCATATACTTCTTTCAAATCAGTTTCATTGTGACTTCTTCGAAGCTGGCATTGGCCAGAAGTTTCTTTACAGTCTCTTTTAGTTCTTCATCTGTAGGCGGTTTCTTCAGCTTTTTAATTAAAGGCTCATCATCTGAACTATCTTCAGATTAACTTTTTTTTAAATTATTTTGATTTTTCTTAGTCGTACTGCTATCTGCCTTCTTGACATTGGCACTTTTTACAGATTTTTTGCTTTTAGAAGGAGTTTTTTGTTTAGGTTTTGCTTTTTTAGACATCTTTTTAGGTGGCTCTGATGGGGTTCTTGGGTGCTTGTGCTTGGACCCCAATTTCTCCCTGGCCTCAGAAACACTATCCCTGGCAGTTTCTCCTCAGCCCAAGGCCACTGTGCCTAGCAATTACTCATGAGTGGGCCCCAGCAAAACCCTTATCTCTTTCCCTGGTTCAGTTACAAACAGCACCTGAAGGAATTATTAGTTTGAACTGGCTTTGCACTGGGTCATAAAGATATTCTTACTCACTTGACTATCTATACTACCGCCCTACCTCATTATCTACATCCTGGACTCCTCATTATGTATATTCTAGACTTAAGACATATGTATACTCCCTACATCTATCTTGTCAAACAAGACATTGACTGGTGGCAAGACTAGACAACTCTCAGTTACCCCTGAACTTTAGTTAACTTACTGATGTAGCAGGCCTAAAACCACACCTCCACGTGGCCCCCCTTGTGGGCTTTTCCCAGTGAACTCTGGGTAAAATGCCTGCAGAGTAGGTACAAGAAGGGTATGTTCCTTTAAGAACTGACCACCCTTAACCACTCCCTAATCCCACCCTGAATCACCTAGTTAGCATGTTTGGCACATGTTTTATTATATTTTATCCTACATAAACTTTAACTGTACCCCTCTAAGATTGCAGGTTCCTTAAGAATCCTTGCTCGCTGAAAAGCGTAACAATAAACTTTTTGCCAACTTGACTTAAAGAATGCTTGAGTTTATGAATTCATTCCAGATGACCCTGTCTTATACTTCAGTCTTTGAGGGGTCACAACCTCTCAGACCGCAACAGCTCTTCTTCATTTTCTTTATCTTCTTCCTCTGAAGAGTCCTTTTTTTTTTTCCATCTTCACTACTAGATTCGTCTGATAGAATTTCAGGGTATTTGGTATGCTTAGCCTTCCTTGACATTCCAGAGCTGCTCCGTTCCTTTTTACTGCCTTTACTTGGTGTTTTGTTATGTTTTGTTTTGTTTTTATTTTGGCAATGGCTTGCCAGAAGGCTTTGAATGCATTAAAAAATTCAAGATCCTGGTTACCAACTCACTATGCCTGATCTCTCCAAATCAAGAACTTCACAGACACTTTTTAACATACATTCCTAAATTGTTTCAACATTTTTTCCTTTTTTTTATATATTGGTCACTTCCTTTTTTGAATGGAAAGCCACTGAACTGACCCACATTCTTCTTCAGAAAAGCTACTGTGCCTGGCCTGTTGTAAAGCAGTTTATGAAGATTTCTAAGTTCATCAGGTTTCTTCTTACTTAGGAAGAAGTATATTCTTTCAGTTTCACAAAGTTTCTGTCCCTTTCCTTGGGCAATTGTAAATTGTTCCCTTTGTAGGGAAAATACTTGCATTGTCAACCTCCCTACTTTCTTCTTGCCTTCTATGATGAGACTCTTTTCTTTTTCTTCCTCTTCATCCTTTTCATCTTCCTCCTCCTCCTCATCTTCCTCTTCTTCACTCTCTTCCTTGTCAGACACCTCAGGGTCTCCAAAATCTCACTTTTAAAGGAAGCCTTCCCCAAACTCCCTTAATTCTAATGCTTTCTCTCTGTTAATTATTTTCTGTATATCCTGTATAAAGCTTTTTTTGCATATATTTGTTTACATGTTGTCTTCCCAATTGGATTGTAAGCTCCTTCAGGGTAGGGAAAATCCTTTGTATCTTCTTGTATCCCCAGAGCTTAGCACAGTGTCTGGTACATAGTAGGCACTTAATAATTGTTTATTGATTGACTGAAATTGTTTTGATGGTTATTGTTTTACAGAATAGATTAAGATCTAGTATTTCCTGATTTTTTGCTTTAATTCACTTGATATTATAGACCTTTTCCTCCCCCAGACAACTATTCTTAATATTTTTTCTAGATCTAGAAAGTAATACTTTGTTAGCTTGATGGATATAGCATAGGACAAATAAATTAAATAGAATTGTCATTTTTATTATATTGATTCACCCTAACCATGAGCAATTAATATTTCTCCAATTATTTCAATCTGTCGTTATTTCTTTAAAGTATGTTTTGCAACTGTGTTCACATTGTTTCTGCCTGTGTCTTATAATGTCAGCTCCCAAGTATTTATCCTTTCTGTAGCTACTTTAAATGGAATTTTCTTATCTTTTTCTGCTAGATTTTGTGAATAATTTATTGAAATGCTGTTGGGATTATTTCATACTGAGCAACTGCTGAAGTTGTTAATTGTTTAAATTAATTTCTAATTAAGTCTCTAGGGTTCTCTAAAAAAAATTACGTAAGCTAAAAAGCAATAATTTTGTTTCCTCTTTCTCTATGCTTATCCCCTTCATTCCCTTTTCTACTTTCATCTGTAATAACTGTCATTTTTAGCACTGTTTTGAACAGTAATGGCAATAATGGAAATGTTTTCTTTGTCTCTGATCTTATCAAAAGGGTCTCTAATTTATCTCCATTACAGATAATACCATGTATCATATCAAGGAAAGATGTTTACTCCTATGCTTTATAGATTTTAAAAAAAAAAACAGGAATATATAGGTGTTACATCTTCTGAAAGGCTTGTTGTGCATTTATTGACATAATCCTATGATTTTTGTTAATCTTGTTATTAATATAAATAATAATTTGCATAGTTTTCCTAATGTTGAATCATCTCAGCATTCATGATGTAAATCCAGTCTGGTTATAATGTATATCTTTATAGTATGTTATTCTAATTTCCTTAATAATATTTTATTTAAATGTTTCACATCAATACTGATGAGATATTAGTGAATAAATCTCTTTCTCTTGCCTTTTTCTGGTTTAAGTTTCAAAACCATGTCTGTTTGATAGATGGAATGAGGTATGACTCCTTTTTCATATGTTTTTAAACATCTTACATAATATTATAATTGTTCTATTAATATTTTACATAATTCACATAATTATATATTACATGAATGTTATATTACTGTATATTACATTATATATACTTACATAATTACATGTAAATCCATATGGTCATGAGTATTTTCTCTTTTTGAGTTCATTTATGGCTTCTTCAATTTATTTTTCAAAGATACAATCATTTAAGTCCTCTACTTTCTATTCCTCTAGGCATTTTATATTTTTATAAATATTCATCTATTTCTTATAGATTTTCAGGTGTATTGGTATACAAATGGGTGACATATTTCCTAATAATTTCTTTTTTGTTTTTATCATTAGTTGCAAATTCATGTCTTACAATTTGGATATGGATCATTTTTTTTCTTTCTTTTTAAAATCAAGTTACCTTATAGTTTATCTATTTTATTGGTCTTTTCATAAATCCCACTCCTATTTTAATTTATTCCTTCAATGTTTTCATTTTGCCCACTTTTGCTAATCTGTGATTTTCAGGATTTCTAATTTTAAATCTAATAAAGGTTTTTAATTTGTTAGTTTTCCATTTTTTTAGTTGCATGCCCAATTCATTGCTCTCTTCTTTCTTAAAAGAAATTACTTAGAAATATCCATTTTCTACTAAGTATTGCATTTTCTGCATTCCAGAAATTCATGTTGTCTCATTACCTTTTTTGTCATCTTTAATGACAAATTTTAATGAAATTATCATTTCTATGAATTGTTTTTAGACATCTGTAATGAAATTTTTGTCATCTTTAATGAAATTATCATTACTGTGATTTGTTTTTAGACTAAGTCATTCTTTAGAACTAACATATTTAGTACACATTTATTTTTATCTTCTGTTAATAACCTTTTATGTCAATAAAACATGCAGTTAATATTTCTGCTTTTCTGCATTCATTTGTGAGGGTTTTATGCCATGATGCATGATCATTTTTGTGATGGTACTCTATACAACTCTGAAATATGTGTATGCCCATTCAATATTATCTAGCTATGTATCATATTTTACATTTCTAAAAATCTATTTTCATCTTTCATTTCTTTTTGTATTATTTTTGGTTAGACCTCTCTAGGTCTTGGATGGGATTAAATTGAGATCTAATTCCATTATAGTAACTCATTTAACTTTTCCTTTAAGAATTTAGATGCTATGCCATTTGGAACATATATGTTTAGTACTAAAATAAATTCTATGATTCTTCCATCAAGTTTTCCAGTTTATTTTAACTTGGTGTATTTTCTTGTTGCTTCGTTTAAGCTCATAATTGCTACTCTTACCTTTTTACTTCAGGTTAAGTGTAACAGTTTCTAGTCCAACCCTTATTTTCACTCGAAGCTTCTTTCTGTTTCAAGTGTATTTCTTGAAAATAATATATTGTTGAATTCTGGTTTCTAATCTTTTCAGCAATTCTCTTCCATTTGGTGGATAAATTCATCCTGCTCATACTTATGATCATTAATTTTGTATTTGCCTCCATCTTATTCTCTTATACCTTTCCTTCTTTTTGCTTCCCTTACCCTCTTTAAGAGTTTGTTTTGCATTCGGACAATTCCTGCCTTGATCTATTTTTCCTCTTATGTTTCAATTTTCCTCAGTTTCCCTGTTTGGTAAAATGCATTTCTGTGCCCAATTGTACACGTGTCTGTTTCTCTCTGTGTGTGTATCTGTGTGTATATTCTTCCCTCCTTTGACAAGTTTAGATGAAAGTGAGGTTCAAATGTCACTTGCTTCCCTTTCACTACCATATCCTGATTGTATATAGACCTCTTACACATCCCAAATTTGCAATATAATTTTCCCCATCCTCCTTCTCTGTCCACCCTCTTAGTATACTTCTCTCTCCTCCTTTACCATTCATCTTGAATGATTATCAGAAAATAACAACCACTCTCAGGCTTTCTATCTAATTAGACTCCCTCTTTGATTCCTGATGATCAAAGACTTCTGGAGAGATACAGGCATAATCCCCCATATTAGAGTATAAACAGTTTATCCTTGTTTAGTCATTTCTAACTGCTGATTCATGTTTACCTACTTATGCTTCTATTATCTTCTGTGTTTGCATTTTATAGTTTCTATACATCTCTGGTCTTTTAATTGGGAATGCCTAGAAATCCTTTATGTCTTTAAAGATGTATTTTTTCCCACAGAAGGATTATACTCAGTTTTTCTAAGTAAGTTGTTCTTGATTGTAAACCTAGATCTTCTGCTTTGTGGAATAGCACCTTCCAAGTTCTCTGTTCCTTTAATGTGGTGACTATTAAATTGTGTGATTCTGACTGCTGCTCCTCAGTACTTGAATTCTTTCTTTCCAGATGTTTGTAGTATTTTTTTCTTTGACTTGGAAACATTAGATTTTGGCTATTATATTCCTGATAATTTCTATTTGGGGGTTTTCTTTTGTGAAGTACCCCATGAATTCTTTGTGTTTCTACTTTGTTCTCTGGTTTGAAAAGATCTAGGCAATTTTATTTTATGATTTCTTAAAATATGATATCTAGGCTAGTTATTATGACATTAAGTTAGTCTTATAATTCTTTTTGTGTGTGCATGTGAGGCAATTGGGGTTAAGTGACTTTCCCAGGGTCACACAGCTAGTGATTGTTACGTGTCTGAGGTCAGATTTGAACTCAGGTCCTCCTGACTCCAGGGCTGGTGCTCTATCCACTGCAACACCTAGCTGCCCCTTATAATTCTTAAAATATCTCTCCTCAATATCTTTTTCAGGTTAACTGGTTTTGATACCAAATACCTTGTATTTTCATTTTTTTCATTCTTTGGCTTTGTTTTGATATTTTTTGATGTTGAATAGAGCCATTAATTTCACTTTGATCAATTACCATTTTCAGGGAGTTTCAGGGAATTGACTGTTGTGGGAAGAGGCTGATATACTTTAAGATCCAACCCCCTGGAAAACCATCATCAGAGGGGAAGAAGTAAAAAAATGAGTAATATGGGAAAACAAAAATGAAATTACTAAAGATTTCAGGAGACAGAAAACTGAAAGACCTTGAATATAGTAGATAAATCAATAGGTAAAACCTTAAGAGCAGAAGGAAATATGACCACTCAGTTTACTAAAAGTGTTCGGACCTCCATGAATAAATACTATAAAACAAATGAAAAGGACTCAACATATAATGATACAGAAAACTGTGGGATTTGAGGAGAAGATGGAACCATAACATGCTGTTCTTAAATGGTTTTTTAAAAAATGAGAATTATGAGAGTGTTGCAGTCTGAGAGGTTGTGACCCCTCAAAGACTGAAGTACATGACAGATCATCTGGAATGAATTCAGACTCAAGTATTCTTTAAGCCAAGTTGGCAAAAAGCTTATTGTTACGCTTTTCAGCGGGCAAGGATTCTTAAGGAACCTGCAACCTTAGAGTGGTACAGTTAAAGTTTATATAGGATAAAATAAAACAAAACATGTGCCAAACATGCTAATTAGGTGATTCAGGGTGGGATTAGGGAGTGGTTAAGGAGTGGTCAGTTCTTAAAGGAACATACCCTTCTTGTACCTACTCTGCAGGCATTTTACCCAGAGTTCACTGGGAAAAGCCCACAAGGGGGGCCACGTGGAGGTGTGGTTTTAGGCCTGCTACATCAGTAAGTTAACTAAAGTTCAGGGGTAACTGAGAGTTGTCTAGTCTTGCCACCAGTCAATGTCTTCTTTGACAACATAGATGTAGGGAGTATACATAATGTCTTAAGTCTAGAATACAGTTAATAGGGGGCAGCTAGGTGACACAGTGGATAGAGCACTGGCCCTGAAGTCAGGAGGACCTGAGTTCAAATCCAGCCTCAGACCAAACACTTGACAGTTACTAGCCATGTGACCCTGGGCAAGTCACTTAACCCCAGTTGCCTAAAAAAAAAAATACAGTTAATGAGGAGTCCAGGATGTAGATAATGAGGTAGGGCAGTAGTAGAGATAGTTCAGTGGGTAGGAATGTCTTTATGACCCAGGGCAAAGCCAGTTCAAACTAATAATTCCTTCAGGTGCTATTTGTTACTGCACCAAGGAGAGAGATAAGGGTTTTGCTGGAGCCCACTCATGAGCATTGCTAGGTACAATGTCCTTGGGCTGGAGATAAACTGTCAGGGATAGTGTTTCTGAGGCTAGGGAGAAATTGGGGTCCAAGTATAAGCACCCAAACATAAGCACCCAACCACCCCATCAAGAGCATAATTTATTTCCTAGCAAAAAATAATTAGCATAATAGAAAATTTTGAATTTATAATGGAAGTATCACCACAGAAAGAAAAGAGAAGACAACTGATTAGTAATATAAATATACAGAAGAGGATAATTTACAAGAAAAAATAACAGAAGGTATAAAAGAAAACACACTATTCAAGCAAAATGCACTGATCTTGAAGACAGTATGCATAGATAAAATCTAAGGAATATAGATCTCCCAGAAGAAAATGATTTTAAAAACCTGAAAAGCATTAGGAAATTAGGAAATAATACATGACAATTACCCAGAAAATGAAATATTAATAGAAATAGTGTATAGATAGCCTCCACAATAAAACCCAAGGCTGCAAGCTCCAAGACACATAGCCATTAAATTTAACAAATCAATTTAGAAGCAAGTTCTGCAAGTGCAAGTAGAAAAACCTTGAAATACAAAAGAGAGAGGGGGGAGGATTCAAGTAATACAAAACTATTCTGCAATCACAAGAAAACTTAGAATGGAATGGAATAATGCGTTTTGATGTCAAATGGAACTGTGGATGCAGGGTGAACAAATCTACAAATTTGAACTTAACCATAAATGAAAAAAGATGGATATTCCATAATAAAGCAACATTTGAAACATTTTATAAAGAAAAGCAGACCTAAAGCGAGTGTTTACGTCTTGAATATGCCAAGCAACAAAAATACAGAAGTGAATATAGGCAGCTGCCAAGGTCTACAGCAGAAACAGAGTAACAGTAGAGAGACAAGTAAGAGATGTCTTTCAAAATTCACCAGGAGATAAGTTTGAAGGCAGAAGTCTATTTAAATAATATTGAAGAAGTGGGCCTGGAGTATTATGGACAGATTTTGTAAACATCCTGCCTACTGGTGTACCAAAGTTTTTCGGTTTTGTTTTTGTTGGGGGAGGAGAGGTTTGTTTGTTTTTGGTGGGACTACATTAAAACATGGGAGAGTACATGAAAGGGGAGAGGGGAGAACATGGATAAAGAATGTTTGATGTGTCTGAGTCAAAATGAGGGTTAATAAGGAAGGGAAAGTGACCTTTGTGATCTCAATAAGAGAAAAGAGTGAAGGAGAATGCGGAGAGGAAGATGTGAAATTAGAGCGGAAAAGGAAATAGGCCTTTCTTTCAGGGTGGGAAAGGGTTCCAGTCATGAATGCTTTTATGAGTGAAGAGAGATGGTTTGTGAAGGGCTTTTGGGGACTTGCACAGTGTGTGGTCTGGAGGAAAGCCCAGCAGAACTTAGCCCATGGTTTGGCTATGGTAATTGCAATTGACTAAAGAAGTTAAATAGAAAGGGTAATTTACAAAGACAATGAAACCTCATCCCCAAATAAGTGATACAGGACCCCAGGACACTGGCCTCTCTGGTACAAAGGAGGATTGTTCAACTAATTGGGAGGAGTTATCATTTGTTTTGTTTTGTTTTTTAACTGCAAGGTCAAGTTTAATGTAATTTTCCTATCTTTGTTGAATACCTCTTTCATAAGTTCACTAGAGAAAGAATAAATATTCCAGAAAATAAGCATCAATAAATCACTAATTACCATGGGGACTTTTCCATCTCCAAAGATAGCTCTAATCCTGGCTTGCTGGACCTTATACCAATTTCTTTTCAATCCTGTCATAATCCTTAGGAAAAGAAGAGGGGTGACTTTCTTAACCATTTTGCTCTGAACAACCAGGTAGACACTGAAATAAATCACTAGGTGGTATAAAATAATAGGACACACACACACAGATAAGCAGATATGCAGAGACAGGGATAGAGAAATATAGTAGCTAACTTTTTCCATCAACCATTTTCTGCTCTTCTCCTACTCAATGAACTCTCACTTTTAACAGAGGAAAATTCTAAGCAAAATTGACCCACAATGTGAGCACACCAAAACAAATTCACAATAATCTGCACCTGATATCCCCCAATTTTGTATTAAAATGAAGGTAGATCTTACTGTCCCTTGGTAAAATTCAAAGATCTAATATTATCTATAGTTGTTATATAATGCTATGAACATTTCATAGATGGTTTTATGAGTTAATGTGGTCAAGGAAATTCATCTCTCAGTGAGCATCCTTCTGGCTATATTTAGCTAGGCTGGGCAGAGGATCCTGAATGTAGAGCTGCAAAGAACTTCAGAGGCCATCTAGTTCAACCACTATAGTCTACAGATGAGGAAAATGAGGCTACAGAGGTTAAGTGACTGGCCCAGGATCACATTGGTACTAAGCATCAGGTACAGGATTTGAACTAAGGTCAAAACCAGGATTTGGAATGCAGCCCTTGGATCTCCTATAATACTTGTACTACCTCATTCACAGGGTTATAGGGAGAAAAGTGCTTTGTAAACCTGAAAATCTAGAGAAATGAGAGTTATTACTGATTATTATTCTTGCTAGGACTCTACATCAGCCAGGTCATTCTTTGAAGTTGTTCATTTATGGAACTCCAGCTCCTCAAGGTGGAGTATTATTAATTATTATTTTTTCATTCAATAAAAATTTGCTTTCTCTCCCTTCTATACTTCCACCTTACAAGTGAGAAAGAAAAATAAAACCTGTTTCAAACATGTAGAATAAAGCAAAACAAATGTCCTCAATATCCAAGTCCAAAAGAAAAAATGCATACATACATACATGTCACATTCTACATTCTGAGTCCTTCACCTCTCTATCAGTAGTTGGGTATCACATTTTATCACTAGTCTTCTTGAATCCCTGGTCGGTTATTACGCTGATCAGAGTTCTAAGTTTTTCAAAGTTGTTTATCTTTACTGTTTTCAAGGTATAAATTATTCTCTTGTTTCTTTCTTTTTCACTCTCTACCAGTTCATATAAGTCTTCCCAGGTTTCTTTGAAACCCTCCCCTTCTTCATTTCTTACAGCACAATAATCTTGTATCACATTTGTTTACTATATCTTTTTCAGCCATTTCCTAGTTGACGGACAACGCTTCAAGATTCTCATTCTTTCCCACTTCAAAAAGAGCTCTATATTTGTACATTCTTAGCTAAAGTTTGTTTTGCCTACAATAAATCGCTCTCTTACTACGCCCTCCTTTTAACTCCCTATTCATCTTTCTCCCCTTTCCTTCCTATTTCCCTGTTGAGTGAAACGTATTTTTATACCTGATTGTGCATGTGTATATGTATATATGTGTGTGTTTCTGTGTGTGTGTGTGTGTGTGTGTGTGTGTGTTCTTCCCTCCTTTGACCAGTTCAGATAAGAGGGAGCTTCAAGTGTCTTAGGCTCCCCCCAATCTTTCATCCTTCTTTATACAGATTTCTACTTGTATATTACGGGAGATAATTTTTCTTACATTCCTTTCCCTTTCTCCTCCCCTGTCACTGCATTTGCCTTTTCCTCGCTTTTCTTTCTACTTTACTATCATCAAGATATAGCAGATCTATTCCTGGGTCCTCTGTCAAATTAGACTCTCTCTATAATGCCTGAAGATGATAGGACTCAGAGGGACCATTATTTCATTTCTCCACATTGGAATGTAAACACTTTATCCTTGTTTAGTCCCTTTTAATAGTTTATTCATGTTTGCCTGTTAATGTTTTCTTAATTCCTTTGTTTGAACTTCAAAGCTTATATGCACCTCTTTTTATCAGGAATGTTTGGAAATCCCTAATTTCACTAAAGATCTATTTTTCCCTTGCAGAATTATACTAAGTTCTGTTGAGTAATTTATTCTTGGCTATAACCTATATCCTTTACATTGTATTCTAAGTTCTCTTCTACTTGATAGTAGTGATTGATAAATCATGTGTGATAACTGTGGTTCTTCAGTACTTGAATGCTTTCTTTATGGCTGTGTGCTATATATTTTCTTTGACCTTCAAGTTCTGGATTTTGACTATAATGTTTCTGGGAATTTTCATTTTGGAGAATATTTCAAGAGAAGAACTGTATATTCATTCAATTTCAACTTTGCCCTCTGGTTCTAAAATATCTGGCCAATTTTCTTATAAGATTACTTGGTGTTGGTTTTTAAGTAGTCCAGTGATTCTTAACACATCATTATATTTTCTAGGTTAGTTAGTTTTGCTATGAGATGCTTGTATTTTCTTTTAATTTTTTTTCAGTCTTTTGACTTCATATTAATATTTTTATTATCTTACGGAGTGATTGGCTCCAATTTCATTCATTCTAAATTTTCAGGGAGTTTTATTTCTTGAAAAAGGTTTTGTACATCTTATATTAAGCTGTTAATTTCCTTTCCAATTCTTTATTTCATAGATCTGATTTCTTTTCAATTTTTTTCTTCTCATGCTCTGATTTAATTTATTAAAACATTTTTAACTCTTTTTAAAAGTTCTGTTTATTTTTGAGGCTTTGCTAGTAGTTGCTTTATAGTCATTTTCTTCCTCAATAGAGGATTTAGTGCTCCACTGCTTGGGCAGCTTCTGCTGGATGAGGCCACCCTGACTTCTAGTGGCTGGAAAGCAGCTCATTCTATGAATTGGAATTGCATTCCAATCCAAGCAAAATCAATGAATCAACAAGTATTTATTAAGCACCTAGCATGTCCCAGGCATTATTTTAGGCCCTGGGGATATAAATATAATGAAGGAAATGATCCCTAATCACAAAATCCAATACATATTATCAAAGTGCCTTATGGAGTTGATACATATGACATCCATCCAGAGCAGTGATTATAGCAAAGTATGTCATTGCTCTGCAGTAGGTCTGGGATGACAAGTGGGGATGGCTCAGTGCACCTCATCCCCACAAGTTTAAATAAGCAGAGCCTATGGACTCCTTCACTGGAAGAATACCATACATTCTCTGGCCTGGTATGTTCATTCACACAGCCTGGTTTGGGGCCAAGTCAACTGATTAACTATTAATTTCCTGAGAAACTCAATACTTTGACACTAGAGGGATCCTGACATAGGAAGCTATGAAACTTGTCCACAAGGCTTATTGTTGATGTGGACAGAATAGGTATCGTTTGTGAAGGGTGATCTGAGGGGTACAGAATATTTTCACTCTTCCATCCCCAAATCTCATTCCCACTGAACTATAAATTCCACTCATTAACTGATGTAAGTGAAAGGCTTCTGGTTTTAGATTTGGAGTCAGCAAGCATGACTCCTTGCCCAGTTCCTCCCATGGCTCTCCTTCCCTTCTGTGTTTGGGTTGAATCAGCATCTACTACATTTTGCAGTGCTGGGGGAGGATGTGTGGGGTTACCTAGGCAGAGTCTCTATGAATTGTGGGGTCCTTAACTTAGGGCCAACCCCAGGCAGAAGGAAGCACAATTTCAGCAGCATTCTCCCCCACCATCTTCCTTCTAAAATAACACATAGAATCTGTGTCTATTCTTTGTTAAAGAGAGGTAGGGGAGAGGAGAAGGCATGCTGGCAAAGTCTCAACAGCAGAAAGGGATACCAATATGGGTCCTGGGCAGGAACTCAGAGGTCAGTTTGTGCATCTTTCCTGGGAATGTGGAGGCTGGTGGGAGAGGAGAGCTGAGGGAGTACATTAAAGTTTATTGAGCTCCTCCTGTGTCAATTCATCTAGGTTACACCTTGTCTGGATTCTCTTTGTTTTGTCATGGGGGTAGGGAGGAGAGTAGTATTATCAAAATCTATAGCTGGAAAGAATCCTAAAATGATGTCTAGACAGCAGTCCTGTTCTTCATACTGTGAGTTCTCTGGTGAGGAAGAATTCAGTGTCCCTGAAAGCAACATCACTAGTTGCCATGGTGACTATTCTGTTTCCAAGGAAACCCCCAATCCTGAGTTGCTGGCTCTCATGTTCCTCATCAAGCTCCTCTTTTGATCCCTCAGCTAAGAGGATAAGTGCATGTCTGTACATTTTGTTCTGAATAGTCAGGTGGACACTGAATTGATTTCTAGGTACTCCAAAACAAAACAGGAGATATGTACAAATATGATTATATGAACAGGCACATGTAAATAAACACACAAAACAAGATATTGGCAGAATTAGAGATTAATAGAGAAACTAACAGCAGCCCAGGATGTATAAGAAGCTCTGTAAACTGGCTATGGCTGTAAGACTTGAGACACGAGAAAGAACAAACATGCCATTCATCATGCCAGTCAAAAGCACAGTAAGCACCTATTGGCCGGCTGGCAATGTCTGTCCTTTGCTCAAGTATATGGCAGAACTCTTAAATTCCTAAGTTAGTCTCTGAAAGTTGAGGTATCCTATGCAAAACACCAACAGTGCTTTAAGAATTACCAAGCACCTTTCACATGCCTCATGTGATTTTGACCAGATCCCTATGAGGACTAATATAATGATCACCATTGTCCAGATGAAAGAATTGAGGCCCAGAAAAGGGAAATGACCTTGCCTAGAATGGGGATGGGGATGGTGTAAGGATGAAGGGCACACTGCTACTAAGCGCTTCACTCCAGGACTGTCTCCTCACTCTCTTGACCTCCAAAGACCTTTCTGGGAAACTTTATCCATTCATTTTGGGAATTCTACCCCCAGTTCCCACCACCCACCTAGAAGTCCTCATTGGTAAGTAAGCACATATTCATACAACCCACTATATCTAGCCAGCCCAGATCAGACCATTCTTGCCCTTATACCCAGAGAGTGTGCAAGGACATTGTCCTGCCAGCAGCCCTTCAAAGATATCAAAGTATAGGACAAGTTACTCAAGGTACTGATGTATTTCTCTGACACTTAAATATTAGCTATATGAAATCATCTGGAAGACAGCTTGAGCTCCCTTTCTCTAGGACTCTGTACACAATGGTGAGAAAGGGTAGGAAGGGTTTATACATACATACATATATATACATCAACTCTATCACTGCAATAAATCTACTTTTCTGAAAGGTAATTAAGTCAGATGAATTATAAATAATATCAACTCATCATTAGGCGGTGAAAACATTCTTGAAGGTTCATGAGCTATGACACTCCCCCTCAAACCTACTTTTAAACCCTGAGGAGAGATGTGATAGCTGTTCTTTGGGGACCTGACCTGTGAGGGTTAATGGGGACTGGCAGAGGTACACATGCATCATCTCTTATAGTTCTCTAAGATTCCCTCGAGATGTTCTCATTCCTGTTTTATAGGTGAGAAAACAAAGGCTCTCTCAGATGTTAAGAGACTTCCCACGGATCATAAATCTACTAAGTGTCAGAAATGAGAATTGAACCTATGTTTCTTCTGACTTGAAGTGCATACCCATCCATGTTGCCACTGTATCACATGGCTGGCTTCATTTTCCTTTTCTTTTTTTTTTTTAACTTTTAAAACCAATCATTTTCTGCTATTCTCCTCCCCAATAAAATGTCATATCACCCACACTGTGACTACATTTGAGTATGTATAGAATATTATGCACCTCTAGTCCCCACCTCTGTACAAAAAGGAAGGAAGATCATACTGCCCCTTGAAGAAACATTACTTGTTGCTACAATTCCAGGATACATTATGGGTACCACCTCTAAATATGTAACCCCATTAACATATCTGAAGTATTAACTTGTCATGCTTCTGACTGTACTTGGCCAGGCTGGTCTTAGCATCCTAGCTCTCTCTATAAGTAGAAAGGATATCACAGACCATCTAGTAAAAGCCCCCATTGCACAGATGAGGAAACTGGGGCCAAGAAAGGTTTAATAACTTGCCAAAAAAAAAAAACCCACACAAGTACTAATCATCAAAGCCAGGATTTAAACCCAGGTCTTCAGACACCACTACTGCCAGTTTTCTTTTCAGTGAACAACTGGGCCTCCCAGGGGAACTTTTGCCCACACACATTTTTTCCCAGAACATATTAGTATTTGGCTTCTGCCTAGGTCGACATAAAGAAAGGGTAAAGGAATTTAGCTTCTATGGGAACAATCGGGCTGACAACAAAGCAAATATAGGACAGACTTTATTTCACCTGATGGAAAAATACAAGGTATAGAGAACAAGTACTTGAGCACAGTACCTGAGTCTAGCCAGTTAAATTCTTGTAGGGCTGATTGAGTCTATAAAGAATCAAGACAAATCACTGTCTCTCTCTCCCCACCTCCTCAAGGACCACCCTAGAAGTTGAGGACTTCCAAAGACTATGCTGGAGGGAAAGTGTGCCATAGACTTAGTACAGATGGGGGAGACAAAAGACAAAGCAGTCAATAAAGAAATTGTCCTGCAATAAATATTTATTAAGCACTAACAATTTGGCAGGCCCAGTGCTAAGTACTGAGAATATAAATACAAATGGAAAGAAAGACAGTTTCTGTCCTCAAGGGGCTTGTATTTTAATGGAAGAAGATAGCATGTAAAAAGTCAAGAAAGCTGTTGGGGTGGGGTGGTAAGGTAGAAGATGTCTGGAGGGCCTACAGGGGAATAATAAATGGCTGGCCTGGCCCCAGTGAATAATCACCCAATCCAAGGGAGAGGCCATTAGAGGTGGAAGCTAATTCCAAGGTATGAATCCAAGGAAGCTTTAGGATAAAGAGCTGGGGCATAAACAGATAAAGTCCAGAATGAAGAAAAGTAGAGAACAGGTGGTAAATGTCAGATAGGTTTTAGTGGTAGTAATGACAAGACTTGGAAACTAATTCAATATGGAGGCTAAGAGATAATGAGGATCATGAAGTCAAGTCATATGAACAAACATTTATTAAGCTCCTACTATGTGTCAGTTACTATGCTATGTGTTTTGGACAATAATATGAAAAAAAAGAAATGGAAAACAGTTTGCCCTCAGGAGTTTGCAGTCTAATAGAGAAAGATAACACCAAATGAAGCTGAAAGGTGGGGTGGAGGTGCATGACTGGGAGTGATGGTAGAGAAGCCAGAGAAGTCACAAAGTAGTACAGCCAGGTGGAAAATGAGATATCTGTCCTGAGGGTCCTCCTTAAATGGAGGTTTTGGAGTTAATGACTCTGCTCTCTAATCATTGAAGTTAATAATAATGATGAGACATGAGTACCATTAGTATCATTAGATAGATTATGGAAGGATGGATAGATAGAAAGATAAATAGATAAGCAGGTAGGTATGAGGGGAGAGAGAGGGAAAGATTGAACATTTTTAATAGACTTACTAAGTATCAAGGACCAGGGGAAGAGGTCACATAAATGAGGGGGAGAGGGAGAGAGAGAGAGAGAGAGAGAGAGAGAGAGAGAGAGAGAGAGAGAGAGAGAGAGAGAGAGAGAGAGAGAGAGAGAGGAGCCATTAGTAGGCATCCATAGATGGGTCCATTTCTAGTATTCCAAACTCTAGATAGAACCTAGGCATAGATCTTGCCCACGGTGTTGATGCGGATGGGACCTGGACCCCTAAAAAACCCTTAACTTTCCGATAGAATCTAAACTCCTAAAAGGAAAAGACCATGTCTTTGAAAGCAACCCAGTCTCTGAATTTTCCCATACATTTCAGTAGCCCAGATCACTGGTGCCTGGGCCCAAGGCATCTGGCCCACCCCAGCCCACCTGGATTATTTAATTAACTTACTTGCCACTCCTTAATCTCATCCAGATCTTCCCACAGTCTTTTGGTATAAAAGTATCAGTCTTGGATTTATCAAATGAGCAGACTCACTAGGAATCTTACCTGTGATAATAAACTAGCTACTTGGACTGAAAGAAAGGTTGAGTGGTCAAATTCTTTTGAGGCAGACTGCCACCCTGTACCTTTGCATTTCAGGGTTCCTAGCACACCTAGATTGCAAAATTATTTTAAATGGAATTTCTCTTTCTACCTCTTCTTGCTATATTTTGTTGTTAACATATAGAAATGTTGGTGATTTATGTGGGTTTTATTTATAACCTACAACTTTGACAAAATGATTATACTCAGTTCTGCTAGGTAATTTATTCTTGGTTGTAACCTATATCTTTTGCCTTCTGGAAAACTACATTCCAAATTCTCTACTTCTTGATAGTAGTGATTCATAAATCACACATGATCTTCACTGTGGCTCCTCAGTACTTGAATTCTCTCTTTCTGACTGCTTAAAGTATATTTTCTTTGACCTGAAAGCTCTAGATTTAGGCTATTATGTTCCTGGGAGTTTTTATTTTGGGAAAGTATTTCAAGAGATGACCTGTGGATTCTTTGTATCTCCATTTTACCTCTTGTTCTAAAAGATTTAAGCAGTTTGCTTTTTCTTAAGATTAAGATTAAGTCATGGTTTTCAAGTAGTCCAGTGATTCTTAAATTATCACTCCTCGCTCTATTTTCCAGGTCAGTTGCTTTTGCTGAGATACATTATATTTTCTTCTATTTTTTTAATCTATTGACTTTGTATTAATATTTCTCATTATTTCATGGGGTGATTGGCTTCAGTTTGGCCCATTCAATTTTCAGGGAGTTTGTTGCTTGGGCAAGGTTGTGTACCTCTTGTATTAAGTTGTTAACTTTCCAATTCTTTCTTCCTTAATTCTCATATCCTTTCCAAAAGTTTCTCTCACGCTTTGACTTCATTTATTAAAAACATTTTTTACTCTTTTAAAAAAATTTGTGTCATTTTTTCTGGGAATTCTAGGAGAATTTCTGTCCAAACTGAGTTCATCTTTGAGGCTTTGCTTGTAACAGTTTTGTAGTCATTTTCTTCCCCAGTTGTGGATTTAGAAAGGCTTCTACAAGGCAGATTGGACAACTTTTGCTGGGTACAACCATCCTGGCTACCAGTGGCTAGGAGGCTACTCACCCTTAGGATAAGTGGTGTTAACAACCAGAGTATTGCATTTCAATCCAAGACAAGCCAATAATTCAACAAGCATTTATTAAACACCTAGCAGATCCCAGGCACTATTCCAAGTTCTGGAGAAATAAATATATTGAAGGAAACAATATCTAATCACAAAATCCAATACATACTATTTAAGTGCCTTAGGAATTGATATGTGTGACAGCCATCCTGGAGAAGACATTACAATAATATATACCATGCTCTAAAGCAGGGGCTGGAACAGTAAATGAGGATGGCTCAGTGCAGCAAACTCCCCAAAGTTTCCATAAGGCAGAGCCCATGGACTCCTGTACTGGAAGAATCTCATATGTTCTCTGGTCTGGTATGTTCTTTTCCACATCTGCATGAGGCAGAATCAAATTGATAAACTATTAATTTCCTGAGAAACTAAATGCTTTCACACTGGCAGGATCCTTACATTGGTAAAGTTGAAATTTGTCTACAAGGTTTATAATTGATGAGAGCAGAAGAACTGTAACTTTATAAAGGGTGATTTGAGGGGTACAGAAAATGTTCTATCTCGGGGCAGCTAGGTGGCGCAGTGGATAGAGCACCAGCCCTGGATTCAGGAGGACCTGAGTTCAAATCCAGCCTCAGACACATAACACTTACTAGCTGTGTGACCCTGGGCAAGTCACTTAACCCCATTGCCTAGCAAAAACAAAAACCAAAACAAAACGAAAATGTTCTATCTCAAAATCACTCTACTACTAACCTATAAACTCATTCATTGTGATATAGGGGAAAGGTCTCTGGTTTTGAATTTGGAGGCAGCTCTCTTTTTGTTTAATATCTGAGTTGAATCAGAATCTACCAAATTTTGCAGTGTGGTGCCAGAGTGCAGGGGATAACCTGGGCAGAGTCTCTATGAAAAGGAGGGGGGGGTGACTAATCCAGAGCTGACCCTGGGCAGAAGGCAGAACACTTTCAGCACACCCACATACACACACACACACACACACACCAAATTCCTTCTAAAATAACTGGGCAGAATCTGTGTTTATTGAAGCGAGGTGGGGGAGAGAGTAGAAGGTGTCCTAGAAAAGTCTCTGCAGCAGGGGTGGATTATAATATGTTCTCCAGGAAGGAACCCAAAGGTCAGTTTGTATGTCATTCCTAGGAATGTTGGGGCTGTTGGGGAAGGATTGTTGAAGAGGTACATTAAGGATTACTGTACTCCTGAGTCAATTCATCTTCATTCTATCTTGCCTGGATTCTCTACTTTTTGTCCTACAGGTATGGGAGGAGGGTAATACTGACGAAGGCTCTGCAGATGGAAAGAACTTCAAAATTATCTCTAGGCAAAAGCCTCGCCCTTCAGACTGAGAGTCCCTGCTGAGGATGTAATCAGTGTCCATGAAGGCAGCATCATCTGATTCTAATCATCAGTTGCCATGGTGACTGGTCTGTTTCCAAGGAAACCCTCAATCCTGAGTTGCTGGCTTTCATGCTAGATAGCTCCTTATCAGGCCCCTGTTATGACCCCTTAGCCAAGAGGAAAGGTGTGTGTCTACTACTGCTTTGTTCTGAACAGTTAGATGGGCCCAGAATTAAATCCCTATGTGCTGCAAAATAACAAGAGATGTGCATATTCATATAGACAGATTGGTAGAGATAGAGAGAGATTAATAGAAAAGCTAACAGTGGCACCGAATGGATAAGAAGCTCTGTAAACCAGCTATTGAGGTAGGAAAAAGACCAAACATGCCATTCCTTATGCAATTAAAAATCCGGTGATTACTCCCTAGCCAATTGCCAATAATTCTGAACTTTTCCCAAGTACATGGCTGAACTCTTAAAGTTTCCAAGTTACTCTCTGCAGGTTGGGACGTGCTATGCATAACACCAAAGGTGCTATAATGAAGACAAAGCACATTTCACAGCTTCATTTGATTTTCACAAGACCCCTGTGGGGTAGAGAGGACAAGTATTTTGAGCTCCATTGTCCAGATGAAATAACTGAGTCCCAGAGAGCAGAAATGACCTGCCTGGAATGGGAATGGGGTGGAGTACGGATGGAAGGTACACAGCTGCTAAGTGCTTCACTCCACACCTGTATCCACACTTGCTCTCCCGAATGTCCAGTGACCATTCTGGGAGCTTTTATCCCCTCAGGGAATTCCACCTCCCAGCCCCCAACTCCAAGGACTAAGAGGTCTTCACTAGTCATTAAGCACATATTCACCCAGCCCATTATATCTATCCAGCCCCAGATCAGCCCATGCTAGCCCTCATATCCAGGCAGCCAACTTAGACTATCGTCCTGCCATCAGTTCTGCAGAAATATAAGACGAAGTAAAGGAATTTTTTTTGAGACACTAAAATAATTCTCTGTCACTTAAGTATTAGCTGTATAAAATAATCTTGAAGAATGTTTGAGGCCATTTCCCCCAGGACTTTGTATGTACTGGTGGGAAAGTAAGACTTTGAGTGGAAGTTTTTTTTTTTAAATACCAACTTTATCACTTCAATAAATACCCTTTTCTGAAAGGTAACTGCATGAAGTAGACTAAATTATGTCTAGTGATCATCATGGAAAAACACACTGTTGGGGGTTAATGAGCTCTGACACCCCACCTCAGGCCTACTTTTTAAACCAGGCCTGCACAACCTGTGGCCCACAGGCAGCTTACAGCCCATGGGCACGCCAAAGAATTTCGGGCAGCCCACACATACATTTTTCGTGGGCCGCCCAAAATCCTTTTCCATGCTGCAGGTTGTGCAGGCCTGTTTTAAATCCTGAGGAAAGATGTAACAACTGCTCTCAGGGCACCTGAACTGCCAATGTTAGTGGGTACTAGGAGAGGAGCTCCAAGCCTGTGCTGCACGTTACCTCTTTTTTTGTGCTGGAAGATTCCCTCTAGATGTTATCATTCCTATATTACAATTGAGAAGACTAAAACTCTGAGAGGTTAAGGAACTTAGCATGGTCACAAAATTATTAAGTATCAGAGATGGGATCTGAATCCATGTTTCTTCTGACTCCAAATCCATACACTATAGTCTTTCTACTATATTATATGGCTGGTTTTCTTTTGCTTTTTTATTTTTACATTAGTCATTCTCTACTATTCTTCTCCCTGATAAACTGTGACCATATCTGAACCTGTATAAAATATTCTTCACCTCTAGTCTCCTACCTCTGTATAAAGAGGAAGAAAGATGACACTGCCTCTTAAAGAAACAGTAGATATTGTTGCAATTCCAGGATACATTGTGAATACCACCTCTAGCTATGTAACTCCATCAATTCATAGATGCCTTTAAGAATAAATGTGCCCAAAGAAATTCTGCCCTTGATGGACATTTTTTCTGGCTGTACTTAGCTAGGCTGGTCAGAGAATCCTAGCTCTAGAACTGGAAAGGATCTCACAGGCCATCTAGTACAAGCTCCTCATTCCACAGATGAGGAAACTGAGGCCCAGTAAGGATAAATGACTTGCCAAAAGTCACACAAGTACTAAGTACAAAAAACAATATTTGAACCCAGGTCTTCAGAAACCACTATAGCCAGTTTATTTTTGAGTAACTGTGCCTTCCATGGCAGCTTTGCTTAAACACATTGTTTCCCAGGGTACAATAGTATTTGGCTTCTGTCTAGAGCTACAGCAGGGGTGGGGAACCTGCAGCCTTGAGGCCACATGTGGCCTTCTAGGTCCTTGGGTGCGACCTTTTGACTGAGTCCAAGTTTTACAGAACAAATCCTTTTATTAAGGGGATTTGTTCTGTGAAGTTTGGATTCAGTCAAAAAGCTACACTGGAGGACCTAGAGGGCCACACGTGGCCTTGAGGCTGCAGGTTCCCCACACCTGGTCTACACAAAGAAAGGGTAAAGGAACTTAGATTGTATGTGAATGATTAGGCTGACAACAAAGTAAACACAGGACAGACTTTATATCACCTGACAGAAAATACAAAGCACTGAAGATGAATGCTTGAGCATATCATATTATATTATATTATAGCTACTTAACAAATGCTTGTAGAGTTGACTGAGAGTCAAGACAAATCATTGTCCTTCTCCAGTGTTCCCCACCTCCCCACTGATCCCCCTAGAAGTAGAGGACTTTCAAAAACTATGTAGGAGGAAGGTGTGTCACAGACCTTGGGGAAAGGGGTTAGTTATCCCTTTGAGGGAAGGGCATTTTTTTATGCCAAATCTATCACAGCAGAAAATATGCACTAATTAAAGTTGTCAGGTGAACTAAATGATATGAACTGATAATCACAGAGAAAGCACACTGTTGAGGAACTATGAGCCATGATCAACCTTCCCCTTCAATATCTCACCTGCTTCCAGGCCTCAGGCCTACCCTTAAACTCTTAAGGAAGATACAATAGAAGTCCTCTGGGGACCTGAGCTGCTATGGTGAGCGTGGTTTAAGAGAGCAGCTCCAAGCTTGGGTTACCTATGTAGTATCTCCTTTGATTCTCTCACCTTCCCTGGGAGGTATTACTATCTCTTTTACAGATGAGGAAACTGAGGCTCAAAGAGTTTTAGTGTTCCAAGGACCCATGAGGCTTTCAAGATAAGCAGCCAGTTGCCAGAATATTTACAGCCCTGGGCCTGCAGTCAGAAAAAACTGAGTTCAAATCCAACCTGGGATGCTTACTAGGTATGTGGCCTTGGACAGGTCATTTTCTTCTCCTCTAAAATGAGAATGAAAGAAAATAGCACCTACTTTACCAGTTTGTTGTGAGGATACCATAATTGCCAAGTGCTTTTCCAACCTTAAAGCACTTAATAAATGCTAAATAGTATCTATATTCTGAGGGCCCTTCCATCTCTAATAACCTATGTTACTGCAGCCTTTTAGTTTTGAATTTCTGTGTTGTTAAGATTCTATTACTGATATTCCTTCTTCTAAATGCTCTCCCAAGTCCGACACTCTCTTTTTTGTGGCTTCTCTCAGACCAGACATTGTGTATTCCAAGCCCTCCAAGAGACTTGTCATTCCATGTTCTAGGCACCGCCCCCCCCCATTCTGATATTCTAGGCCACGGTGGGGAACCTTTGGCCTCAAGGCTGCAGATTCTCCACTCCTGTTCTAGGCTTTTGTTTCTTTTAAGACTTTTAGAATTTTTATTTTAATTCATTGCATATGTGTCTTAATGATACGGTGATTTCAAAGCACAACAGTGATTTCTTTTGAATCCTGTCAACTTAAAATCTGACATTTTAAATATAAATACTCTTCATTCATTGCCAATCATAGTAAGACCAATATCTGTCTTACCTGACAATGGTATCTCATGGAACTGCTTTTTTTGATCCTCATTTTTCTTTTCTTCCCATAAGGCACTGTATTTTCATGTTCTCTCCAGGGCTTTGTGTTGAAAGACTTAAGTTTTAATTTAGAACATCACCACAGGGTTAATATGAATTTTATCAAAGCAAAGGTTTTTTTAATCATATCATAAGTATTTTTGGCTAGTACTTTGGAAATTATACTGTCCCTACCTATATTTGGTCTACATCAGAGAAAACATAATTTGTTTAACTGCTACCTTTTTATGGTTTTATCTATTCTAAGAACCCTCTCAGGTCTCAGGATAGGCATCTAGGTGGCACAGGGTTTAGAGCCCTGGACCTGGAGTCAGAAAGACCTGGGTTCAAATTAGACCTTAGAGACTGGTTACTAAGTGTGTGACCCTGGGGAAGTCATTTAATCTCTCTTTGTCTCAGTTTTCTCATGCATAAAATGAGGATGATAATAGCACCTAACTCAAGGCTATATTATAAAGATAAAATGAGATATCTGACAGGCACTTTACCAACCTTAAAATGCTTTATAAATGCTTCCTATTATCTATATTCTGAGGGCTCTTCCATCTCTGAAATTCTGTGGTGTTGAGGCCACTCCTAGTTCTCACCTTCTATGCTATCAGGTCTCTCCTAGTTCTGATATCCTTATTCCCAGCTCTCATGTTCTCCTCTTCATAGCTTCTCTCAGGCCTGACATTTTGTGTTCTAAGGTGACACTGGTATAACAATTTGTGTTCTCAGACTCTTACTATCTTCTACTTTCTGTGATATAAGGTTCCTCCAACCTCATGTTCTAGGGCTCCATCCAGATCAAGCTTCTTTGTTACCTACTCTGCCTCCAATTCCTCATCTTTAAAATGGTCATAACAATAGCTCCAAACTCATAGGATTATTGTGTGGATCATATAAGTAATTTTTAAGCTTTAAGTGGCAGATAAATGTTTACCTTTGTTGTTGCTGTTATGTAAAAGTCTAATACATATTTAAGACATTATTTTTCAGTCAATAAACATTTTTAATTTTTATGTTTTTCATTTTTATTTTTTCTCAATTACATGTAAATAAAAAATTTTTAACATTCATTTTTTAAAATTTTGAGTTCCAAATTCTCTCCCTCCCTTCCTACCTCCCCCCATTCTTGAAAAAGCAAGCAATTTGACATAGATTATATATGTGCAGTCAAGCAAAATATTTCCACTTTAGCCATGTTACAAAATAAAACACAGACCCCCAAAAAAAGAATAATTAAGAAAGTTTACAAAGCATGCTTCAATCTGCATTCAGACTCCATCAGTTCTTTCTCTGGAGGTGGACAGCATTTTTCATCATAAGTTAAGACATTATTTTAAATGACTAACTAAAAGAAAGTCATGAGTCCAAATGCAAGAAATACCTTTACCAATTTACCAGAGCATTAAGGAAATCTAAAGAATTAGTCTTTGTAAGCATGAACTCAAATAATTATTTGTAAGAGTTGAGCTTGAGAACTTGACTCTCCTTCCTTCTCCTTCCTTTTCTCCTCTTCTCATTCCTATTGTTCATGTTTGCCTTCTCTTTACTCCATTTTTCATGGTTGGAAAACATGCACTTCCCTTCACCTCATAGTCCCCTTCCTTCTGTACCAAATCAGGAGAATGGTTGCCATATTAACATAATCAATCCTGGAAATGTTTTTCCATTGGTATTTTCTAGAAATGTGTTTATTCCCTTCCCTATGACAGTGATGAGGAATAAATAGTTACCTGCTTTCAGAAATAAGTACTTGTACCACTTAGTCTCATCAAGATGGGGAGTAAGCCAAAAGACATTTGTGACATATAAGTTACACACATAAAGCCATAACGTTTCTTCTTAAACAAAAGTACACAAATTGCTCTATCCAACCCAAGAGTTGTCCTTCAAAGAAATCAGAGAAAACCATTTTCTTGACTTTATAGCTACAATTTACATTTTGATCAAAACCAGAATTCTAAAGTTTGATTGCTGACCATATGTGGCTGCAGATGACTGCAGGTGTTTTAGTTTATTTGTTGAATCAAGTTGTAATGGTTGTTTCTTTTAAAAAAAATCAGTCTCAAAAGATGAAGATTGACCATAAGTAAAATTTAATGAGAGGCAGTGTGGCGTAGTGGATAGAGAGCTAACCTAAAAGTCAGGAGAACTTGGGTTCAAATCCTGACTCTGATATATTGGCACCATGGTCTGGGATAAGTAGCTTAACTTCTCTGTGCCTCAGGCAACTCTCTGAGACACTAAGGGGCAGAGAAGTGCTGACCTACACACGCAATGGTTTCCTTTTATCCAAATGATGACAGAACAGAACTTAAGTAAAAAAGGACAATGAGTTGAAAGAATGTACCATCGGGGTCTAAATGCGAATTTCTTTTAAAAATATTTATTTTTTATCAGCATTTATAATCTGTACTTCTCACTTTGCCCATCTCCCTCCAATTCAACAAATAAAAATGAAACTCTCCTTACAAACATGCATAGTTCACAAAACCAGTGCCACCATTAGCCACGTCTGAAAATGTATGTCTCTTTCTACATTTATGTTAATGCCATATCTGACAAAATATTAGTGGTATCATTCATCTTCAGTCTTTTGAACTTTCAGTTTATCATAATCTTGATAAGTGTTCTAAAATCTTGTAGAGTTGTTTTGTCACCATATACAATGTTGTCACTTTATAAATTATTTTCCTTGTTCTACTTTGCTCTTAATCAATTTCTAGAGATATTTCCAGGTTCCTCAGAAACTATTGATTTTGTAATTTCTTATGGTACAATAACATTCCACTACATTTATGCTATCCAATTTGCTTAGCCATTCCCCAGTGGGAAGCTATCACTTTATGTTCCAATTTTTGGCTATTACAAAGAGTCTTGCTATAAATATTGTTTTACATCCCAATCTTCTCCCCCTTTCTTGAATCTCTTTGGGTCATAGGCCCAGTAGTAGAATAGCTAAGTCAAAGAGCATGCAAAAGTTAATGACTTTGGGGACATAGTTCCATATTGCTTTCCAGAGTGGCCAAATCAATTCACAGCTTTCACTCTCAGTGTGCTGGCATTCCTGTTTACCCACAGCTCCTCCAGAATTTGTCATTTTACTCCTGCATTTTCGCTTGTCTAGTATGTGTAAGAGTGAACTTCAAAGTTGCTTTAACTTAGTTTTCTCTAATTATCAGTGATTTAGAGCATTTTTCATACCTTTTTTTTTGATAGCTTAGATTTCTTCCTTTCAAAACTCGCTACTTACATCTTTGACCATGTATTATAGCATGGCTTTTTGTCTTATAAATTTGAATCTCTTCCTTATACATCTTGAATATTAGAACTTTATCAGAGAAAATTCTTGTAAAGTTTTTCCTCCAGTTACTTGTTCCCTTCCCATTTTACCTATATTAGATTTGTATCTGCAAAGTCTTCTTAATTTTATAAAACCAAAATTGTCCATTTTATTATGTGATGCTATTGGTTCCTTGATTAGTCTTCAACTCTTCCCCTATCCATGGATCTGAAAGGTAATGTCTTCCTTGGTGCTCTAATTTGGTTAGGATGTGACCTTATATATCATGTATCCATCTGGAGATTGTCTTAGTACATGATGCAAAGTATTGGTCTAAACCTAATTTCTGACACACTGTTGTCCACTTTGTCCGGTAGTTTTCGCCAAATATTGCATCCTTTCCCATAACTGGGGTCTTTATCAAACACTATAATACTGGGACTGTTTGCTGCTGTATATTATACATGTGATTGGTTTCACTGATCAATCTCTCAATTTCCAAGTCATTTTAATGAGTACTAGTTTGTAGAATAGTTTGAGATCCAGTACTGATACATCCCCTTGCTTGACACTTTCTTTTCATTATTACCCTTGAGATTCTTGACATTTTGTTCCTCCACATGAAATTGCTTATTATTTTTCTGTCTCCAAAAAATATACCTTTGGTAGTTTAATTGGTACAGATTGCACAAGTAAATTAATTTTGATGGTACTGTCATTTTTACTATGTTCTCTCAACTTATCCATGAACAACTAAAGTTTATCCCATTATCCAACCTGTCTTTATGTCTGTAAATTGTTTTACACTTGGATTCATAGAGCTCCTGGTTGTATCTTGTTGGTAGATATACTCTCAGATATTATAGAGCTTCTATAGTTATTTTGTGAGTTTTTTCTCTTATCTTTCTTTATTATTTATTTTAAACAATCTTTTATTTTAAAATTTTGAGTTCCAAATACTTTCCCTCCTCCCACCTTCTCCCTTACACACAAGAAAGCAAGCAAAATGATATCAATTATACATGAGAAATCACTCAAAACATTTCTATATTAGCCATATAGCCAAAAAATACAAAAAGAATAAAAGGAAGGAAGAAAAAAAAAAGAGAAGAATTATACTTTATTTTGCACTCAGAGGTAATCAGTTTTCTCTCTGAAGGTGGTCCTTTGGAATTTTCTTGATCATTGTATTGATCAGAGTAGCCAAGTCATACAAAGTTGGTCATCATTACAACATCACTGTTACTGTCACAATGAGCTACTGGTTCTTCTCCCTTCACTTTGCATCAATTCATATAATTCTTCCTATTTTTTTTTTTCCTGAAACCACCCCCTCATCATTTCTAATAGCACAACAGTACTGCATCACAATCATATGGCACAACTTGTTCAGCCATTCCCCAATTGATGGGGATCCCCTCAATTTGCAATTCTTTGCCACCATAAGAAGAACTGCTATAAATATTTTTTACACATAGGTCCTTTTCCTTTTAGAAAAAGAGAGATTGGGAGGCAGAGCTAACATGGTAGAGAAAAGCCAGGGAATCACGTGAGCTCTCTCAAATTCCCCTCTAAACAATTTTAAATAATTCCTCAAAACAAATTCTGGAGTGGCAAAACCCACAAAAGAATGGGGTGAAAAAATTCTCCAGCTCAAGACAACTTAAAAGATTGGTGGGAAAGGTCTATCATACTGGGGTGAGATTGGATCACATTCTAACACAGGCTGAGCCAGTATAGGCCATGCCACAGGAAAACAGCAGCAGGCCTTTGGGGCAACTGAATCAATGATGGCAGCAGCTGCTTCTGGAGCTCTCAGCCCACAGACAGTAAGGGGGTGACACAACTGGTGAGAAGGAGATTTCAGGGGTCCCTCTGCTAACTTTGTGTGCAAGACTCTACTGCATTGCCCATATACAGATCCTGGTCCTAGTCCAGGATCATGGTCCTAGGGTGATGAGCTACACTATCATGCCAGAGCTTGTAGCTGCAAGAAAATGGGGACCATGGTCATAGTTCCAGGGCAGAAAAGAATGCCTGTATTGCTCACAGACCACATCATAGGCCAGCAGAGCAGTGACCACACTTCTCCTTAGATTATAACACCTTGGAATAACTGAAAGCTTACAGATCCCCCAGAACTAGCTCTGAAAACAGCTGCACAAAAAAACCTGAAGCTTGGGATAGTGCCCCCTCCACCCCAGGAGCAGAGCCTCACTTTAGTACAGAGTTAAAAGTCAAGAAATAGGCTAGAAAAATGAGCAGACACCATCACCAACAAAACAGATCCTCACCATAGAAGGGTACTATGGTGACAGTAAAGATCAAAACAAAATCAGAAGAAGACAACAAAGTCAAAACTGCTACATTTAAAGCCTCAAAGAAAAATGTAAATTGCTACTAGACTCAAAAAGAATTCCTGGAAGAGCTCAAAAAGGATTTTAAAAATCAAATAAGAAAGGTAGAAGAAAAATTGGGAAAAGAAATGACAGTGACACAAGAAACCCATGAAAAAAGAGTCAACAGCTTGGTATAGGGGGCACAAAAAATATTGAAGAAAATAACACCTTAAAAAACAGAATAGGTCAAATGGTAAAAGAAGCACAAGAATCCAAAGAAGAAAAGAACACCTTAAAAAGCAGAATTTGCCAAACAAAAAAAAGGTACAAAAATTCACCTAAGAAAACAACTCCTTAAAACGTAGCATTGGTCAAATGGAAAAGGAGCTACAAAAGCCAAATGTAGAAAATAATTCCTTAAAAATTAGAATTGGGCAACTGGAAACTAATGACTCCATGAGCCATCAAGAAGCAAGAAAACAAAATGAAAAGAATGAAAAAAAAAAATAGGAGAAAATGGGAAATATCTCATTGGAAAAACAACTGACCTGGAAAATAGATCAAGGAGAGATAATTTAAGAATTATTGGACTACCTAAAAGCCATAATCAAAATAGAGCCTAGACATCATCTTTCAAGAAATTATGGAGGAAACATGTTCTGATATTCTAGAACCAGAGGGTAAAACTGAAATTAAAAGAATATACCTATCCCCTTCCGAAATAGATCCCCAAACAAAAACTCCCAGGAATATTATAATCAAATTCCAGAGCTCCCAGGTTAAGGAGAAAATACTGCAAGCAGCCAGAAAGAAACAATTCAAATATTGGAGAGCCACAGTCAGGATTATACAAGATTTAGCAGATTCTACATTAAAGGATCAGAGGGCTTGGAATGTGATATTCCAGAGGGCAAAGGAGCTAGGATTACAACCAAGAATCACCTACTTAGCAAAACTGAGTATAATCTTTCACAGGAAAATGGATATTCAACAAAATAAAGGACTTTCAAGTATTCCTGATAAAAAGACCAGAGATAAACAAAAAATTTTATTTTCAAATACGAGACTCAGGAAAAACATAAAAAGTTAAACGGGAAAGAGAAATCATAAGGAATTTAATAAGGTTAAACTTTTTGCATTCCTACATAGGGAGATGATACTTGTAACTTCTAAGAACTCTGCCATTATTCTGGCAGTTAGGAGGAGTATACATAGACAGAGGGCATGAATGAGAGTTGACTATGATGGGATGATTTCTAAAAAGAACTAAAAGGTGAGAAAGAGGAATGCACTTGGAGAAAGGGGAAAAGAGGCATATAATGGGGTAAATTATCTCACACAAAAGAGACATGAGAGAGCCTTTACAATGCAGCAGACGATGGGGAAGGTGGGCAGGAGTGCTTGAATCTTACTCTTATTGAAATTGGCTCAAAGAGGGAATAATAAACACTCAGTTGGGTACAGAAATTTATCTTACCTTACAGGAAAGTGGGAGGGGGAGGGAAAAAGAGAAGAGGAATCTGGTAGAAGGGTATACAGAAGCAAAACACTTTTGAGGACAGACAGTGTGAAAGAAGAGAGAAAGTAGAATAAACAGGGAGAAAACAGGAGGGAAGGAAATACAGTTAGTAATCATTACTGTGAAAAAAATTACAGCAAGTACTTCTGGGAAAGACCTCATTTCTCAACTATATAGAGAAATGAATCAAATTTATAAAAATAGGAGCCATTCTCCAATTGATAAATGGTCAAAGGATATGAACAGGCAGTTATCAGAATAAGTAATCAAAGCTATCTATAGTAATATGAAAAATTGCTCTAAATCACTATTGATTAAATAAATGCAGGCTAAAACAACTCCGATGTACCACTGCTCACCTATCAGATTGGTAATATGACAGAAAAGGAAAATGACAAATGTTGGAGGGAATGTGGGGAAATTGGGACACTAATACACTGTTGGTATTGTTTTGAACTGATTCAATCAATCTGGAGAGCAGTTTGGAACTATGCCCAAAGGGCTATAAAACTGTGCATACCCTTTGACCCAGTAATACCACTACTAGGTCTGTGTCCCAAAGAGATTTTACAAAAAGGAAAAAAAACCTTATATGTATAAATATATTTATAGCAACCCTCTAAGTGGTGGCAAAGAATTGGAAATTGAGGGGATGCCCATCAACTAAGGGATAGCCAATAAAATTATGTTATATGATTGTGATGGAATACTATTGTGTTATTATAAGAAAAAATGAGCAGGATGCTCTCAGGAAAAAAAAAAACCTGGGGAGACATGAACTGATGGAAAGTAAAGTGAGCAGAACCAGGAGAACAGTATATACCATAACAGCAATATTTTACTATGATCATCTGTGAACTTAGCTATTCTCAGCAATACAATGATCCAAGACAATTCTGAAGGATTTAGGATGAAAAATGCTATCCATCTTAAGAAGTGATAGAGTCTTAATGAAGATCAAAGCATACTTTTTAAAATTTTCTTTATATTCCTCGATTTTTTTGGGGGGGGTGTCCATGTTTTCTTTCACAACATGACTAATATGGAAATCAGTTTCACATGACTGCATGTGTATAATCAATATCAAGTTGCTTGTCTTTTAAATGGGGGTAAGGGGAGAGGGAGGGAGAGAATTTGGAACTCAAATTTTTAAAAAATGAATGTTGAAAATTGTTTTTACATGTAATTGAGAAAAATAAAATATTAAATAAAAATAAACAAATTGGAAAAAAGACAGAGATTGAACATTTATTTTTTTAATTAATTTATTTTTGATTTTCAACATTCACTTCCACAAGATACTGAGTTCCAAATTTTCTCTTTCCCTCACCCCAAGACGGTGTGCATTCTGAATACCCCTTCCCCTAATCTGCCTTCCCTTCTACCACCCCTCCTTCTGTTATCCCCTTCCCCTTCTATTTTTCTGTAGGGCAGGATAGATTTCTATACTCCATTGTGTGTATATCTTATTTCCAGTTGCACATAAAAACAATGTTTAACATTTGTTTTTAAAACTTTGGGTTCTAAATTCTCTCCCTTCCTCCCTTTCCCCTCTCCACCCACCCTCATTGAGAAGGTAAGCAACTCAATACAGGTTATACATGTGTAGTCATGCAAAACACCTTCATAATAGTCATGTTGCAAAAAACTGACTATATTTCCCTTCATCCTATCCCACCACCACCCCCATTTATTCTGTTCTCTCCTTTGACCTTGTCCTTCCTCAAAATTATTTGCTTCTGATTAACCCCACCCCCTATCTGCCCTCCCTTCTATCATCCCCCCCTCTCATCCCCTTCCCCCCTAATTTCCCATAGGCTAAAATAGATTTCCATACCCAGTTAAGTGTGTATGTTGTTCTTTCCTTAAGCCAAATCCAATGACAGTAAGATTCACACATTCCCTCTCACCTTACCCCACTTTGCCTCCACTGTAAAAGATTTTTCTTGTCTGTTTTATGTGATATAATTTACCCCATTTTACCTCTCCTTTTCTCCTTCTCCCAATATAATCCTCTCTCACCCCTTAATTTTATTTTTTAGATATCAAATCTTCATCTTCATCTCACCCTGTGCCCTCTGTCTGTATATGTGTGTGTGTGTGTGTGTGTGTGTGTGTGTGTATGTATGTAGGTGTATATATATACACACATATTTTTTTCCCTCCAATTACCCTAATACTGAGAATGGTCTCATGACTTACAAATATCATATTTCCATGTAGGAATATAAACAGTTCAACTTTAATAAGTCCCTTATGATTTCTCTTTCCTGTTTGCCTTTTTATGCTTTTATTGAGTCTTGTATTTGAAAGTCAAATTTTCTATTCAGCTCTGGTCGCTTCATCAAGAATGCTTGAAAGTCCTCTATTTCACTGAATGTCTATTTCCCCCCCTTAAAGGATTATACTCAGTTTTCCTGGGTGGGTAATTCCTGGTTTTAATCCTATCTCCTTTGACCTCCAGAATATCCTATTCCAAACTCTCTGATCCTTAATGTAGAAGCTGCTAAATTTTGTGTTATCCCAATTGTGTTTCCATAATACTTGAATTCTTTCTTTCTGGCTGCTTGCAATATTTTCTTCTTGACCTGGGAACTCTGGAATGTAGCTCTAATATTCCTAGGAATTTTCCTTTTGGGATCCCTTTTAGAAAGTGATCAGTGGATTTTTTCAAATTCTATTTTACTTTCTGGTTCTAGAATATCAGAGCAGTTTTCCTTGATAATTTCTTGAAAGATGATGTCTAGGCTCTTTTTTTGATCATGGCTTTCAGGGAGTCCCAATAATTTTTAAATTATCCCTCTTGGATCTATTTTGCAGGTCAGTTGTTTTTCCAATGAGATATTTCACATTGTTTTCTTTTTTTTTTTTCATTCTTTTCAGTTTCTTTTAGAATTTCTTGATTTCTCATAGACTCATTAGCTTCCATTTGATCCATTCTAATTTTTAAGGAAGTATTTTCTTCAGTGAGCTTTTGGACTTCCTTTTCCATTTTACCAATCCTGCTTTTAAAGCATTCTTTTCCTAATTGGCTTTTTAGACCTCTTTTGCCATTTGGGTTAGGCTGTTTTTTAAGGTGTTATTTCCTTCAGTATTTTTTTGGGTCTCTTTTAGCAAGCTGTTGACTTGCTTTTCATGATTTTCTTGCATCACTCTCATTTCTTTTCTCAGTTTTTCCTCTATTTCTCTTACTTGGTTCTCAAAATTCTTTTTGAGCTCTTCCATGGCCTAGGACTGCTTCATTTTCCTTGGAGGATTTGGATGTAGGAGGTTTGACTTTGTTGTCTTCTTCTGGTTGTATTTTTTGATCTTCTTTGTCACCAAAGTAAGATTCTATGGTCTGACTTTTTTGCACTGTTTGCTCATGTTCCTAGCCAATTGCTTGACTTTTAAACTCTTTGTTAAGGTAGGGATTGGCTTCCAGTGTGTAGGATGTACTGTCCCAAGCTTTGGGGGGTTTGTGCAGCTGTTTTCAGAGATACTTCTAGGGACTTGTAAATTTTCAGTGCTTCCAAGGTGGTATGATCAAAGGCGAGGTGTTTATTCCTTTCCTGGCCTGTATGAGTGACCACAAGCACTCTTTTCTGCCTTGGAACTGTGAGGAGGATTCGCTCTCCACTGTGGCCACAAGCTCCACCATGCCAGTGCTCCTCCTTGCCCCAGGATCGCCAGCCAGGACTGTGACTCAGATCCAAGAACAAGCAAAGCAAAAAATCCTGTCTCAGCACCAGAAAAGAGATCTCTGCAATCCCCCTCTGATCAACCATTCAAGTCCCCCTCAGTCTGTGGTCAGAGAGTTCTAGAAGCAGCCGCTGCCCTAGGGCTGTACCAGGACTGGTGCTGGACCACGCTCCTCTCTCATGTAGGTCTGACAGACCTTTCCTACTGACCTTCTAAGTTGTCTTTGATGCTTGTGGGTTGAGAAGTCTGGAAACCACCATAGATCCCCTTGATTCAGTCCCTTGAGGCCTGCTCCAGGTTTGCTGGGGCCTGGTCTTTGCCTGCGTGGCCCACACTGAACTGTGCTCCTCTCCCAGCTCAGCCCAACAGACCTTTCCCATCAACCATCCAGGTTGTCTTGGGTTGGAAATTTGTTTCACTCTGTCTTTTTGTGGGTTCTGCTCCTCTAGAATTTGTTTAGAGCCATTTTTACAGGTATTTGGAGGGGTTTGGGGGAGAGCTCCTCCATCTTGGCTCTGCCCCCGAGATTGAACATTTATTAAGTGTTACTAAGTACAAAGCACTGGACAATTGGCTGAGTCTAAAAACATAAGCTAGCAAGAAAGTCTCTGCTTTCAATGAGCTCACATTCTAGTAGGGGAAGAAATCACATAAATGGGAGATGGTATAGTTGGGGTACTGTATGGTTTACAGTTGGCAGCCTTCACTCTATTCAAAAAATGAAAAGATACACAAAATATTTGGGGATCGTTCTGCAAAAGATCCCAACATACTTATAAATATTCAATTACAAAGTTGCCCTTAAAGAAATAAAGAATACCTTTAATAACTAGAAGGTTATTCAATGCTCATCACTAGGCCATGCTAACATTAAAAAAATGACAATACTCCCAGAGTTCATTTACCCATTTAATGCTGTAGCAATGATACAATCAAAGGGACACTTTATACAACTCCTTAAAATAACAACAAAATTCATTTGGAAAAAGACCTAGAATATCAAGGGAAATGATAGGGAAAAAAAGTCAAGAATGAAGGAGGTTTGTCAAATGTTCAGAACTAATAATAAAAAGCAGTAGTCATTAAAACATTCAGGATCAGTTAAACATAGATAAGCAGATCAATGGAACAGACTAGACAAGGGAGAATCAGCATCAGTGGGACTTCATATCCCATTTTTTATAAAACCTGAAAACATAAATTGCTTAGGAATGAAATCTCTATTTTTTAATAATTACTAAAATAACTAGAAAAGTCAGTTAGAAATTAGGGTTATACCAACAGTTTACACCATAGTACACAATAAATTCTAAATAGATACGTGATCTTAATATTGAAAATCATACAATAAAAAAGAGAAAATCTACCTTTCACAAAAATAGGCAGGAGATATATTCCTAAATTGTCTACAATTTCAGGACATTATTTCTCTTGTCACACAATTCATAGCTCAGCCAGGTTCTCTTCAATGCACAGATTATCACTACCAGAGTTAAAAACTTGTGAGCTGAGGGAACCTTTTCTGATACTTGCACAAACGTCTATGCTTAGAGAAGAGCCATCTCTGCCACAGACTGAGTGGTCTATTAAGAGTTTCTCTATCACTTGAATAGCCTCATCTTACAAGCTGGCCCTTTTCAGAGCCAACCAGATGGTCCTGTGCGGCACTGAGCTGAATGCATTTGTGGGATCCAACTAGGCTACCCACACATTCTTTTTATTTTTGGCATCATTGAAGACACAATACAGGAGGAAATTATGTTTGTAGTAACCATCAGTTGGCATGGGACTTTTCTGGCACCTGCAGATGTGTCCATTGCTAGTACTCCAAACTCACATTCTTTTGGATAGAACTGAAGGATTCATCTTCTCTATGGTGTTACATAAATTTATTGACCTCCAGTTGGAGGGCAAATTCCTAACTGCTAGAGAACTGCCAGATATATTTATGTGAATATTTTTAAATACTTGTGAAAATGTTCCCTTCCATCAATTTTTTTTCTTGTATGCAGTACCCAATGTCATCTGGTCCAGGAAATGTATTATTGCAGTGCCCCCAGCAGTCCTATACCAATGAATGGATCCAAAAGTGGGTTTCCTACATGAGCTGGAGAGTCTCAGCTTGGTGCCAATTGATGTAAAATTGTGAAAAGAGTGGTTCTAGGTCCAGATACTTCTTCGAAATACGTAAAATTAATGTTGGGATCTGATACAATGATAAAGCCTCATTAGCATTTCTCAAAAAGCAAGAGGGTCCTTGGTCCTACACAGTCTTTGTAACAGGGATGCTCCTTCTGTAGGCTTTGATGTTTTTGCACTTAAAATTCTTTCAAGCATCATTATATCTAAAATTCTTCTAAACTTTCTTCAAAAAATAAATCTGACATTCTTATCTAAAATATTGGTACAGTTCTATATTTCTTAATTTTTACAATATATTCTCTTTGGAAATCAGTTAACTGGACTTCTAACATTGTTCAACAGCACTCTTCTTTAAATATTTATTATTATTGGCTTCCCTACTTAATGGTGCTTCCACTACCTCAGTTCTAAATGCCCGAGGACAATCCAAAATAATTAGTTCATTGTTAATTTTATTAGGTCTACCTACTTCCTGAGGTACCCATCCTGTGCTGAGTTCCTTTCTCTTCTGGTTTATGTCAAATCTCTCTTGGCCCGAGTAATTACTGAGGAGCTCATTGACATTCCTTTCTGTCTTTATGGAAGGCAGTACTAAACCAGTGGCTCCTTGCTAAGATCCTCCATCGATGTTTGAGGATTCTCATGAAAAGGCACACAGGAAGACAGAGCATGCTGTTAACTTCAGTAAGTATGGAGGGGGGGTAATAAGAAACCTCTTACAGGGCAAAGACTGTCATGAGGTGCTGGTATTATTGGATTATTGATTCCATTGGTGGTTTTAGGTTGGAGCACAGTCTCTTCCTGGTGTTTCCTCTACTCTTTAATAGTGTTGATTATTATCTAACACCAGGGTCAGCTGGTAAATGTTTAACAACATCTTTCCAGAAAAAGAAAGTGTAGATTTGACACACTTTTAAGTTTAATCTGAATTACAAATATGTTTTCTGTCACATTCTTAAGTCTCGACAATCAACAAAATAAACCAAGCTCTGATTTGTAGCACTTGCTTATTTACAAGATTAAGTGTTCACCACGAAAATTTAAAAAGCAGTACTCTCAAGCAGTATAGCTGGCTCCAGTATACCTTTGTCTTCCACTCTATGCATTTAAAAGGGACATTCCATCCGTGGTGTTTTCTAATATACTTTAACAAATGTCCATGCCTCTTTTTAAAATTCAATTTTATTTTATTTTCAGTTCTGAATTCTCTCTCTCTCTCTTGCCCTTCCCCCATCTATTCAGAAGGCTAGAAAAACTAAATCCAAAAAGATATACTACTACGCAAAACAAATTTCAGTATTAGCTATGTCAAAAAAAAAAAAGGAAGGAGGGAGGAAGAAAGGAAGGAAGGAAAGTGATTCAATCTTCACTCTGAGCCAATCAGCACTCTGTATCCAGAGGTGGGTAGCATGCTTCATCATGAGTCCTCTGGACTTGTAGGTTGGTCACTTTGTGAATCACAGGTTCTAAGTATTCCAAAGTTGATTACCTTCATAATATTTCTGTTATTGTATAAATTGTTCTCTCGATTCTGCTCACCACACTTTGCATCAGTTCATACAATTCTTCTCAGGTTTTTCACAAACCATCTCCTTCATCATTTATTACTTTACAAGAGTATTCCATCATATTCATATTCCATAGCTTGTTCAGCCATTTCCCATTTGATGGGCATCCCCTCAGTTTCCAATTCTTTGTCACCACAAAAGAGTTTCTATTATTACTTTTATGCATATGGCTCCTTTCGTTCTTTACTCTCTTTGAGGTATAAATATAATAATGTTATGACCAGTTTAATAACTCCCCAGGAATAGTTTCAAATTGCTTTCCAGAATAATTGGATCAGTTCCCAATCCATGAATATTAAAATACCTTTTTTCTCACAGCTCCTCTAACATTTATCATTTTACTCTTTTGTCATCTTGACCAATCTGATAGATGTAACATGGTACCTCAGAGTTATTTTAACTTATATTTCTCTAATCATTAGTGATTTAGAGCACTATTTCAAATGGCTATTGATGTCTCACATTTCTTCCTCTGGACACTGTCTACTCATATCTTTTGGCTATTTATCAATTGGGGAATGGCTTTTATTCTTGTAAATTTAATTCTATGTATCTTAGAAATAAGAACTTTAGCGCAGTGAGGTGGCATAGTAGATAAAGCTCTGGCCTTGGAGTCAGTAGGACCTGAGTTCAAGTCCGGCCTCAGACACTTGAAACTTACTAGCTGTGTAACCCTGGGCAAGTCACTTAACCCCAATTGCCTCACAAAAAAAAAAGAAAAAAAGAAATGAGAACTTCATCAGAAAAACTTGCTGCAAAGATTGTCCCCAATTTCCTGCTTCTCATACTTTTAGCTGCACTGGTTTTGTTTGTGCAAAAGAAAAATTAATTTTATACAATAAAAATTATGCATTTTTACATCCTGTGATTTCACCTTTCTCATTCTCTTGATTGGTCATGAACTTATTCCCAATACATAGGTTGACAGGTAATTTCTTCCACACTCCTCTTATTTGCTTCTGATGTCACACTTTATGTCTAAAATGTCTATTTGGAGTTTGTCTTGGTATACGATGTGGTCTATGTCTAGTTTCTGCCACAGTACTTTCCACATTTTCCAACAGTTTTTGTTAGAGGTTTTACCCAAATTTTTGAATCTTGGTATTTATCAAACACTATGTTACTGTACTCACTTGCTTCATATATTGTCTACCTAATCAGTTCTACTGATCAACCTATTTCTTACCCAGGAAAAACTGTTTTGATGATTACTGTTTTAAGGTATAGTTTTAGATAAAGTACTCATGGCTTCCTTTCCTTCTCAGTTTTTTGGCATCAAGTCCCTTTATATCCTAGAACTTTAGTTCATCCAGAAGACTTTTCTTGTTTTTTTTTTCTAGGTCTAGAAAGTAACTTTTTAGTGGCTTGATGGATATGACACTGCACAAATAAATTAATATACATAATATTTTCATTTTTATTGTATTGGCTTAGGCTATGCAAGCACAACTAATATTTCTGCAATTATTTAGATTTATCTTTATTTGTTTAAAGTGTGTTTTCTGATTGTGTTCGCATAGCTTCTGCATGTGTCTTGGCAGGTTGACTCCCAAGTGCTTTATACTTTTTACAGCTATTTTGAATGAAGCTTCTCTTTCAACTAGATTTTGTGATGATTTAGATGCTGATGATTTGTGTGATTATTTTATATGGAGTAACTTTCCTGAAGTTGTTAATTGTTCAAATTGTTTTTTTAGTTGATTCTCTAGGGATATAAAATAAGCTGTCATATAAACTACAAAAAGTGATCATTTTATTTCCTCTTTTCTTGTGCTTATTCCTTCAATTTATTTTTCTTATTTGCTATAGCTATCATTTATTTCTAGCACTATGTTGAACAGTAATGGCAATATTATATGTCCTTACTTTGTCCTTGATCTTACTAGAAGAGTTTGCAGTTTATCCTTAGTAAAGATAATAATGACACTTGATTTTAAGATGCTACTTATCACATTAAGGAAAAATGTTTACTCCTACACTTTCTAGATTTTTTTTTAAAAAAATAAGTGGGTATTATATGAAAAGCTTTTTCTGCATTTGTAACTATAATCTTATGCTTTTCTTATTCTTGTTATTAATGTAGTCAAATATTTTATAGTTTTCCTAATATTGAACCATTCCAGGATTCATGACAGAAATCCATCTTGGTCATAATGTATAATCTTTATGACATGTTACTGCAGTCTCCTTGGTTAATATTTTATTTCAAATATTTGCACCAATATTCATGAGAGATATTAGTCCATAGATGTGTTTCTTTGTTTTGCTCCTCTTGGCTTAGGTATCAAGGCTATATGTTTCATAGAAAGCATTGGGTAGGATGCCTTCTTTTCTTATTTCTTCAAACAGTTTATATAATATTGAATTTAATTGTTCAATAAATATTTCATTCAGTTCAAATATAAATCTATATGGTCCTAGGGATTTTTGCTTTGGCAATTCATTTATGGCCTGTTCGGTTTCTTTTTCGAAAATAAGGCTATTTATCTCTTCTATTTCCTGTTCTGTTAAAATGAGTATTTTATATGTCTTTAAATATTCATACAATTCTTTGAGATTGTCAGTTTTATTGGCATGTTATTAGGTGAAATATTTCCTAATCATTTCTTTTCTTTCTTCTTCATTAGTTGTGAATTCACACTTTTAAAATTTCTGATACTGGTAATGTGGTTTTCTTCTTTCTTTTTAAAACTGAGTTACCCACAGATTTATCTATTTTATTGCTCTTTTTTAAAAAAATTCTTAGTTTTGTTTATTCAATTGTTTTTCTTTCATTTTTGCTGATCTCTCATTTTCAGAAAGGATGTCTAATTTTGTTTCTAAATAAGCCTTTTTAATTCTTTGGTTTTCCAGGGTTTTTTTTCAACTGTATGCCCAAATCCTTGATCTTTAGTTTCTCTCTTTTATTGATGAAAACTTTTATCAGTATCAATTTTCCCCTAAGTATTGCTTTTTCTACATCACAAAAATTTTGGCATGATCTCTCATTGTTCTCATTATCTTTAATGTAATTATTTTTATCATTTGTTCTTAGACTAACCCATTCTTTATGATTTATTTAGGATCCATTTATTTTTAATCTTTCCTTCAAAGGCCCTTTATTGAACCTAATTTTATTGCACTATAGTCAGTAAAAGATGAATTTAATATTTCTGCTTTTCTGTATCTATTTGTATTTTATGTTCTTATACATGGTCATCTTTTTTGATGGTGCCCTGCATAAAATACACACACACACACACACACACACACACATATATATAGTTGCTGTTCAGTCATTTTTCTATCATGTCTAATTCTTTGTGACTCCATTTGCGTTTTCTTGGCAGTGGATTTGCCATTCTAAAGTGGTTTGTCATTTCCTTCTCCAGCTCATTTTACAGATGAGGAAACTGAAGTAAACAAGGTTAAATGACTTGCCCAGGATCACAGAGCCAGTGAATGTATGAGGCCAGATTTGAACTCAGGAAGATGTGTCTTCTTGACTCTAAGCCAGATGCTCTATCTACTGCACCACCTAGTTGATACACACACACACACACACACACACACACACACACACACACATACATGTATACATATACATACATCCCCATTCAATATTCTCCATATATCTATCATATTTCGCTTTTCCAAAATTCCATACTAGTCTTTCATTTCTGATTATTTTTCATTACATTTATCAAAGTATCCTCAGTGAGAGGATAAATTGAGGTCCCACACTATAATAGTTTTACTATCTATTTGTAACTATCACTCATTTAAATTTTACTTTAAGAACTCAGATATTATTCCATTTGGGGTATACATATTTATTATTTATTTTATGGTATTGTCATCAAAATGCAGTTTCCCAGTGTTTTATGACAAAAAAAATTTTATTTTAACATCTGAATAAATGTTAAATCCTCAGGATATTGACTTAGGTATTTTTTCAAATTTACTCATCAGCTTGTTGCACTGTGCCTTTCTTAGAAACATAGATACCATCCAAAAATTTTGTGACATCCTTGTTTTTTATTGTTGTAGCCTGCTGGATCAGGGTGGCTGAGTTTGATACAAGTTCAATATCATTTCTTTCAAGCATTAATTCATCTGTTGAAGTTTTAGAATCAGCACTAGTAACACCTGGCCTCATGCCCACTCTATGAGTATATCTTTCATACAAGAAGTTTCTGATTTCAACAGGTGACACATTCTCTTGAATAACAGTGTTGATGGAGATTAAAATAGCTAAGCTATTTTAATTAGATCTATTTTTTATTGCTGATTTGCATGAGATAATGATTACTACCCCTGTGTTTCTTACTTAAGCTTTAATATAATAGTTTCTGCTCCAACCCTTCTTTTATTTAACTCTGTGCATTTTTAAATTTCAAGTGTATTTCTCATAATAACATATTTATAGACTCTGGTTTCTAATTCTTTTGATAATCTCTTCTGTTTTACGAGTAAACTCATCCCATTCATATTTATAGTTAGGACCATTAATGTAGCATTTGCCTCCATCTTATTCTCTTATATTTTTCCTTTATTATGTTTCCTATACCCTCTTCAACAGTTTATTTTGCTTCTGAATAATCCCACTCTTTATCTACCCTCTCTCTTTGGTATGTGAATTCTTTCTTTCTGGATGCTTACAGTACATTTTTTTCTTTGACCTAGAAGGTCTAGATGTTGGCTATAATATTCCTGAGCATTTGCATTCTGGGTTTCTCGCAGGGTGTTATCCTCAAATTCTTTGCATTTCTAGTTTGCTCTCTGGTTATAAAATATCTAGGAAGGGTTTTTCAAAGAATTCTTGAAATATGATGTCTAAGATCTTTATTTTGTTATGACACTAAGGTAGTCAGGTGATTTTTAAATTATTTCTCCTCAATGTCTTTTTTTCAGGCAATTGGTTTTGATATGAAATACTTTATATTTTCATCTTTTTTTTCATCCTTTTGACTTTGTTTTACTATTTCTTAAGTTTCATAAAACCATCAGCTTCTAATTGGTTGATTCTCACTTTCAAGGAATTTCAGAGAATTGCCCAGTGTAGGAGGAGGCTGGGACACTTTGAGATTCACCCCCCCCCGCCCCAAGAGAAACCATCATCAAAGGGAAGGGAGTCAGAAAATGAATAATAGGGGGAAACAAAAGGGGTTGAGGGAAAAAGACTGAAATTACCAAAGATCTCAGGAGAAAGAAAACTTTAAAGCTTTGAACATAAACAGATAAATCAACAAGTAAATTTTTAATAAAAAAGGAAATATGTCTTCTGGATCTAGTAAACGAGTTCAGACCTGTATGAATAAATACCATAAAACAAAGGAAAATGACCCAAGAAATAATGAGACAGAGGATTCTGTGGAATTTGAGAATATGGAACAACAACACACCTTTCCTATGCGGTTTAAAAGAAAAATGAGAATTATGAGAGCAGACTTTATGTCCGGCACAGAAAAAAATAATTGCCAGAATAGAAAATTTTGAATCTGTAATGGAAAGTATCATTATAAAAACAAAAATGAAGCAGGGCTGCAAAATGAAAAACACATAATGGTTAAATTTAACAATTCAACGCAGAAATAACAAATTCTCCAAATGGCCAAGAGAAAGATCTTCAAATACAAAGGAAAGGAAATTTGAATGCCACAAGACAAGACTATTCTGGAACCACCAGAAAGGTTAGGAGAAATGGAATGATATGTTCTGAAGAGCAACGGGGTTCAAGATGCAGCCCAGGGTGAACTACTTTGCAAAACTGAGCTTAACTATAAATGAAGAAAGATTGAAGTTTAACAATAAAGAAGTATTTAAAACATTCTTAGAAAGAAAATCAGACCTGAAGATGTTATTTGCTTCTCAAACACGCCAGACAAGAGAAATGTAAAAGGAGTGAATAAATGCAGCAGCCAAGAACAGCAACAATAACAGAGATGAGAGAAAGCAGTAAGAAACTTCTTTCTAAATGTACAAAAGGAGACTGCAGTGAAGGCAAAAGTCAGATGAAGGTAACAGCAGAAAGGAAGAACTGGTGCATTATGGACAGAACCTCATGCAATCCCAGCTACAGGAATCAATGTTTTTGGTGAGACTACATTACAAAGTGGGAGGGGGCATGGAAGGGGGAAAGGGGAGGAAAGAAGAAGGATAGAGGGAAGTGTGAGATGAGAATGAATCAAATCAAGGGCTACCAATGGGGTAAGGTGATACCTGTGATCCTTCAGGGACTGTAGAGTAGTGGGATGAGAATGAAGAAATACAAACTGAAAAGAGGAGAAAAAGAGGGAGGCCTTGTTTTAGTGGTAGAATGGAAGTTACACTGATGAATGGTCCTATGGGTGAAGGGATATGTTCTGTAAAGGGAGACGAGGAATGAAGATCATGTACTATGTACTGTTCTGTGGGGATCTGGTGCTTTAAAATGTCATTTGTCCTGCCTTGGGAGAGGAGGAGTTGGAGTTCCTAGAGGAAACTGGGGCCCGAGAAAGTGGGAGGACATGGATACAGGGAGGAGATCTTGGGGTAAATGTGGAAGGAAGGTGACCAGAGGGCAAGTCTATGGTGGGTGCCAAAATCATGGACATAAGGGAGGGAGTTCTGTCATGGGGGCAGTATCTTCTCTGTCACCTAAGGGAATTTTCATTTTTCTGGGAGTGAGGCACAACCGAAAATGGGAATTTGTGAGGCAAGTCCTGCAAGGTATTAGAAGAAAGTGTCTAGAGGACAGAGCCCAGAATGATATCTCAGAAGTTGTGACTCCATGAAGAATGGAGAGTATAGAGAGACAAGATAATTATAGAGGTCATGAAGCAGAAAAGGAGGTTCTAGAGTACAAAGATAAGATGGACAATGAAGAGAATGAATGAGAGAAACCCTCTCCCTTTAGAAAAGAGAGCAAAAAAATTAAGTTAAAAAATAAGATTTGTTAAAGGAGCAGTGATAAAGGAGGAATATACTTGACTAAGAGGAAGAAAATCTGGGGAAGAATTAAAAAAAACAGATAAAAGCAGGAAAGAAAAAATAGCTAATAAGCAAAACTGCAAAGGTAAAAGGTTTGCAAATGCAGGGGTTATCAGATTTGGGGGGAGGATATCTAATGGAAACAGGGCCACCTTACAAAAGATTAAGCTAGAGTATGTGAAGAAACAATACTGTATATATAGGGGGAAACAGGAAAACTCATGACTTAAAAATATTAAAGAAAATGAGAGGAAAATATAAATCGAACCCTTATAACCATACAATCTGCAAATGGAAATGGATTAAACAATCTGACAAAATGAAAAAGAATGATAGATTGAACAAGAAAACAAAACACTCCATTCTTTTACTTAAAAGAAACACATTCAAAAACAAAGACACATGCAAAATAAAACTGAGGAAATGGAGCAATAATTTACTATGAATCCAATGAATCCAAAAAAAGAATCATGCTATCTGACAAAGCAAACACAATCATTCAAAAAATAAAAAGTGACAAAAAAGGTATCTATATTATGGCAAATAGAACCATAGACAACAAACCAATATCATAAAAAACACTTATATGCTCCCAATGCATTAGCATCCAAATTCATAAAGGAAACATTCACTGAGTTCTAAGAAGATATAAATAGTAACACAACAGTGACAGGATATTTCAATGTTCCTCTCTTTTTTGGATAAGTCTAACAGAAAGATAAACAAATGAGATAATATGGAACTGAACAAACTACTAGAGAAACTAAAGGTAAGAGACTTGTGGTGCCTTCTAAATGAGACTGCAAAGGAATATCCATATTCCATAAAACTATTTCTCAAAAATATCATAGCATTATTTCTTCATTGCTAAGTTATCATGCACTAGATTCATCAGTAACATTGGCATAACACTGAAAAAACAATCTGTTTAGATTTGGTTCAGTATGTGTACCTCATCTTGACGGAAGCTAAGAAATTATAAAAGACTAATCCTTAAAATATGCATCCAAAGCAACTGGATTATTGGTATCTTTGAGACAAATATTATGCCTCTAACAAACTTTAAAATTATTTGTATAGTCAGAAAGAAAAAAAAAACTAACCAAAGATAATGGAAGAAGAGTTGTGACAGGTAATAGCTCTCCTATTCTCTCTGAGGCCTACATTCAAATAGACCCTTTCATTGAAAACCATGCTGTTGTTTTGGTTGTTGTTGTTTTTGTTGCTTGCTTTAATCTGACTCACCTGTTAATCTGTTGGGAAGTTATCTGCTGTGTAAATTAAGGGCTCCCATATTCTGTACCCTGGCAGGGGTGTTTTTGGAATTCCTGGGAGAAAAGGCATCTGATTTTGTTAGTATGTGCCTTGTGGTTGAGGAGAGGGATGGAAAAATCTGGCAGTTTCACTTCATGCTGGAAAAGAATCCAGATTTGGGCCTTCAGGATCAGAAAGGAAATGGAAGAAAGAGAAATTGCACCTCAGTTTGGAAAAGCACCGCAAATTGAAGGAAATTGATTCTGTATTGTAGGCCCACTCTAGTAATGATATTTGCTTGATAAAAGGAATTGAACAAGTTATAATCAATTAGCATAAGGAAAAGTCATGGCCATGCATTTAGCAATATCCATTTTCTAAAGCTCAAATTGAAGGAATGTAGTCAGTAACAGATTTACAGAAATGAGTTCTCTATCAAAAGGAGACAGTCCTCATGTAATATCCCTATATTGTTAGTAATAAAAGAAGGAAAATTAGATAAAGGTTGACTTGCATCTCGATTTGTTCAAGATTCAAGAGTCATAAATAAGTCTGCTATTCCTGACTCTTTGTTCCTAATTTCACTACTATTATAATATCTAAACCTCCAGCTATAGTTCTTTTCAGTAACTGATCTATGTTCTGCTTTTTCTTCCATTAGTTGAAAAATCTAAATTCTTATTTGCCTTTATTTATAGGGGACCTTGGTATGTATAGCAAAGAATTTCCCAAGAGTTTCATGATTTACCTACTATCTTTTCTAGACACTTGCAGGAAAATTTAAAACTCTATTGTCTTATAAACAAGCAGGAAAATAATAGGAACTTTTTCTGCCAAAAGTTTCAAAGATTTCAAAAGATATAATCTCATCTCTGCACTCCTAATTCTGACCAGAGAGAAAGAAATAAGAAGGAAGGGGATTCTTTCTTTATTCTTTATATTTTGCAGGAATTTATAGCATTGTAAACCAGTTGGGTGACAAATTTGTCAACTGAAAGGAAAACTGTTTGCCAAATTGTGATTAAAATCTGAAAGACTGTAGTGGGTTTGGAGGGTTGAAACCCTCCCCCCAGGAGTAAGAAACATAAAAACATCCTGGGTCACCCAATGAAAGGAAAAAAAAAAGGTAGAACTACATTATGGCAGAGAAATATCAAAAAGGGCTAGTGATTTTATAAGCATCTCGGAACAGAAGAACTAGGCTGGTGCCGCCAGTGAACTCAGCTATAAAACTTTCAAGAAAAAATTGACATTTTTTCCAATTTCTCCTCCGAGGAACTATCTACAGACCCCATAATATAATCTAATGTTTCATAAAACAATGACTCAGAGTTTTGTAGTGAGTTAAATTTTTCCTCAAAAACCAAAAGTCAAAGAGTTAACAAGAGAAAGACATAAACATAAATTTTGAAAAAAATCCAAACTGGAAAAGTCCTCAGAACATAAAAGGTTGGGAGGGACTTCAAGCATTGACTGGCAGCATGAGAAGGGTCCTAAACATATAAATAAACAGAGTTTGGAAAGGTTCTTAAAACATTTCATGTTAGAGCTAGGAAAAAGGTTGGCCAAGCTCACAAGACTTATGCCAGGGATCTTTCTGATTCAGTATCAACTTCTCTTTGTTGTGTGATGTCCCCATTGTAATTGGAACTCAGATCAAGTATAAAGATACAATCCCCTATGATCTCTTAGGCTTCTGAGCTAAATAGTACCACCCTCCTCCATCCATTATCTGCCTTAAGACAGGACAAAGGAGGAGTAGGATAAATGCAGTTTACCTAATCCTGGAGTGAGGTCCACTCAGATATTTATCAATAAGTGAACAAAATAAAAATGACTTTCTCCTTAAGTAACACATGTGAAAAATGTAAACCCAGCAGGGCTCATCCTCTGTCATTGTATAACTCATCCATGCTAGTGGGTTTGGATGGATCAGTCATTGTAATTGACTAAAGAAGTTAAGCATTTAATGGATATGGAAAAGAAAGTGTGCATAAACAATGAAGCCCCATTAGTCAAATATCTAAGTTGGACTTCAATATGTTAGCCTCTGGAGTACAAAGGATTGTTAAACCAATGGGGAAGAGAGGTCTGGTTTGGTTTTTGGTTTTGGGGTTTTTTTTGGATGGAAAGGTCAAGTTCAAGGTATCCAGCCTACCGTTGTTGAACAACTCTTTCACAAGTTCACTAGAAGAAGATTTAAGGTTCCACGAAGTAAGCTTCAGTTCATTTAAATCACCAATTACCATAATAACTTGTCTGTCTCCAAAGATATCTCCAATCCTGAGTCACTGGCTGTCATACCAGATGTGAGTTTCTTGCTTACACTGCTCTAGAGTGCCACATGGACGTAGTAATAAAACACAAGTTGCTATAAAATAATGAAAGGTACACACACATACATACAGATATGCATACAATATGGGAGAAAAACAGGCAGAGAGAGATAAAGAAATACAGAAGCTAACTTTTTTTATCAGTCATTTCTTGCTATTTCCCTCCCCAATGAACTGTCACTTGTACAAGAAACACATAAGCGAAAGTGACCCAGTATGACCATAGCAGAACATGTGTACAATATTCTGCATCCCTAGCCTCCCATTTCTGTACAAAAAAGATCATAGTGCTTCTAGAAGAAATGTTAGATATTGACACAATTCAAGGATACATCTTGGGTACTACCTCTAATTATGCAACTCCACCAACAGCTCAAAGAAAGTTTTATGAGTTAATGTGCTCAAAGAAAATCTTCTTCCAGCGGGCATCCTTCTGGCTACACCTACTTAGGGGGGTCAGAGGATCCTAACCATAGACCTGCAAAGAACCTCAGAGTCTATCTAGTTCAACTACTGCATTCTACAGATGAGCAAACTGAGGCCCAGAAGGATTAAGTGACAGCCCAAGGTCACAAAGGCACTAAGCATGAGAAGTATGATTTGAATCAGGTCAAAATCAGGATTTGGAACTCAGACCTTGAAGCCCCCATAATCCTTATACTACCTTACTCACAGGGCTGTAGGGAAAAGTGCCCTGTAAACCTCAAAGCCCAGAGAAATGAGAGCTATTATAAGTCATATCTCTTGCCAGGACTCTACATCAGCAAAATCATTCTTTGAAGTCGTTCATTGATGGAACTCCAATCCCAAAGTGAGGTAATATTAATTTTTTTGTTCAACAAAAATCTGGTCTCTCTCCCTTCTATCTTCCTACCCCACTATTGAGAACAAAAGACAAATAAAAGCCCTGTTTTGAGGCAGCTAGGTGGTGCAGTGGGTAGAGCACCAGCCCTGAAGTCAGGAGGACCCGAGTTCAAACCCAGCCTCAGACCAAACACTTGACACTTACTAGCTGTGTGACCCTGGGCAAGTCACTTAACCCCAATTGCCTTAAAAAATAAATAAATAAAAGCCCTGTTTCAAGCATGTAGGATCAAACAAAACAAATTTCTTCAATGTCTAGGTCCAAAAAAATACTCAATACACACACACACACACACACACACACACACACACACACACACACACACCCCTACATGTCTCATTTTATGTTATGAGCCCTTCATCAACCCTGTGACCCAGGTTAGTGGGTCAGTGGCCAGGCCCTACATCCCCCAGTATAGCAAATTAGCTGCGAGGCTCCGGGACCAGGCCCCAGCCCAACATACTTGGAAAAGTGCCCCCTTAACCCCAGAAAGAGAATCCAACTTTAAAAGTCACAAAACAGGCAGGAAAAATGAGTAAAAAACAATAAAATCACCTGACTATAGATAGTTATTAATGTGACAGGGAAAGGCAAGACATAAACTCAGAAGAAGACAACAATGTCAAAATACCTACATGTGAAGCCTCAAAGAAAAATGTAAATGGGTCTCAGGCCCAAAAAGAACTTCTAGAAAAGCTCAAAAAAGGGATTTTAAAAGTCAAATATGAGACATAGAAGAAAAATTGGGAAAAGAAATAAGCGTGATACGAGAGAATCATGAAAAAAAGAGTCATCTAGGTGGCACAGTAGATAGAGCACCGGCCCTGGATTCAGGAGGACCTGAGTTCAAATCCAGCCTCAGACACTTAACACTTCATCACTGTGTGACCCTGGGCAAGTCACTTAACCCCACTGCCTAGCCAAAAATAAATAAATAAATACATAAACAAAGAGTCAACAACTTAGTTTTAAAAGAAGCACAAAATATGTACAAAAATTCACTGAAGAAAACAACTCCTTAAAAAAGTAGAGTTGGCCAAATATAAAAGGAGATACCAAAATCCACTGGCAGTAGAATTGGCCATATAGAAAATGAGGTACAAAACCCACTGAAGAAAATAATTCCTTAAAAATTAGAACTGAGCAACTGGAAACTCACGATTTCATGAGACATCAAGAAACAATAAAACAAAATTTGAAAATGAAAGAATGGAAGAAAATGTGAAACATTTCATTGAAAAAACAATTGACATGGAAAATAGATCTAAGAGAGATTAAGCATTATTGTACTACCTGAAAGCCATGATAAAAAAAAAAGCCTAGATATATATCATCTTTCAAGAAATTATCAAGGAAAATGTCCTAATATGCTAGAACCAGAAGGTAATTTACAAATTGAAAGAATCCATCAATTTCCTCCACAAAGAGATCCAAAAATGAAAACTCCCAAAAATACTTTATTCAAATTCCAAAGCTCCCATATCAAGGAGAAAATAGTTAAAGCAGCCAGAAAGAAACAATTCAAATATCATAGAGCCACCATTAGGATTACACAGGATTTAGTAGCTTCTACATTAAAGAATCACAGGGCTTGGAATATGATATTCTAGAGAGCAAAGGAACTAGGATTAGAACAAAGAATCACCTACCCAGCAAAACTTAGTATAATTCCTCAGGGGGAAAATAAATATTCAATGAAATAGAGGACTTTCAAGCGTTCCTCAGGAAAAAACCAGAGCTGAACAGAAAATCTGATTTTCAAATACAAGACTCAAGAGAAGCATAAAAAGGTAAACAGAAAACATAAAGGATTCAATAAGGTTAAGCTGTTTACATTCCTATGCAGGAAGATGATACTTATAAGTCTTAAGAACTTTATCATTATTAGGACAGTTAGAAGGACTATATATAGACAGAAGGTACAAGCATACATTGACTTTCATGGGATGATATAAAAAAAATTAAGGGCTAAGAAAAGGGATTGCACTAGGAAAAGAGGAAAGGAGAAGGTGGAATGGGGTAAATTATTTCACATGAACAGGTACAAATAATTTATTACAGTGGAGAGAAAAATTGGGGGTGGGGGTGCTAAACTCACCAGAACTGGCTCTAAGAGGGAAGAACATACATACTCAGTTGGGTATAGAAATCTATCTTACCCTATAGGGATATAGGAGAGTAGGGCTATAAGAGAAGTGAGGAGGGGGTACTAAAAGAAGTGAGGGAGGCCAAAGAAGATTGGGGGAGGCCAAGGTCAGAAGCAAAATATTTGTGAGGGGGGATAGAGTGAAAGGAGAGAGAGAGAAGCACAAACAGGAGAAAATGAGATGGAGGGAAAAACAGTCAGTAATCATAACTGAAAATGTGAATGAGTTGAACCGACACATAAAACAGAAGTGGATGGCAGAGTGAATTAAAAAACAGAACCTATAAAATGTTGTTTACAAGAAACACATTTGTAGCAGAGACACACAGACTAAAGGTAAGTGGCTAGAACAGAATCTATTACAGTTCAGCTAAAGTAAAAGCAGCAGGGGTAGAAATCATGATCTCAGATAAAGCAAAATCAAAAATAGAATTAATTAAAAGAGAAAAAAAGGAAACTACATCTTGCTAAAAAGTACCATCGGCGGGGCAGAGGACCTGAGTTCAAATCCGGCCTCAGTCACATAACACTAGCTGTGTGACCCTGGACAAGTCACTTAACCCCATTGCCTAGCCAAAATAAATAAATGAATGAATGAATGAATGAATGAATGAATGAATAATTATTAATTAAAAGTGCATCGAATGGAAAAACATCTAAAAATTTAAACAAGTAAATGAGTTACTAGTGGAGGACGTGAAACTTTACATCTCAGAATTAGATGAACCTAACCAAAAAGTAAACACTAAAGAAGTTAAGGAGGTGAAGAGAAATTTAGAAAAGTTAGAAACTTGAATGGGTATAAAAAGGAAGATATCTTTTGCTCAGGGGAATATGGCACCTACACAAAAACTGACCATGTATTATAACATAAAAACCTCACAATCAAATGCAGAAAGGTAGAAATATTAAATGATTCTTTTTAAGAACATAATGCAATAAAAATTGAACTCAATAAAGGGCAGAGGAAATATATCAAAAATTAATGGGAGAATTAAAGAACAAATAATAGAAACAACTAAAATTTTCATTAAAGAGAATGCAAACAATGCCAAATATGCCAAAATTTATGGGATATAGCCAAAGAAGTACTTAGGGAAAATTTTATATCTCTAAATCCTTACAGCAAAAAAATAGAGAAAGAGCAGATCAGTGAATTGGGCATGAAACAGCAACAACAACAACAAAAACTAGAAAAAAAATTAAAAATCTTCAATTAAAAATCAAATTAGAAATTCTGAAAATTAAAGTAGATATTAATAAAATTGAAAGTTAAAAAAACTATTGATCTAATAAAAAAAACTAGAAGCTGGTTTTATGGGGAAAAAAGATAAACCACTGGTTAATTTGACTTTAAAAAAAAGAAAAAAAAATTAGTAGTTCAAAAATGAAAAGGGTGACTCACCACCAATGAAGAGAAAATCAAAGCAATTATTAGGAGCTGTTTTGCCTAATTATAGGCCAATAAATCTGACAATTGATGTCAAATGGATGAATATTTACAAAAATATAAACTGCCCAGATTAACAGAAGGAAATAAAATACTTAAATAACCTCATCTTAGAAAAAGAAATGGACAAGCCATCAATGAATTCCCTAGGAAAAAGTCCTCAGGGCCAGATGGATTCATAAGTTAATTCTACCAAACAATTAGTTCCAGTATAAACTTTTTGGAAAAACAGGCAAAGAAAGAGCTCTACCAAATTCCTTTTATGATACAAATACAGTGTATATGATACCTGAACCAGAGAGAGTAAAAACAGAGAAAAAAATTGTAGACCAATTTCCCTAATAAATATTGATGCAAAAAATTTAAATAAAATACTAGCAAAGAGATTAAAGAAATATATCACAAGGATCATACCAGGTAGGATTTATACCAGGAATTCAGAGCTGGTTCAATATTAGGAAAACTATCAGCATAATTGACCATATCTATAACCAAGCCAAAAGAAATCACATGATTATCTCAATAGATGCAGAAAAAGCTTTTGACAAAATACAACATCCATTCATTCCTATTAAAAAATACTAGTGGGGCAGCTAGGTGGTGCAGTGAATAGAGAACCAGCCCTGGAGTCAGGAGGACCTAAGTTCAAAACTGGCCTCAGACGTTTGACACTCACTAGCTGTGTGACCCCGGGCAAGTCACTTAACCCCAAATTACCTTGCCAAAAACAAAGTACTAGACAGCATAGGAATAAATAAACAGAGCTTTCCTTAAAAGGATACGTAACATCTATTTAAAATCATCAGCAAGCATTATCTGTAATGGGGATAGGCTAGAAGTCTTCCCAGTAAGATCAAGGGTGAAGTAAGGATGCCCATTATTACCACTATTATTCAATATTGTACTAAAATGTTAGCTATAACAATAAGAGAAGAAAAAGAAATTGAAGGAATTTGAATAGGCAATGAGGAAATAAAATTATCACTCTGCAAATGGTATACTTACAGAATCCTAGAGAATCAACTAAAAAACTACTTGAAATAATTAACAACTTCAGCAAAGCTGCAGCATATAAAATAAACTCACATAAATCATTAGCATTTCTATATATTACCAACAAAGTCCATCAACAAGAGATAAAAAGAGAAATTCCATTTAAAATAACTGCAGACTACATAAACTATTTGGTAGTCTACCTGACAAGACAAATTCAGGGATTATATGAACACAATTACAAAACACTTTTCACACAAATAAAGTCAGGTCAAAACAATTGGAAAAATATCAATTGCTCATGGGTAGGCCAATCCAATATAATCAACTCTACTTAAATTAATTTACTTATTCAGTGCCACACCAAAATACCCAAAATTATTTTATAGAGCTAGGAAAAATAGCAACGAAACTCATCTGGGAGAACAAAAGCTTAAGAATATCAAGAGAATTAATGAAAAAAAAATTTTTGAAGGAAGGTGGCCTAGCCATACCAGATCTCAAAATGTATTATAAAGCAGTAGTCAAGACAATCTGGTACTGGCTAAGAAACAGAGCAGTAAATCAGTGGAACAGACTAGGTACACAAGACACAGTAGGAAATATCCTTCTAGTGTTTGATAAACCCAAAGATATAAGCTTTTGGGGCAAGAACTCACTATTTGACAAAACCTGCTAGGAAAACTGAAAAACATTATATGGTAGAAACTAGGTATAGACCAACATCTCATATCAGATACCAAGATAAGATCAAAATACGAATATGATTTAGACATAAATGATGATACCATAAACAAATTAGGAGAGCAAGGAATAGTTTACTTTCTCTATGGAGAAGAGAAGAATTTATGACCAAAGAAGAGACAGAGAGCATTACAAGATATAAAATGGATAATTTAGATCATATTAAATTTTTGCAAAAACAAAACCAACACAACAAAGATTAGAAGGAAAGCAGGAACTGGGGAAAAAATTTTGCAGCATGTCTCTGATAAAGGCCTCATTTCTCAAATATATAGAAAACTGAGTCAAATTTAAAAGAATACAAGTCATTTCCCTGATGGTCAAAGGATATTAACAGGCGATTTTCAGATGAAGAAATCAAAGCTATCTATATTCATATGAAAATGTGCTCTAAATCATTATTGATTGGAGAAATTCAAATTAAAACAACTTTGAGGTACTATCTTAAATCTACAGATTGGCTACTATGACAGAAAAGGGAAATGATAAATGCTGGAGGTGATGTGGAAAAATTGGGAATTTAGTACACTGTTGGTAGAGTTGTGAACTGAGCCAACCATTCTGGAGAGCAATTTGGAACTATGCCCAAAGGGCTATAAAACTGTACATAGGGGCAGCTAGGTGGCGCAGTGGAGAGAGCATCAGCCCTGAGTTCAAATCCGACCTCACACACATAAATCCTGAGGAAGCCCTGAGTTCAAATCTGGCCTCAGACACGTAACACTTACTAGCTGTGTGACAATGGGCAAGTCACTTAACTCCAATTGCCTCACCAAAATAAATAAATAAATAAATAAATAAATGGACTGTACATACCTTTTGACCTGGCAATACCATTACTAGGTCTGTATCCCAAAGAGATCCAAAAAAAGGGGAAAGGACCTACATGATCCAAAATATTTATAGCAGCTCTTTCTGTGGTGGCAAAGAATTGGAAATGGAGGGGATATCCATCAACTGAGGAATGGCTAAACAGGAATAGTATAGGATTGTAACAGAATACTATTGTGCTATAAAAAATGACAAGCAGGATGACTTCAGAAAAACCTGCAAAGACTTACACAAACTGATGCAAAGTGAAGTGAGCAGAACCAGGAGAACACTGTGCACAGTTACAACAATACTGTGTGATCAACTACTAGTGGAGCAGTACAAAACAACTGCTCTTCTGTTCCTTCTTCTTTCACCCTTTCCTCACCCTCCACCCTGAAGAGTCTGTGACACACACTCCTTCCTATATGGCATCTGTAAGTCCTCTACCTCTAGGGTGGTCCTTAAAGATCTAGGGATCACTGGAGAGGGAAAGTGAGTTATCTTGACTCTTAATATGTTCAATCAAGCCTACAAGGACTTACTAACTGGTTACAATATGCTGAGTACACTAGTCCTCTGTGCCTTGTATTTTTCAGGTAAAATAAAGCCTGTCCTATATTTGCTTTTCTCTCAGCCTGATTATTCACGTGGAATCTAAGTTCCTTTGGCCTTTCTTTGAGTTACCCTAGAAAGAAGCCAAATTCTAATGTGCCCTGGGAAACAATGAGTGTGGGCTAATGCTCCTAAAAGGGGCACAGTAGTTTACTGAAAAGATCACTGGCTATAGTGGTATCTGAAGACCTGGTTTCAAATCCTACCTGTAATGTTTAGCACCTTTGTGACCGTGGGTCAGTCATTTTCCCCCTCTGGGCCTCAGCTTCCTCATCTATAGCATGAGGGAGTTAGACTAGGTGGCCTGTGAGGCAGTCCTGAAGCCTGGATCTTCTGACCAGCCTAGCTAAATGCATCTATCAAGGGCAGAGTGTCTTTGACCACATTAACTCTTAAAAGCATCTATGAGGTATTTGATCTTTTTTCTTTCTAAAGGCAGAAGACTAGAAGTGAAGAATATTCTATATACTTTCAGAAGTGGTCATAGTGTAGTCAGTTTTGCTTAATTTTTTTCCTGTTGCATGACAGTTTATTCGGGGAAGGGAATAGCAGTAAATGACTGATGCAAAAGGAAAATTCTAAAAAGGAAAAATGAAACCAGCAGTATGATAGAGAGGAGAGAGGGGTAGGTGTGGACTTGGACTCAGAAGAAAGGTGGGTTTAAATCCGACCTCTAACACGTAGATTTGTGACCATAGTAAGTCTCCTAACCTATCTGAATCTCCATTTTCTCACCTGTCAAATAGGGATAATAACACACACATAGACATGTATACATATTATATATGTAAAAACATATATATGTTTGTGTATATGTGTATGTATATATACACATTTATATGTATATGTATGTGTAAATGTACATGTATATACACATACATATACATGCATATGTATATGTATATAAACACTCTTACTCAAAGTCTGTGATGTACTTTCCAAGTAGTATATACAGAGTCCTAGGAAAATTAAGTAAGCTAAAGTATTCCTTGATGTGATTTCATATAGCTAATAATTAAGTGGCAGAGAAGTAAATCAGTGTCTATGTTCCTATACTTTGTCTGATATCTTTTCAGGGCAGGACAATGGCCTGGTTAGCTGCCTGGATAAGAAGGCAAGCATGGGCTGATCTGGAGCAGGATAGATGGGTAGGTGCATTTGTGTTTACTCAACAATGAAGACCTCTCAGCCCCAGGGTGATGGAGGGGGATGGGATATGGTGGGAAATGTGAGTAGAATTTCCAAACTGAGTGGATAAAGTCTCCTCAAATGGTCTCTGGAAGTCAGGCATGTAAGTGAGGAGACAGGCATGGAGTGAAGCATTTAACAGCTGTGTGCCCTCCATCCCTACTACATCCCAACCACATCCCAATTCCAAGCAAGTCATTTACCCTCTCTGGGACTCCATTCCTTCACCTGAACAATGGCAATCATAACACTTGCTCTACTTATGTCACAGGTGTCTTGTGAGGATGAAATGAAACATATAAAATGTGCTTTGTAATCCTCAACCTTCAGAGACTAACTTGGTTAATTTAAGAGTTCAGTCATGTACTTGGCAGCTGCCTAGTAGGTGATCACTGACTGGCATGGTGAATGGCATTTTTTTTTCTATTTCCTGCCTCAAATTTTGTAGCCATAGCTGCTTTACATAACCTTTTATAAACACAGTTCTTCAGTTAGTTTCTTTCTTAATCTCTCTCTGCCTCTGCCAGCATCTCACTCTATACAGGCATATGTGTAAATGTATATGTGTACATATTTTTTGTTTTATTGCTGCACCTAGGGATTTGATTCTGTGCCCACTTGACTGTTCAGAACAAAGCAGTAAAGACACCCACCTCTCTTCTTGGCTGAGGGGTCATAACAGGGGCCCAATAAGGAGCTATCTACCATGAAGTCAACAACTCAGGATTTGAGGTTTCTTTGGAAACAAACTAGTTACTATGACAACTGATGATTGGTATCAGCTGATGCTGCCTTCAGGGACACTGAATACTTCCTAAGCAATGACTCACAGCCCTTCAGACTAGCTCTTACCTAGAGCCCCTACTGAGATCTTCTCCTGCTGCTAAGAATTTGCCAGTACTTTTGCCAGTACTTCCCTCCCCCACCCCCATGACAAAAAAGAGAGAATCTAGGCAAGGTAGAATCCTGATAAATTGACATAGGAGGAGCACAGTAATTTTTAATGCATTCTCTCAGTACTTCGCCCCCCACCAGCCTCCACACTGCTACTAGGGATTCACAAATTGACCTATGGGTTCTTGCCTGGGGTAGATATTTGAATCTCTTCCTGATGGAGAGACTTTGCCAGCATGCTTTCTCCTCTCCCTCCATTTCCTTTTAATGAACAGCAGATATGAAAAAAAAATAAAAAAATAAACAGCAGATATGGATTGTGCCCAGTTATTTTAGAAGGAAGGTGGGGATGGGGGAGGTAGGGACTGAAAGTATGCTTCTTTCTGCCTGGGGTAAGCCCTAGCTTAGGGAGCCCTAAATTCATAGAGTCTCTGTCCAGGTTACACTTCTTCCACCTTCCACACACACCCTCCTCCCTCACTTCAAAAAGTAGTTGATGAATGGTCAAAGGATATGAACAGGCAGTTTTCAGATGAAGAAATCAAAGCTATCTATACTCCTATACTAATGCTCTAAATCTTTTTTTTTTTAAATGCCATTTAAAACAACTTTGAGGTACCACCTCATACCTATCAGATTGGCTAATATGACAGAAAAGGGAAATGATAAATGTTGGAGGGGATGTGGGAAAATTGGGACACTAATGCACTGTTAGAGTTGTGAACTGAGCCAAACATTCTGGAAAGCAATTTGAAACTATGCTCAAAGGGCTATAAAATTGTACATACCCTTTGACCCAGCAATATCATTACTAGGTCTGTATCCAAAAGACATTCAAAAAAAGGGGAAAGGACCTATTTGTATATATTTATAGCAGCTCTTTTTGTGGTAGCAAAGAATTGGAAATTGAGGGGATGTCCATCAATTGGGGAATTGGTATATGATTATAACAGAATATTTTAAGAAATGACAAGCAGGATGATTCCAGAAAAACCTAGAAAGACTTACATGAACTCATACAGAGTGAAGTAAGCAGAAACAGGAGAACAGTGTACAGAGTAACAGCAATATTTTATGATGACCAACTGTGAATGACTTAGCAATTCTCAGAAATATAATGATCTAAGACAATTCTGAAGGACTCATGATGAAAAATGCTATCCATATCTTATATTCACATCTTGAAAGAAACCTTAGAATAAAACTCTTAGGAACCTTTAACCATAAGGCAGAACTGCCATTTGAAAGACAAAATGCTGCAATCAGTTAAAAAAAACTGAAATGCTAAGGAATTAGTCAGGACCACACAAAATATAGCAGTCACTACTATAATGGAATGGATAACTTGGAATATCATACCCCAAAATGCAAATACATGCATACATACATACATACGTACATACATACATATAGATATAGATATGTATAGATATATATATAGATATATAGATATATAGATATATAGATATAAACACATACACTTATATATGGGCTTACTAATAAGGATAACCAAGAATAACTTTCCCAATAAAACTGATTAGGGGCAAGGGAATGGACCATTAATGAAATAGAGAGAACTTCCAGGTATTCTTGATGCAAAGGCCAGAGCTCTGCCTAAACTTTGAAATGCAAAGACCAGAGTCCTGAGAAACTTAAAGGTAAACATGAGTGAGCAGCCATAAGGGACTAAACAAGAATTAAGTGTTTCCATTCAAATACATGTGATGATACATATGACTTCCCATAAACCTTTCATCATTAAAGGTCACAGACAGAGTTTAATAAATCAGAGGATCTAGGAATTTTTTTTAATTCAATAAGTTTTTAACAATCTGTTTTTTACATCATCACAGTCATACCTAGTACCCTTCCCCCTTTCAGATTATACCTCATGCCTGTATCTTTAGGATTTTTAAAATAAAATATATTTTGTCATATTTTTGTCAATATTTTCTTAATTTGTCAAATATTTTTCCTGCATCTATTCAAATAATCATGTGGTTTTGGATGGTTTGTTTTTTAATATGGTTAATAATGTTAATTGTTTTCCTGATATTGAATCATCCTTGGTATGAATCTCATTTGGTCATAATAATTCCTTGGATAAATGCTGTAGTCTGTTTAACAAGATTTTGTTTAAAATTTCTGAGTCAATATTCACTGATTATATCGGTCTCTAGTTTTACTTCTGTATTTTAACCTAAACTAGTTTATATATTAGGACTATATTTGACTCATAAAATGATTCTGGTAGGGAGCTCTCTTTCTCATTTTTTGAGAACAGTTTGTAAAGTTTTGGTATTAAATATTCTTTAAAAGTTTAATAGAGGGGCAGCTAGGTGGCACAGTGGATAGAGCACTGGCTCTGAAGTCAGGAGGACCTGAATTCAAATCCGGCCTCAGACATTTACTGGCTAGCTGTGTGACCCTGAGCGAGTCACTTACCCCCTACTGCCTCCAAAAAAACCAAATAAATAAAAATTAAACAGAGGAGCTTATATTTTAAAAAAAAGTTTAATAGAACTCTCCTATGAATCCATCAGGACCTAGAGTTATTTTTTTCTTTGATAGTTCCTTTACAGTTAGATCTATTTCTTTTTCTGGTATTTGGGTTTTTTAAGATCTCTATCTGGCCTTCTGATAGATTGGTAATTTTATGTTTTTGAAAGTATTCCTCTACTTAATTTGTTATAAGTTTTGTTATATAACTGTATAAGATTCTGGTTATTCTTTATATTTCTTCTGTTTTTTTTTCTGATTTTACCTAGTTCATTTGCTATCTTATTGATTTGATTTTTTGCTCTCTTTATAATCAAATTAACTAATGGTTTATTAAATTTATTAGTTTTTCAAAGAAACAGCTTTTAGTTTTATTTATCATTTCTTCAGGTTTTTTTTTTCAAATTTATCTATTTTTCCTATAATTTTAAATACCTCTTATTCTCTGCTAATTTTAGGCTTATTTGTTAGCTTTCTGATTTAAAAAAGCATATTTAGTTGACCAATAACCTCTTTTTCTATTTTAGTGTATGTTTGTAAAGACATAATTTTTTTCCTCTGATGACTAAAATTTTGGTATGTTTTTTCACCATTAACATTTTCTTTATTAATTGTTTCTATGACTTGTTCTTAGTTGTTAAGTCATTTTTCAGTCATGTCTGTCACTTCATGACCCCATTTGGGATTTTCTTGGTAAAGATACTGGAGTGGTTTACCATTTTCTTCTTCAGCTCATTTTACAGATGAGGAAACTGAGGCAAACAGGGTTGAATGACTTGCCCATGGTCACACTGCTAGTAAGTATCTGAGGCTAGATTTGAACTCATGAAAATAAGTCTTCCTGACTCTAGGTCTGGCACTCTATCCATTGTGCCACCTAGCTGCCCAAAAGTTGTTCAGTCATTTACAGTCAAGTCAGAGTCTTTGTGACCCTATTTAGGGTTTTCATGGCAAAGATACTAGAGTGGTTTGCCATTTCTTTCTCCAGCTCATTTTACAGATGAGGAAACTGAGACAAACAGGGTTAAGTGATTTGCAGAGGGCCACATAGCTAGTAAGTGTCTGAGGCTGGATTTGAACTCAGAAAGAGGAGTCTTCCTGACTTTAGACCTGGAACTCTATTCACTATGCCACCTAGCTGCCCACTCATTATTTAGGATTTAATTCTAAAGTACATATTTTAGTCTGTCTCTTTTGTTTGTGGTCCCAGAACTAATTCCTATTTTTATTGTGTTATGGTCTATAAAACTATATTAACTATTTCTGTCTTTTTACTTTTGTTTTCAGTGTCTTTGTGACCTAATATTTGGTCAATTTTTTGTAAAATTTCCAAGTGGTATAGAGAAATATGTATATGCTTTTGCCATACCCTTTAGAAAAAGCTATACCTTTTAAAAATCTAGTTTCTTCAGCAATTTGTCCAGTTCTATATTTTCCCTTTTGTTTATCTTTGTGTTAGACTTATGCAAAACTGAAAGAATAATATTGAAATCTCCTGTAATTATTTATGTTACTGCTTATGTCTTCACATAGTTCAGTTAATGTTTCCTTTAGGAATTTGGATTCTAAGTCATTTAAAGCATATATGTTTATTTGAGATATTGGTTTATTGTCTATGGTTCCTTTCACTCTAATATAGTTTCTTTGTTTATCCCTTTTTAATTTTTGAATGTTCATCTTTGCTTTCTCAGGTAGCATGATTCCAGCTCCTACTTTTTTGGATTCACATAATGCATAGTTTTTACCCCTGCCTTCAGTTTTATTTTGGGCATATCTTTGTTTTTTAAATGTGTTTCTTATAAGCAACAGATTGTAGGTTTTTAAAAAATTCAGTCTGTCCCTCTTTTTCCATTTTATTTTATTAGATTTTTAAAATCTACTCATATTTAAAGATATAAGAGTTGGGTTTATATTTTCTTCTATTTGTCTGTAATATTTTTTAAGTTACGATTTTTCCCTTTTCTGCTATGAACACAGTAACATGTCCCTCAGTTACTTTAGCTATGTTTTAAAAGGTAGCCCTTTTCCCAGTAGCTCTCTTCCCTTCACATTCAATTCTATCTTTCTATTAGTTACCCCTCTCCCTTTGGAGTACTGATTATTAATTCCTTTTTTTTCCTGCTTTTATTTGGTTATTTTTTTTCTTCCCCCTTTTCCTCCCTCTCAATCAAATAGATTTTCCTCTCTCTCCTCTTCTTCAACTAGTCCTACTTGTTAGCTTCTTAAATTTTATTTTTTGCTCTCCTTTCCAGATAATCCTTGGTTGGACAGAGCTATTTAGATATCACTGTTTAAAAAGATATGTCATGGCTTTATAGTCATAAGTTGTCTATCATAATTGCCTTTTGGCTTTCTCCCCAGCCTGTTGAGGCCAAGGGGTACAAGCATTTGTACTGAAAGCAGGTAACTATTCCACACCACTCTCACAGAGAAGAGGAATGGATACTTTTCTAGAAAATACCAATGGCAAAATGTTTCCAGCATGGATCGATTAATATGGCAAACATCCTTCTCTGATGCTATAGAAGGCAAGGGACTATAGGGGAAAATATTGTTTATCAACCAGAGCAAATAAATAGAAGGAAACCATTAAGAATAAAGATCAAAAGAAGAGAAAAGGAAGGAGAAAAAAGAAGGAAAAGAGAAAAGCAAGTTCTCAAATTCAGATATTATAAACAATTAGTTGAGCTCCTAGATGTGAAGAATTATTCTTTGTATTTCCTTTATGCTTCGGCAAATTGTTGAAGGTCTTTTTGGGGGTTGGACTCATAATTCTTTTCTAGTCAGTCATTTAAAATAGTATCTTAAGAGTAGATTGTACTTTTACAGAATAATGATGATGATGATACTTACAATGAACATTTATTTAGCCCTTAAAAGTTTAAAAAGTAGTTTATGTCTTTTGCCTCATATAATCCCCTCTAACACTGTGAGGTTAAGGATAATGTTATCCCCATTTTAAAGATGAGAAATGGATGCAGAGAACAGGTAACAAAGAAGACTGATCTGGATGAGGTCCTAGAACATGAGGTGGGATGGACTATATAACACATAAAGTGGGAGATGGTTGGAACCTGAGAACACACATTGTCATAACCAATGAAACCTTAGAACATAAAATGTCAGGTCTAGTAGCCATAGAGAAGATAATGTCAGAGCTAGGAAGAAGGGATACCAGAACTAAGAAAGCTTTCACAATACAGAAGGTGAGAGACAACTACGAGTAGCTTTAACACCACAGAATTTCAGAAATGGAAGGGCTCTCAGAATATAGATAATAGGAAGCATTTATAAAGCATTTTAAGATTGGCAAAGTACTTGACAAATATGTTCTCCTTTTATCTTTACAGTAAAGCCCAGCAAGGTAGGTACTACTATCATCATCATTTTATACATGAGGAAATTGAGGCAAAGAAAGATTAAGTGACTTACCTAGGCCACACACCTACAGATCTGATTTGAACCCCAAATCCAGGGCTCTAAGCCACCTTTTGCCTCACTTGAAATCTGGAGGAATTCTAAGAACATGTAAAGCCATTGATAGTATGGTCCTATATGGATAAATGGTCCTATACTTTGCTATCTTTCCAAGACAGATGTCAGGACAATGGTTAAGAGTGGCTGCCTAAATAAGAGGGTAAGCATAGGCTAGTCTGGGGCTGGCTAGATATAGAGGTTTGGGAGAATTTGCGCTTACTCACCAATGAAGACCTCTCAGCCATGGGGGCAGGGGATATGGTTGAAGGTGAGGGTGGAATTCCCTAATTGAGTGGATCAAGTCCCCCAGAACGGTCTTTGGAGGTCAGGAGAGTGAGGAAAGAAACAGGTATGGAGTAAAGCACTTAGCCCCTCTGCGCCTTCCATCCCTACCCCACACCCATCCCCATTCCTTGGATGTTATTTCCTCTCTTTGAGCATCTATTCTTTCATCTGGACAATTGTGATCAAAATACTTGTCTCCCTTACCTCACAGAGGTCCTGTGTGGATCAAAACGTGCTTTATAATCCTTAAAGCATTTGTTGTATTCTGCATAGCTTGCCTCAACATTGAAAGGCTAACTTGGGGAGTTTAGGAGTTCAGCCATGTATCTGAGCAAAGGACAAACTTAAGGGGAAAATGCCTAGGATGGGATCATTGAATCTTTGACTAGTATGATGGATGGATGTTTATTCTTTATCCTGCCTCAAGTCTTGTAGCTATAGCTGGTTTACATCCTATGCTGGTGTTGGCTTCTCTATTAATCTCCCTCTAGTTCTACCTATCTACATATATGCATATGCATATATGTATATATGTATATATGTATCATATATATGTATCATATATATTACATATATGTGTCTGTGTGTGTCCTATTGTTTTGTACTGCCTAGGGATTTAATTCTCACCCACCTCACTATTTAGGACAAAGTAGTGAAGACACACATTTCTCCTCTTTGCTAATGGGTCATAACAGGGGCCTGATAAGGAGCTTTCTAGCATGAGTGCCAGCTACTCAGGATTAAAGGTTTCCTTGGAAACAGACCAGTTACCATGGCAACTAGTGATTGGGATCAACTGATGCTGCCTTCATGGACAATGAATATTTCCTCAGCAAGGACTCAGTCTGAAGGGAGGGGCTCCTACCTAGACACCATTTTGGGATGTGCTTCCACTGCAGTCTGCCAATACTGCCAAACTCTTCCACCCACCTTGACAAAAAAGAGAGAATCCTGACAAGGTAGAATCGAAATGAATTTATACAGGAGGAGCACAGTAATCTTTGATATACTCCCTTAGTACTCATCCCCCACCAGCCTCCACATACTTGAGAGGCATGTACAAACTGACCTGTGTATTCCTACCTGGGGCCTATATTGGAATCTCTTCCTGATACAGACACTTTGCCAGCTCACTTTTCCCCCTCTCCCATCTCCCTTTAACAAGCAATAGACACAGATTCTGCCCAGTTATTTTATAAGGAAGGTAGTGAGGGAGGGGTTAATGAAAGTATGCTGCCTTCTACCTGAGGTCAATCCTAGTTTAAGGACCCCCAAATTCATAGGGGCTCCACTCAGATTATCTCCCACACTATCCCCCCACAGTGAAAATATGGTAGATGCTGATTCAGCCCAGACACAGAGGGAAAGGAGAGCCAAGGGAGAAACTTGGCAGGGAGCCATGCTTGCTGGCTCCAAACCCCAAACCAGAGGCCTTTCCTTTACCTCAAAGTGAAAGAGTAGAATCTCCAGATCAGTGGTAGGGAGATTTTGGGATGAACTTACTTTCTGTGCCCCTCAAATTACTGTTTATAGATAGAAAACTGTTCTGCCTAAATCAAGATAAGTCTTGATTTCACTCTTTCCTATGTCAGGATCTCTCCTCTATCCAACACTTAGTTTCTCAGGAAATTAATAATTCATCAATTGTCTTTGCCCCCAACCAGGATGTGGGAATGAACATACCAGGCCAGAGAATATATGGAATTCTTCCACTATGGAGGACTCTATGGGCTCTGCTTTGTGGAAAATTGTGGGAATGGGCTACACTAAGCCATTCTCACTTGCCACCCAGCCCCTGCTTCAGATCACTAGTATACATTGCTGTAATGGCTTCTCCAGAATGGATGTCAAACATATCAACTCTCTAAGGCACTTAAGTACAATGTATTTAATTTTGTGATTAAGCATTGTTTCCTTCATTGCATTCATATCCTCAGAGCCTAGAATAATGTCTGGGATATGCCAGGCACTTTAATAAATGCTTACTGATTCATTGGCTTGGATTGGATTGGAATGTAATTCTCTGGCTGTTAGCACTACTTATTCTAAGGATGAGCAGTGTTCTAGCCAATTTTAAGCAGGGTAGCTTCACTTAGCAAAAGCTGCACAACCTCCCTTGTGAAAGCCTGACTAAATCCTCTACTGGAGAATAGAATGACTACAAAAGAACTAAAAGCAAAAACTAAAAGATAAGCTCAGCTTGGGCAAATATTTGAATAGAATTCCTGGAAGAGATGAAGCAAGAGTTTTAAAAGTGTTAAAAGTGTCTCTAATGAATGAAATTGGAGCATGAGATGAAAAAAAATTGAAAAAGAAATTGTAACTATGGCATAAAGAATTGGAAAGAGAATTAATAGTTCAGTACAAGATATACAAAAGCTTGCTGAAGTAACAAACCCCATGAAAATTAGAAGAGACCAAAATGAAACCAATTATCCCATGAGTTAACAAGAAATATTATTATAAAATCAAAAGACTGAAAAAACAGAAGAAAATGTAAGGTACCTCCTAGCAAAAACAAACCTGGAAAATAGAGTGAGGAGAGAGAATTTATGAATCATTATACTACTTGAAATTATGTCCTGGTAATCTTGTGAGAAAGCTGGTCAGATCTCTTAGAATGAAAGAGTAAAGTAGAAATCGAATGAATCCACAGGTCATCTCATGAAAGAACTCCAAAATGAAAATTCCCAGGGACATTATAACTAAAGTTCAGAGCTTCCAGGTGAGAGAAAACATATTGCAAACAGTCAAGAAAGAAAGGAGTCAAGTATTGAGAAGCCCCAGTGGGAATCATACACATTTATCAGTCATTATTTTTTAAAATAATATTTTCTTCCAATTACATGTAAAGACAATTTTAACATTTCATTACATTCATATATCCCTATTTGTTTAACCATCCCTCAGTGAAAAGACAGGACTTTAAATTCCAATTTTTGACTACCATGAAAAGAGACTTGCTATAAATATTGCTGTGCATGTCAATCACTTTCCACTTTATTGAATCTCTTTGGAGCATAGGTGCAGTAATGGAATAGATTGTCAAAGGGCATATACAAGTTAATACTTTTTGAGTCACAGTTGCAAATTGCTTTCCAGAATGGCCAGGCCAATTCACAGCTTCCACCCACAGTGCACTGGCATTTCTGTTCACCCACAGCTCCTCCAGCTTTTGTCATTTTCTTCTTGTGTCATCTTTGCCTGTCTGTAGAGGGTAAGGGAGAACTTCAAACTTCATTTAATTTGCTTTTTTTTTCCCTAATCATTACTTTCTGAGCATTTTTCTTATGGTTGTTGATAGCTCAGATTTCTTCCTTTCAAACTATCTGCTCATATTGTTGACTATCCATTGAAGAATTGTTCTTCATCTTATACATTTGAATCAGTTCCTTATGTATCTTGAATATACAACCTTTACCAGAGAGTTCTCCCTCAAATTATTTGTTCTCTACTAATATTACCTATACTAGACTTTTATCTGCAAAACCGACAACTCTTCATTTCTCACCTGGGTGCACTACCTTGGGAACTTCTCTAACTTTCCCACCATGTCCCAGGAAGCTCATTATTGGGAAAACCTCATCACCCTGTAAGATCTCATCGGCCACCTTGGTACTCTATCTTATCACCAGCCTCTGTCTCTGATTGGAGGGTAGAGCCACGAACTCCAAAACCTCCATGTAAGGAGAGTGCTCAGCTCAGAACATCTCATTTCTTACCTAATAATACTATTTTGAGAATTCTCTGACTTTTTCCATCATGCCTCCAAGTTGGATACCTTTCCTGCACATCGACACTTTTTAGTTTCCTTTTGAGTGTCTTCTTCCATCAGATTAGAAGATCCTTGACAGCAGATACTGTCTTTTATCATATTTGCATACCCAGCACTTAGCACAGTGCCTAGCACATAATAGGTGATTAATAAATGTGTACCAATTGATTAAGTTTATATATCCACAATTATTCATTTTATCTTATATAACCCTACTATTGATTGATTAGTCTTAAACTCTTACCCTATCCATAAATCTAAAAAGTAATTTCTTCCTTGGTGCCTTAATTAGCTTATGATGTGACCTTTTATATCAAGGTCATGTATCCATTTGGAGATTACCTTATTATATGATGTAAGGTATTGGTCTAAACCTGATTTCTAATAGACTGGTGTCCTGTTTCCTAGCAGTTTTTGTGAAATACTAAGTCCCTCAAAGTAATTGGGGTCTTTTGGTTTATCAAACACCATGCAACTGTGATTGGCTCAAAGATGGAATAGCATACACACCCAGTTGGGTATAGAAATCTATCTTACACTATAGGGAGGAAAGAGGGTAGAGGGATAAGAGAAGAGGAAGGGAGGGTGGATTGGGGGAGGCTGTGGTCAGAAGGAAACTACTTATGAGGACGGCTAAGGTGAAAGGAGGGGGAGAGAGAGAGAGAGAGAAAGAGAGAGAGAGAGAGAGAGGAGATAAACAGGGGGAAATAGGATGGAGAGAAATACAGTTTCTAATCAGAATGTAAATGGGATGAACTCATCCATAAAATGGAAGTGGATAGCAGAGTGGAATAAAAATCAGAATCCTGCAATATGTTGTTTACAAGAAACACATTTGAAGCAGAGAGACATACAAAATAAAGGTAAGGGGCTAGAGCAGAATCTACTATGCTTTAGCTGAAGTAAAGAAAAAAAAAGCAGGGGTAACAATCATGATCTCAGACAAAGCAATAAATAAATAAATAAATAGTTCTAATTACAAGAGATAAGGAAGGAAACTACATCTTGATAAGTGGTATCATGGCAGCTAGGTGACACAGCGGATAGAGTCTGGACCTGGAGTCAGAAAGACTTAAATCCATGAGTTCAAATCTGGCCTCAGACACTTACTAGCTATGTGATCCTAAACCCTCTCTGCCTCGGTTTCTTCATCTGTAAATTAGCTTGAGAAGAAAATGGTGAATCAATTCAGTATTTTTCCCAAGAAAACCCCACAAGGGGTCAGAAGAGTTGGACAAAACTGAAACACAACTGAAAAGCTGAAAAAGGTACCATAGACAATGAAGTAATATCAATATCAAAAAATTATTTTATAGAGCTAGAAAAAATAATAAAATACACCTGGAAGAACAAAAGGTCAAGAATATCAATGGAATTAATGAAAAAATATGAAAGAAGGTGACCTAGACATACTAGATTTCAAATTGTATTATACAGCAGTAATCATAAAAACAATCTGGTACTGGTTAAGAAATAGAATGGTGGATCAGTGAAATAGATTAAGTACATAAGACGCAGTAAATGACCATAGTAAGATAGTGTTTGATAAACCCAAGTATCCAAGCTTTTGGGACAAGAATTCTCTATTTGACAAAAACTGCTGGGAAAACTAGAAAACAGTTTGGCACAAACTAGGTATAGACCAACATCTTATATCAGATACCAAGATAGCGTCAAAATGGGAATATGATTTAGACATAAATGTTGATACCATAAACAAATTAGGAAGCAAGGAATAGTTTACCTGTCAGATCTATGGAGAAGGAAAGAATTTATGATCAAACAAGAGATAGAAAGCATTATAAGATGTAAAATGGATACTTTAGATCATATTAAATGAAAAAAGTTTTTGCAGAAACAAAACCAATGCAACAAAGTTTGGAAGGAAAGCAGAAAACTGGGGAGGGGGGGGAAATTTTTGCACCAAGTATCTCTGATAAAGGTCTCATTTCTCAAATATATAGAAAACTGAGTCAAATTCATAAGAATATAAGTCATTCCCCAATTGATAAATGGTCAAAGGACATGAACAGGCAGTTTTCAGATAAAGAAATCAAAGCTATCTAAAGTCACATGAAAAAATGCTCTAAATCACAATTGATTAGAGAAATGCAAATTAAAACAACTCTGAGGCACCATCTCATATCTATAAGATTGGCTAAAAGGACAGAAAAGGAAAATGATAAATGTCGGAGGGGATGTGGGAAAATTGGGACACTAACACACTGCTGGTGGAGTTGTGAACTGATCAAATCATTCTGGAGAGGAATTTGGAACTAAACACAAAGGGTTATAAAAATGTACATACCTTTGACCCAGCAACACCACTAATAGGTCTGTATCCCAAAGAGATTTTTAAAAAGGACAAAGGACCCATTTGCGCAAAATATTTATAGAAGCTCCTTTTGTGATGGCAAAGAATTAGAAATTGAGGGGATGTCCACCAATTGGGGAATGGGTGAACAAGTTGTAGTATATGATTATAATGGAATATTATTTGCTATAAGAAATGACAAGCAGGATGATTTCAGAAAAATCTGGAAAAACTTACACAAACTGATGCAAAGTGAAGGGAGCAAAACTAGAAGAGTACACAGTAACAGCAAAACTGTATGATGATCAACTGTGAATGATCCAAGACAATCCCAAAGTACTAAAAATGCAACCTCAAGAAAGAACTGATGGAGTCTGAATGCAAAACATACTATTTTTTACTTTTTTGTATGTGATTTTTTGGTCTTTTTCTTTCACAACATGCCTACTATGGAAATATGTTTTACAAGAATACACATAACCTATATCAACCTACTTACCATCTCAATGGGGGGTTACAGGAGGGAGGGAGAGAGAATTTATAACTCATAATTTTTTTAAATGAATATTAAAAATTGTTTTACATGCAATTGGAAAAAATAAAACATTTTTTTTATTTTAAAAGTTTTGTATCCATGTTCATTAGGAATATTGATCTATAGTTTTCTTTCTCTGCATTGTTTTTTTGTTTTAGGTATGAAGGCCATATTGGTCTCATAGAAAGAGTTTGGAAGAATGTCTGCTTTTCAATTTCTTGTAAACAGCTGATACATTATCAAAATGCCTGGAATGTCCTTATGACTTTTGCATCATAGCTTCCCTGGAGTCCTTCAAGCTTCAGATCAAATCTCACCTTCTGCAGGTCATTGTTCTTCCCATCTAATTGAGTTTTCTCTAAAATCATGTTTTTTTCTTTTCTCTATATATCATGTATATAGCTTTCTTACAAAAGGAAGGGAAGAGACTGAAGGAAAAAATGCTAGTTTGAAATGGATATCTAATACCTAACCTGTTCACAAGAGAACTCATTATCTTTCCCCTGAAACCTATTCATCTTCTGAAGTTCCCTATCACTGTCTGGGACAGCACCACCCCTCCAAGCACCCTGAGCTGCAACCTCCAATACATCCTCTGACAAGTGAGCTTATGCTGTTATCTTTCCTGGAATCAAGCTTCCACCCCTCTTCTAGCCACCAGCTCAAAAACCATTCAATTCTCTCAATTGTTCGGGTTCTCCCTCCCTAAAATAGAAGCTCTTTTAGGGAAAGGATTGTTTTTTCTTGTTTTATTTTTAAATTCAGTTTTTAGCACAGTACCTGGCACATAGCAGGCACTCAATAAATACCATAACTCTATATGGCTCTCTAGCTACCTGTCTGTCTATGTATGCGAGGGTGTGATAGGTAACTTTAACAACCGGCTCTCTAAAAATTTTTATGTATAATTTAATTTTTACTATCATCATCTTCTCTATCACTTTCACAAGTCTAGATAATAAAAAAACAATAAATCAACCTCTGAGTTCTAGCATTTGTCAAATTCTGAAATTTAATTGCTCACTCTGAAAAGAACCAATTGAAGCTACCTGCAGAACATCACTCTATATATGTATGCATGTATGTATGTATGTATTAATCTATGTATCTATCTATCTTTGGCCATTTCATTGTCATTGAGGAAAATAGTAGTCTCTGTGAGTTAGAGGTATATTGTAGCATCCTGAAAGATTTAGGCCTGAAAATATTGATCTATGTATTTGTATATCATCTATATACCTGTCCCATTGTCCTCACTCCCCCTCAGCTTCCATATCCAAACAGTCACCAAGTTTGTAATTCACATAATGTCACCACTTCTTCCCTGGTCTATTACTAGTAATTACTAATTAGCTTCCATGCTTTAAGTCATTCTCACTCCATTACATGCTCCATTGAGCTGCCAAAGGGATCTTCCTATGTCACTGTTCTAATCAACTCATTCTCACCTTCAGCAAACTCCAATGTTTCCCTACTCTATCTAGAATCTAATCCAAATAATTCTGTCATTTAGTATCATTCATAACCTAAGCTACAACTTATCTTCCTAGCCTCATCATATATTATTCTGCTTTGCATACACTATGGTACAGACACATTCCAGGATGTTCTTATCATATAATATTTCATTTTTCTTATACAAGCCTTTGCAAACCCATCACTCATGCCTGGAATGCAATCCATCTTCACCTTTGCTTCTTAGACTCTCTAGTTTCCACTGAAGCTAACATTACAGCTCTTCCTACCTGAAGTCTTTCCTGAGATTAGTCCCTCCAGATGCTCAAAGGAGCTTGTACCTTCCCCTAATTAGCTTGCATTTTGTTTATATTCTGTATGTAATTATATATATATATATATATATATATATATGTATATATATATGTATATATATATGTATATATATATATATGTATATATATGTACACACACACATACACACATATATATGCATGTTGTCTCTATCAATAGGATTTAAATTCCTGGAAGGAAGAGGCATTTTTATTATTGTTCTTGTATCCCTACCACCTAGCCTAGGGCCTCAAATACAGTAGGTACTTAATAAATACTTATTGAGGAATTCATTGATATGGAGGAAAATAGCACATTCTTTCAGGGATATTGTATGTTGAAAAAGGATAGTGTAGCATATGGATCCTGTGTCCATCTTTTATTTGAATCTTAGTATTACATTCCAACCCATTCCAAAACCGATTTTTATTGGACTTTATTATATGTGACAACTCACTCACTGTTGAGGGAGGTATAATGTAGCCAAATAAAAAACAAACAAGAATTCAGACTAAATCATAAACATTAACATTACCTCTTGAACTCTTAATTGTGTCACATGAGATATGATGCAGGTTAAGAACAAATAGAAGGAATACAATACTCTAAGACAATTCCAAAAGACTCGTGATGGAAAATGCTATCCACATCCAGAGAAAGCACTATGGAGCCAGAATGTAGATTGAAGCATACTATTTTCACCTTTGTTGTTGTTGTTTCTTTCTCTTGGTTTTTCCCTTTTGTTCTGATTCTTCTTTCGCAACATGACTAATGTAGAAATATATTTAATAAGATTGTACATGTATAACCTACATCAGACTGTTTGCCATCTTTGGAAGGGGGAATGGGAAGAAGGGAGGGAGAAAAAAAGTTTGGAACTCAAAATCTTATAAAAGTGAACATTTGAAAACTTTCTTTACATGTAATTGGAAAAAAAATAAATAGAAGGAGAGACAGCATTGTACAGATTTTACTCTACAGGACACCTGGTCCCTGAGTAAAGTATTTATTAATATTGCCCATTCACAAGCAAAATTTGGGGGAAATTAATACAAGAAAATGTCTGATCCCCACATTGAAGGAAATTCATGAAATAAATATCAAAGTCTGACTAAGACTGCTAAAGCCAAATGGAACCAGTTCCTTCAGGTTTCCAACAGCTGACTGTTAAATTTTCAGGAATTTTCCAAGCTGGTTGTTAAGCAAAGCCAGTGTGCAATTCAATCAGTTCCTGCACAAGTAATGTTATTTATTTCTTTAAAAGAATTGGCATCAACCACAGCTCTTTCCACCAAGAGGATCAAGGTTACTTATGGGCTGGGGATTTTATTGTTGTCTTTGTATCTCCATATGTAGAACAGTGCCTAAAACTTAGAAGGTGCTTAAGAAATACTAATTGAACAAATCTTACAAGAAAATAACAGTGTTGATATCTGGTGCTGAACAAAGATATTGCAGTTTATTAAGAATTTTGAGGCAAGCTTGCCCTCTTATGACCAAACTAGAGTTTTAGTCAGCAGTCATGAATCCAAATCATTTCAATTCATTCTAAACCCTTTTTTGTTGGGTTTTATTTAGCACATGAGACAACTCACTTGCTGCTAAGGGAGGCATAACAGAACCAAATTAAATCCTAGATTTGCAGAATGAAGCAAGTAATGAATTCCTTCATTGTAAATAAGAATTCAGACTAAATCATCACCACTGAAATAACTTCTCTTTCTTTTCTTTCTTTCTTTTTTCTTTCTTTCCTTTCTTTCTTTTTCTTTCTTTATTGTTAGTTTTCAACATTCGTTTTTATAAGATTCTGAGTTCTAAATTTTTCCCCCCTCCCTCCATCCCTCCCTCCCCAAGACAGCATGTGATCTGATATATGCTATACATGTATGATCATATTAAACATATTTCCATATTAGTGATGTTGTAAAGAAGAATCAGAACCAAATGGAAAAACCATAAGAAAGAACATACAAAAAAACAACCAAAAAAAGAAAATAGCATGCTTCGATCTGCATTCAGACTCCATAGTTCTTTCTCTGGATGGACAGCATTTTCCATCATGAGTCTTTTGGAATTGTCTTAGATCATTACATTACTCAGAATACCTAAGTCTAACAAACTCAGTCATTGCACAATGTTGCTATTACTGTGTACAGTGTTCTCCTGGCTCTGCTCACTTCACTCAGCATCAATTCACGCAAGTCTTTCTAGGTTTTTCTGAAGTTTGGCTGCTCACCATTTCTTATGGAATAGTATTTCATTACATTCATACACCACAACTTGTTCAGTCATTCCCAAATTGATGGGCATCCCCTCAATGAAATTACTCCTTATACTATCACAGCAGATGTGATGCAGATTAAGACTTAATAGCAGTAGAGACAGCACTGATCAAGCTTCACCCTATAATGTATCTGGTCCCAGCATAAAGTATATGCTGCCCATTCACAAGAGCAAAATTGGAGGAAACAATAAAATAAGAAGATATTAAAAAACAAGAAAATACAAGAAAATAAGCTGTCTCAACTTTGAAAGAAATTCATGAAACAAAACACTGAAGTATGACTAAGAGAGTAGGATCCTACAAGCTTCCAAGAGTTGATCATTAGATTTCAGGAATTTTGTAGGCTAGTTGTGAAGTCAGTCAGTCAATCAGTCAGTATTTGTTAAATACCTGTTATGGGGCTAGCACTGTGTGCTAGGGATAACAAGAAAAGACCCTCAAAGAGCTCACAATCCAATGCACAGCCAGTGAGAGCTGAATTAGTTCTTGCACAGGTAATTTTATTTGTTGCTCTAAAAGAACTGGTGTCAATCACATCAGAGTGAATTTTCAACACATTGCTGTGTACTTTAAATGATTGTGTCTTTAATAATGAATATTAGAAGGTGAACTTCATTGTAGTTTTTTCTGATGTTGCTAGGCCATAATGCTAGATAGAATGTCTGGAGTTGCTACAGAATTCTTAGAAAATATTCCTAAAATCATCATTTGGCAGTTTAAGTCGTTGACTGGAATTATCACTTCACAATTCAATATCTAAAATAAAGTAACTTAATTATTTTAACATATTTCTGGATAAAATATATTCCACTTATAACCAATCTAATAAAAATCAAACCAAGCTACAAATTGTAGCCAATGAATTTGAAACTGAAATTATTAAAATTGGTCCAGTACTGGAGCTGAGATTGGTAGTATGTAGTTTGGGAGCTGCTATTGTTGTATGACATGCTTATATTGGTTTATAGCTGCATTTTGCTCATTATTCTTTTAATTTTGGTTTGGCAAAGCTGATATTAATTTCCTACAAGACTTTGCTTTAATGACTGACATAACTGAAGAATTCATAGTACATTCAATTGCACTGCAGCCAACATCAACTCACATTCAGAAAGCATAAAAAATAATTAAGTTAATTATAAATGCTTTGGAAAATTCAAAGAAATTGGTACTAGAAAGCATGAATCTCCTGTTGAAGATTTGACTAAGTCAGATAAGTTTAAAGATATTCTATTTAATAAACATAATAAAGTTAATGCTCTTCCTAGGAATAGGTTGCTATAAAATAAAATTGAACACATAAACTTAGGGCTTTTATTGTTCAGAAGCAACAATGAAAGAATTTTTAATTTTTCTGATTTATTAGAACCATATATTTGGCTTCATTAATAACTAAGTTCACATGGATAGGTGGTAAAAAAAAGTATCATTTCAATTAATTACCTAAAAAACATGAAATTAATTTAAATGATTCTCAGGATTTCATAACAGAAAAACAATGTCCCAACCCTAAAACTATACAATATGCTAAAAAGAGAGTTAGCACCATGGCATTCTGTTGCGCTGAAAGTTTAGTGAATATAATTTGTATGAGGGGGAGAAACAGGTTAACAGTAGATCACATATCTGATTTAAGGACACTAAATTTATTGGGAAAAGAATTAGCTGATTCATATGTAACTCCATTTGTCAAATCACGATGGGATTGCAACCACAAGTTGGCCATGTATACAAGAGTCTGGTAAAAACTAACAAAAGCATTCTGTAAGAATCAATTGGCAATACTGAATTTATAAGTATTACATATTTTATTATTTTAAATTGTATGCTATAATACTTTATATCAGTAAATTTATAACAATCTTATAAACATATATGTATACATATAGGCTTTTTCTCCAGAAAGCTGTTTATTAAATATTTACCAACATATAAATGGATTGAGAATAATCAGTGTTAAAGGCTAGTAACAACAAAATTAAGCTTGGAGTTCAAAAAGTGAGCCTACTACTAAACTCATTTTAATAAGTATCCTACCACTAAAAAAATTTAAATCCTAGAATCCTCATACATATATCAAAGAATCTAGGTGACATGCTAGCTACCTCCCCGCTACTCCCTCAGAACAATTTCTGTCTTCTAGTGTTTGGAGCTAAAGTATTTTATATCTCCTTCTGACCTGATCCCACACATTTGCAAATAGGCATACACATCAATGTGCCAAGTAACATGATAAAAGAGCAAAAAGACATTTTGTCTCCTTCCCAGAAAAAAAAAAAACTCATTCTTCATATCATTGCTGTGCTACCTGAACAAAACAATGACAAACATCAGCCAAGATGCTATTGGCTATCAGTTTCCCAGGTACAAAATCCCACAAAACCACTGACAGTGAATCTGCTGTACTTAGAAAAGAGCTGATGTGAATTTTACCAAAGCATTGGTTCATTCTGTGCTCAGACTTCTTGATGGAGGGACACTGAGCAAAGAAAACCTCACCCTGGCTGTTGGGACTGGCCTTTTACTGTAAGTAATTGGCCCAAGCCTTTTACTCTATGTAATGGAGAGTCAGAGAAGAAAAATCAAAGACATTTGTATACGTGGAAGACCTGGGACAAGGAGGGAAAATGAGCTCAAAAAGTTTAAGGAAGGGCTGAGTAGACGACAAAGAAAATCTGAGTTCAATGTTTATTAGATTTTAAAGTCTATTCGCTTTAGAAAACAAATCAAAACACGTTGTTGTGCACCTATTAGTGTGTTAGACCCTGTGGAGGGGTGAGAAAGAGGAAGGGTAAAGCTTAAGGGGAGAGCATTCCCCCTCAGCTCCTACAACTAGATGGACTTGCTCTCTTCTTCTCCTTCCCATTTCCCCTCACCTCTGCATCAATATCAACTGTTTCACCGAATTAGAAAATATTTTTTAAAAAACAACATTCAATATAAGGACATATATTGGTCAGGTGCAAGTGGATATTGGAAAGACAGTACTGTGGAACTATGGAACAGGCATTATATGGGGAGGCAGAAGATATAACTTCAAATCCTACCTCTTTCACTGACTCCTTCCCTATGTGACCTGGAGCAAGACATATAACTTCTCTGTACTTCCATTTTATCTTCTGTAACTTAAGAGATCATTTTCAGCTCTCAATCGAGGGTCCTATGTGTGATCTTGGGCAAGTCACTTCACCTCCCTGAGCCTGTTTCCTCTCCTAGATAAAGAGGGGGTAGAATGGATGGACTCTGGTGTCCCTTCCAACTCTAGAGCTAGAACTGTTATCCTGTAGGCCCATTTAGGGGCTGAAAGCTTAGAGTGGAGAGGGAACTGAGGCAGAAGGTGTAGACCACATATTTGAGAAGGTTGGCAGTGACTGAAAGGAGAGAGGAACATTTTTGTTCAGAATGGAGTGACACATTGTGGGGGAGAAAGGGGTGATGGAGAACGACAGTCCAGTGGCAGGACCACTATAACACACGCCCATGTCCATCCTCAAAAAACCCTCACTTAATCCATACGTTCATGCTATCTATCATCCCATCTCTCTCTTCCCTTTTATGGCTAAAGTCTTGAGAAGGCTGTCTATAATAGGTACCTCCATTTCTTTTCCTCTCACTCTGTTTCTAATTCTTTATAGTCTGGCTTGTGGCCTAATCATTCAATGGAAAATGCTCTCTCCCAAGTTACTAACAATTTTTCAATTGACAAATCTAATGGCTTTTTCTCAATCCTCATCCTTCTTGACTTCTCTGCATTCTTTGACACTTTAAATCATCCTCTTTTCTCCTTGATACTCTTTCCTCCTTCAGTTTTCATGACACTGCTCTCTCCTGGTTTTCTTTCTACCTATCTGTCCATTCATTCTCAGAATCCTTTGTAGAATCTTCCTCCATGTCAATCCTGCTAACCATGGGTGTCCCACAGGACTCTGTCCTGGGCTCTCTTCTCTTCTTCCTCCATGTTATTTCACTTGGTGAACTCATCTGCTCCTATGGTTTCAATTATCATTCTTATGGTTATGATTCTCAGATTTCTTATCCAAGCCTAACCTCCCTGCTGACCTCATCTCATATTTCCAGCTGCCTGCCTAATGGATATTTCAAATTGAATGTCTTATAGCCAGCTGGGTGGCATACTGGATAGACTGCAGGGTCTGGAGTCACGAATACTTGAGATCAAATCTAGTAATATGAGTCTGAGTGAGTCACAACTTCTGTCTGGCTCATTTTCCTCAACTATAAAATGAGGATAATAATAGCACTTAATTCAAAGAATTATTATAAGGATCAAATAAGATAATATTTATAAGGTGTTAGAACAGTACTTGGAACATAATAGGAATTTAAATACTTGCTTTCTTCCCTTTCCCTTCTCTTTAGACATTTTAAACTCAACATGTCCAAAACACAACTCATTACCTTTTCCCCACCCCTTCCCTCTTCCTAACTCCCCTATTACTTTAGAGGGTACGACTGTCCTCCAAGTCACCCAAGTTGGAAAACTGTCATCCTCAACTCTCCTTTTCTTTCATCCCCACAGATCCAAGCTGTTGCCAAGGCTTGTCAATTATACCTTCAAAACATCTCTAACATATGCCCCCTCCTCTCTCCTCTGACAGAGCCACCCATACTGCTGCAAGTCCTCATCATTTGGTGCCTGGGCTATTGTAATAGCTTACTGCTTGGATTCCTTGCCTCAAGTCTCTACTCACTCCAGTCCATCCTCCACTCAGCTGTTAATGTAATCTTTCTGAAGTGTAGAACTGACCATTTCACCACTCTACTCAATAAACTCTAATGGCTCCCTATCACCTCCAGGATCAAATATGAAATCCTTTGTTGCTTCTTCATAACTTGTTCCCCCACCTTTTTCTTTCCATTCCTCATATAATTTGCTGCAAATCTAACCCCTACCCCCACCCCCACCACCACCCTATGTGCTCAGCAATCCAGAGTCACTGGTTTCCTTCCTGTATCTTTAGCAAGACACTCCATCTCCCAACTTTGGGCTTTTTCACTACCTCACATGCCTGGACTTCTCTCTCTTTATTTCTGTTTCTTGACTTCCCTGGTTTCCTTCAAGGCTCACCTAAAATCTCACCTTATACAGGAAGCACTTCCCATTTCCCCTTAATTTTAGGGATTTCCTTCTGCTGCTTATCTCTGATTTGTCCTTTATCTTGTTTGTACATAGTTGTTTGTGTGTTGTCTCCCCATTAGATTGTGAATTCCCTGAGAACAAGGACTGTTTTTGCCCCTTTTTTTTGTATCCCCAGTGCTTTGTACAGTGATTGGAATATAGTAAGTGATTAATAAATGCTCATTGACTAATTGGAGGTAACAGAGCAAAATTTGAATCCCAGCTCTATTATTTAATGAAATGATTACAGCAGTAGTCTCACTTACTCTTTGGATTTTGCATACCCCCAGCCTAATTTTTCTTTTTCCTATCCCTCAACACTAGTAAATTCTTAGTGTGTGCTGGTAAATGTTTAACAACTGGTTCTCTGAAAAAAATTTATGTGTGTGTGTGTGTGTGTGTGTGTGTGTGTTACTATGAATTTAAACTGATATAAGGGATTGGAACACATAATTAACAAATAATAATAAAATATGCAATACCCTTTACTGTAAATTCCATATAGCAAATTGATTCTCTCAGAATGCTTTTCTTGAATTTTGCTGAACTCATGTTCATACTCAACTGATGGCTGCAATTCAACCATGATTTGATGAATGGAGTTGCATACCAACTGGATAACTTTTACCAATAAATTCAATGCTGTTAAATCAGATGTGTAATCTACTGTTAACCTATTTCTCCCCCTTGTTCAAATTATAGTCATTAAACTGAAACGTCTTTCACCTTCAGCTTGACAGGCTGTTATAGTGCTGACTATCTTGTTAACCTATTGTATAGCTACAGAAATTGGAACTTTGTTTAACTCTACATTATTATCTACAAAAATCTGAAAAATTATTTAAATCAAATTTATGTTTTAAAATTTCACTGAAATGATAAATTTTTTCATCATTTCTATCTGAAAAGTGAGTTCTTCATAAAGTCAAGTAGATAGTTCTAATAAATTCAAATAATTAGTAATATTTTCATCTTTGCTTATCTCCAATAAAGAAGTCATGTGTTCAATTATATTTTCTAGTAATATAGTCTAAGGAAGAGGATTAAACACAATTTTTATTAGATGAAATGTCTTTAAATTATCTGGCTTAATCAAATCTTCAACTTGAAATTTATGCCTTTTAGTACCAATCTTTAAACTTTCCAAGGAGCTTATAATGTAATTGATTAATTTTTGCCCTCTCTGAATGTTAGTTGATGCTGACTGTAGTAACGCTGTTGAATGTAACAAAAATTCTTTAAGCATGTCAAAGCAAGGTTTTGCAAAAAATTAATGTCAGCTAATCTCTTTGCCAAACCAAAATTAAAATAAGAATGAGCAAAATGCATATAAAGTGAAGACTATGTGCTCCATAAAGCAATGACAACTCCACTGATTACATGTTACTCATCTTGGTCCCAGTACTGGACCAATTATAATCATTTCACTTTCAAGTTCTTTAGATACAGTTTCTAGCTCAGTTTGATTTTTATTAGATTGATAATAAGTAGAATGAATTTTATCCAGAAATATTTTTAAATTATTAAACTTTTTTATTATAGATATCAAATTATCAAGTCATAATTACAAGTAAATTATTTAAACTGTGCCAAATGATTTTGGGAAATTTTTCTAAGAATTTGGTAGCTACTCCATACATTCTTCCCTGTATCAGGGACCAGAATGATCAGGAAAAAAATACAATCAGATTTACCTCCTAATATTCATTATTAAAGTCACAATCATTTAAAGTAGACAACATTGTGTTGAAAATTCACTCTGCTGTGATTAACATCAATTCTTTTAAATCAACAAATAACATTAATTAACATTAAATCATGAGCTCCTTCTGAACAGACCTGTCTGTTGTCTTTCCTTTGTATCCCCAGTGCTTAGCACTGTACCTGGGTCCATGGTAGGTGATTAATAGATGCTTATGAATGACTGACTGGTCTAACAATCAGCTTGCAAAATTCCTAACAATTTAACAATCAGTTCTTAGAAGCCCATATGAGCAGGCTTTAGCATACCACTGTCTTAGTCAAACTTAATTTATTTCATAAATTTCCTTCAAAGTTGAGATCAGTCATTTTCTTGCATTTATTTCCTCCAAGTTTTACTCTTGTGAATGGGCAACATTAATATTTTACCCAGGGACCTGGTGCACTGTAGGGTGAAGCCTGATCAATGATGTCTCCTCTACTATTAAGTCTTAACCTTTATCATATATCCTGTGATAGAATGTATGAGCACAAAAAGTCATTTCAGTGGTGATAATCTAGGCTGAATTCCTATTTAGACTAAAGGAATTCATTATTTGCTTCACTTCAGAAATCAAGAATTTCATTTGGCTCCGTTATGTCTCCCTTAACAGTGTGAGTTGTCACAAGTGCTAACATTCAGTAAAAATGGTGTTTGAAATGAGTTGGAAAGTAATACTAGGGTTAAAACGTACAACTGGGTGAGTGAAACTGCAATAACTGGGTTGGCCACAAAAGCGTGCTTGCCTCAAAAGTTTCAATGAGTGGCAATATTCTTTTTGGACACCAGACGTCAACAAATACCATGTTATTTTCCTAAAAGGCAATTAATTGTTCAATAAACCTTTCTTAAGCACCTACTAAGTTCCAGATACTGCTCTAGGTGTTGGTGATACAAAAACAAAAATAAAATGGCTCCTGCCTTTGATACTCTAGGCAGAAAGAGCTGTGGTGGACACCAATTCTTTTAAAGCAACAAATAACATCCTGTTCAGTAGTTGACTGAACTGTGCCTGGCACTGTGTTAAGCACTAGGGATGCAAAGAAAGGCAAATGACAGTTCTTGCCCTTCAAGAGCCCACAATCTAATGCAGAGCCAGTCGAGACTTGGTATCCACCACAGTTCCTTCTGCCAAGAGAATCATAAAGTACATGAAGGGGAACAATACATGATAAGGCTAGAAGTGTTGAATGCAGCCAGACTATGAATGTTATTCAGTGACAAAAAGAGAAGTCTATATTTGATCCTAGAAGGGGGACCCTAGCATTCATTGAACCAGGGATTGAAACAGTAGGCCTGGAGTAGAAGAAACTTTGTGGAGCTAGGAGGATAGCAGAGAGATCACTCAAAAGTCTATTGCAATTGTCCATGTGAGAAAAAATGAGACTGTCAGAGTTAGTTGGTCAATCAGTCAACAAATATTTAGGGTTCTCACTTTACATAAATTTTCATTATGCAAATTTGACTTTACATAAAGAATTCTGGAAGAAATCTACATTTCAAAAACACTCCTATCTTAACTTTACTGTATAGCTAAGTACTGTTCTCTCTCTCTGATTTTGCCCCTCCTCTCTGTGCTTCACAACCTCCTACCTCAACCCCACCAAAAAATAAACAAACAAAAAACTCTCCAAGTGAAAGCAGAAGAATGGACACCTAGAAAGACCACCACCATCACCAGTGATTGGGGGCTTAGTTTCAGACCTCTGTGAGGAGATGTTTGCCTGCTCTGCCCACCCCTAGCATGTCTGTATTCCGACCCCATCAGGCCCTCCTCTCCTGTCGGTGTCCCGTCCAGCCTCCATATGTCTGTCCCCTTCCCCATGTTCTTCCTCTCAGGTTAGCCAGGCCTTCACATGGCTGCCCTGCCCCACTTCTTCCTTCTGCTCTGCTTCTCTGTCCCTGGCCCCCATGTATCCTTGAACCATGTACCAGTTCTCTTCTTCCATTCCCTTTCTGCCTTCCTCCCCATGTCTAAGGCAAATTCACATTACATGTAAAAATCACTTTACACAGAGATCTATGGGACATTCCACTTACACAAAGTAAGAACTGTCTGTATTAAGCACTATCTGCTAAGAACTAGAAATATAAATAAAAGTAGAAAGAAAGGTAATATCGGCCCTCAAGGAACTTACATTCTAATGGGAGAAGATAGCACATAGAAGCAAGCTGAAAAGTTGAGGTAGAGGCAGGGGTGGCATAGTAGAGAAAGTTTCAAAAAAAATGAGACTTCTCCTTAAAATGCAGGTTCTGGGAAGAGTCATCCAATCACAGGGAGAAGGTGTAGAAATACATCAGCATGAAAAGCTGCAGCATATTAGAGGAAGTACAGAGTAAAGAGAAGTAGAGAAAAGGAGGTAGAATGATAGGCAGGCAGACAATAGTTAAAAAACATTTATTAAGCACCTATTTTGTGCTACACACTGATTAAGTTCGAAGAATACAAAGAAAGGTAAAAGATAATCCCAGCTCTCAAGCAGCTTAATATCATATTTAATATATGTTTTTTAAAAACTATGTACAAACAAGATATATGCAAGAAAAACTGGAGATAATCAACAGAGTAAAATGCCCTAGTATTCAAGGAGATTGCAAAAGGCTCATTGTAGAAGGTAAGATTTTAGCTGGATCTTGAAGAAGTCCAGGAAAGCTAGGAAGTAGAGATGAAGTGGGAGAAAATTTCAGGTATAAAGGACAGTAAGTGAAAATGCCCACAATTAGAAGATGGAGTGTCTAGTCCAAGGAATAACAAGGAAGCTAGGTTCACTAGATCAGAGTCTATAAAAGGGTATAAGGGGCATAAGGAGTAAGAAGTCAGATAGAGGCAGAGAAACAGTGAGAGAAAGAGAGAGAGAGAGAGAGAACATTTATCAAGTGCTGATTAAGTGCCACGAATTGTGCTAAGGGCTGAGGCTAAAAATACAAGCAAGCAAGACAACCCCTAACCTTAATGAGCTCACATTCTAGTGAGGGAAATGAACACATAAATGGGAGCTACAAGGTAAGGTAGCTCTCACCCCATTCAGCATAATGAAAAAGTATATAAAATATTTGGGATCTGTGTGCCAAAGATCACAAGATATCTGCATAGATTTGACTGCAAAGTTGCCCTTAAAAATAATGAACAACTTTAATAACTGGAAACTTATTCTATATTCATGACGGGGCAATACCTATGTAAAAGTGACAGTACTCTCAGTGTCAATTAACAGATGGAATGTGATAGCCATGACACAATAAAAGAGATACTTAACAAAACTCATTAAAATAATAACAAAATTCAATTGGAGAAACAAAAGATCTAGAATATCAGAAGTAATAATGAAAAAAGTTAAGAATGAAAGTGGAAATGCATATTCAGAAATCAAACTATTTTATATAACAGTAGTCATCAAAACTATTTGGTATCGGTTAAAAACTAGAGAAGCAGAACAATGTAACATCATAACCCTTTGTTTGATAAACCTGAAAAAAATTTGCTTGTGAATGAAATCTCTATTTGATTAAAAAAAACTGCTGGAATAACTAGAAAGCAATCTAGTAGGAATTAGGCTTAGACCAACAGCTTACACCATATCCCATAATAAACTCTAAATGAGTACATGAAGGCATGGGTCTCCAGTTAGAGGGTAGATTCTTATCACATTTCTTATAGACGAAAATGGCCCTAGACAGGTGCCATTTCTTTGGGACATAGTTTTATTTATGTGAAGTATTAAAAATAGTATTAAAATATGCTGTCCTGAATTGAGCTTTTTCCATATCTAGTCCCCAGTGCCATCAAATTCAGGAGCTATATTACTGTTAGAAGTTTATCCTTGTTTAGCCCCTTATAATTGTTGTTGAGGTATTCAGGGAAGAATAGTACCTCTGGTATGAGAGCTTCTAGGACCTCTCCAGGGGTGCTTTCACCCTTTGGTGTCCACCTGATTCACCCAGCTTTCACCTGTGGCTCCAAGAAGCTGTAGCATGCACAGCAGCCACACCCTGGTAAACCATTCAGCAGATGGGCTAAACCAGGTGAAGGATAACCAATGGGTTTCGAACAAATCAGTGAGTTGTGGGGAGAGGGTCTACCCCAAGTATGTGAAGGGTTCCTCTGGTGAAATGGGTGGAAGAGAACAATTTGTTCCATTGGCCATGAAGGCAGCTACAGCAGGTACTGTGGAGTGCTTACAGCTTGGTCAGGCATCAAAGACACCCAAGTCATCACTGCATTCTAAGCCATCACCAGTCATCTTGGCCCTACCTTGTTTAAATCTAATTTATGTGCAAATCAAAAAACATCCCCCATACCTAGGGTAACTTAGGAAGACAGAAAGAGAGGGGTGAGGACACTAGCATAGGTACTGGCCAGAGTATGGTGCAGTGGAAGTGGCACCAGCAGGGGCTTTGGAGGCTTCAGTGACAGCAGCAGTAGCGGCATGAACATTAGCAGCAGGAGGAGTGCTCAGTATCCAAGAAGAGTAAGGGGAATGAGATCCTGGTCAGAAAGAGATTACAGGGGACCTTTGTGCTAACAGGGGGCATAGGACTAAGTGCCATTTGGAAACTCCATTGGCCATTACACAGTTTCAGGGTGAAGAAGAGTTGCAAGAACCCTATATGGGAAAGGACCAGAGCTCAGACAAGAAGGCAATGACCAGCCCTCTTTTTAGATCACATCAACTTGGAAGCATCAAAAACTTACAGGTTCCCAGAACTAGCTGAGAAAGCAGCAAAGCATAAAAATCAGAAAATGCCAGATATAACCCCCAACCCCAGAGGTAGTAAGCTAAGCCCAACTCTAACATAAAATCCAAAGTAAAGAAATAGGCTGGGAAAAAGAGAAAAGAACAATAAAAGAACCTGACCATAAAAATGTACTACATAGTCAGGAAAGTTCAAGATACAAACTCAAAAGAAGAAAGTGACTTAAAAGTATCTATAAGCAAAGCCTCAAAGAAAACTGCAGATTTGATATAAGCCCACCAAGAATTCTTTAGCAGAGCTAAAGAAAGATTTTAAAAGAGAAAAAGAAATTTTTTAAAATCAAATAAGAGTGGAGGAGGAAAAATTAAGAAAAGAAATGAGAGCCCTGCAAGAAAATCATGAAAAGAGGATTAATAGCTTGGTAAAAAAAAAAAAAAAAGCATTTGCTTTACTCCTGATCTTAGTGGAAGGGCCTCTAGTTTATTCCCATTATAGATGATGTGGGCTCTTGATTTTAGGCAGACATTACTCATTATGTCAAGGAAAGATGCATTTATTCCTATGTATTCTAGATTCTTTCTTGTTTTAAGGAGAATGGGTGGATGCTGTATCTAGTGAAAAGTTTTTCCTGCATATATTGATATAAATATTATTTTTCTCATTCGTGTTATTAATGTAGTCAATTATTATAATTTTTCTAATACTGAACAACCCTAGCATTTATAAAATAAATCCAATATGGTCATAATGTATAATCTTGATGTTACTGTAGTTTCTTTGCTAATATTTTGTTTAAAATTTTTATACTGATATTCATTAAAGATATTAGTCTATAGTTTTGGGTTTTTTCTGTGTTGACTTTCCCAGGTTTAAGTAACTAGACAAGATTTGCACTATACAAGGAATTGGATAGGACCCTCCGCTTTTCCTATTTTTTTTTCAAATACTTTATTTCTATTAGAATTGTGCTATGAATGTTTGAAACAATTCACATGTAAATGTTCCTGAGGATTTTTTCTTTAGGAATTAATTTCTGGCTTGTTCAATTTATTTTTCTAAGGTAGAGTTATTTAGGTCTTCCATTTCCTATCCTGTTCATCTGGGTATTTTATATATTTTTCATATACAACCATTTCCTTTAGATTGGCAGTTCTGTTAACATGTCATTGGATGAAACAACTCCTAATAATTTCCTTTAGTTCTTTTTTTATTAGTTCTGAATTCACCTTTTCAAATTTTTGGTACTGTTAATATGTTTTTCTTCTTCCTTTTTAAAATCAAGTTACCTAATCATTTATCTATTTTGTTGGTCTTTTAAAAAAACCAACTCAGGGCAGCTAGATGGCACACTGGATAGAGCACCAGCCCTGGGGAGGGCCTTAGTTCAAATCTGATCTCAGACCAGATACTTTGACACTTACTAGCTGTGTGACCCTGGACAAGTCACTTAACCCCAATTGCCTCACAATAAAATAAAATAAAATAAAACCAACTCTTAGTTTTATTTATTCAATATTCTTTTTTCTTTCAATTTTGTTAAACTCTGATTTTTCAGGATTTCTAATTTGATGTCTAAATTAGGATTTTGATTTCCTGAGTTTTCAGTTTTGCTAATTAAATGTCCAATGTGTAGATCAACTCTTTCTCTTTTTATTGATGTACATGTTCAAAAATATAAATTTTCCCCTAAATTCTGCTTTGTCTGCATCCCAAAAATTTTATTATGCTCTCTCATTGTTGTCACTATCTTTAAACAAATTTTCTTTCCATGATTGGTTCTTAGACTAATCCATTCTTTAGGATTATATTATTTAATATCTAATTAATTTTTAATTTTTTCTTTAAAGGAAAAACTGAATTTGAATCAGTTTATTGAATTAAATAATTTAATATTAAATGTATTTTATGGAGGGTAAAAGATATATTTAATTTTTCTGCATGTTGGTGAAGTTTTATGCCATAATACACGTTCATTTTTTTGTGATAGTGTCCTGCACACTTCTGAAATATGCATTTACTCATTCAACATTCTCCTGAAATCTATTATATCTAAATTTTCTAAAATGCTACTCATCTTTAATTTCTTTTTTATTATTTTTGGTTTGGTTTATCTAAGTCCTAGAGGGGAGTAAATTGAGTTCTCCCACCATTACAGTTTTACTGTCTAGTTGTCTTTATAATTCATTTAACTTTTCCTTTAAAAATTTAGATGCTATTTCATTTGGGGTATATATGGTTAGTAATAATCTACTGTCTATAGTGCTTTTCATCAAAGTATACTTTCCTAGGTTTATCTATTTTAATTAAATCTATTTTTGTTGTTGCTTTGTGTGAGATCACGACTGCTACCTCTGTCTTTTTTTAACTTCAGCTTTAGCATAAGGTACTGGACACTGAGGGCCTTCCTCAAGCTGAACTGCAAGACATTCAAACTACTGCAGAGAGCACAACTCCAATGAGCTAGCCACATTATTTGAATGCCAATGTACACATGCCTAAAAGACTATTTTATGGGCAACTCACACAAGGCAAGCACTCACACAGAAGTCAAAAGAAGCAATACAAGGACCCTTATCAAGGTCTCTCTGAAGAACTCTGGAATTGATCATGAGACATGGGAGACACTGGCCCAGGACCATTCAGCATGGTGTGCCTGTATCAAAGAAGGTGCTTTATGAGTAAAGCAGAATTGCAATAGCTCAAAAGAAACATGACATGCACAAATTCAGAGACATCTCCACTGCAAATGTTCATATGGATTATTTGTGCCCAACTTATGGTAGAGCCTTCCAAACTTGTACTGATCTAATCAGCCACAGTTGTTCACACTGTACCTTGATTCCAACATAGTGATATCATTTAGGTCCTCTTTGAGTACAGAGGACAACAACCAGTTCAGTTTTAGCATGATAATTTCTGCTGCAAGTAGTTTTGTTTTTTTAACTATGTTCATCTTTCTGTTTCAAACATGTTTTTTTTATAAATTACACAGGGTATATGGAGTAAAGGCAGGGACTCACCTGAGCTCCCTCAGATTCCTCTCCAAACAACATTAAAATAATGCTGCAAAGCAAATTCTGAAGCCACAGAACCAACAAAAGGATGGAGTGATAAAATTTCCTAGCCCAGGACAACTTAGAAGGTCAGCAGGAAAGATCTGTCTCACTGGGGTGAGAGTGAAACACAGTCTAGTGCAGGCTAAGCCAGCACAGACCATGCCCCAGCAAGCCAGAAGCAGTCCTTGAAAGTAACTGAATTGGCAGCAGTGGCTTCTGGTGCTCTCAGCCCACAGAGTAAGGGGGTTGGACAACTGGCCAGAAGGAGATTATGGGGGACCCTTTGCTAGCACCAGGGGGCAAGACTCTGTTGCATTACCCATACACGGTATCAGGTCAGGGTGAGAAGGAGCACTAGCAGGAGCAAAGACCCTGGCCAGGGCAGAAAAGAGTGCTTGTGGTCATTCACAGACCACAGCAGAGGCCAGGAGAGCAGTGATCACACCTCTTCTTAGATCATATTACCTTTGAAGAACTGAAAACTTACAGACCCTCAGAACTACATCTGAAAACAGATGTAACATGAAAATTAAGGGGTAAAAAAGAATGATGCACTGGGAAAAGGGGGAAGGGAGAGGTAAAATGGGATAAATTATCTCACATAAAAGAGGCATTAAAGAGCTTTTACAGCAGAGAGGGAGATGGAGGGTGGCAAGCAACACTTGAACATTACTCTCATCAGAATTATCTCAAAGAGAGAATAACATACACATTTAGTTGGGTATAGAAATCTATCTTACCCTATAGGGAAGTAGGACAGGAGAAGGGAAAGAGATAGATTGGGTTAAACTATAGTCAGACGCAAAACACTTTTGAGAAGATACAGGGTGAAAGGAGAGAAAGAAGGATAAACAAAGGGGGGAAGTAGGATGGAGGGAAAGACACCATCAGTAATCATAATTGTGAATGTGAATGGGATGAATTCACCCATAAAACAGAAGCAGATAGCAGATTCGACTATATGATTTAAACATAAAGAATGATATCATAAGCAAATTAGGGGAGCATGGAATAATTTACCTGTTAGATCTATGGATATGGGAAGAATTTACGATAAAACAAGAAATAGAGAGCATTACAGTATATAAAATGGGTAATTTTGATTACATTAAATGAAAAAGGGTTTGCATAAACAAAATCAATGTAGCCAAGATTAGAATGAAAGCAGAAAACTGGGGAAGGATTTTACAATAAGTGTCTCTGATAAGGGCCTCATTTCTCAAATATATAGAGAATGAGTCAAATTTATAAGAATATAAGTCATTCCCCAACTGATAAATGGTCAAAGGATATTAACAGGCAGTTTTCTGATGAAGAAATCAAAGCTATCTATAGTCATATGAAAAAATGCTCTAAATCATGACTGATTAGACAAATGCAAATTAAAATAACTCTGAGGTACTACCTCACACCTATCAGATGGGTTAATATGACAGAAAAGGAAAATGACAAATGTTAGAGAGGATGTTGAAAAATTGCAACACTAATGCATTGTTGGTAGAGTAATGAATTGATCCAACCAATTTAAAACAATGCCCAAATGGCTGTAATACTGTGCATACCCTTTAACCCAGCAATACTGTTACTGAGTCTGTATTTGAAAGAGATTTTTTTTTAAAAAAGGAAATGGATCTATATATACAAAAATATTTACAGCAGCTTTTTGTGGTAGCAACAAATTAGAAATTGAGGGGATGCCCATCAATTAGGGAATAGCTAAACAAGTTGTGGCATATGATTATGATGGAATACTATTGTTCTACAAAAAATGAAGAGTAGGATGTTGGTTTTTTTTTTCAGAAAAACTTACATTAACTAATTCAAAGTGAAGTGAGCAAAACCAGGAGAACACTGTGCACAGTAACAGCAATATTGTACAATGATCAACTGTGACTGACTTGGCTATTCTCAGCAATACAAATGATCTAAGACAATTTGAAGGACTTATGATGAAAAATGCTATCCACCTCCAGAGAAAGAACTGATAGATTCTGAATGCAGATCAAAACACACTTTTTTTAGTTTATTTTTCTTAGGGTTTTTTTTTTGGTCTATGTTTTCTTTCACAATATGACTAATATGGAAATGTGTTTTGCATGACAGCACATATATAAGCTATATCAAATTGTTCACCTTCTCAATGAGGTGGGTAAGGAGGGAGGGAGAGAATTTGGAACTCAAAATGTTTAAAGAACCAATGTAAAAATATTTTACATGTAATTGGGAAAAAATAAAATCTACAGAGGGGAAAATAACATTGCTAGATTCTGTTTAATTGTCTTACGGAATATCATATTCCAAGTTCTCTACTTCTTTATAGTGGTGGATACTAAATTGTGTGTGATTCTAAGGCTCCTCAATATTTTAAATCTTTCTTTCTAGCTGTTGGTAGTATTTATTTCTTTTACCTAAGAAATTCTGAATTTTTGGCAATAATATTCCTGAGAGTTTGAATTTGGGTTTTTTTTCAAGAAGTGACCAGTGGATTTTTCTATTTCAACTTTGCTCTCTGGTTCCAAGAGATATGGACTGTTTTAAGATTTTTAAAAATATTAGACTCTCTATTTGGTCATGACATTTTTAAAAGTTAAATGTGCTTGACATAGGTTTACTATGATATTGGTAGTCTGCTGATTCTTAAATTATCTATCCAAAATTATTTTTTCAGGTCAGTTTTTTTTCTATAAGGTACTTTTCATTTTCACCAATATTTTTCACTCTTTTAACTTCGTTTTATATTTCTTGATGTTTCATGAAGCCATTACCTTCCATCTGGTCAAATTTCATTTCAAGGAAATTTTCCTCCCTTGGAAAAGTTTTGTAATCTCTTGTTCCAAGCTATTAATTCTCTTTTCATATCTTTCTTCCATAGTTCTCATTTCTTTTCTCATTTTTCCTCCAGTACCATCATTTGTGCTTTTTAAATAATTTTTCTCTCCTTAAAAATTTTTCTTCATCTCTTTCAGGATTCTGATTGGACTTTTGCCGAGGTGCATTTTGTTTTGAACCTTTACTTGTAGATGTTTTGTGGTCATTCTCTGGCTTTGTGTCTTGAGATCCTCTATCATTATAATTGCTTTTTATGGTGGGATTTTTTGTTTGCTCGCTATTCCAACCTGTTTCCTTACTTTAGGCTTTTTCTTAAGGAATAAGCTCTGTACATTTCTGAAGATAATGTCTGCACTGACTTTTTTGTCTCCTGCATCTTTCTTGGGATACTGACTGTTACTTCATTCTAGGATCTCAATCACAGCTCAGGCTGAGGACCTGCCAAGCTTTCAGCATTCCAAAAGTGTTGTGGCCCAGGGCAAAATCTGCTCACTGCCTTCCTGATCTCAGCTCTGCAAATTCCTGACTCAGGTTTGCATCTGAGCAACATGCCTATGAGTTTTTCCCTGGTTGAGAGTACCAATAGAATGCAGCTGTACTCAGCAACTATCAATCATTTGGGAAGCTCTGCAGGTTCAGAGTGATCTAACTTCAGGTTCTCCTTTAGTCTGGGATCCCTGCTCTGGTTATTTCACTATAGGCTTCAGTCTGGGCTGGAGGCTAGAACTGAGTCCCTGCTTTGCTCCTGGGGCAAAAGCTACATAACTACTATTTGCTTTGAACCTCAATCCTAGTTCATTAAGCAATGGGGGCCATATCTGCTCTTCTCTGCGACCCTAGGTGGAGGGCTTCTACACTGGATGTTTGACCCAGAACTGGGTAGTGAATGACAAAGCTGACAGATGGCAACTGTTCCTACACTGTGCACTAGTTCGAAGAGCTCCTGGGACCTCCTCCCCCTTCCCTAGTTCTTCCTGACCCAATGGATAGCCTAGGTCCTCTTTCATTCACTGGGCCCTGGAGTGCTCTGCAATGCAGTCCTAAAAAGGGCCTACCCCCAGTGACTGCAGACCTCGGCCAGAAAAATGACTCAATGTCATTTTTTTTTAAATTTCCCAATGAGAACTCAGTCTGCTGTATATTTTAGATCTTCATGGAGGGGTAGTATTGGGGGAAGCTGGACTGTATTTCTTCTTGCTACTCTACCATCTTGACTTAGCCTCCCTCTCCCCTTAAATTTTAATCTTTTCTTCAGTGTCCCCTTACTGAATGTGTGTGTGTGTGTGTGTGTGTGTGTACACACACACACGCACATATATACACATATACATATACATATACACACACATATATTTGTGGTCCTTAAAAGATGCTTCTGCTTTTCTGCATTTGTTTGTAAGGTTTTTATGCCCTAATACATGGCCAATTGTTTTAAAAGGTGACCTCCACAGCTGGATTTTCTAGTTCTATTCAATCATCTCCAAAAATCAATCAAATCTAATTTCTCTAAAATTCTATTTAAGTCCTTAACTTTTTTTTTAATTTTTTAACATTTTTATTTAAAGTGTTGAGTTCCAAATTCTATCATTCCCCTCCCTGCTCCCTGAGACAGTAAGCAATCAGATATAGGTTATAATTGTGTAAAACATTTCCATATTAGTAATTTTGTACAAGAACACTCGAATAAAAGAAAAAATGAAAGAAAGTAAAAAATAGCATGCTCCAGTCTGTATTCAATCAATGTCAGTTCTTTATCTGCAGGTGAATAGTATGCTTCATCATTAGTCCTTTGGGATCGTCTTGGATCATTGTATTGCTGAGAATAGCTAAGTCATTCACAGTTCTTCATGGAACAATATGTACCATGTACAACATTCTCCTTGTTCTGTTCACTTCACTATGCATCAGTTCATGTAAGTCTTTCCAGGTTTTTCTGAAATCATCCTGCTTGTCATTTCTTATAGCACAATAATATTCTGTTACAATCATATACCACAGCTTCTTTAGCCATTCTCCAACTGATGGGCATCCCTTTGATTTCTAATTCTTAGCCACCACCAAAAGAGTTGCTACAAATATTTTTGTACAAATAGGTCCTTTTCCCTTTTTGGGGGATGTCTTTGGGATATAGACCTAGTAGTAATATTGCTGGATCAAAGGGTATGCACAGTTTCATAGCTCTTTGGGCATAGTTCCAAGGTCTTTAACTTTTTAAAAAAAAATTTGTTAGATTTATCTAGGTCTGAAAAAAGTATGTTGAAGTTCCCCCACTAGTATAGCCTTACTGTAATTATTTCTCCCTATAACCCATTTAATTTTGATGTTGAGTATGACATTAATCAATGGGACCTTTCAACAAAATTTAATTTCCATATTTATCTCCTTTAAATTAGTCTATTTTTAATATTGCTTTGTCTGAGATTATGACTGCTTATGCTGCCCCTTTTCCCTTCAACTGAAGTATCTTGATCACTACAATAGTTCTTTATGGGATTCTTTTGCACTTGCTCATTCTTCAGACCAACTTCCTGACTTTGAACTTTATATTAATGCTAGGCTCTGAGGACTTCTAAAGAGAATGGGGCATGCTATTATCCTCTCCAGTCCTGCTGTTGCTTTCTTGGGGGTATTGAGTCTTGTGTTATTCCAGGATATCAGGGTCAGCTCTGGAGGGTAAGAACTTGTAAGCCTTCTGTACTCCCAAAGCTTTCTGATCCAGGGTTAAATCTGTGAAATGCTCTCTGGTATGAGCTCTCTAAAATTTCCTCACCTGGATTTGGTCTTAGCCACCAAACTGTAGGTTTGCCCATGGCTGGAGGTCAAGTAGACTATTTAACCTACTATCAGCCAGTTGGGAAGGTCTTTAGGATCAGAGTAACAGAATTTCAGGCTTCCCTCTAGTTCTAGAGCTTTCTTGCCCTAGTTATTTCATGGCAGGCTTAAGAATGGTTTGGGTGCTGGATTTGTGAATCTGATCTGCTCCCAGGGTAAAAACCTTACAGCTGCTGCTTGCTTCTGTACATACTTCTCAATCAATACAAAGTCTAGGACCAATAGTGACTCCTTTCCCTGCATTACCACCCCTAGGCATAAATCTACTCCTCAGTACCTTACTGGGTCTAGGACCCAGACCTGGGTAGCAAGCAGATTTTCCAATGGGAACATTATCCTGCCCCTATACAAGGGCAGGCCCTCTGTATGAATCTGAGACTTCTCACAGTAATGCACAGCTTTGTACAGACCCTCATTCAGATCTCATGACAGAAAGATCCATGCAGCATGCTCATGGCTAGGTCCTCTGCCTAGTATCCAGACTTCTCTGTCTGGCCTGAGCTATGCTAAACTGGTCTTGAAAAATGATTTCTTATGAGTTTTTTTTTCATGTATTTCTCACTCAAGACTCAATCTGTTGCCCTTTCTCCATCTTTGTGAAGATTGGACAGCTTAGCTGTACATATTCCTGCTACTTTACCATCTTAGCTGGTCTTTCTTGTTAATATTTCTATAAAGCAATCATGGGGTTTCTTTAATAGAGAATTAAGACAGTGATGCTGGAATGAATCTTAGTCATCTGAAAACAACATCTCTGCAAGATTGGATTTTACACATATTAAGTAGGTATTGCAGGTAATTATTAGGGTTTTTTTCTCTCCTAAATTCACTGTTTGTGTCTTCCAATAGAGCTTCTCCCTGACTTGGCAGTAGATAAACATGGCACTCTCACAGATGTGCTTGTCTGCCTCATGGATTATGGCTTGTATACAGTGAAATCACACCAAAAGGAAAAAGTCATTGAAGCCCAATATGTACAAATTCTTGTGGCAGGTGATGGAAGAGGCTGAAGTTGGGGCAGCAGGGGCCTAGGACAAGTGGGAAGATGACTTGAGTTTCATGTATGTGTATACCAAATGCTCTGTGTGTGCATATATTTAACAATCCTTTATCTGTTTCAGATATAAGGAAAATATGGTAGCCCATTTATGTCATTTTTGTATAGTCTTCTCACCTACCCTGATTATGCAAAATGGTAAGTTCCTCATTCTTCATCCCTTTCTTACCTGAACTATTCTTTTCCCTTTCTTCTTCTGTCTTTTAATATCAACAAAATATTTTTTAAACTGATTCCAGGCCCTCCATTTATTCTTTCTAGGACCTTTGAAGACAGTAGAGTTCTGAGGGGATATGTGTTTCTTTTCTCCCATTAGAATATGAACACTTCATCATATAGTCCTTTCCATATGCTCAAATATATATAATTCTCTCTCTCTTCACTCCAATATTTATAAGTGTAAGTATCTACTCAATTCTGCTCTATTTATTATGAATAATGAGACATCTTTTATTCTATAATAGTACCTACTTCACAGAGTTATTGTGAGGATCAAATGAGATAATATTTGTAAAATGCTTAGCACGGTGCCTGAAACATAGTTAAGTACTTAATAAATTCTTATTCCATTCCATTCATTAAAGTTCCATTTGCCCCCTGTAATATTATACTGTTTTGCTGGCTCAGTTAATATGAGTTGTATCATTTTAGCTGCTGCATTCTGGAATATCATATTCCAATCTCTCCCCTCCCTTATGTTTGTAGTTGTCAGATCATTAGTGATCCTGAATGTGGCTCCATGGTATAGTTATCCCTTCCACATCTTGACTTTCCCCAATGTGGTTACAATGTATTGTGGGTCGGCATAAGAAATTAAATGGGAATTCTGGGGTAGTTTTGCAGAAGCCGTAGACAACACATGAAGGCCAGCAGACAACACAGAAAAAGTTTAGAAACTTAAAATACATAAAATATATGCATAGTGCTATATAATATTAACTCAAATTTTACAATAAGGCACTATAAACACTCCATAAAAGAAAAGATTCAGATTTCTTCTCTGGAACAAAGGGAGGGCCAAAAAATTTTACGTGGATTTTACAGTTTGCAGGGGTGCCATACCCCAAAGCTCTGCAGTGTAGAAGCAATAACTATATATGTATTTTTTCTTTCTTTCAGACTATGTACAGTATTTCTTCTTTGAAATGGAAGCTTTGAAATTTGATTATCAAATTCTTTGAAGCTTTCATTTTGGATTTTCTTTTAGAAGCTGACCAGTGCATTTTTCCTAATTTCATTTCACACTTTGATTTTAATGGATGTGGTTAATTTCCATTTGTCATTTCTTGAAATATAGTATCTAGGGTTTTTTTTTTCAGGGTCAAAGTTTTCAGGTAGTCAGATGATTCCTAGATCATCTCTACCTGACAAGTTTTTCAGGTCACTTGTTTTACTAGGAAACATCTTATATTTTACAACATATTTCACTCTTAATTTTGTTCTAACATTTTTGGGCTCTCTCAAATTGACCTGTTTGGTCCTATTCAATTTTCAATTGGATTCAATTTTAAATTTCCAATGTTTAGCACAGTGCCTGACATACAGTAGGTGCTTTATAAATGTTTATTGTCTCTTATTGAACAAGGTTTTACATAAGCTATTTATTCTCCACCCATTTCTTTATTCTAGTATAGCAGCTTTTTCATGATTTTTTAAAATTCTTGCTTCATTTCTTCCAGAAATTCCAGTACAGCTTGTGGAAAATCTGTGAATTTCTTTGACATTGCCTCTAAGGCTACTTAAACTTCTTATTTTGGAGAGAACCATTTTTGGCTGGGGAATTTGGGGGCAGGCTCACAGCCAGATGCTAAGGGTAAGTTCTAAGTCCCAGTAACACCAATTGGAGTAAAGTACCCTTGAAAACTATGGGTGGGTTCTCTTGCCTTTGGACTTTGTATAGAGAGGAAGGCTTGGGGGTAGGTGGTTCTTCTCTTCATTCTGTCACAGTATGCTGCTGTCAGTGGCCCAAACTTCAGTCTGAAATCATAGGATTATACATAATACTAGAGCAGGAAGAGACCTGAGAATGTGCAATGTCAGAACTGGAAGGAATCTTGGAACACTGAATGTCGGAGCTAGAAGGGTATTTAGATGAAAGAATGCTAGAGTAGGGAGGAACCTTATGTAAGTAAGGGCAGAACTCTACTGATTATCTTATCCACTTAAAAATTACTTTTGTTAGGTAAGAACATTTCTTGATGGAATCAATACATCAGAAGCAATTATGAACAGGGCTTATACACTGCTTTCGTTTTTTTTTTTAATTCAATTTTATTTTCAGATGCATTTTCTCCCTCTCTTTCCCTTCTCCCATTCCCTTACCACTGGGAAATCAAAAAAACAAAATCCTTACAAACTTACATAGTCAAGTAAAACAAATTTCCTGCATTAGCCATGTCCAAAAACTATATGTCTTGATCTGCATTCTGAGTTGAGGCTTCTCATCATGACCTCTGGAATTGTGGTTGGTCATTGTTTTGAACAGAGTTTCTCTGACTTTCAAAGTTGATTTTCTTTACAATTTTGTTGTTACTGTATAAATTGTTCTCTTGATTCTGCTCATTTCACTCTACACATTAATATAGGTCTTTCTGGGTTTCTCTAAAACCATTCACTTAATCATTTCTTATAGCACAACAGTATTCATTATATTTATATTCTTAACTTGTTTATCCATTTCCCAATTGGTGGGTATACCATCAATTTCCAATTCTTTGCCAATACAAAAAGAAGTGTATACATATACTGTACATATCAGTACTTTTCCTCTTTCTTTGACTTCTTTGGGGTATAGAACTAGTAGCAGCATCATTGGGTCAAAGGATATTTGACCAGTTTAATAGTTTTGAGGTATAGTTCCAAATTGCTTTCCACAATGGCTGGACCAGTTCATAGCTCCATAAACAGTATAATAAAGCACCTGGCTTCCCACAATCCCTCTAGGATTTATCATTTTCCCTTTTAGCCAACTTTGTCAATCTATTGAGTGCAAGGTGGTACCCCAGAGTTGTTTTAACTTGAATTACTCTAGTTATTAGTGATTTAAAGCATTTTTACATGACTATTGATGGCTTAGATTTCCTCCTCTGAAAACTACCTATTTATAACCTTTGATTAGTTATCTGTACACCTCATTGAATCAATCAAAGCCATTATCTGAAACTTGGTCATAATCTAATGAATTTGAATAAAAGGGAAGAGCTATTTCAGAAGCAGATAGAGATTCCAAGGGTTTGAAAGCAAAGAGGAAAGATCAGGGATCATACCAAGTTGATCCAATAACTGGCAGGCCTGGATCAACCAGCCAAAGAAGATAGAGAAGATAGAACTGAGCTTTGGCAGAGAAGGGAGGTATTAAGTAGTGCCATTGGTTCAATAAGCATCTCAGAAAAGAACAAGATCTGTGCCACCAGTATACCCAGCTACACAAGTTTCAGGAAAAGATGTGTTCCCTGGCTTCCCATTACAGTTCCTGTCTATCCATAGACACCTCTAATATAATCTGTTGTTTCATGATGCAATAACTCAAAGAATTTTGTCTCAAGCACAAAGAATCCAGGGATTAACAAAAGATAGATATAAACATAAATATTCACAGAGAGTCCCCCCTCTACCTAAATGTTATGAACTTTCCTAATTAGGCGCTAAAGGTGATTGTGAAAGAGCTTAGAACTTCATCTAAAATAATTATATTGAAGTCAGAGAGAAGCTTTGGTGGACATTAGGGCTCATTTTGTTTCCCCTAGACTTAAAAGACAATAATTATTGTGACAAGGTTTTACACAGACCACAGAACAGAGAATGCCAGTGCTGGGAATGTCCTTAGATGATAGACTGTCAGAGCTGGAAGGGCCATTAGGTCAAGGAACATAGAATGATAGAGCTGGAAAAGACTGTGACACTGAATATCAGTGTTGGGAGGGTCACTGAATGGCAGAGCTGCGAAGGTCTTCAGGACACAGAATGTAACTGCTGGAAAGAAATTTGCCCAAACTCACACAGCCTGTGACAGGAACCTTCCTGATTTGGTAGCAGCTTATCTTTGTTGTGTGCATGACCCCAGTAGGAGTGGAACTCAGATCAAGTATAAAGGTATAATTCTCCACGAGCTATGATTCTTCTGAAGTAGATAAGACCACCTTCTTCCCCTACTCCAACCCCACTAGTATCCAGGTATGGCAGGAAATGGGATGTGTGTGGCATAAATTCAGTTGACCTAATCCTGGAGTGAGGTACTTCCTTAGATATTCAGTTATAAATGAATAAAAGTCTATTTCTTCCTAACTAGGTGGTACATATGAACTCATATAAACCCTGTAGAACTTAGCCATCTGTCATTGTATAATTGACTGCTGCTAGGTGATTTGGCTCAATTAGTCATTGTAAAGGACAAGCATCAGCCAGACTCAGTCACCAGTTGCCATGGTAACCTGTTTGTCTCCAAAGATATATCCAATCCTGTGTTACTGGCCCTTATGCTGATTGCTTTTCAGTCTTTCAGGATGAAATTGCTTTTCAGGCTAGGACAAGAGGTACTCTGGACAGACAGTTGGGAAAAACATTAATCACTAGGTTAGAAAATAATGAGGGATGTACATGCAAACACAGAGATATGCATATATCATGAGAGAGAAAAGGTCAATGACAAGGCTGGAGAAATAAAGATGTTAACTTTTTCCACCAGTCATTTTCTGCTCTATTCCTCCCTAATAAACTGTCACTTGTAACAGAGGAATAAAGTAAGCAAAACTGATCCACAATGTGCTCACATCTGAACATATATACAATATTTCATGCCTGTAGTCTCCCACTTTTATACAAAGAGGAAGATCTTACTGCCTCTTGAAGAAATATTAATTATATAATTGAAGGATACATTGAAGATACCACCTCTAACTATGTAACCCCATCAACATCTCATAAATGGTTTTATGAGTTAATGTGGTCAAAGAAATTCTTCCCTCTATGAAGATTCTTCTGGCTGCACTTAACTAGGCTGGTCGGAGGATGTAGATGTAGAGCTACAGAGGATTTCATAGGCCATCCAGTCCAACCACTGTATTCTACAGATAAGTAAACTGTGACCCAGAAAAATTAATTGACTATGTCAAGGACACACCAGTGCTAAGTATCAGAAGAAGAATGTGAACCTAGGATTTGAAACACAGCTCCTTAAGCCCCCATAATCCTTGCATTCCTTTACTCACAGGACTACAGGGAGAAAAGTGATTTGTAAACCAGAAATCCTAGAGAAATGAGAACTATTACTAGTCATTACTCTCATTAGATCTCCATATTAGCAAAAATCATTATCTGAAGTGGTTTTCTGATGAAAATCTAGCTCCCAAATGGAGTAACTTTTTAATTAAATTTTACTTCTAATAAATAAAAATGTACCTTCTTTGTCTTTTATCCTCCACTAATTAAGAATGAAAGAAAAACAAAAACCCATTACCAGCATGTGTAACTGAGAAAAATGTCTTTCTCCAAGTCCAAAAGAAAAAAATATATACATATATAATATGTATGTAAACACATGTACATACATAAAGATCTCATTGTGCCTTTTGAGTCCTTCACCTCTCTAGCAGGAGATGAGTAGCATGATTCATCACTAGTCCTCTAGAATCATGGTTGGCCATTATGTTTAACAGAGTTCTAAGTCCTTCAAAGTTCTTTGTCTTTATATTGTTGTCATGGTATAAACTGTTCTCTTGATTCTTTTCATTTCACTCTGCATACATACAAGTTCATATAAGTCTTTTCCACTTTTCTCTGAAACCAACCCCTCCATTATCTTATCACATTTATATATCATGACTTATTTAGTCATTCCCCAGTTGATGGGCACCCTTTCAGACTTCCATTCTTTCCCACATTAAAAAGAGCTGTCTTTTTGTACATTCTTAGTGTTTGTTTATGCAAAGGCATAATCCCTCCTTTAATCTACCCTCTCTTGTTCCCTCTTCACCTTTCTCCTTTTTCCCTATTACTTCTCTGTTAAATGAAAGGTATTTGTGTACCCAATTGCATGTGAGCATGCATTCTTCTCTCCTTTGACCAGTTCAAATCAGAGTGAGGTTCAAGTACCAGTTGTTCCCCCCCACACACACACCTTTACCTCCTTCTTTGTATAGACTTCTACTTGCACATAACAACTATATGAAATAATTTTCCCCAACCTTCACTTCCCTTTCTGACCCTCCTGCCCCAGCATATTCCTCTTCTCCTCTCTTTTTCTTCTTCTTTAAGATTATCAGGAGATAACAGAATCACTCCCAGGTCCTCTGTCTAATTAATTAGACTCCTCTACGACCCCTGACGATGAGAAGGTTCAGAGGGGACCAATATATCATTTCCCCACATTAGAATTTGAGCAGTTTATCGTTGTTTGGTCCTTTATAATTATTTGTTCATGTTTAACTTTTTATGCTTTTAACTCCTTTGTTTGAATTTCAAAGCTTCTATGCAGCTCTGGTCTTTTCATCAGGAATGCTTGGAAATCCTTTATTTCATTAAAGATCCATTTTTTTCCCCTGCAGAATTATACTCAGTTCTGCTAGGTAATTTATTCTTGGCTGTAACCTATTTCCTTTGCCTTCTGGGATATTGTATTCCAAGTTCTCCTCTTCTTCATAGTGGTGGCTAAGTTGTGTGTGATCCTCACTGTAGCACTTCAGTATCTTACTAGCTGTTTGTATATGGGGGTAGGCCAGAAAGCCTAGGAATATGACCTCAAGTCTCACACAGAATGTAAACTACCTTGAGTAAACATAAACAACAAAAGAACCTGTAATTATCCCATGGTAACACTTGTACACAACCCTGGGCCATCCCTGGCACTATGCTTTCTTCTGTTTCTATATAATACCTAGGGTTGGTGTGGCAATCCATTATACCATTGTATCCTCCTGCCACCAAGGATTGGATCTCGTGAGTAAACTCCCTTAACCCAAGTAACCTAATAAATCCTAATAAACCGTGGGCGGAGCCAAGATGGCAGAGTAAAAGCAGTGACTTGCTTGAGCTCTCCCCCAAACCCCTCCAAATACTCATAAAAAATGGCTCTAAACAAATTCTGAAGCAGCAGAACCCACAAAAAGACAGAGTGAAACAAATTTCCAACCCAAGGCAACCTGGATGATTGATCAGAAAGGTGTATCGTGCCGGGCTGGGAGTGCAGCGCAGCGCGGGCGTGCAGGTCGCAGCAAACCTGGAGCAGGCCTCTGAGTACTGAATCGTGGGCAATTGCGGAGGTTTCCAGACTCCTCAATCCACGAATGCCAAAGACAACTTAGAAGGTCAGTGGGAAAAGTCTGTTTCTGTCAGTGGTCAGAGAGGAAGGCGGGGTCTCAGCTCCATTCCCCAAGAGCCTGCCCTGGGGCGGGGGGGGGGGGGCAGCTGCTTCCCAAGCTTCCGGCCCACAGACTGAGGGGGAATCCAGTGGCTGATCAGAGAGGGACTTCAGGGATCTCTTTGCCAGTGCTGAGGCAGGAATCTCTAGCTTTGCCTGTGTGTGGATCTGGGTCACAGTTCTGGGCGGCAGTGCTGGGGTGAGGAGGAGTGCTGGCGTGGTGGAGCTTGTAGTGGCTGTGGAGAGAAACCCCTCCTCACAGTTACGGAACAGAAGGGAATACTTGTGGTCACAGTCCAGGAAAGGAATAAACACCTCGCCCCTTATCATACCACCTTGGAAGAACTGAAAATTTACAGGTCCCTACAAGTATCTCTGAAAACAGCTACACAAACCCTGAAGCTTGGGACAGTACACTCTCCACATTGCAAGCAGACTCTTACCTTCACAAGGAGTTTAAAACTCAAGTAATTGGCTGGGATCATGAGCAAACTACGTAAAAAGAGTCAGACTATATTATCTTACTTTGGTGAAAAAGAAGATCAAAATATACAACCAGAAGAAGACAACAAAATCAAAGCTCTTACATGTAAAGCCTCCAAGCAAAATATGAATCAGTCCCAGGATTTGGAAGAGCTCAAAAGGGATTTTGAGAAGCAAGTAAGGGAAGTAGAGGAAAAACTGGGAAGAGAAATGAGAGTGATGCAAGGAAATCATGAAAAACAAGTCAACAGCTTGCTAAAGGAGACCACAAAAAATACTGAAGAAAATAACACCTTAAAAAACAGCCTAACCCAAATGGCAAAAGAGGTCCAAAAAGCCAATGAGGAGAAAAATGCCCTAAAAAGAAAAATTGGCCAAATGGAAAAGGAAGTCCAAAAGATTACTGAAGAAAATACTTCCTTAAAAATTAGAATAGAGCAATTGGAAGACAGTGACTTTATGAGAAATCAAGACACTGTAAAACAAATCCAAAAGAATGAAAAATTAGAAAACAATGTGAAATATCTCATTGGAAAAACAACTGACCTGGAAAATAGATCCAGGAGAGAGAATTTAAAAATTATTGGACTATCTGAAAGCCATGATCAAAAAAGAGTCTAGATATCATCTTTCAAGAAATTATCAAGGAAAACTGCCCTGATATTTAGAACCAGAGGGCAAAATAGAAATTGAAAGAATCCACAGATCTCCTCCTGAAAGAGATCCCCAAAGGAAAACTCCTAGGAATATTGTAGCCAAATTCCAGAGTTCCCAGGTCAAGGAGAAAATATTACAAGCTGCCAGAAGGAAACAATTCAAGTACTGTGGAAACACAATCAGGATAACACAAGATTTAGCAGCTTCTACATTAAAGGACCGGGGCATGGAATATAATATTCTGGAGGGCAAAGGAGATAGGATTACAACCAAGAATCACCTACCCAGCAAAACTGAGTATAATCCTTCAGGGGAAAAAATGGTCATTCAGTGAAATAGAGGACTTTCAAGCATTCCTGATGAAAAGACCAGAGCTAAACAGAAAATTTGACTTTCAAATACAGGACTCCAGTGGAACATGAAGAGTAAACAGGAAAGAGAAATCATAAGAGACTTATTAAGATTGAACTGTTTACATTCCTGCATGGAAAGATGATATTTGTAACTCATGAGAACTTTGTCAGTATTAGGGTAGTTGAAGGAAAAAAATTATATGTATGTATATAGATAGATAGATAGATAGATAGATAGATAGATAGATAGATAGATAGAGGGCACAGGGTGAGTTGAAGATTAAGGGGTCATATCTGGAGAATAAAATTAAGGGATGAGAGAGGATGATACTCGGAGAAGAAAGGGAGAGGTAGAATGGGGTAAATTATCTCACAAAAAAAAAACAGAAAAGAAAAGTCTCTCACAGTGGAGGGGAAGTAGGGGAAGGTGAGAGGGAATGAGGGAATCTTATTCTCATAGATTTGGCTTAAGGAGAATAACATACACATTCAATTGGTATGGAAATCTGTCTTACCCTACAGGAAAATAGGGGGAGAAGGGGACAAGAGAGCAGGGGGTGATAGAGAGGAGGGCAGATTGGGAAAGAGGGTAATCAGAAGCAAATACTTCTGAGGAGGGACAGGGTCAAAAGAAAGAATAGAATAAATGGGAGGGCAGGATAGGATTAAGGGAAATAGAGTTAGTTTTTCACAACATGTCTACTAAGGAAGTGTTTTGCATAACTGCACATGTACAACCTATATTGAGTTGCTTGCCTTTTCAATGAGGGTGGGTGGGGAGAGAGGAAGGGAGAAAATTTGGAACTCAAAGTTTTAAAAACACATGTTTTAAAAAAAACTGTTTTCACATGCAACTGGGAAATAAGAAATACAGGAAATGGGGTACAGAAGTCTATCCTGTTCTACAGGAAAATAGAAGGGGAAGGGGATAAGAGAAGGGAGGGGGGAGAGATAGAAGAGAAGGCAGACCAGGGTAAGGGGTATTCAGAATGCATTCCATCTTGGGGTGGGGGGAGGGGTAAGGAATTTGGAACTCAAAAACTTGTGGAAGTGAATATTGAAAACTAAAAATAAATAAATTTATTTTAAAAAATCCTAATAAACCCATTATACAACCAAGCTAGCATGGGCCCCTCTTTCTTCTGTATCTCAGTATTCTCTCAGAGGTTCTGCACCCTACAATTGGCATATCAGGGCAGAACAGATCAGCCCCCTTACATTTGCTCTTAAAATTGTCATAGCTGACAAGATAGTCTGCCCTACTAATCTTGTGTCCTTATAGCTTCCAATATGTTTTCTTTTAAACTGGAACTTCTGGATTTTAATTATAATGTTCCTGGGAATTTTCATTTGGGGGTTTCTTTAAGGAGAAGACTTGTGAATTCTATTTCCATTTTGCCTTCTGGTTCTACGAGATCTAACCACTTTTCTTGTAACATTACTTGGAACATATCTGGGCTCTTTTTTTTTTTTTTTTTGGCCACAGCTTTCAACTAATCTAGTGATTTTAAAAGTCTCTCTCCTCACTCTGTTTTCCAGGTGAATTGTTTTTGCTATGAGATACCTTACATTTTCTTCTAATTTTAAAGCATTTTATCTTTTTATTAATACTTCCTATTACCCAATGGGGTGACTGGCTTCATTTTGGTCAATTCCAATTTTCAGGGGGTTTGTTGCTTGGACAAGATTTTGTACATCTTTTACCAAACTATTAATTTCCTTTCTAATACTTCCTTCCATAGCCCTCATTTGTTTTACAATTTTTTTTTATAGTATTCTGGTTTTATTAAAATGTTTTAAATCCTTTTTAAAATTCTTTCTTCATCTCTTCCAGGAATTCTAGTTGACTTTATGCCCAAGCTGTTTTTCTTTTAGGTTTTACTTGTAGCTGTTTACTAGTCATTCTCTTCCCCAGTAGAGGATTTAGGTAGGCTTACACAAGGGAACTTGGAAGACTTCTGCTGGGTGAGGCCATCCTCTGTCTTCTAGTGGTTTTAGAAGGCTGCTCATCTTTAGGATAAGCAATACTAACAACCTGTCCCAGGCACCATTCTAAATTCTGGGGATATAAATACAATGAATTTTTAAAAATCCCCAATCACAAAATCCAATACATAGTACTTAAGTGCCTTAGGGAGTTAAAATGTCTGACAATCATCCTGGAGAAGTCATTACAGAAATGTATGCCATTGGTCTGAAGCAGGGGCTGGGATGGCAGTCAGAGACGGTTCAGTGAAGTCCAACCTCACAAGTTTCCACAAGGCAGAGTCCTCCTGCACTGAAAAATCCCATACATTCTCTGGACTAGTATGTTCATTCCCACAGCCTCGTTGGGCACAGAGTCAATTGTTAACTATTAATTTCCTGAGAAACTAAATACTTTTACAATGGAGGAATCCTGGCATAGGAAACTGTGAAACTTGTTGATGTGGGCAGAATAGATGTCAGTTGATGAAGGGTGAGCACAGAAGATGTCCAATCCCCCATCTCAAAATCTCTCTATCACTGACCTGTAAACTCTACTAATTCTCAGTGATGTAGGGAAAAGGCTTCTGGTTTGGGATTTGGAGTCAGCAAGCATGATTCCTGACCTGGTTCCTCCACCAGCTCTCCTTTACTTTTGTGTCCTGGCTGAATCATCAACTACTTTTTGAAGTGAGGAAAGAGGGTACATGTGGAGGGTGATGGAGGTGTAACCTGGATAGAGATTCTAAGAATTTGTGGGTCCCTAAGCTAGGACTAACCCCGGGCAGAAAGCAGCATACTTTCAGTACTTGCCTCCCCCTTCCTTCTAAAATAATGGCACACTCTATGTCTGCTGTTTATTAAAGGGAGGTGGGAGAAAAGAAGAAAGCATGCTGGCAAAGTCTCTCCATTAGGAGGAGATCCCAATATGTGCCCCATGCAAGAACCCACAGGCCAGTTTGTGAATCCCTACTGGCAATGTGGAGGCTGATGGGGGAGAAGTGATGAGGGAATGCGCTTCTTTTGCGTCAAATCATCTAGATTAAAAAAAAATTAATCATCTGGATTCTATTTTGCCTGGGATTCTCTTTTTTGTCATGAGAGTAGGGGAGGGGGGGTAATACTGTCAAAGTCTCTGCAAGAGGAAAGGATCTCAATAAGGGCTCTAGGCAGGAGCTGGCCCTTCAAACTGTGAGTTTCTGCTGAGGAAGTATTCAGTGTCCATGAAGGCAACACCAGCTGATCTCAATCACCAGTTGCCATGGTGACTGGTTTGTTTCCAAGGAAACCCACAATCCTGAGTTGCTGGCCCTGATGCTAGAAAGGTGCTCTCTTTATCAGGCCCAGTATGACCTCTCAGCCAAAAGGAGAGGTGGGCTTCTTCCTAAATTTGCTATGAACAGCCAGGTGGGCACAGACCTAAATCACTAGGTGCGACATACTTATAGAGAGAGGGGTAAAACCAGAGATAGCTTAATAAAGAAGCTAATTGTAGTAGTATGAATAAGAAGTTACATAAACCAGCTGTGGTTAATTGACTTGAGGAAAGAGAAGGAACAAATATGCCATATATCACGCCAGGCATGGTGATCTCCCTGATTACTTCATAGTCACATACCAATAACTCTGTCCTTTGCCAAAGTACATGACTGAACTCTTGAATTTCCCAAGAGTCTCTGAAGGTTGAGGCAGGCTATGAAGAACACTGCAAGTGCTTCAGAAATTACAAAGCACCTTTCACATACCTCATTTTATCCTCACAAAACCTCTGTGAGATAGAACAAGCATTATGATCCCCATTGTTCAGATGAAAGAACTGAGCCCTAGAGAAGGAAAATGACCTGCCTGGTGGGAGTGGAGGGCACACAGCTGATAAGTGCTTTACTCCACACCTGTCTCCACACTTACTCTTCTGACCTCCAGAAACCATTCTGGCAATCCCACCCCACCCCCTGACACTGAGCTGTCCTTGCACAAATTCACCTAGTGCACTATACCTAGCCAGCTCAGATCAGGCCATCCTTCCCCTCCTATGCAGGTAGTCACCTAGTCCATCATCTTGCCATCCACTTGGAAAGGTATCAAAGTATAGGATCTCAGATCTAAGATGCTAACATACTTCCACTTAAGTATTAGCTATATGAAATATCTAGAAGAAATTGGGGGACTGGAACAAGTCACCTCAACTCTCTGAGTCTGTCTTCTCAACTGTACAATGGGCTAATGATTCATGTACTACCTCTCTTCTAAGGTTTCTGTGAGGAAACTATTTATGAGCCCTTAAAGTTCCATAATAAGAGCTGATTATCATCTAGCATGTCAATGCTTGGACACAGTGAGGAAAGACAGAGTGAATGTTTTACAAAGGATCCAGCAGAAAAAGCTACACCAAAAGTAAGGAGAACATCTGGAGAATTCTAGCAAAAAGACTTCCAGGAGCTGGGAGTTACCCCTTTTTCACATGTGCTTTCTAAGTTTGAGACTACTTTCCCCAGGACTCTCTATGTACTAGTGAGAAAGTGTGTCACAGACTTTGGGTGGGGGTGTTTTTTATACCAAATTTAATCACTACAGTAAATACTCACTTCTGAAATTTGTCAGGTGGTCTAAATGATACCAACTGATCATCATAGGGGAAATACACCACCTTCCAGGCCTACCTCTAAACCCTGAGGAGAGATAAAACCTCAAAAAGGAGGTAGTGCATGTAACATTAGCCCATTGTACAGTTGAAAAAATTGAGATTCTGTAGCTGCCCTCTAGGGACTTGACCTATCAGCATGAGGAGGGATTGAGAGAGAAGCTCTAAGCCTATGTTACATATGTATTATCTGATTCTCAAAGATTCCTTAGAGATGTTACTATTCCTAATTTACAGGTGAGGAAACTGAGGCTCAGAGAGATTAAGTGACTTAGCCATGGCTTGATTGTAAGCTCCTTGAGGGCAAGGACTGTCTTTCTTTTTCTTATTTATATCCCCAGTGCTTAATACAGTGCCTGGTACATAACAGATGCTTAATAAATGTCTATAGAATTGAATCAAATAATCACACAGCTATTAAGTGTCAGGGGTAGGATTTGAACCACCTATGTTTCCTCAGACTCTAGGCCCATACCTACCCCTCTTTCCATTATATCATACAGCTGGTTTCATTTTCCTTTTTTTTTTTTTAAAGTTTTTACATCAGCCATTTGCTGCTATTCCACACCCCATTAAACTGTTACTTCTAATGGCAGAAAAAGGTAACCACACTGACCCACGCTGTGACCTCATTTAAACATGTATAGAATATTCTGAACCTCAAATCATTTTGTCTCTTGAAGAAACATTAGATATTGTTACCATTCCAAGACACACTGTGGGTAACACCTCTAACTATGTAATCCCATCAACATTTAATAGGTGCTTTTAGGCATTAATGTGGCGAAACAAATTCTACCCTTGTTGGGAACCATACTGGCTGCACTTGGCTAGGCTGGTCAGAGGATCCTGACACTAGAACTAGAAAGGACCTCAAAGGCCATTAAGTACAACCCCCTCATTCTACAGAAGAGGAAACTAAGGCCTAGAGAGGGAAAGTGACTGTTCTAAGATCACATAGGTACTAAGCACCAGAGAGAGGATTTGAACCCAGGTCTTCAGACACCACTACCACCAGTGTTCTTTTCAATAAACAACTGTGCCTTCCACAGGAGATTTTGCTCAGACCTACTATTCCTCAGGGCACATCAGTATTTGGATTCTGTCTAGGTCTACACAAAGAAAAGGTAAAGAACCTTTAGCTCCCACATGAGTAATCAAAATGACAATAAAGAAAATATTGGAGAGGTTTTATTTCAACTGATGGAAAATACAAGGCACAAAGGACAAGTGCTTGAGTGCACTTATATTGAGTGCACTGACATATTGTAGCCCCTTAATAAACTCTTGTAGGGTTGATAAGCCCATAAAGAGTCAAGAAACTCATCTTCCCTCTTCGGCGATACCTAGCTCCCTGGACCACCTAAGAAATGGTTGTTGTTTGTCCTTCATTTTTGAAGAGGACCAATGACATCACAGGTGATTGGATTTAAATGAGGAAGAGCTGTGCAAAGTCATCAGCCTCACTCTCTTTTCTTGAGTCATCCAAGTCCAGCATCAGGACAAATGTCAAGATAACTATGGATAACTTTGGCATCTTCTATGTCTGACCAAGCTCTAAGTGCTCCACAGCACCTGCTTCAGCCACCTTCATGGAACAAATTGTTCTCATCTACTCATTCCACCACAGGAAGTCTTTACATGCTTGGGGCAGACATCCCCCTACCTCATTGATGGGTTTGAGGCCTGTCAATTACCCTCAACCTCGTTTAGCCCGTCTGCCAAAGTGGCTTACTGGGGTGTGTCTACTGTGTATGTTACAGCTTCCTGGAGCCACCGGGGAGAGTTGAATGCCAGGTGGACACCAAAGGTGAATGAGTAGCACTGAAAAGGGCTTGACCAACCCTCACACCAGAGGTAGCAGTCCTCCTATATGGGAGGGAGACTGCATTACAGTAGTTATACGTAGTAAATATGCATTCCTCAAAGTTAATTAAGTCAAATGGGCTAAATGATATCAACTGATAATTATTGGGGAAATACAAGGTTGGTGGCTTGTGAGCCTTGACTGCCTGGCCCCCCAATCCTCAGGGCCAAAACTCTAAAGGAAATGCAACAGAAGCCCTCTGGGAACTTGAGCTTCCAGTGGGAGTGTGGATTAAGAGAACAGCTCCAAGCCTATACATGCAGTATCTCATTTGAATTGTGTAAATCCCCTGAGAAGTATTATTATCTCTTTCATATATGAAGAAAGATTCAGAGAGGTTAGTAGAGTTAACAAGGTGACACAGCTAGTAAGTTTCTGAGGTAGGATTTGAATTCATGTTTCTTTAGTCTCCAAGTCCATCATTTTTCTAGTATACCATACTACTTCTTTCTTTTTCCTCTAAAAATTACCCAAAAAAGCCTTCCAAGGGCAAAGCCAAGATGGAGGAGTAGAGAAAGCACTTAGCTGAGGTCTCTCAACATTCACGTCCAAAAATCTTTAAAATAATAACTCAAATTCTAGAGAGGCGGAGACAACCAAGGTCAGAATTCTTCCAGCCACACCAAGAAAACATAAGAGGTCAAAAAGAGCATTGTGACAAAAGCAGCAGGAGCTTTGGAAGCTCTCAAGGCGGAGATGGCAAGGAGACCTGGAAACTGGTCAGAAATTACAGGGTACCCCTGTGCTAGCAATAGATGCAGGACCAGATGCTATTTGGCAACTACATTGCCTATGCCTACTTCTGGGTCATAGTTCAAGGGCAGAGAGGAGCACTTTTGATAAAGATGAAGAAGAAGCCTGAGAGACAATATCACTAGTGGCCCCAAGGGATCAGGAACCTTGAGGAACAGTATGTCTTCTGGTCCCAAGTGACAAGGGGTCATGAGAAGCAGTATCAATTGCAATTCCAAGGTATCAGGGGCCCTTCCTGGGTAAGGAACAGAGAGTCCAGACCAAAAGATCAGTGATCACACCTCTCCCCAGATCACACCACTTTAGAAGCACCAAAAACTTCCAAATGCCTATACTAGTTCTTAAAACAGAAAAGCCTGAAGCTTGAGACAAGCTCCCTCCCCCATCCCAAGTAGAGAACAGGGCCAAACATTAACAAAAAAGTTCCAGATCAAGAAATACAGTGGAAAATAGGCAAACAACAAAAAAGAACCTGACTATAAAAAGCTATGATGGGAATAGGCAAGATCAAGACACAAACTGAGAAGATAATGAAGTCAAAATAGCAACGAGCAAAACCTCAAAGAAAAAATGTGAATTGGACACGAGCCCAACAAGAACTCCTAGAAGAGCTACTATGAAAATTCAATTAACAGCTTCATAAAAGAAACACAAAAAATACTGAAGAAAATAACACCTTAAAAAACAGAAATGACCAAATGGAAAAAGAGGTACAAAAGTTCATTGAAGAAAATAATTCCTTAAAAATTGGAATTGGGCAACTGGAAGCTAATTACTCCATGAGACATCAAGAAACAACAAAATAATGTCAAAAGAATGAAAAAATGGAAGAAAACGTGAAATATCTCATTAGAAAAACAAATGATGATGTAGAATATAAATTAAAGAGAAACAATTTAAGAATTACTGAACTACCTGAAAGCCATGATCAAAAAAAAGGTTAGACATCATCTTTCAAGATACTATCAAGGAAAACTGCCCTGATATCCTAGAACCAGAGGGTAAAATAGAAATTGAAAGAATCCACTCATCACTTCCTGAGATTCCAAAACGAAAACTCCCAGGAATATTATAGCTAAATTTCAGAGCTCCTAGGTCAAAGAGAAAAAATACTTCAAGCAACCAGAAAAAAAACCAAACAAACAAACATTCAAGTATTGTGGAAGAACAGTCAAGATCACACGAGATTTAGGAGCCGCCACATTAAAGGAGCTTGGAATATGATATTCTGGAAGGCAAAAAAAAAAAAAAAGCTGAAATTAAAACAAATAACCTACTCAGCAAAACTGAGTATAATCCTTCAAGGGAAAACATGGAAATTTAATGAAATAGAGAACTTTCAAGCATTCCCGATAAAAAGACCAAAGCTGAATAGAAAATCTGACTTTCAAATATAAGACTCAAGAGAATTACAAAAAGTAAACATGAAAGAAAAATCATAAGGAACTCAATAAAGTTAAACTGATTACATTCCAATATGGGAAGATGATACACATAATTCCTAAGAACTTTATCATTATTAGGGCACTTAGAAGCAGTCTACATAGATAAAGGGCACTGTCGTGAATCAATTATGTCGGGATGATCTCAAAAAAAAAAACAACGAAGGGATGAGAAAAAGGGATATACTGGGAGAACTAGGTAGCGCAGTGGATAGAGTACTGGCCCTGGAGTCAGGAGGACCTGAATTCAAATCCAGCCTCAGACACTTGACACTTATTAGCTGTGCGACCCTGGGCAAGTCATTTAACCCTCACTGCTTTGCTCCCCCCAAAAAATGTGAAAAGGGTGAATATACCACCAATTACAATGAAATTAAGGCAAGTACTAGGAGCTATTTTGCCCAATTATATTCCAATAAAACAATCTAAGTGAAATAGATGAATATTTACAAAAATATAAACTGTCCAGATGAACAGAAGAAGAAACAAAATACTTAAATAATCTTATCTTAGAAAAACAAAATGAATAAGCAATCAATGCACTCCCTAAGAAAAAAAGTGGGAGGACCAGATAGATTTATAAGAAAATTCTATAAAACATTTGAAGTACAATTAATCCCAATACTATTTAAACTATTTGAAAAACATAGTTAAAGAAGGAGCTTGGTTTTGATACTTAAACTAGGGAGAGAAAAACAGAGAAAGAAAAGTATAGATCAATTGTCTTAATGAATACTGATGCAAAAATTTTAAATAAGATACTAGCAAGGAGATTACAACAATATATCACAAACATCAGGCATTATGACCAGGTAGGATTTATACCAGGAATGGCAGGGCTGATCCAATATTAGGAAAACTATCAGCACAGTTGACCATATTAATAATAATAATAATAATAACAAAAATCATATGATTATGTCAATAGATGTAGAAAAAGCCTCTGAAAAATACGACACCCATTCCTATTATAAACACTGGAAAGCATAGTAATCAATAGAGCCTGTCTTACAATGATAAGCAGTATCTATCTAAAACCCAGAGCAAACATTAGCTATAATAGGGATAAACTTGAAGCCTTCTCAATAAGATCAGGAGTGAAGCAACGATGTACCTTATCACCACTATTATTCATTATTGTACTAGAAATGCTAGCTATAGCAATAAGACAAGAAAAAGAAATTGAGGGAGTTAGAATAGGCAAAGAGGAAACAAAACTATCACTCTTTGCAGATGATATGATGGCATATTTAGAGAATCCTAGAGAATCAACTAAAAAACCTAGTTGAAACAATCAATGACTTCAGCAAAGTCGCAGGATATAAAATAAACCCATATACAACATCAACATTTCTATATACAACCAACAAAACACAACAGGAAGAAATAGAAAGAGAAATTCTATTTAAACATAAAAGGTGATTTCATAACTAAATTAGGGGAGCATGGAAAACTGTACCTGTCAGATCTATGGATAAGAGAAGAGTTTATGACCAAAAAAGAGATAGAGTATTACAGCAAGTAAAATAGATCATTTTGATTAACATAAATTTAAAAGCTTTTGTACAAACAAAACTAATACAGCCAAAATTAGTAGGAAAACAGGAAGGTGGGAAAAAATTTTATAGCAAGTTTCTCTGCTAAAGGCCTCATTTCTCAAATATATAGAGAACTAAGCCAAATTTATAAAAATAAGAGCCATTCCTCAGTTAATAAATGATCAAAGGATATGAACAGGCAATTTTCAGAAGAAATCAAAGACATCAATGGTCACATGAAAAAATGTTCTAAATCACTACTGATTAAAGAAATGCAAATTAAAACAAGTCTGAGATACTACCTTATACCTATCAGATTGGCTAACATAACAGAAAAGATAAATGACTAATTCTGGAGGGGATGTAGAAAAATTAGGACACTAATGTACTGTCGGTAGAAATGTGAACTATTCTGGATAACAGTTTGAAACTACACCCAAAGGGCTATAAAACTGTGCATACCCTTTGATACAGCAATCACATTACTAGGTCTGTATTCTAAAGAGATCAAAGAAAAAAGTACCTAGTTGTACAAAAATATTTGTAGCAGCTCTTTTTGTGGTGGCAAAGAACTAGAAATTGAGGGGATGCCCATCAACTGGGGAATGGCTAAACAAGTTGAGGTTTATGATTCAGATGGAATACTATTATGCTATAAAAATGATAAGTGGGATGATTTCAGCAAAACCTAGGAAGACATATATAAACTTATGTAAAATGAAGTGAGCAGACCCAGGAAAACACAGTACACAGTAACAGCAATATTATAAGGTTGATCAGTTCTGAAAGACTTAGCTACTCTGATCAAGACAATGATCCAAAGGATCCATGATGAAAAATGCTATCCGCCTCTATAGAGAACTGATAGACTCCGAATGTAGATTGAAGCATACTTTTTTATTTTATTTTTATTTTGTTTGTGTTTTCTTTTGCAATATGACTAAACTGGAAATGCTTTGCATGACTTCACATGTATAACAGATATTAAATTACTTGCCTTCTCTAGGAGGGGTGAGGGGTGGGAAGGAGGGAGAGAATTTGGAACTCAAAATTTTTAAAAATGATTTTAAAAAAATTTTACCAACACATGACACTTACTAGCTGTGTGACACTGGGCAAGTCACTTAACCCCAATTGCCTAGCAAAATGCAAAAAAAAAAAAATCACATTTAATTGGGAAATATTTAACAAAATAAATAAAAATTATTTAAAGAAAAAAATTAATATTAAAAAAGGTTTTACATCAGTCATTTGGTAATATTCCCCTTCTGAATTCAATTGTCACTTCTTTTTTAAAATTGTATAACTTTGTCAAGCATGGTGGCACACTTCTGTAATTCTGACTATCAGAGGAGCTGAGTTTGGTGGGTCACTTAAGCTAGGTCATTCTGAGCTGAAGATGGCCAAAATCAATGAGGTATTCTTGATTAGGCCACCACCAATAAGATGAGCCCCTATATAAGGTGGAGGAGGCAAAGAGCAGGTTGCCTAAGCAGAGGGAAAATCAGTCTAAGTCAGAAATGGAGCAGGTCAAAGTTACCATGCCAATCTGTAGTGGAATTGGACCAGCGAGTGGCCACTGAACTTTCAGTCTGTGCAAAATAGGGAAATTCTGTCTCAAAAATATTTTTTACAAATGTGGATGTATTTTGTTTTTGTTTTCATTAACAAGATATCTCGCAGTATCTCACTGCCTTACCCCTCCCCAAGAGCCATCCCATATAATAAATATTTTAAAGAGAAGAATGAAAAAAGAGAAACAAGTCAGTAACACTAATCAATACATCAGAACAGTCTTAAAATGTGTAAGAGTAGATGGTATGTCGCTGAAGTAGGTTATGTGTATCCATACAGTTCTATCTAGATGTGGCATACAAGAAGACATGAATAGATATATCTAGCATTTCCTCTGCTCACCTGAAGAAAGAGTGATTTCATCCACGAAGTGAGGCAGGAGATTGAGTCCAGAGGCTGGACACTCTACTCTCCTCAGAGAAAAGGTACTGAGGTAGAATTATATCTACTGACACCACCCCCAAATATTGTTAGTGTAGGAGAGATAATTTTTAGGTTGAAGCTGAATTCCTGATCACTATCCCTTAATGGAAGAGGAATGCCCCAAATAACATATCCAAGGCTTGACTCCACACAAAATGTTAGTTCCAAAATGAACACATATAACAAATAGCAAATAAACCCATTTATCCAATCCAGAAGCAAACAGAAATCAGAGAAGGCATACAGATGAGAATATACCAGACAATTCATAGTGAATGAGTTCTCCCACAGAAAATGAGATAACTGATCTCAGTCAGGAGAGAACATTTCAGATCTAACCCATGAGGAAATTCCCCAAAGTCTCTAGTTTAGCAAGCTGAGTATTTGTTCAGTCATTTTCAGGCATGTCCAGCTCTTCACCATGGCAAAGATATTGGAATGGTTTGCCATTTCCTTCTCCAGCTCATTTCACAGATAAGGAAACTGAAGCAAACAGGTCTAAGTGACTTGCCCAGGGTCATACAGCTTGTAAATGTCTGAGGTGAGAATTGAAATCATGTCTTCCTTACTCCAGGCCCAGTGCTTTACCCACTGTGCCACCTAGTTGCCCCTAAGTTACGTGTTAGAAACTAAATCTTTCAGAAGGAATTGCTTGGAGAGGTGGGGAGCGAGAGTAGATCTCAGTCTCCTTTCTCTCCTCCCCATGATGAAGGAAGACCTTTCGAACTTTGGAAGACAAGAAGAGTTGGATTTTTCATCAACATGCTAGCAGTGTCCTTAGTTGGAAGCAGTGTTTGCATCAGGAGTCCAGGACAGATTGGAAACAAGGAGGAAAGGCAGATTCAGGGCTCTACAAGAAGCTCAGCAGAAAAGGTACATCATAACTGAGGAGAAGATCGTGAGGACTCCAACAAAGGGCCTTCTAGGAACTGTTACCTCTCTGCCACATGTGCTATCTGAACTTGAGCCCACTTTGTCCTGGGCTCTGTATGTCCTGGTGGGACAATATGGCATAGAGTTGGGGAGGGGGAGGATTTTGCACCTTTGTACAAAGGGGGAGAACTTCATACTTTGTTGGACTTTGTACCAACGCTAGCACCACACTAGACACCCATTTCTAAAAGTTCAATCAGGCAAGCTAACTGATATCAGCTGATAATCCTGGCAAAAGCACACTTGAGGGGGCTCACCCAGTCCCTCAAGGTTACCTCTAGAATCTTGAAGGGAGATGACCCAACCTTCCAGTGTGAGTTGGGATTAAGAGGAACTCCAGAGTCTGTGGTACACATATATCTCCTTTGATTCTCACAAGCTCCCTGGGTTATTATTATTATTACCTTTATTTTATACATGAGGAAATTGAGGCTTAGGAGGTTAGGTGACTTACCCATGGTTACACAGCCAATGTTAGAGGTAGGAATTGAACTCGTGTTTTGTCAGACTCCAAGTCCATACACATTAATCTCTGCACTATACCACATTGCCTTTTTCCTTTTCCTTTGAGGGGAGAAAGATTTTTCCATTAGTCATTTACTGATATTCACCTCCCCAATAGAACTGCTCCTTTTTAAAAAGAATAAAGTAAAACTGACCCACAATGTGACCATATCTGTATGCATATACAATATTCTACACCTGTAGTATTCAACTTTTATACAAAGAGTTATGAAGACCATACTGCCTCAATAAGAAGTTTTAGGTATTGTTTTAATTCAAGAAGCCACAGTGGTACCACCTGTAAACAATCCCATTATACCTCACTGATGGCTTTATGAAATTTATACCTAGTTGGGCAAAGCTAGGGTAATTAGCTACTTGTTTAGAGTATCATTGTTCTAGAGCTTGAAAAGGATGTCAGAGGCTATTTAGTACAATTCCTTTATTCTACAAATAAGGAAACTGAGGGCCAGAAGGGTTAAGTGACTTTCCCAAGGTCACATAGGTATTATCAAGAGGCAAGATTTGAACCTCTGATTCCAGAACAGTAAGTGTTCTTTCCACTGTACAATTACGAATCCCAGAAGGGTTTTTGTACCCCACCCCCAACCACAGTTTCCCCATTTCCCTATAAGACAACAGAATTTGGTTCCTGTCTAGGTCTCCACAAAGAAAGGTAAAAGACCTTCAGCTCCCGTGTGAGCAATCAGACTAACAATATAGCAAATGTAGGACAGATTTATTTTTACCTGGTGGAAAATGCAAAGCAGAAAGGACTTGTGCTCAAACACAACACCAGGTATATAGTACTCATTTAATAAATGCTTGTTTGACTACCCATAAACAGTCAAGATAACGTTTTCCCCTCTCCAGTGGTTTCTTCCTCCCCAGTTCTACCACCTTAGGGTTGAGGTCCTCCATTCACCTAGGAGAGAACACCTGAGATAAATACAATCTACCCCATCCCCTCTGGTGGATTACACCGTCCCAGGGACCTATTTCTCCAAACTGTTACTTTACCTCCACCTCCAAAAACCTTGGGCTACCTTCTCCATAGGACCGTGGGAAGAAAAGTGCTTTGTAAGCCTGAAAACCTAGAGAAATAAGAGCTATAACTAGGCTTATTATTCTCCTTAAGGTTCTGAATTAACCTGGTCATTCTTTAAAGAGGATGACTGATAGAACTTGAGCCTCAGAATTGGATTTAGACAATCTTCAACAAGTTTGGCAGCCTTCTCTTGAGTATGGCAACACTTCCATCTAATGGCCAGAAGGCTACTCATTCTTAGGAAAAGCTATGCAAACAACTAGTGCAATGGATTCCAAAAAACACTGTCATACACTCCAATACAAATCAATTCAATCAATCAACACATTTATTAAGTACTTAGTATGTTCAAGGCACTGTTCTAGGCATTGGGAATATAAATGCAATGAATGAAACAACCCTTACTTTTTTTTTTTAAGTAAGGGCAACTGGGGTTAAATGACTTGCACAGAGTCACACAGCTAGTGAGTGTTACATGTCTGAGGCCGGATTTGAACTCAGGTCCTCCTGACTCTATCCCCTGTGCCACCTAGCTGCCCCAACCGCTACTCTTAATACAAATTTTAAGTGCCTTTGAATAGCCATTACAGAAATGCCATTGCTCTGAAGCAGGAACTGGAATGGAAAGTGAGGAAAGATCAGTGCAGCCATTTCCCAAAATCCTCCCAATGGAAGATTCCCATATATTCTCTGGCTTGGTATGAAAATCCCCATGGTCTAGTTGCTAAACAGTTCATTTCCTGAGAAACCAATTGCTTTGACACCGGAGAGATTGACAAAAAAGAGTGAAGCTTGTCCCCAGGACTTACTTTGCAGGTAGGCAAAATAGATGTCTGCCTAAGTACGATTTGAAAGGCACAGAAAACCTCCTCTTCACTATCTCCAAATTTCTCTCCAGCTGACCTATAAATTCCCAGAATTCACTGTGAAAGGCCTCTGATTTTCGAATTATAGTTAGCAAGCATGGCCTCCTCCTCCTCCTCCTGTTCCTCCCTTTGTCCTCTTTTCCTTCTGTGTCTGGACTGAATCAGCACCTATTACTTTTGCAGAGCGGGAGAAGGCTGAGGAGGGTACCCTGCCAAGCTTCTGCCACTTGGGGGGGGGCATCCCTAAACTAGGGCTGGGGCAGGTAGGTGGCATATTGGATAGAGCATCAGCCTGTAGTCAGGAAGACCTGAGTTCAAATCCTGCTAAAGAGTTGTGTGACCCTGGGCAAGTCACTTAACCCTGTTTGCCTCAGTTTCCTCATTTGTAAAATGAGCTGGAGAAGGATATGGCAAACTGCCCCAGTATCTTTGTCAAGAAAACCCCAAATGGGGTCATGAAGAGCAGGACACAACTGAAACAACTGAACAACAAAAAACTAGGGCTGGCCCCACGTATAAGGTAGCATGCTTTCAGTTCCCCTCCCCCCTTCTTCTAAGGTAAAAGGGCAGAATTAATATCTGCCACTCCTTAGAGAGGGTGGGAGTGGAAAAGGTTTGTACCGGCAAAGTCTCTACATTGCAATAATAAACCAGCAGTCCAGAGTACTGAAGATGAATCGTGCCACCCACCTCCTGCCAGACATCATGGACTTAAAATCCAGAACGGGACAAGAACATTTAGACATGGCCAATATGGGAGTTTGTTTGTTCTACTACGTACATTGATTGTCAGCGTTTTGTTGCTGTTCTACGGGGAGAAGAGAGAAGATAATAAATGCTTGTAAAAATAAATAAAAAATTAAAATAAACTTTTAAAAAATTACTCCTTGAAACCCAGTTGAATCAGTTAGAGATCCTAGATAAAAACCACCCTTTGTCTCTTTTTTTAGGCACCTAAGATGAAGAACTATGAATACCTGTTCCCATAAAGATAAATTCCCTCTGCAACTAATTACCCAATGGGACACAACAACGGAAAGGGTAAAATTCATTAAAAAGATGGATTTCGCAAATGTTGAAAGGCTTCAAAACGCTAGTCAATGCAATAACCCACTAGGACCTTAGAGGACTTATGAAACATTCAACCTATGTCTTGAGAGTGGTGAAGGACTGAAGATGCAGAATAAGACATATTTTCAGGCACAAATGATGTTGGAATATATTTTGTTTGGCTGTGCAGATTTGTTACAAAGGTTTTGTTTTTCTCAGTCCCCTTCTCCCCCCATGGAGTGGAAGGGGAAGACAGAGATGGATAAGAATAGGAACGAAAGGAAGGAAAGGACGGAAGAAGGAAGAGCTTTTTTTAAAAATGGAGAGAAAAAAACACAGCTTTGAAAGCTACAGACTGAACTAGGTACTTAAAAGAAAAGCAAGTTGCAGGTCATGGAGATCTGCAAGTCCATGCAAAATCTCCCTTTTCTGTTTGAATATGTATATGGAAGTGTCTGTTTTATTTAGTGGTTGTTAAGTCTAGAATAAAAATAAATTACTACTGAATTAAAAGTTACAAAAATTCATCAAAAAAAAGTTACAAAAATTAAAGAGGGGAAGTGTTCCATAAAAAAAAGTTCCTTTCTCGTTTGACCCTCTAGATAGAACCTGCCCAGGACAGGCAGAAGGGAGAAGGAAAAATAAGACCCACTTTCTGGGCGGAGCTCCACGGGGTGTGTGTTGCGGCGGCGAAGGATCGGGGAGCGGGGTCACGTGAGGGTTCTCCAGCAGGCCTACACCATATCCCCACTCCCCCAAAACAGAGACCTAAGCAGGTAGATTCATGAGCGGACCTGGACGCAGGTTTGGACAAAAACACACACCTGTCCGCGACGTATAGACAAAACCAGAAAACGGGGCTGACTTCAGTGCGCGGGCTAACTTAAGGGCAGAGGCGGAGTTTACCTAACGTAGGGGCGGGCCCAGGATACGAAAAGGAAAAGCGTTTGTGTATCCGGGTTACGTAAGGGCAGGAGGTGGGGCTGACCTCAGCCAGAAATCGTCCAGGATTGGCCCCCTTAACAAAGGCCGCGAGGCGGAGTAGTGAGGCCTACCGGCAGGCCTGGAACACAAAGGCCCGGGGCGGGGGCCGTGATATTTGGCGGGAAAGCCGCTCCGAGAAACAGCTCCCGCAGGACACGGCCAAGAGCTCAGCTCGCGGCGGGGAACCCGGAACTAAATTCCCACTTCCTCTGTAAGGGCGGGACTTGCTCCGCCTGTGATCTCGCGGTAATTCCCCATTGTAAATAAACACACACCACATGGACTGGCTGGAGAGCCTCACCTGCATCCCTGCTAGTACCTGCTGGGTCTGGGGCTGAGGATTAACCAGGAGGGCTAGAGAGCGATGGTGAAGCTACACTGGATGGATGGGTTTTGCTTGTTTCACCAGACTCTTTTTTATTATAACCATTATGTGGGGTTTTTTCTTTTTTTGTCGTTTTCATTCAGAGGAGTGAGGTATGAAGAGGAGGAGGGAAGAGTTATAAACTACTGTCAGAAGCAGAAGAAAAGAAAGAAAAGACGGTCATTGAAGCATTTTTTAAAAAAATTCTTAGAAAATGGAAGGGAAACAGGAGGGCAGCTTTGAAAATAATGCATATTATTTATTATGTACTTTTTTTCCCCCAAAGAGTAAGCTATCGGGGCAGCTAGGTGGCGCAGTGGATAGAGCACAGGCCCTGGAGTCGGGAGGACCTGAGTTCAAATGCGGCCTCAGATACATAACACTCACTAGCTGTGTGACTCTGGGCAAGTCACTCAACGTCAGTTGCCTCACAAAATGAAAAAATAAATAAGCTATCCATAGTAGAGATTTTGGTTTCATGTTAAAAAGTGCTGAATGAGATTAATTCAGGAGAGGAAAAAAAAACAAACTAGTCTTTGTATATCTTAAATGTCCTTATCACAGCTCCTGTTCTTACTGACAAGTCAGGTAGGTAGAGGGCAGCCAGCAACATCTACCCTCTCAATGTACTAGCTGTGCTCCTGGGGGTTTGAGAGTATCTATTACTTCTGATGCTATTAAATTAAGCTTGCCTTCGAAAGTTTACCCCCCCCCCAATATCATCATCAATATGAGTTAATATCTTCCCTATATCGTTGGTCAGGTCGACTCACTGATTAGCAACCCAATATAAATTTAACCAGTTAACCGTCAGGGTTATTTACTGAGGTATTGCAAGGACAGAAGTACAAAAAAAATTTCCCTGAACTGGGTGCATGTGTTCCCCTGTTCCTTCTGCCAGCACCCAACAGGTTGTATGACCTTCAGTTCCTGAGTCATTGGAACTCTTTCTAGAGTATACAAGATCATAGATGTCTTCAATACTCCCTCACCTAAGAGTAGGAAAGAACAAAATAAAAAAGGCAAACTGCTAGGGCACCTGTACTCATGGCCATGTATGGGCCCAAGTGAAAATAGTAGAGGCTCTTACGCTGTGTCTCCTCACCCAGAGGCTTACAGCACTCATTGCCTCCATCACTACTTGGAAAAAGACTGATTTGACCTGTTAATGCCTTTTTAATGCAAACACAGTTCTGACTTAGGAGGCAACCAACTGCCTTTTGTTCACCATTCATTGATCAGAGACAGAACAGTTATAGAATACCTGGACCTTCTGTGAAGTAGAGAACCAGACCTTTCTATTCTGTGTCATCAGACACTTCCATAAGTGCCAAACCTTCATACTCCCAGGACTGGGCCCTCATTGTCCAGTTAGAACTGGGAAGACTTGCATGAACTGGTACAAAGCAATGAAATGATGCATAGCTCTAGAGATCCAATCCCAGTCTATCCTCTGATCGTCAGTCCCACGTCACCAATTGCCTATTGGGTATTTCAAATTTGATGTCCCTGAGACATCTGAAACTCAACGGATCCAAAAAATATCCGAAAGATGGAAAAATGGCTTTTTATTCTCCCACCAACCTTCCCCTCTCCGAACTTCACTGCTTATACTGGAGGCATCAGTCAGACAAACATTTAATAAGCATTTCCTATGTTTTTATGGTTCTACTGGTTCTCCTACCTACCTGACTGTTCCTTCTTAATGTCCTTTGCTATATCTTCATCCAAGTTACACTTGATAACCATGGGTGTCTCACGGGGCTCTGTTTGGGGCCCTCTTCTCCCTCTATATCTTTTCACTGGGTGATCTCATCAGCTCCCATGGATTCCATTATCATCTCTACCTAGAACCTTCCATTTAAGGAAGGTGTCCAGGCCAGACATCTCTTCATTTGGACTTGTCCATTATGTTTTTGCACCAAGTACCATCCTCATCCAATTCCCTTTCAGTTTAATTTTATGAATTGTCTTTCCCCATCAGACTGTAAGCTCTTTGAGGGCAAGGACTGTCTTTCTTTTTCCTGTTTCTATCCTGTGTTTAGCCCAGTGCCTGGCACACAGTAGGTACTTAATAAAGATTTATCGATTATCTATGCTTATGATTCTTGTATCTACTTATGCAACCCTAACATCTCTGCTGACTTCCATCTCAAATCTCTAACTGCTGATTTGACATCTCAAACTGTATGTCTTATAGATATATTGAACTCACCATATCCAAAGCAGAACTCATTATCTTTCCCCACAAACCCATCCTCCCCCTTCCTAACTTCCCTATTATTGTCCAGGGCACCACCATCCTCCCAGTCACCCAGATTCACGACCTAGGTATCTCCCCACCCCAACCCCCAATCCTTCAAAGGAAGGCATTTTACAGAGGAAGAATCTGCAGACTAGGGATGGAAAGTGACTTGCCCAAGGATACACATAGGATTGTAGCTTTAAAGCTAGAAGGGACCTCTAGAGGCCATGTAGTTCAACTACCTCATTTTAAAGAGGAGGAAACTGTTGCCTGTGGAAGTTAAATGACTCTGTAGGTGTCACATAGACAGTGACAGAGGCAGTATTTAAACCCATGACCTCTGACTCCAAATCCAATGCCTATTCCACAGTGCCCACCTCATTGCCACATTCCATTTGCCTTTTCTGAGCCCCACCAATCTCTGTTCTTATATGGAGTATCGTTTTTAAAAAGCATTTTCTAATTTGGTGAAGTGGTCTACATTGACACAGAGGTGAGGGGAAATGGGAAGAAGGAAAGAGCAAGTCCATCTAGTTCTAGGAGCTGAACTCGATCAACACTTGAGGGGAAGGTGGTAGTTCTCCTGTCTTAATCTCCATCTCCATTCTTCCTCTGTCTGCTCCCTAACCCTCCACAGAGCCTAGACCTGTGCTGAATAGGCAATAAATAGATATTCAAATGATGTTTGGTGTCCCCCCCCCAAAGTGAATCAACTTAAAATCGAATAAGAAACATCAAACATCAAACTCAGGGTTTGTTCATCAGCTATTCAGCACTTCCTTAAATTTTTTGAGCCTAATAACATATATCCTTGTTGTCTCAGCTCTTCCACATATACAAATGTCTTTATGAATTTTTCTTCTTATTTGATTCTCAAATTCACAAAAATGTTTGGGCCTTCAGTCCCTACATCTAGGGTGAAGTTTTCTTTGGTCAGTTACCTCCATCAAGAAATCTTTGAACATAAAATTAATATTAGAACATAACACTTTGGGTGAAATTCACACCAGCTCTTTTCTAAATAAAGCAGATTCACTGTCAATGGTTTTGTGGGGTTTAGAGATGGGAAAACTGATAGCCAATGGAATCTTGGTTGGATGTTTTTGTCATTCTATTCACGTAGCATAGCAGCAGTATGAAAAGCGAGGTTTTGATTTGTTGTTGTTGTTTTTTTTTTCTGGGAAGTAGTCACAACTTGGATTCAGGTTTTATAGACAATTTGCTCTTCTGCTCTTTTATTATGCCCGCTTAGGACTCTGATGTCTATCTCTGTCTCTAGATTGGGGAGGGGGTAAGAAGGAAATGATATATTTATGTCAGACTCTGGCAGACTGAATTTATTCCAAGAATATGAGGGCAATATGCTACCATGTCACCTGAGACCCCCTTTGAGACCTATGTGAGTTTTATTAAATCTAGATAGTGTATCCAAGAAAAGAAAGGAAACATCTGTAAGATGCTAACTGAATCAATGATAATTAAACTTTTGCTGTTTAATATTATATTACATTAATATTATTTTAATTGGGTACCATTGCTAACTGTCAAGAGGAGTAAGTTCTTCCCCATTCCCAGTGTGTTCCAAGATCATCTCTTAAGATGAACTAGGGGGGCAGCTAGGTGGCGCAGTGGATAGAGCACCGGCCCTGGATTCAGGAGGACCTGAGTTCAAATGCGGCCTCAGACACATAGCACTTACTAGCTGTGTGGCAAGTCACTTAACCCCATTGCCTAACCCCCCCCAAAAAAAAAGATGTACCAGGACTTCTCATTCATAGGTTTGGCAGGATGTAAACACTGTTTATAAGTTGTTTATGTGACAGCAAACTTACAGAAGGTCTCGATCATCTTTTGTGAGGGAATGATGATTTTTATTTAACCTGTTGATATCTGTCATAGTCTAAGCTGTCCTGTAAATACTTTCAAATTTCTCATTTTGGTAAAAGGCAAAGTTGGAGGTAAAGGAATTCACTCCTTCAGGATAGAGTATTATGTAATGGGCAGGAAGCCAAAGAGTTCAGTTCAGACTAACAAGCATCTACGTGGAACTTTGTATTTGGGGGAAATTATTTTTCTCTTCAAATTTCAAAAAGAAATCAATCCCTTACATTTCTAGTCTTAGAGCATCTAGAGAGATGAAAGTAACCAAATGAGATAAGGGATAAAAGAGAGCATGATCTCACGGACACATCCCTAACATTGGAGGCCAGAAGACCCGGATTCAAATTGTACCTCAGACACTTCCCATATTCGTGATCTCAGGCAAGTCACTTCATCTCCCTTGGCCTCTGTCAAATGGAAGACTTGGACTAGATAGCCTCTAAAGTCCCTTCTAGAGCTAAATCTGTGACTATGAGCCGATGGACCCATTTAGTCACATTTAGGACCTTAAAGGATGACTGGTGGAGAGGGAAATGAGGCAGTAGGTGTAGACTACACATTTAAGAAGGTTGGCAGTGACTGAAATGAAACAGGGAAAGCTTTTTTCAGAATGGAGAGCCATAGCGGGAGGAAGATGGAGAACGCTGTCCAGTGTTCTTAATACAGTAACTATACCAGTCTCCTCACTTACCTTTTGATGCTGCAGGGTTAATATACTGCAGGGTTAACATTTTTCATAAGCCCTGGACACCTAGACAAATATGTATCTGCATGCCTGATTTAACAATGGTAACATCTTAGTCAAACTTGTGATATTTATTTTATAATTTTCCTTCGGAGTTAAGAATTGTTATTAAAATGATCAGCTGTTTTCCTTGTATTTATTTCATCTAAGATTTGCTCTTGTGGATGGGCAACAGGTACAACATAGTCTGAAATCAGCTCAATGCTGTCTCCACTGCTATTGAATCTAATCCTGTGTCTGGTGACCTTTTATAGGGTGAAGAATGTAATGGGAAATTTTAGTAGGCATGATTTAATATGAATTCATACTGACACTGAAGGAATTTGTAACTTACTTCATAAATCCATCATTTCTTTTGACTACATTTTGCCTCCCTTCATACTGTTCTTTTTAAATAGATATGTATATTTATTATTCATAAAGTGCTAATCACAGCACCTGTCACATAATAAGTCATTAATAAATATTTGTTCCCTTTCCCTTCCCCATGAAATTCTAGATATTGAGGTAATTAATCAAGCATTTATTAGGTACTTTCTATGTTCCAAGCTCTGTGTTGAATGCTGCACAGATACAAAGAAAGGTAGAAAGAGTCCTTTTCCTTAAAGGACCTACATTCTAATGGAGGAGAAAATATGCAAATAAATATGGACATGGAAGAAACAGATAGATTACATAAAAGGTAACTTTATAGGGGAATCTTTTTACTGGGAATTCAAAGATAGAACCAAAGTAGTCCCTCTTATCAGGGATCTTAAATTCTAATGAGGTGATGCAATGTACACACAAATGGACAGAGCTTTGGAATGATAGGAACTAAACTTCAAGTATTCTTGTGATACTGTCTGTGTGACCTTTGGCAAGTCATATAACCTTGTCAGGCCCCAGTTTTATCATCTGTGAAATGAGGAAATTGAATTACATGATTTTTCCAGTTTGAATTCGATGATGCTTCAGAACAGTAGAGGGAATAACAAGAAAGGTAGAGGTCTGTTCCTGATCTGAAATACCTAAAAATTTAGATCTTTGATAGTTGGATATATGTGTGCGCACACAAACATACACACACACATATGTATATGTATATGTTGAATACGTGTGTGTGTGTGTATATATATATATATATATATATATATATATATATATATATATATATATGTCTCCAACAATCAAAAATCCAAATGATACAACTGCCAAACAAACTCTCTCTCTCTCTCTCTAGATTTTTGCTTGGTTAGTGCTTTCTTCCCTCCTCTGATATCTCAACACAAGAATAGGAACAACAGTGGTCTCACAATTATTTAATTAATTAATTAATTACTTTTTCATTTTCAACATTCACTTTTATAAGATTTTGAGTTCTAAATTTCCCTCCCCTCCATTCCTCCCTTCCCAAGACGGCGTGCAATCTGATATAGGCTATACATATATGATCATACTAAACTAGTCATTAAATTAGTCATGTTGTGATAGAAGAATCAGAAACAAAAGGGGAAAACCACGAGAAAGAAAAAACAAAATACAACAACAAAAAAAGAGAAAATAGGATGCTTCTGTATGCATTCAGACTCCATAGGTCTTTCTCTGGATGCCTTCACACTGGTTAAATGTGTGTTAGGTGAGTCACATCGGTTAAAATTCAGTAAATCTAGGTTTTAAAATGAATCAAAGTGTAATACCATGATTTGGACACGCGATGGCGGACTGAAAGTGTAATATCTGAGTTGGCCACAAGACGGTGCCCTTATTATTAATCTTCCCTGTTATTCTGATTCTGGACACAAGATGTCACCAAAAGACCGTGTTATATTTTTATTTGTTATATTTTTAAATGGCAATTAATTGTTGAAAAAGTATATATTAAGCTCCTGTTATTTGCCAGGCCCTATGTTGAGTGTTGGGGACATAAAGACATAAATGAAACAGCCTCTGCTTTCAAGAAGCTTACATCCTATTACTAGAAGGAAAATCAATTTATATATTAATAGTTACAAACTATAAAGACAATGAAAGTTAACTGAAAGAGAGGTGGAAAACACCTCTCTCTAGCATATGAGAAGATAATGAAAGGCCTCGTATAGGAGGTTTCCTATGAGCTGAGCTCTGAAGGAAACTTGGAATTCGATAAGCAGAGGTGAGGATGGAATATGTTCCAGGCATCCCAGCAGTCCCCCACAGGAAAAGGGGAACCAGCATCTAGAAATCAAAGGAGGTTCATCCCTGCTAGTGGCATTTCCCCCAAAGTGGTACAAAATGCAGAACAAACTCTTCTTTTCTGGCTTCCAATTCCCATTGTTCTCCAACGTCAAATTCAGCAAACTGATGAATTTTGTAGTAGTTTGGTATGAGTCTCCAATGTCCATATCAATGGTGTGTAGAAGAGGGGTTACACTTTTATTATGGCTTCCCTTCCCAAATTCACGTTTAAGGAATGAATTCAGTATTAAAACCAGTAATTGCTTCAATTGTCTTTTCTGATCCTCCACCTTTCAGATAATTCTCTCAAATGAAAAAAAAAACCCACAGTCATTGTCCACATTCTAGAGACAAGTAAATAGTTTTGTACAAAATATAGATTTGAAGGAAAGCAAACTTAGACAGGAAGCTTCAAATGGATGGAGGAGGTTGGAGGGGGACCAGGAAAGGACTCCTGCAGAAGATAGCCTTTAAGCTGTATCTTGAAAGAAGAGAGAGAAGCTAAGAGGCAGAGGTGAAGAGAGAGAACATTCCAGGTATAGGGAATACTCAGTGCAAGGCACTAATGAGTCTCATGGATAAGAAACAATAACTACTGTAGTCTGGTATTACTGTATTATAGAATTTGTCAGAGAGAAATAAATATGAGAAGACTGGAAAGGATGAATGGGCCAGGTTTCAAAGAACTTTAGATGCCAAATAGTGGATTTTATATTTAATCTTGGAGGTAATAGGGAGCCACTAGAGTTTATTGGGTAGGGGGTTGATATAATCAGAGCTACCCTTTAGGAAAATCATTTTGGCAGGTAAGTAGAGAATGGATTTTGGTGTAAGGAGAGATTTGAGATAGTATGCCCAACTAGAAGGCATTGCAATTGTCCAAGCAAGAGGTGAAGAGAGGGTCTGAATCAGGGTGATAACTGTGTGAATGGAGAGAAGGGGATATTCCAGAGAAATATTTTTGGTGTGGGCAACTGATTGGATATGTGCAAAGAGCGAGACTGAGGATTTTAAAGTTATTGTGGTGGGGATGTGAGAATGATGGTGGAGATGTGGAAGTAATGGAGGCAGACACATAAACATAACTGTGGTCATTTAAAAAGTAATGGTGGTACTGGGTTTGGGATGACAGTGACATTGCTTATATTGAGACAGTGATTGTTGTCAGTTATGGTGATGATGGGTATATGCAAGTTTTGGGGATTTAACAGTGAGATTAGAGTTTTAAAAGCAATATTGGTAGGGAAGTGACAGTGATATTGGTGGAGATATGAATATGGTATTCATGGTCAGGAGATAGTGATTATGGTGGTACTGTTGTTACATTGCTGATTGTTGTGATACAAATATTCATTGGGGTATAGATGTGACAGTGCTGATGATGGTGAAGGTATGACGATGATAGTAGAGATGTGAAAGTGACAAAGGTATGTATATGACAATGATATCATTTATATTGTGACAATGATTATGGTGATGTGACCGCCGTATTGGGCATAAGCAAATTAAGGCATAGTGGATAGATTGCTGTCCCACTGAAGCTAGGAAGACCTAGGTTCAAGTACCTCCTCTGATACACACTGGCTTTATGACCCTGAGAAAATCATTTTAAACTTTCAATGCTCTTGGTAATTCTTTAAGACTACAAGTTGCAGAAAAGTTGCTGACCTTTGTTGGTAAAGGGATTATCCTCACCTGGGGGTTCCCTATACCAGCAAAGTCATAGGTCCCATCCCTATCCCTATTGTTATGTGTTAGTCACTAGGGATATAAATATAATAAATTCAATCCCTGTTCACAAGTAGCTTACATTCTTACATATTTGTTTCCCACATGGGGTAGGGAACCTGTGGCCTCAAGACCACATGTGGCCTTCTAGGTCCTTGGGTGCAGCCTTTTGACTGAGTCCAAGTTTTACAGAACAAATCCTTTTATTAAGGGGATTTGTTCTGTAAAGTTTGGATTCAGTCAAAGAGCCACACTTGAGGACCTAGAGGGCCACATGTGGCCTTGAGGCTGCAGGTTCCCCACCTCTGCTAGCACCTACTATGGTACCTAGTATGCAGTAGGCACTTATTAAGTGTTGATTATTTTTCTAACAATATTAATTAATGTTTATATAGCACGTTGTAACAATTTAACATAAATTATTTTATATCCATAATCTCATTTTGTCTCCCTCTCCCAAAGCCCCGTGAAATAAGCACTTTGCAGATGAGGAAACTGATGCTTAATGGTTTGCTCAAGATCAAATAGCCAAGAAATGACAGAGCTAGGACTCCAAGTCAAGTCACATGACTTCAAATATGGCATTATTTGCACTATCTAGGTGAGGCACGCCTAATTAAAGAATTACAGGTCAATCATCTATATATCAGTCTTGCTTTATATCAGTCTTGCTTTCATGTTGCAAGATAATGTGTCTCCTATCTAGCTTTTTATCCACTACCCTTCTACCTATTCACTCCTACCACTGAGTGCCACAACTCTTTTTATATAGCCTTCATATCCATAGTCATTCATGTCCATAGATTGGTATGTAAATATTTTGTTCAGCAAATACTCATTGCATGAGCGATACAGATAATAAGTGTTATTGAACTTAAAAGGGGAGAGAAAGAGAGAGAGATAGACAGAGACAGAGACAGAGAGACAGAGAGCTGTCCCCCAACTGGAGTTAACAAGAAAGGTTTCATGAATTAGGTGGCAGGTGTGTTGAGCCTTGAAGGATGAGTAGGTGTCTAGTAGATAAATACAGAAGGGCATGGATTAAGCATGTGAAAACAAGTGCAGATGTATGTGTTTACACATGTAAGTTTGCATGTATACGTGAAAGGGACCCAGTGGTATGATCACTTAGAAACTAGGTCCAAGTGTGAAATATTTGAAATCATAATTAAAGAATTCTAGATCAAGCATCTCTGTATCAATTTATGGAGACATTTCATTTATTATATCAGTTTTGAGGCAACATAAAAACAAATGCATGCTCAGGTAGTTAATGAAAATGAATCATACAGATATGTCGACACTCCTTTGATTTACAGCTGATCTTTCTTTTCAAAGGATCTATGAACATCTCATCCATCAGTTCATGACGGGTAAGTGTTTAAGTTCATACGAAGGGGAAAAAATCCAGCTACTTGTCAAAAAGCAGTAGGAGAAAAGAAAGATGCTGTTAACATTCATAAGAAGGGCTCTTTTATAGTCTACAAGGCAGATTTTCAATATATTGTCAAAGAAGCCCTCACTTTCATAGGCACAGTTTCTGTTATTGCAGTTAACTACTTTAAAATATACAAAGCTTTTCAAGTCTAAAGAGGTACTTCCATTATGAAAAAAATTGACCCTATATTCCATTAAATACAACACAACAAATGTTAATTAAGTAACTTACTGTGGGCAGGTAGGAGGCACTGCAGTGGACAGAGCCCTGGACTTGAAGTCAGGAAGACCTGAGTTCAAATCCAGCCTCAGATAATTTGCTAGCTGTGTGACCCTGGACAAGTCACTTATCTATCCTCTCTCAGCCTCAGTTTTCTCATTTGTAAAATGGGGATAATAATAGCATGTATCTCACGGGGTTTTTGTGAGGATAAAATGAAATAGTATTTGTAAAGTGGTTAGCATTGTGCCTGATACTTAGTAGGTGCTTATTAAATGCTTGTTTAAAAAAAATCACAGGGGCAGCTAGGTGGCACAGTGGATAGAGTCAGGAGGACCTGAGTTCAAATCCGGCCTTAGACCAAACACTTGACGCTAGCTGTGTGACCCTGGGCAAGTCACTTAACCCCAATTGCTTAAAAAAATTAAATTAAATTTTAAAAAGTCACTCTGTTATAGATTATGGATACAAAGGCATAAATGAAAAATGGTCCCTTCCCTCAAAGAGCTTACTTTCTCCTGGGAAGATACAGAATATACAGGTATACAAAAACAAAATAATAGGAAAAGGAAGAAAGCAATAATAACTGTGGAGAGGAGAAGGTGACATGAAAGCCTTGGAGTAAAAAGAGGCACCTGGAACTCACCCTTTAGGAAGCTAAGGATTATAAGAGGTAAAGGTATAAAGAGTGTACATTCTAGATTTAATCACGTGAGGGGGTTCACAAGGGAGTTGAGGCACAGGTAGTGTGGCTGGATTGCTATGGTAGCATTACTAAACCAATCACACTCATGAAGTGATGCTGTCTAGCTAGGCTACTCTACTATCCTCATTCTCCCCTTCCTTGCTAGAGATTAGGTTTAAAAATATATACAGGAGGGGAAAGGTCTAAGCCTTTTGTAATTAAGTATAGGTTTCCCCTGTTTCCCCACAATAATTGTTAGTTTACCCTAACAGGCAACAAAGATGTCCCTGGGGCTTGATTGGCCCCTGACTCTCTTGGCAGCTTCTTGATCATCTAAGGGCATAAAATCTCCCACCCGTGTGAAGTCTGGGCCCTTCTAACTTGGTAGATTTTTGAAGACCATCAAGTCACTCTACTTTGCCCAGCTAATCAGACATGTTCCCTATGGAGGCCCAAGGGACCACCTTCAGAGAAGCTTAGTGCCACAATATCCTTGTTGCATATCCTTCCTGTGTTAGGGTCCAGCAAACCTCCTTTTGTTAACTGTTCAATGACTCATGAGGGCCTCGTTTCATCTCAACATCAAACCTAAACTGACAAGATACTGGCATTAGGCTCACCCTAACATTTGGCATGTTTGTAATTTGGACAAGATGAGACAGCCTCATGGCTCACATCATGGCTGAGTTGGGGGATGGATGTAGCAAATATGTCCCAGGGAAAGGTGATCAGATGGCAGGACACTGCATCATACCTGGTCACAAGAGCCCTTTTGATCATGTATGGGGAGTCCTTTCTGTGGGACAGGAAGCAGGCAGAAATTAGCTCAGTGGGGGCTGGAAGAGGCTTCCTGGGAGGGTCCAGCACTTTCTGCCTGTTGTTGACTATCCTGCTGAAGATGGAATATCTAGCATAATAAAACTGAAAGTAACCTGGCCCATGCCTTCAGTACCTGGAGAAGCAGGTCTTGGCTTTCAGGGACCATGCAATGAGAGCTAAGGAGCAACTAATGGAGTTGGTGGCTGTGCAAGTGAAGGTTCTCTCCTGATGGATGTGGGGACTGACCCACCACAGCTAGGAACCCACTCTTTGGTTTCTGACCCAGAGGTTTCAGTTCCTACCGAGATCAAATCTGAACCATGAGATAGTAGACAGTGAAACAGAGACTCAAGAACTCCTATCAGTGGTAATGAAGCCCTGGGCTTCTCCCATTATAGCTCTAGAGAAAAGGTGGTTGCAAGAGAAGTTCAAAAAGAAACTTACTGAGTCACTAGAGAAATGGCTCCTGAGGGTGTGGTCTAATGGTGCCAATGCTGAGATGCTCTCTACAGCTGAATAACATAGACTAGGGGAACTCTCTAAGGACTTACTATTACAGAATCAGCTAAATGGATTAGAGCCTGCAAACAGGGAATTCTCTTTGTCCCTTTTTAGATGGCTGAGATGGTAATTATTTCTACCTGGCCCCATTGCAGCCAGCTCCCCATGGGGATCTGCAAGGGAGCAGATGAAGTTCCTAAAGGAAATGGGTTTGACAGATTGGATTTATATCTCCCTTCCATAGCCTGACATACCCTGTGACCAGCCTACCTCGCTGCCTGTTACATCCTGCCTTCTGGGTGGAATGCCACCCTAATGGCTTCCAAATTTAGCTATCCTTCTCCCCAGTCACTTAACTATAGAGATATGGGCTGACCAATTGGTGAAATTTGAGCAGGAAACTGGGAGGATTGTGGCTTGGGTAGATACTGATGTCACTGCAAATAGGTACTCTGAGAAGGGAGAGAAGAATCACAGAGCCCAATGCCCTGCTAAGTGGACAGAGGACATGGTAGTGCTAGTAAAATTATATAAGCTAATTCAGCACTGGAGTACCAGGGGCCCTTCAGTCCCACCCAAGCCAGAGGAATCCTCTAAAATTCCTGCCTTATTTGGATCATTCATGGAAAGTTCCAAAGATGAAAGAGAGATTATGAGCTCAGTATCTATGAGGGTCATTTCAGCAACCTCTATGCATGTTACTGTGGGTAAGGCCAAATGCAAATTTTTCAAGTTACCCAAACCATCCTATGTTGTTAACACTGTACAATATTGGATCCCCAGTGGAGTGAAAGATATTTTTTCTCTAGTTGCAAAAGTAAAAGAAACTGGAATGTTTTGTTATACCAGCTTCCCTTACAACAATCCTATATTGCCTGTGAGGAAGGCAGATGAGACCTGGCAATTTACAGTGGACTACAGAGAGCTGAACAAATCATCATGCCCCTCACTACAGCTGTTCCTGATTCATTACTGTTGTAAATCAGGTAGCCCAGGCCTAAGGTAAGCATACGGGGTTACTGATCTCATCAATGCTTGTTACTCTATTCCTGTGGAGGAGACTAGTCAAAAATAGGTTGTTTTCACTTAGGAATGATTCCAGTATACCTTCACCATCCTTCCCCTGGGCTACCTGAATTCTCCATACTGCTACATTGTGGTGGCCAGAGATGTGAAAGAGGCCTTCCTTCCTGAGGCCATTGATGTATAACACTACATTAATAACATAATGTTGACCAGGCCAGAGAAGGCTATGGTAGCAGAGGTGCTAGATTAGATGGTAGCCTGTATGATAGATAAGGGATAGGAAATCAACCCCAAGAAAATCCAGGGTTCAACTCATTCAGTCAAGTTTGGGGGGAAATGCAGAGGATTCCAGGCATGGTGTGTAACATGCTATTGCCATTTGCTCACCATCCAAGAAGGAAGTCCACAGACTTATTAGATTCTTCAGGTTTGGGTGAACCTACGTTTCCCATCTGGTTATCCTGATGGTCCCCATGTATCAAGTCACTGGCAAATCTACCTCTTTCAAGTGAGGCTTAGAACAGGCTATAATATTGAAAGATATAAAGCAGGCTGTTGAGCAATCTTTCCCCTTGGGCTCCTATGACCTTATTTTGGTTGTTCAGTTTTATGATCTCAAGGCCCCAGTCTACTTGGCCAAACCTATGGCCACTGCCCAGAATTAGTGTAGATGAAGATCTTCTCTGTCCAATCCCTTAAGGCTCTCTCACATGCCAGTCATGAGATATAGAACTCAGCCCACTGGAGGCACTTAGGAGAATCCCTGTTCCCCAGGTTATCACTTCTTACTGGATTAGTAGCAGCTTAAGTCCAGTTGCAGAAGTCTCTTCTAGCAGATGGAGCTATCAGTTAATCAGGCAAAAATGACATTCCTTAGGAATCAGATCTTTATAGGTGAGGGCCCATTGGGCCTATGTTGAACATAGGCCTATGTTGTAGGCCTATGTTTCTGGGAGTCTCTGTTCATAAAGACCAGGCTGAGAGAAGCCTTTGGCAGGTGCTAAAAGGTAGCCAGAATAAGCTGCCATTCAGCATCTAGAGCTCCAAGTTACCCCAATTAGTAAACCACTCTACCACTTTTCTAAAGCAGTTGCTAGCCTGTTACTAGCCCTGGTTGCTGCTAAATGGGTCATATAATCATCCTTTGTCCAGAGTTACTTATTATGGATTGAGTGATGCAAGATGGTCCCTCTAACATGATGAACAGAACACAGGAGGCATCTATTATTAAATGGAAATGGTGTGATCACTTTGGTCTCTCCAGAGTTAGTGCCCTTCACAAAACAAGTGGTGACTATGCTAAAGACTGAGGCTTCCAGTACAGACCTCTGAACCCTGGCCCAATGGGCCCTCACCTATAAAGACCTGGCTCCTAAGGAATGCCATTTTTGCCTGATTAACTCATGGCTCCATCTGCTAGAAGAGACTTCTGCAACTGGACTTCAGCTGCTACTAATCCAGTAACAGGTGATAACCTGGGGAATAGGGATTCTCCTAAGTGCCTCCAGTGGGCTGAGTTCTATATTGCATGACTGGCATGTGAGAGAGCCTTAAGGGATTGGACAGAGAAGATCTTCATCTACACTAATTCTGGACAGTGACCATGGGTTTGAACAAGTAGTCTTGAGCCTTGAGAGCATAAGACCGAACAACCAAAGCCCTTTGGGGTCAGGGCCAATGGAGGAAGTTTAGCAATGCCTCTCAATCCATACAGCCATTTGTGGGGCATGTCAGTACCTACGAACATTTAATCTGGCCTCTAATCTGCTAAACAACCAGATTGGAACCATTACAAGAAGAACAGAGATTGGGGAATGGGTCCAATGCCAAAGAGGACATTGGGGTGGAGATGACATATTGTGCTGGGCACAGGACCATATCATCCACAATTAAGGACAAAATAGCTATTCCTGTCCAATTGGGTTCCTTATGCCGGTCAGAGCCCCCAGGTAATCCAAGTGGTCCCTACTTGTCTCCAACTGGGTACTGTCCTATCTCAAGGCAAGAGGTTTGCTCCCTAATAGTCAACAGATGCATCTTTGTGTACCTGACTGCCCAATTCAGGTATCCAACTTTCTAAAAGCCCCATGTACATAAAGAATCAATGCCAGTCTAGAAAGGGGAAGGGCAGTGGTTTCTAGTCCAGTGGTTTCTGGGATCCAGTCTCCAGGAAGATTTACCTACAAATGGGCTATTTTTTTTACATAGTTCCAGGGAATCCTCTCTGAACCTTCCTTATTTCTTCCCAGCACAGAACTGTCTTGGCCTCAAAGTCCTTGCTTCCCTCAGAGGGCTGTATATATCCTGAAGTAGCTATGGTCCCCTTCAATTGGCAGTCTTCCTTTCCTCTTGGATGGCTCAGACAACTTCCCAGAAAGTGTTTGGGGAACTAAGGGGTGGCACTGTTGGGAGGTAGATTGCTTTCTAATAGCATTAGGGAGGTAAAATGGTCACTAATATAACTATAGTAAATACCTGCTTACTAGGAATAAAGGGATTCCCTAGCTGATGTGATGGCAATTCTGAGTCCCTGGAGGGGGGTGAGGGAGAGTCCTTATTTAGCTCCTGTGGAAGAAGAGGGCAGCTCTTCCTCACAGGCCTCTAAGGGGGCCTTAAAGCTTTGTACCATTCTCTTGATGTCACTTTCAGAAGAAGGATGTTTTAGTAGGTGGGCCAGGGATTATTGAGTAGGTGGTAGTATTGGGAGAACCTCAATATCAACTTAGATCCTGGGACAGACTGTATGCAAAAAATTTATGACCCCTTATCACTTTACTACAGATGACACTTCCACATGCTAGAAGTGTCATCATCTGTGCTATGGCTTTGATATTCCTGGTACTGCTCCAACTCATCTGCTCATTGTCACAACCTTGCATTAGGACACCTATTGTGAACTGCAAAGATCACCTATCACATGGACAAGATTGTTGAGATCTGATACTGGGGCCTTTTAAAGAGTGAATAAAAAGCCTAGGATTTCAGGCTTTTGTCCTCCTCTACCTTTTTTTCTTTCTGCTATTTCTTTTGGGTGACTCTTTCTGAAGGAGGACTGATATAGTTTTCTTTCTTTCTTTTCTTTTCTTTCTCTTCTTTCCTTCCTTCTTTCCTTTCCTCACTTCCTTCTTTTCCTCTTCCTCCTTCTTTTCTTCCTCTTCCTATGCCAGAGGGATTGTCTAATAAAAGCCCTGAAAGCATTTAAATGGTGGAAGGTCCTCTAGAAAATCTGTAGGACTTCAACACCACAGGGATGGTATGTGATAGGACAAGGTTTCACCCTGCCCTGCTTCCCCACAATAAAGAGTAGTTTTCCCTAATAGGTAACAAAGCTGTCCCTGGGATTAGCCTCTGCCTCCATTGACACAGTTTCCTGGTCGCTTAAAGGCATGAAAAAATCCCACTCTTGTGGAGTCTGTGCCCCTTCAGCTTAGTGGATTTCTAAAGACCATGCAAGTCACTGTACCCTGCCCTGCCCACCAGATATGTTTTCATATGAGAGTAAACAGTATCTTATCCAGAGAAGCTGAGTGTCACTGTATCTTTGATGTATAAAGACAAATTAAATTTCCTTTTGTCCACTGTTCAGTGACTTGTGAGTGTTTCATTTCATCCCAACATTGAACCTAAACTAACAGGGTGTTGGCATTAGGCCCTCTCCTAACAACTCTCAAGGAAGCAACATTAGCTTTTCTTTCACTGTGCATTTCTTTCTCTCTGTCTCCTTTTCAAGGAACCTAGGAGTCTCTTTCAGTATTTTCAAAGTCTGTGAAATTTAAAACTGGCCCATCTCTTTGCACCCTTGAGGTTCCAACTTTGATCCCAGACTTTTGAATAAACTGTCTCTCATTTCTGAAAGAAAAAAAATTCCCACTCTCCTCATTATCTATGTCTGGGTATTAAGTAATATACATTTAACAGCTTGGGTCTCTATGAACAACAAATTTTATCACTTTTAATGGCTTAAGACCATAAGTAAACAGTTGGAAAAAGGACAAAGTTTCCTCTTCCCCCACAAACAGTCTAGTAGGAAACAAGGTGCAGAAAGAGACATGCATACATTTTTGGACATGGCCACTGTGTGGATTTGTTTTAGTTGACTATGTATATTAGTTACAAGGGTTTGGGTTTTTTTTTCTTTCTGTGTTTTTAACTGAGGGAGAGTCAAAGGAAAGGGTATTTAGCAATGATGATGCCATTAAAAAATAAGCCATTGAAGTACTTTTAAAATGCACAGAGGACAAAAGAAGGAAATTCAGAAGGAAGCATAGATGAACAGGACAGTCTTGAAAGTAACACGTACAAATTTATTATATGCACTTAAAAGTAAGCAGTGTGAAATGGAGACTCACAGTTTCTTATAGAATCTTCTTTTTGTGTTCTGTTGTAGAAATGGTCAGGGTTTTATTTTCCTTTTCCTTCCTCTTCTGTGTGTGTGCGCACGTGCGCGTGTGTGTGTGTGCGTGTGTGTGTGTGTGTGTGTGTGTGTGTACGTTCATAATTTTTTAAAAAATGCTAAGTATGCACCTAAGTAGTAAGGATTGCTTTATTCATAAAAAGCTTCCCAAATAATTTTTAAAAATTGGAGGAACTAAGGGATGGCACTGTTGAGAGGTGGCTTGCTTTCTAATAGCATGAGGGAGGTAAAATTGTCACTAATATAACTATGGTAAATACCTGTTTACTAGGAATAAAGGGATTCCCTAGCTGATGTGATGGTAATTCTGAGTCCCTAGATGGGGGTGAGGGAGAGTCCTTTATGTCCAATGACTTAACATTTTTTTAAAATAGAAAAAAATACTTTGTATTATCTCTTTTTATCTGAACATTTTTAAAAATAATTTGGATTTCTGCATTGTTGCTTTCTAATCATCTTGAAACATTTTCAGTTCACTGTTAGGTTTTGGTCTATACATTGTAAATAACTAAATTACGGCCACTATAGCAATTTGATTGAGAGCTCTCCTTGTGAGTAGAATGACTCCAAAACATTTCCAAGCAAAGCCTCAAATGAAAGCACAGCTTAGGCACAAATTCAAGTAGAATTTCTGGAAGAAATAAAATAAGAGTTAAGAATGTTTTTCTTAGATGAAATAAGAACACTGAAGGAAAAAAATGGAAAAGAAATGAGAACTATGGAAGAAAGAACTGGAAAGGTAGTGGAATCCTGCCAACAGCTTGACATAAGAGGTACAAAACCTTGCTCAAACAATGAACTCTCTGAAAATGAGAATGGATGAAAAAGCTAATGACTCCATGAGACAACAAGAAGTATTAAAATAAAGTCAAAAGAAGGAAAAAAATAGAAGAAAATTTAAGGTATCTCATATAAATCACAATTGACCTGGAAAATAGACCAAGGAGAGATAATTTAAGAATAACTGGGCTAGGAGGATTGATATCATATTTCAAGAATCACAAAAGAAAACTGTCCAGATTTCTTAGAACTAGAGGGCAAAACAGAAATAGAAAGAATCTATCAGCCACCTACTAAAAGAAACCCCACAATGAAAACTCCCAGGAACATTATAGTCAAAATCCAAAGCTTCTAGGTCAAAAGCAGCCACAAAGGGCAAATTCAAGTACCAAGGAGCCACAGTCAGGATCACACATGATTTAGCAGCCACCAATATAAAGGAATGAGGAATATAATATTGGAGAATTATAGGTTTGCAGTTTAAAACATCTTACCTAGCAAGACTGGGTATAACCCTTCAGGTGAAAAAAAAATAGATTATTAATGAAATAGAAGGCTTCTAAGAATTCCTCATGAAAAGACCAAAGCTGATTAGAAACTTTGAAGTGCAAACACAAGCATCAAGGGAAAATAAAAGTCAACATAAGCGAAAATCATAAGGGACTAATGAATAAACTGTTGACATTTTAATATTGAGAGGTGATACATGAATCCCTCTGAACACTATCATCATCAGGGTTCACAGAGAGAGACTAATTATGCCAAAAACCAAAATAATTCTGTTATATATTGATGATTTTAAAAGAATTGAAAGGGAAGAGAAGAGGAACACACTGGGGATAGAGGGAGGAAGATGCAGGTTAGGGGAAATTATCTCACATAATCAGAGTGTGCAAGTAAAAATCTATACAAACAAGAAGGAAGAAGTAGGAATTGTGGCTGACACTTGAAACTTACTCTCATCTCAACTGGTCAAAGGAGGGAAGAATACACACACACACACACACACACCACACAGAGTTGGGTATAGAAATACATTTCATTTGAGAGGATAACAGGAGGGAAAGGAGAAAGGAGAAAAGGGTAGAATAAGAGGTAGGGTAGATTAAGGGAGGGATTAGTCTTATTCAAAACAAATTCTAAGGATGTACAAAAATAAGTGTAGCTCTTTTTGCAGTGACAAAGAATTAGAAATTGAGGAGTGCCTGTAAATTGAAGAATGGCTGAAAAGTTTTGGTATACAAATGTGATAGAACACTCTTGTGCTATAAGAAATGATACAGGGGATGATTTCAGCAAAATCTGGGAAGACATATAAGAACAAATGCAGAATGACATGAACAGAGCCAGGAAAACAATTTTAACTATGAGCACAATACTGTAAAAACAAACATTGAAAGACTTAGGGACTCTGATCAACATCACAGCCAACAACAATTCCAAAAGACTCTTGATGAAACATGTTACCACCTCTTGCTACAGGTATGAAGAACTCAAAATGTAGAATGACATATACATATATACATATATATATGCACACACACACACACACACACACACACACACATATATATATATATATATATATATATATATATATATATATATTGGACATGGTCAATGTGAAAATCTGTTTTGTTTTTAACAGCTATTTTGTTTTTTTCTTTCTCATTTGTGGATGGGGAGTGGGAGGGAAAAAGGGAGATTCTTATTTATTGAAAAAAATTAATTTTAAAAAGACAAAAACAAATGAAAAGAAATCTGGGATAAAAAAGAAAGCAAAAAGTAATTAAAAATACATAAATATGCAGGTGGTTGTTGTTGTCAGTTAGTCATGCCTAACTCTTCATGACCCCATGTGGGATTTTCTTGAGAGTGGTTTGTCATTCCCTTCTCCAGTTCATCTTGCAGATGAGGAAATTGAGGCAAATAGGGTTAGGTGACTTGTCCAGCACACAGCTAGTAAGTGTCTGAGGCCGGATTTGAACTCAGGTCCTTCTGACTCCAGGATTGGACTTTATCCACTGAGCCACCTACCTGCACCCAAAATAGGCACCACCTAGCCCCCAAAATATACAGGAGAGCAGCCAATTAATACAGGTCTAATTCTTTCCAGTGAGTTCTACCTCTATATTGCTTGGCTACTGCCAAGATGATAGATAGTTTAGGGTTGTTCTATGGCCTGAGAATCAAAGGCCGTTTGATAGATATGTGTATAGCTTTCCCCCTATGGATTATTCTACATGTGAATTCTAATTCTATAGGGGAGAGTAAATAAACTTACACAAAGATCCTAAAGCGAGGGAAAAGGCCCCAACTATAAATGTAGCTGTGTATGAATGTGTGAATGCATGTATGTATTCCCTAGCAAGCACTTTCAATTCATGTGCATTCCCCAGGGGAAGGATGGCAGTTGCAGTTACAAAATTCTTTTTTTTTTTTAAGGCAATTGGGGTTAAGTGACTTGCCCAGGGTCACACAGTGAGTGAGTGTCAAGTATTTGGTCTGAGGCCAGATTTGAACTCAGGTCCTCCTGACTTCAGGGCTGGTGGTCTATCCACTGTGTCACCTAGCTGCCCCCAGTTACAAAATTCTAAGAGGCAAATATATCTTTATATAGAGAATCATGAAATCTGAGAGTTAGAAGAAACATTGGTGTACATTTAGTCATCTACACCAACCCATACATGAAAAGAATGCCTACTATAACATACCCAAAGGGTCGCATTATATAAGTGGTCAGAGAAACCACAAATACATCCATTGGGGCAACTAGGTGGCGCTGCAGTGGATAGAGCACTGGCCCAGGAGTCAGGAGGACCTGAGTTCAAATCCAGCCTCACACCAAACACTTCACACTTACTAGCTGTGTGACCCTGGACAAGTCACTTAACCCCAATTGCCTCGCCAAAAAACAAACAAACAAACCCACATCCATCAAGAAGTTACAGAAACTAATTCTGGCAGTCAGCTTAAAGGGCCTTACAGAAAAGGCAGAAGCACGTATTTATTTGTACTTAGTATTAGTCATCCAGTTTTCTTTTTCTTATTCCCCATTTTATCATAGGGTTGGATTGATGTAAGATTTGCACAAGTAATGAAGGTAAGTTACTTCAGCTGAACATTGTCATTTCAACATGTAAAAAAGTCTAGAACCTAGAGTAAATGAAAAGAAAAAAAGACCTGCCTAACCAATCACTTTATAGTTGTTTTCAGAGTTTTTAAATGTCTGAAGCCTATCATAAGCAGATTTCACCTAACATAGCCTCTCCACTCCAGGCAAACCAATCTACTTGCTGTCTCCTACAACTTGCTAATTCTGACCTCTATGCCTTTGCCTATGACAGTGCCACACAGAATATCTCCGTGCTTACCAATCCATATGTCTATTCATTGTTGTTGTTCAGTCATTTTCATTCATGTCCAACTCTTCATGACCCCATTTGGTATTTTCTTGGCAGACATACTGGAGTGGTTTGCCATTTCCTTCTCTAGCTCATTTGACAGATGAGGAAACTGAGGCAAACAGGGTGAAATGACTTGCCCAGGGTCATATAACTAGTAAGTGTCTGAGGCCAGATTTGAGTTCAGGAAGATGAGTCTTTGTGACTCCAGACCGACTCCACTTCAGTGCCACCTAGCTGCCCATTCACCACCTCTGAGATCTATCTTAAAATTCAACTCCCCCAGGAAGCTTTCCTAGATTAATACCACCTCCACGCTGATCACTTTCTCTTACTACCACTTCTGCTGAGTATATATATCTACAAATCTATAACATATTAATTTGTTGGCATGTTTCTTTGTAATAGTTTTAAAGTCAATTTTGTATGTGTACATAAAGTTTGTGTGTGGTTACTATGTAAATATAAAGATACATCTTGCCTCCAGTGTGACACGATAGATATATAATATGGGACCTAGCCACCTGCTCTCCAAAGGAGACTTCAAATTCTGCCTTTTTAAGAAGAAGTAAGAGGGGTGTGGTTGGGCACTTGCTCCTTTTCTCCTATATGTCCAAGAGGGGCATTTGGCTAGATTTAAATCTATCCACCCCACCTCAAATATTGGTAGTCCCTGGGGCACAATACTTTGGGATCCATGATAAACTTCACTTTCCCTGATCCTTCTCAAGGGGAAGGTAATACTTAACTTACTATTGCTAGCTTAGCTCCCTTCCACCAAAGATTGGTTATGCAAAAGACTACCACAAATAATTAGTAAACAACCCCCTTTATCAAAGTAAACAGTAAACAGAAACTGAAGAAATTAAACATATCATGGCAGACAATAGAATATACTAGAATAAAAGATCTCTTTGTTTTGGAAGCAAGATAAAAACACTTCAGCTCAAAAGATGGGATTATGATTTCCTCTTAGCAATCTCTAGGGTTACAAGCATTGGAAGTGAAGGGATATGATGTGGTGGGGTCAGGGGTGGGGGTGTGGGTGGGGAGAAACAGCTTTCCCAACATTTCTGCAGTTCTATGGGCTCTTAATAGACTTTCAAAAAGTTCACACTTGCCTCTCCCAACTGCCTTTGTTGAAGGTCTCCAACAATCTGGAAAAGTCCCTTCTCTACTCACACAGGTATGCATTGTTGAGCTCGGCTTTTCTCAGACTCATATCACTGCTCATATTCAGTATGCTGCATACACAACACAGAGCTACCCTTGATGGTACTGCCCAACCTCAGTGGGTAGAGGTTTCAACAGTTTATTTTTTCTTTCTCAACCAGTTTATAAACTACATCAGAATTCTGTCACCTAACTCTTACTCATCCCCTAGAGTATTTTGTATAGAAATGCTTGCTAATTAATCCTACAAACAGTCCATACCACTGTCAATGTTGTATTATCATGCAAAAACTATTAAAAAATATTATTCTCTAGTTCATATCACCTTTGGGTTATGCAGATTCTTATTTAGTGAAAGCTACCTCTGAAAATTAAAATCATATACACTAACCTTGCTACTCCTCCATTCTGATGTCTGGTGCAGAACCATCCTCCAATCCTTTCCTTAATCTGATATGGCAGAGATTCATAGGATTGTAGATTTAGAGCCAGAAAGGATCTCAGAGGCCATCTAATCCAGCCTCTTCATTTTACCAATAAGGAAACTGAGACTCTAAGAGTCCTCAAAGCTCACAAAGTGAGTGTCAGTCAGTTAGCCAATAAACATTTATTAAGTGGATACTTTGTGCCAGGCACTGTGCTAAATGCTGAAATTAGAGGTAGTATGTGAACTCAGGTCTTCCTGGCTCCAAGTCCAGAATTCTACCCTGATTATTTTCAGAAACTACTCCTTTGCTTTTCAAAAATTAGCCATCTTCCAATTTCTTCTGTCTGATTTCTTCAATAACTTTGTTCCTACTGGATAGAAATTATCCTTTAACTAATATTGCAGTGATCTTTCTCACTAAAACTATCTCTGGGAGCTAATGTCATTCCATCTCTTTCAATTTAGCACCACAGCACTGCTAGTAATTTTCTGTAGAGAAGAGGTGATGTAAAAGGAAGTTGGTGAAAGAGTCAAGATATACAGATAATCCTTTGTTTGCTTTCTTGCTTGTTTTCAGGTAAGGGACTACTCTGACCCTCCCCAGAAGCTTTGGGCTAGATGTATTTGCAAATGAGAAAGAGAGAAATGTGGTTAGGCTGGTAGAAGAAACCTTGACCCTTAGATCTGACTTGCTTCTATGTTTCTTCTCTATCTACTTATCTGCATGGGAGAAGAGAAGACCTTCTGGTCCAAAACCTGCAGAACCCCACACCTCACAGCTGTTTGACAGTTATTACACAGTCAGCTGTTACCTGGCTCATAGTTTAGCCTTCAGAAGTGAAAATTGGGGTTATATGTCACGCTTACCAAAAGCTAGATTAAGTTCTTTAACAGAGGGACCCAAGACCAATCCAAGGAAGACTAAAACAGAAGGCATTAGCTAGCAGGGAGGATTCCACTCTTTATTTTTTGAAGTGTTTGGTATCTGGAACTGAGAATCTCCTGTTGGGGGCAATGAGAGGCCTCAAAGCCAAGAATGAGGGGACATTATGGGAGAACCTAAGGAGAGGCTTGTTTCTAGTTAATATGCAAGAGTTTCTATCTTTTCTAAGAGAGCCGGAAAAAAATGAGACATATTTAAGGTGAAAGATCATGGAAATAACTGCTTTTCTCTTGGAGGGATAGCCAAGGATTTCAACTGGGCTAGAAACTTGAGACTATGCATCTGCCAAAGACTATATCCAGCCAAGCAACATCCAGCTGAATAGCTTCTGGTGAAAACTGTCCAAAGGAGACTTTAGCACAGCAGTATCTGATGGAGAGGACATGTTTGGCTGAGAAGCATACAGGGGAAGACTGTGAGACCAGTGGGGGAGCAAGCTTGTGTGGGGCACTGTGATAGCATCTCTAGAAGATATCATCAGTTTTGCATCATCAGAGATAAGGGTCTTCCCCCTCACCCCATTCCATCTTTGCTAGCTGTTTACCATGTTTGCTCTTTCATATATGCCCTTACTGCATGTGCTCACCGCTTAGTATGCTTGACACATATTCTCTATGTGTATGCTTCTCTATGTATATTTCATTGCCACAATGTATATGACTCCACACATGTACCCTAGTAATAGTGTCCTCTACATGTGTTTACTTTTTTCATTGATGTTGCACATATTTTTAGGAGAGAGAACCCAGGTTTATGGGAGAAATGTTTTGTTGGTACTTTTCTTACTATTTCTTTTCTTTAAATGACTTTACTTTGAACTAATTGTACCTCCTGGCTGAATATAAAGGGTAAACATATTGGTGGGAACTTGTAAGCTATAATTTTAGAACAGGGTTTCTTAACCTGGGGTCCACAAGTTTGTTTTAAAAAATATTTTGATAACTGAATTTCAATATGTTTTGTTTCCTTTGTAATCCTATTATTTTATGCATTTAAAAACATTATTCTGAGAAGGGGTCCATAGGCCTCATCAGACTGCTAAATAAAAAAGGTTAAGTACTCTTGTTTATAGAGAGTGTTGAGCCACAGCATACCTTGAACCTGGGGTAGCTATTCCCTTGGGAACCCATCATGCCAAGTGAGGGATGCTCCTAGGTCCTACATTTCTAAATTTTTACTTTTATTTCCATTTCTGATTTCTACTTCCTTCTCTTTTCCCTAGTATTAACATTGTTATCCCTCCACTTGGTTCCTTCCCGCTTTGTTAACACTTTATTCAGTTTCTTCTTTCATAAAATAGTGTCTCCAACCAGTTGGCATTTTCAATTTAACTTCCAGTTTCCGACAGGAAAGTCATATGTAACATAATAGTCTTGATATTGTCATCTCAAATAAGAAAATTAGGAATAAATAAAAATGAGATTTTCCTCATCTTTACAACTAAATTTGACAATCAAGAGATGACTTTTGAACTGGGTAGACCTCTGTGCTTATAGAAGAAGTAGATGTGATATTTCAATTCATGTGAGATTTAGCACTATTTTAAAACACCAAATCACAGAACAGAATGGTGTATGGCTTAATGTTCCTTTGAGAACATTAAAATGTGTTGTAAATGACCTTTATGTTGAAACTTAACTCTGAAAAATCCTAAAATGGCATGCATGCATCATACATTTACACAGCCAGGATGGGAAAGAAGATATAGTATAGTTAAGAGCATAACGCAGGAGCATTCTGATGTTTGTCAGACAAAACTTGAAATGCCCTTAGAAATTTGAATGACATGATGGCTAAATTATGAAATCAAGATCAGGGCAGAGCATGTTTACTTCCTTAATAAAACCTCCCCCAGGAGTTCACAAAAACTTGCCTAATAAACACTGCTTGCCAGTTTGTGCCACCGTGCCAACCCCTTGACACTAATGGGCAGGGATAGGCACACCATAGCAGCAATAAATTGAAGGCTTTGGAAAGGGTACCCATCGAACTGTTCTCTGCCACATACTTTTGTCCTGAAAGGGAGCCAGGGAGGGGAGTTCCTGTCAAATTTTCTAGCATGCTGAGTATTTTCTATTTCTATAGAGATTTTTGATATTTCACAGGATGATCCCTGCTCCCTGACCCTACACGGAGTCTCATAGGCTCAAATGCTATCCTTCTACATTCAAGGATGTCTGAGCACACTTTGCCCCGACTTATCTTCCCCACCCCCTGCCACCCCCACCTCCACTTTTTAAACTTTCATTCCTGGCTTAAACTCCTTTGAGTTTAATCTAGAGACCAGGTGGCACTCTGCCACCAATGGGCACATCAATAAATGGAAGGCTGGGGCAAGGTGCCCCTTTATCTGCCCTCTACTCTTGTTCTAAGTAGGGGTGAGGGAGGAGGGTTTAACCCTCTGGACCCAGGAGTTGGGCCTCGGTCCTTCCTCTCCATAGGTTAAACTCCCCACTGTAATCCCCAACCCCGTCGAGTACAGAGCCTTTGCCCTTGGGTCCCGTCCACAAACCAGGTTTCCAATTCTCCGCCAAGGCCAAGAGGGCAGAGTGCCCGCGCAACCACTCCACCCCAACCTGCTCATCATTTGGTTCACATTGCTCACATTGCATTGCGCCTGCGCTCGCCCCGCACTGTGCTTCACTGATCCTCCCCTGTGCCTGAGTGGTCCTCATACTGAGCTTGAGCTGCTTTCAGTGCCTGCAGTCTCCTCATTGCCCAGTTCTTTAGCAAACAATGACTGTTGTCAGGGCAACAGAGGAAAGTAAGGAGGAAGGGAGGGGGCCAGGCTGCCGGAGTTGGGAGTGGACAGAACAGTGGGGGTAGTCAGGATGCCTGAGGGTTTTTTTAATAGACCGGAAACCCAGGGAGGCTCAAGTGGAGCTGAGTTGAGAGAACCCTTGGTAAAGACCTGTGCCAGAGACTTAATCTGTTTTTGTATCGTGGTCCTCTCTGGTAGCCTGGGGAAGCAGATGGACCCCTTCTCAGAGTAAGTTTTCTAAATACATAAAATAAAAATACATGAGATTTCAAAGGAAAACAATTATATTGAAATACAGTTATCAAAATATTTAAGAAACATGTTCAGGGACCATTGAAATCTATTCACAGACTCCTTGGAGGTCCATGGACCCCAGATTAAGAACCTTTGCATTAAAAAAAAAAAAGTGTGTGTGTGTGTGTGTGTGTGTGTGTGTGTGTGTGGTGTGTTTTCATGGAGAGTTAAGGCATACCAAATCCCATACTCTTTAAATCCTTAGAGCATGAGCTGACTGTATCAACCAGTAAGCAAGGAATCATGTACTGGCTGACATTTCCTGTTTAGCTTCCTATTTGAATAGGTCTGGGCTCCCCAATTAGACACAAAGTCCCTCCAGGCTAGGGCCCAATTTTTTTTGGTAACCCCCATGTAATAGGTGTTCAATAAATATTTGTTGATTGAAATTAATTTTCATCACTGCTCTACAAAACACTGACGTGGATCCCTCCTAGAATTAATATGAGTATACTCTACAACTGTGCAGATCAAAACTCATTCATGCTTTAACTCTTGCAACCCTTGTCCTATAAATCTTTTCTGAGCTTTACCCTGGGGTGTGATGGTAAATGTTTAACAACCAGCTTTGGGGTGGGGGAGAATTGCCCAACAACTGACTCTCTAGAAGACATTTTTACCCTTTTAAATTGCATCTGCGTAATCTACATTTTCTCCATTACTTTCTTAAGTCTAGAGAATCAACAAGACCAGAACCAAGCCAAGAATCAAGTCCAGATACGTAGTTTGTTGATTTCCAAGATGTAAATGCTCAAGCTAAAATTTAACATTCAGCTTTCAGTAGCTAGTACCAACCAGCTGGTTCCATCGTGCCCCTGACTATACTGAACTCACTGGAAGCCTTGCTCTAGGTCTCTTGTCAAAAGAGACAACCTAATATCGCAGAAAGAGCACTGGACTTGAAATCAGAACACTGAAGTTTGAACCTCGGCTCTTCCACTTATCCCCTGTGTGACCGTTGGCTAAGTTACTTCTGTGGGCCTCAATTTTATTATCTAAAAAATCATAAAAAATTATTTCTAAGGTCTTGTCTTATTGTATATATATGATCCTTAGGAACAAATAAGGGACTCGAACCAACCCACCTCCTTCTCCAGCACAAAGTTCCCAGATAATATTCCTTATACCACTTCTTGCACTGAAATTATACTTGATATTAAACAATACACTTACATACATACAGTCAATTGATAAATATTTGTTAAGTGCTTACTGTGTGCAAGGCACTGTGCTAAGCACTGGGGATACAAAGAAAGGCGAAAGACAGTCCTTTGGGGGCAGCTAGGTGGCACAGTGGATAGAGCTGTGGAGTCAGGAGGACCTGAGTTCAAATCCAGCCTCAGACACATAACACTCACCAGCTGTGTGACTCTGGGCAAGTCACTTAACCCCAACTGCCTCACCAAAAAAGAAAAAACAAAAAAAAACAGTCCTTTGCCCTCAAGAAGCTTGTAGTCTGATAGGGGAGACAAAATGCAAACAACTATGAACAAACAAGCTATATAAAGAATAAGTTGTAGATAATCAACAGAAGGAAGGCACTAGAATTAAGGATGGGGTTAGGGTAAGACTTACTGTGGAAGCTGAGACTTTATCTGGCACTTGAAGGAAACCAGGGAAGCCAGGAGTTGGAGATGAGGAGGGACAGAATTCCAGGCATGGGGGCAGCCAGTGAAAATGCCTGGAGTCAGGAGACAAAGCATCTTGTTGGAGAACTAGCAAGGGGGCCAGTGTCACTGGATGGCAGAGTAGATGGGGTGTATAAGCTGTAAGAAGACTGGAAAATGGGGGCAGGTTATGAAAGATGTTGACTGCTAAACAGGTTTCATATTTTTTCTCCAGAGATAATGGGGAACCACTAGAGTCTATTCATTAGGGGGTGACATGGTCAGACCCCTGCTTTAAGAAGATCATGTTTACAGCTAAGTGAAGGATGGATTGGAGTGGAGAGAGACTTGAGGCAGGAAAACCAACCAGGAGGCCATTGCAATAGGGATAAGACCCTCTACCAGGAAGTTGGCAATATTAGAGAAGTGGAGGGGGTGTATTCAAGAGTGAGGTGAAGTTGAAGGTGAAATCGATAAGCATTGGCAACAGATTGGATGGGGGGGGAGGTGAGAGATAATGAGTCGAAGATGACATATAGGTTGTGAGCCTGAGGGACTGGAAAGATGGTAGTACTCTCAACAGGAAAAGGGAAGATTGTAAGGGTGTGGAAGGTTTAGGGGGAAAGAAAATTAGTTCTGTTTTGGACATGTTGATTTTAAGATGTCTACTGGGCATCCAGCACAATATGTCCAATAGGTAATTGGAGATGCAAAACTGGAGATCACAGAGTGTAGGGATGGATAATTAGATTTGAGGATCATTAGCTTAGAGATGATAATTAAAACTAAGAAAACAGAAGACTCTCACAGTTACCAGTTACCAATGATGACCTGGATAAAGATCCAGCAAAGGAAACTGAGGAGGAGCTGTCAGACAGGTAGGAGGAGGCCCAAGAGAGATCAGTGTCCCAAAACCCTAGAGAGAAGAGAGTTATCAAGGAGAAGATAGTGATTATCAGTATCAAAGTCTTCAGAGAGGGCAAGAAGGAGAAAGACTGAGAAAAGGTCATTAGATTTGGCAGTCAAGAAGTCATTAGTAACTTTGGAGAGAGAAGAATCAGTTGAATGGTGAGATCAGAAACCAGACTGTACAGAGTCTGAGAGGAAAGGAAGTGTAGACACCTATTGGAGGAGGAAAGATGCACTGATAGCTATCAGAGATGGATGGATCAAGCAAAGGTTTAGTGAGGAGAGGGAGACATGGGCCATTTTGCTGGCAGTAGGGAAGTAGCCAGAAGACCCGGAGAGAGTGATAAATTAGTTAGTGGGGATGAGTGAGGGAGCTATATGCTTGAAGATATGGAATGGAATCAGATCACTTGTGCATGTAGAGACATGTTCCTTGGCAAGAAGAAGTGCCACTCCTTTATGTGAGACAGGGGTGAAGGAGAAGATAGGTATCTGGGTGATATGAGATGAGAAGGAAGAAAGAAAAGGGAGCTCCTGGTGAATGGCTAACAGGACCAACATGTATGCCCCCCAAATCACAGAATATCAGAGTTAGAAGAGATCTCTGAGGGCGAACCACACCTGAATAAGAACACTCTGTATCATACCTGATAAGTAGTCATCTGGCTCTTTATTTAATACCTATAGTGAGGAGGAACCCACTATATTTCAGCCCATTATATTTTTAGTTCAACCTAATTGTTAGGATTTTCTCCCCTTAACCTCAAGCCTAAATTTGTCTCTTTGCAACTTTGAAGAATCACAGGCTCTCAGAGCTGGAAGCTAACTGGGCAGTCTTTTAGCCAAACTCACACCTGAAAAGGAAACCCCACTATGACATTAAATCCAACCATTACTCTGAAGTCTGCCTTCATTTGGGGCATGAAGAGCTGCCAGGTTTGAAGGATTGAAGGATTACAGATTTAAAGCTGGAAGAAACCTTAGCTATCATCTAGTCCAATATACTTAGTTTACAGATGAGGAATCAAAGACCTGGACACAGTAAGCAGTTTGCTCATGGGACATACAGTGGCAGAACCAGAAGGTGATCCTAAGAGTTGAGCAGTAAGTCAAGGGGAAGTGGAGGCATTAGACACAGAGAACTCTGCTAAGAACTTTGTCAGTGGAGGAGAGAAAATGAGCTAGTTATGTTTTGCCCTTTGACTCACCCTCAATTTTGATTCATCAGAGATTGTGGTAGATGATTCACGGCCATACACCATCATTGGGAGATTATGGGTTTTAACAAGATAACTTATGATTGTTATAAACACTGTGCCAATGCCCAGATTATATCCAGCTCAATCTTCTTCCTGTTTAGTTTTGGCCCTGGTTTACTGTCCATCTGCAGTGTCTGTCTGCAGGGCCCATATACAAAAGATGTAGGTGGATCTGTGATCTCATTTCCTTCAGGAAGCACATTGCAATGTATCCATACCTGTCAATCTTGTGTGACTCCTGTCCATATCTTCCTGTAAACCCACCACAAGGGGCTCACCTAATGTAATAAAGGACTTCTTTCAGATCTCTTGACAAGGCTTTGATAACTATGTGGTCCTTTGGTTATCCTTTGCTCTCACTACATGACTGGTTCTTCCCCCCCCCCATTATCCGTTTCTCAGGTGATCTAGATCCCTTACACCTATTCTCTTGCTAAATCCCTCATTTGTCATGGTTGGAGCCTGTTCATGCGTGCCATGCATCTCTCCATTGCCCTTTGGGTGATCCTCAACTTCATTTCTTGGGACACTGGAATTCCATGACTTATAACCATATAATGTTTGTTTTTGTTGTTCAGTCATTTTTTGGTGGTATCTGACTCTTCATGACCCTATTTGGAGTTTTCTTGGTAAAGATAGTGGAGTGGTTTGCCATTTCCTTCTCCAGCTTATTTTACAGGTGAGGAAACTGAGGCAAACAGGGTTAGGTGATTTGCCCAGGATGACATGGCTATTAAGTATCGGAAGCCAGATTTGAACTCAGGTCCTCCTGACTCCAGGGCTAGCACTCTATCCACTCTGCCACCTACATGCCCCCATAATGTTATCAGAAAATTATAGGTGCTAAGAATATGAGGCTTTGTTTGAGGAAGAAGCTTAAAGTCAGAGTATGGCGTAATAGAAAGAACACTGTCTCTAAAAGCAAAAGGCCTGGGTTCAAATTGTACCTCTGATGGTTACTACCTATGTAGCCTTAGACAAGTCACTTCTCCCTCCTGGGCCTCAGTTTCCTCCACTATAAAATGAGGGGATTGGACCAGATTGTCTTTGAGGACCCTTCCAGCTCTGAATCTATGATCCTTTACTAGAGTTTGTGAACTTTTTTTTAATACTTTGATAATTATATTTCTATATAATTGTTTCCCTTTGTAATCCTATAAATTTTATTTTATGCATTTAAAACATCATTCCGAGGAGTCCATAGGCTTCATCAAACTGTGCCCATGACACAAAAAAAAGTTTAATCCTTGCTCTGGTATCAAATTCAAACTCCTCTGCCATTTAAACCAATTCATAACCCTACCTCTCTAACTTTATTATATGTTATTCCACTTCATATACTCTACAATCCAGCCAAGTTGACCATCTTACTGTTCTTCACATACAATACTTCATTTACCACCTACATGCCTTTGTATAGCTTATTGCCCATCCACGGAATGCATGCCATCATTACCTCTGATTAGCAGAATTCTCTTTCCTTCCAAGTTCAGCTCAAATACAACCTCCTATGTGAGACCTTTCCTGATCCCCTCCCCTCAGTTGTTTGACCTCTCTCTCTATTAACTTACATTTTGTTTCTATTTTTTGTATATTTATATATGTATGTATGTGTTATCTCCACCAATAGGCTGTATGCTCCTTGAGGGCAGGGGCTGTTCCATTTTTGGCTTTGTGTCCCCAGCATTCAGCATAGAGACTAGCACATAATAGGAACTAAATAAATGTTTATTTACCAGTTAATTGTCATTTAGGAACATAGCACAGTCTTCTGTTTCCATCTACTGGCCAGGCTTATGACGACAGGAAAGAATAATTAGCTCTAATAAGAGCACCATCTAGTGGCCAATTCAGATATTACACTTTTAATTGGCCATTGTGTGTTCAATTTATAGTATTACAATTTGATTCATTCCAAAACCTATTTTCACAGGATTTTAGCCTATGTGACACCTCACTCCTGGTTAAAGAAGGCAGAATGCATCTAAATGAAATGACAGATTTATGAAGTGAAGTAAGTTATGAATTTCTTCAGTGTCAATTGTTGATATTACCTAATGATTTTGACCTACAAATTGGTATGCATTTAAAATGAAGCAGTACATTATTTCTCAGAACTTGCCCTTGATAGGTCTTGAGAGGAAAGGCCATCATTTTTGTTGTTGTTGTTGTTTATTTTTTTGGGTTTACATTGGAATCAAGATGAGCATATTTTTAGGTTAGGATTAGATAAAGTTATGTAACAACACATGGTAGCTATTAAATCAATCAGTCAATCAGCAGGCATTTATTAAGTGCCTACTCCTACTATGTGCCAGGCAGTATTAGTCATTAGTTACTGCGTAATAAAATTTATTATACTCAAGAAGCAGTTAAACTTGATTTCCATCTCTTTAGGTTGAATCATATAGCCTTTCTTTTAAAGATTTCTTTTAGAAAAGTACGTAGAGAGTAGGAATTGTTTCTTTCTTTGTCTTTGCATCCCCACCACTTGGCATAGTACCTTGCACAAAGTTGGTGCTTAAGAAGTATTTGTTGACTAATTAATGGTAAGTATGATCAAATGCAAGGAGTATTTTACATGATTGTAATTTATTAATGATAAGCAGAAGAACCCAAGGAGCAGCAGCACCCTCCAGGCCACTGGTCCTACTTCCCGCCTGGCCCATACAGCCACCATCTGGAAGCAACTCCTGTAGAGAAGGGATCAGCCCTCCCCACCAACTGCCACTCATGGGGCAGGAAGGCCAGCCTTGCTGAAGGAGAGACAGGAGGCAACATATGCCAGGCAAGTTGAACCACCACCGTTATCACCTTGACTGCCTCTCAGATCCTGATGAAAACAGCCCAGGACTCTAAACCCAAAGGCCTTTGTAATAGCCCCATAAAGAAATCTGGGGGAGTCTCTCAAAAGGGCAGTCCATCAAGCTGATGCCAGTCCCTTACTTTCAATTACAGTGAAAAGCAAATCTGCAAACATCACATACATACTAATCAGTGAATTCTAGTAATTCTGACTTCTACCAAGTCTGCTTCCATCCTAAATGTTCCCCAGGGCTGCTAACCCTCTCACTCTTGTTCCCTTCCCCACCTTGCCCACTGTGGGCCCTGCTGGGTGAACTTTTACCTTATCTTGCTTGCATTTCTATCCTAAGCACTTAGCATAGTACATCGCACATACTAAGTGCTTAATAAATGCTCACTTAGTATCTATCATCTATGTATCTATGTATGTATGTATGTATGTATGTATGTATGTATGTATGTATGTATCTATCTATCTATCTATCTATCTATCTATCTATCTATCTATCATCAATCTATCTTTCTACTGGAGTCCTTCAATAATTAGCTCTGAGATTTGCTTTGTAGTATCCAGAACTGTATTGGGTCACTGCTATCTGCCATTTTGCCTATTCTTTGCCCCCAAAGGCTGCCCAGTTTGGAGGTTCTTCACCTGGATCTACAGCCCTTCCCCCCCACAAAGAATCTGTAGATAGATTTCATGGTGTCCATGAACTTGGATGGGAAAAAATAAATATAATGCAACTAGGAGGAAGAGTTTTAAGAATTCCTTTCCTGGTGTACTTGGCATGTTATCTCTGCCTGGCAGAACTCATAGCTCTAGGAATTTAGAGGTTGAGCCCCTGAAGGACACTGAGATTGCTCATTAGATTCTGTGCCCACACATATACACGTATATCCTAGCCACTTGAAAGTCCATGACACAAATTTATCCTTACATTGGGGACCCAAAACCTTATTGTCCTTCAATTCTTTCTTTCTTTCTTTTTATTTCTTTGCTAGGCAGTGGGGTTAAGTGACTTGCCCAGGGTCACACAGCTAGTAAGTATTAAGTATCTGAGGCCGGATTTGAACTTAGGTCCTCCTGACTCCAGGGCCAGTGCTCTATCCACTTTGCCACCTAGCTGTCCCTCAACTCTTTCACTATCGGTAACAGGTGCACCTTCCCACTGGACAGAAACCCCAATTGCTCTTTAGCTCACTGTCCCAAGTCAATAGCCAGTGGTGGCCTTGGACTCAGGATTTGAATCTCACCTCAGACTATTAGGAGCTGTGTGACAGCTAGAGTGCCAGGCCTGGAGTCAGGAAGACTCCTCTTCCTGAGTTCAAATTTGGCCCCAGACACTTGATAGCTGTATGACCCTGGGCAAGTCACTTCACCCTGTTTGCCTCAGTTTCCTCATCTATAAAATGAGCTAAAGAAGGAAATGGCAAACCATCCCAGTATCTTTGCCAAGAAAACCCCAAATGGGGTCACTGAAGAGTCAGACACGACTGAAACAACTGAACAACAACAAATTAGCAAATAAATTAGCTTATCTCAGTCTCAGTTTCCTCACCTCTAAAATGGGGATAATAATAGTACTCACAGAGTTGTTGTAAGGACCACTGAGGTCACATATGTAAAGTATTTGCCACACAAAGGGCTGTGTCTTTAGTACTTTATAAGGCACACTGGCCCAGATTTTACTTGTTGTTTTCATTGTAGTTACTCCTTCATTCTCCAAGAGGACCAGTCAGGAGGGTAATGTCATGACTTGTAAGTGAATTGGATTCTAGTGAGGCAGAGCTGTTCAAGGTCATTAGCCTCACTCCCTCTTCCAGAGTCATCTGGGTCCAGTGGCAAAACATAGGTCAGGATGACTGGAGATGGCCCCAGATGCAGTGAGAGACCTTGGCCTTTTAAAGCAAAGGTCTTTCCCAGGTCTCAGTTTGTCTGAAGTAATACCCATTCAGTGATTCAGTGATTTAAGGCTAGGTAAGAAATGAGGTGAAAGATGACCTGGTTTGCCTACCCCCCCAAAAAAAAATCATTATGGAAAGGAAAGACCCTTAGGGTTTCTGGCCAGAACAGAAACAATTGCTATTTACACTAATTTTGAGCCATCAAAACCCCAAAATGACCAGGTTTATGTAAATGAGGCTTGTGGGAAGGCTTTGATAAATATCTCAGGAATCTCTCCACTCCTTGCCAAAGGAGACTTACTGCCTGTAGAAGAGCTGGAGAAGAGGCCAAGAGGCTGGCTGCTCTGCTTTCCTCAGAGAGGGAACACCAGACTAAAATTATATCTAACTGCCCTTCTGCATATTCCTAGTCCAGGGAAAGTGATTTACCCCCCTTAAATTCATGCTACTTTCCTGTTTGCTATCTCTTAAATAGGAAGGAGTGCCTCAAGATTACAGATGAAAGATTATGCCCCTTCCCATCAAATGCTAGTTACGTAAAGGAGCATCACAAATAGTAAATAGTGGGCAGAGCCAAGATGGTGGCATGAAAGCAGTGACTTGCTTGAGCTCTCCCTCAAACTCCTCCAAATACCCATAAAAAAATGGCTCTAAACAAATTCTAAAGCAGCAGAACCCACAAAAAGACAGAGTAAAACAAATTTCCAGCCCAAGACAGCCTGGATGGTTGATCGGAAAGGCATATTGCGCTGGGCAGGTAGAAGAGCGCAGTTTGGCGTGGGCGTGCAGGCCCCAGTGCACCTGGAGCAGGCCTCAGAGGACTGAATCACGGGCAGCTGTGGAGGCTTCCAGACTCCTCAATCCACGAACGCCAAAGACAACTTAGAAGGTCAGTGGGAAAAGTCTGTTTTTGCAGTGAGAGAAGAGCTGGGTCAGAGCCAGTTCCAGAGCACAGAGCAGGGTGCTGGGGCGGTGGTTGTGTACTGAGCTTCCAGCCCACAGACTGAGGGGGAATCAAGTGGCTGATCAGAGGGGAACTGCAGGGATCTCTTTCTTGGTGCTATGGCAGGAATCTCTTGTTTTGCCCGTGCTTGGATCTGGGGCACAGTTCTGGGTGGCGGTCCTGGGGTGAGGAGGAGTGCTGGCACAGTGGAGCCTGTAGTGGTGGTGAAGAGGAAACCCTCCTCACAGTTCCAAGAGAAAAAGATGCTTGTGCGGTCACTCAAAGACCAGAGCTCAGGCCAGGAAAGAGTAAACACCTCCCTTATCATACCACCTTGGAAGAACTGAAAATTTACAGGTCCCTACAAGTATCTCTGAAAACAGCTACAAACCCCTGAAGCTCGGGAAAGTACATTCTCCACATTGGAAGCAGACTCTTACCTTAAAAAAGAGTTTAAAACTCAAGTAATTGAGCAGGATCATAAGCAAACCTCACAAAAAGAGTCAGACTATATTATCTTACTTTGGTGACAAAGAAGATCAAAACATACAACCAGAAGAAGACAACAAAGTCAAAGCTCCTACATCCAAAGCCTCCAAAAAAAAAATATGAATCAGTCCAGGCCTTGGAAGAGCTCAAAAGGGATTTTGAGAAGCAAGTAAGAGAAGTAGAGGAAAAACTGGGAAGAGAAATGAGAGTGATGCAAAAAATCAAAAAACAAGTCAACAGCTTGCTAAAGGAGACCCAAAAAAATACTGAAGAAAATAACACCTTAAAAAATAGCCTAACCCAAATGGCAAAAGAGGTCCAAAAAGCCAATGAGGAGAAGAATGCCCTAAAAAGAAAAATTGGCCAAATGGAAAAGGAAATCCAAAAGATTACTGAAGAAAATACTTCCTTAAAAATTAGAATAGAGCAATTGGAAGCTAGTGACTTTATGAGAAATCAAGACACTGTAAAACAAATCTAAAAGAATGAAAAATTAGAAAACAATGTGAAATATCTCATTGGAAAAACAACTGACCTGGAAAATAGATCCAGGAGAGAGAATTTAAAAATTATTGGACTATCTGAAAGCCATGATCAAAAAAGAGCCTAGACATCATCTTTCAAGAAATTATCAAGGAAAACTGCCCTGATATTAGAACCAGAGGGCAAAATAGAAATTGAAAGAATCCACAGATCTCCTCCTGAAAGAGATCCCCAAAGGAAAACTCCTAGGAATATTGTAGCCAAATTCCAGAGTTCCCAGGTCAAGGAGAAAATATTACAAGCTGCCAGAAAGAAACAATTCAAGTACTGTGGAAACACAATCAGGATAACACAAGATTTAGCAGCTTCTACATTAAAGGACCGCAGGGCATGGAATATAATATTCCAGAGGGCAAAGGAGATAGGATTACAACCAAGAATCACCTACCCAGCAAAACTGAGTATACTCCTTCAGGGGAAAAAAATGGTCATTCAGTGAAATAGAGGACTTTCAAGCATTCTTGATGAAAAGACCAGAGCTGAATAGAAAATTTGACTTTCAAATACAAGACTCAAGTGGAACATGAAGAGGTAAACAGGAAAGAGAAATCATAAGAGACTTATTAAGGCTGAACTGTTTACATTCCTGCATGGAAAGATGATATTTATAACTCATGAGACCTTTGTCAGTACTAGGGTAGTGGGAGGGGGAAAATTATATGTATGGATAGATAGAGAGATAGATAGATAGATAGATAAATAGATGGCACAGGGTGAGTTGAAGATGAAGGGGTGATATCTGGAGAATAAAATTAAGGGGTGAGAGAGGATTATACTAGGAGAAGGAGAAAGGGAGAGGTAGAATGGGGTACATTATCTCACACAAAATAGACAAGAAAAGGTTCTTACAGTGGAGGGGAAACAGGGGAAGGTGAGAGGAAATCTTATTCTCATAGGATTTGGCTTAAGGAGGGAATAACATACACACTCAATCAGGTATGGAAATCTGTCTCACCCTACAGGAAAATAGGGGAGGAAGGGGATGAGAGAGCAGGGGGATGATAGAGAGAAGGGCAGATTGGGAAAGGGGTAATCAGAAGAAAGTACTTCTGAGGAGGGACAAGGTCAAAAGAAAGAATAGAATAAATGGGGGGGCAGGATAGGATTAAGGGAAATAGAGTTAGTTTTTCACAACATGTCTACTATGGAAGTGTTTTGCATAACTACACATGCATAGCCTATATTGAGTTGCTTGCCTTTTCAATGAGGGTGGGTGGGGGGAGGAAGGGAGAAAATTTGGAACCCAAAGTTTTAAAAACACGTGTTTAAAAAAAATGTTTCCACATGCAACTGGGAAATAAGAAATACAGGAAATGAGGTACAGAAATCTATCCTGCCCTACAGGAAAATAGAAAGGCAAGGGTATAAGAGAAGGGGGGGGGGAGATAGAAGGGAGGGCAGACTAGGGGAAGGAGTATTCAGAATGCATGCCATCTTGGGGTGGGGGGAGGGGAAGATGGGGTGAAAATATGGAATTCAAAATCTTGTGGAAGTAAATGTCTAAAACTAAAAATAAATAAATTTATATATTAATATAAAAAAATAGTAAATAGTGAACAACCCCATTTACCCAACTAGAGAGCAAATAGAAATAAGAGAAAGTTAATAATATACCCAATAGTATACAGAGGAATGAACTCTCTCCCTGGTAATTAGACATCTCAGTTCAGCCTATTGAGAAAGGCCTCAATTTTATTCAGAGGCAAATTCCCCAAAGTTTCTAGTCTCTCTGTTTCTGTCTCTGTCTCTTTCTCTGTTTCTCTGTGTCTGTCTATCTGTCTCTCTCACCATGTATGTCCTCTGTCAAAGTAGAAAGGAAGAAAAAGGGCTCTCCTCTCCCAGGCTATCCTGCCAACTCTTCTACTCATGCAGGTATGCAGCATTATAGTTTTCTCCACCAATGAGAGAGTCTTATACAAGCCCTCCAGGGTTGAGATCAGGGATGCAGTAGTATTGGGTGGATTTCTCCAGTCTGAGTACTTTTGAGGTGTTAGAAACAACATTACAAGAATTAACTTGAAATCTTTTAACTGGGGCAATTACCTTAAAGCACTCTAATTCAGGGCTTCTTTACTTGGTGTCTGCTGACTCCCACAAGGTCAGTGGATAGATTTTGGGGAGGCCATGAATTCATTTTTGAAAACATTTTGATCACTAAATTTCATTATAATTTGTTTGCTTTGTAATACCCTATATTTTATTTTATACCTTTAAAAACATTATTCTGGGGGCAGCTAGGTGGCACAGTGGATAGAGCACTGGCCCTGAAGTCAGGAGGACCTGAGTTCAAATTTGGCCTCAGACCAAACACTTGACACTTACCAGCTGTGTGACCCTGGGCAAGCCACTTAACCTCAGTTGGTTAAAACACACACACACACACACACACACACACACACACACACACACACAAACATTATTCTGAGAAAAAATCCACAGGCTTCACTAGACTGCCAAGGGGTCCAGGACACAAGAAAGGTTTGGAAATCCTGCTCTAAATAGTATAATATAAATATTTCCTTTATATAGGTAGAAAGGCAGAGATTTTGTTGCTGGAGGTGAGCAGAGTATATCAAAGGTCATTAGCTGTTTTGGTCTCCTCTACCCACCTTAGTCCCTGTGATTTGCCTGAAACATGAGGGTCTGATATGAGGTGAAGGTGGTTAAGAGGAGTTCCCTCACTAGAACTTCACTCATCTCCTTTGAAGTTTTGATAAGGGTGTTCCCTGGGGACAATTTGCCAGGATTAGAAATATGTAATAGTAAGTAAATGATGTTTTTTTTTTTACCATAATTCAGATAAACATTAGAGTCCGAACAGTAGCAGAGGAGACAAGGTTTTCAACAGGACAGATTTAAATGCCCAAGGGACTTTCTAGCTGGTGAGCTAGCTGTCTATTTTGGCAGGGTTCTATATATCAAATGACTAAAAATATCCTGAGACTCTTCAGAGTTGATATCCTGGCAATTACCACAACAGCTTAGCCAATAAATTATAATATGACTGAATACTGGAAGATGGTAGAAAAGAGCAGCTCAGCAGAGACACCTAACAGAGAGAGCAGCTCAGCAGAGATGCTCAGCAGAGAGCAGAGCTAACCAGTAGAAAGTAGCATAATAACATCACCAGGGGAAACTGGTAGCTTTGAAGTGTCAGATGTATGAGTTGCCCCAACCATATATGTTCCTTAATATGTGTATCCTAGATCACACTTATTCCCTGCTTATGTCCTCTGTCCACTAGTCTTAAGGTAACCTGTGGAAGAGTATACTCTTTATATATATTGGAGGGCAGGTAGGTGGTGCTGCAGTGGATAGAGTGCAAGACCAGGAGTCAGGAAGACTCATCTTCTTAAGTTCAAATCTAGCCTCAGACACTTAACTAGCTGTGTGACCCCGGGTCAGTCACTTCACCTATTTGCCTCAGTTTCCTCATCTGTAAAGTGAGCTAGAGAAAGTTGAAAACTACTCCAGAATCTCTGCCAACAAAACCCCCAAAGGGGTCATGAAGAGTCAGACACAATTGTAAAACGACCCAACAACAAAAATTATATTGGGGAGAATCTTTCATGACACTTATTTTGCTATACTATTTGATTAAATGTCTTTTTGAACTCTTGTTTTCTGGTTGGTCCAGTAAAAGAGACATCAATGGGGGCTCATGAAAAATAATTTTGAGTTGCTATCGATGCACAAAGTGCTTTAAATCTAGTGTAACATCTGGAAAACCCACATGTGAGGGGAGCCCTGCTTACATTAATATATATATATTTTAAAGGAAACTACTGATAGAAAAAAAGTATTAAATTCCTTTCAGATTCTTCTCTTGAGGACTTTGATAAGTCCTGAAATGTGATTTATGAAATATAAAAAAAAAATTAGAAAAAGTTTTGAAAATTCTAAAATTGAATGGCTTGGACCTTGGAAATAGGACCAGGAAAAAAAATTGAGGATAACATGGAGGCTAATAGAAGTTAATTTTTAAAATCTTTGTTTTTAGGAAAATAGAACCCCTTTTTGAAAGAAATATGGAATTGTGGGACTATACATATATATATATATATATACACATATATATATTTGCTTGTCTTAGAGATGAAGGTTGGATATGTTCATAGGCAATAATAGGATCCTACACAGAGAGCTGGAAAGGCCCTTGGAGACCATCTAGTCCCTCCATTTTTCAGATGATGCACCCAAAGGTGAAGTGACTTGCCCAAGGTCACACACAGAAGTGGAAAGTGGCAAAGTTAGGTAGAGCATGTGATCAGATCAAAAAAAAATGCAGGATCATTAAATAGAGCCTGCTCAGTTTAGCCTATATTATTGGATTTAGAGCTGAAAGGAACTTTGGAGATCATCTATTCCAACCTTCTCATTTTGCAGGGAAAGCAACTGAAGCCAGAGAGATACTATGATGTATTCTGTGTTATTTTTATAGACTCTGCAAAGGGACTGGTGTGGCCATGAATAAAGGATGATTGACATTTACACAGCATGTTATAGGTTGTTTAAAAAGTGCACACATGATAGTAACTTACTTATATATAGGGTGTGCTAGAGCCTGAGCTGATTGTTAAATTTGTCAGTGTGAGCATTTACCTGAGAAATTAGCCATCGCTATAAATCAGAGCTTAATGTATTGTTTTGCTGCTTGACTAGACTTAAGAAGTGTTAATAATGCAGATTAAATGTAAAAGTTTCTGTGTGCATTCTTCTATTTCCTCCCACCCTCACCCCACAGCCGGTTGTTAAACATTTACCTCAGGACATCTCCAGTATTGCTCCATAAACATTGCTTGAGCTCAACAGGAGTACAATAGAAGGTTCAGGGAACTAAATCATCACTAGATTGGGGGCCTAATGACTATAGGCTATAACAATAATAATAATTGGCATTTATATAGTGCTTTGAGGTTTGCAAAATGCTTTACATCCTTTATTTCATTTGAGCCACACAACACCACTGCTTATATAACACTTTAATTTTTTTTTTTTACAAAACACTGTCTTCATAACACTATAATTAGAATTTTTGCCATGGCAGTAGGATTGTTCCCCCATTCCAATCCTAGGGCTGGGCAACCAGTCCTTTGCTCCAGGGCACTGAATTTAGAGGTCCCCGACAGTCCTTGCAGTCCTTCCTTGGCAGCTAGTGACGGTAGAGCTTAGTTACCAAGAATAAGCAACTAAAGCCAGGAGCCATCAAATGGAGAGCTAGCAGAGCTCCCCATCCCCCATTGTGCCTCTCTTAATGCATCCCGAGATCATCTCTTAACGTATCCTAAGATTGTATTAGCTTTATGGACAGGCATATCACACTATTGACTAATACTGAGTTTGCAAGCCCCTAAGACTCTGAATTATTTTTGCGTGTCTCCCTAAATCTTGTACTTGTGAAGTTGATTTTTTTTTAACTCAATAGGACCCTAGATCTAAAGTTGGAAGGAACCTCAGAGGGCATCTAGTCCAATCCCTTCATTTTACAGAGGGGGAAACTGAGGCTCAGAGAGGTTAAGTGACTTGTCCAGGGTCACACAATCAGCATGTAGCAGAGTTTGGACTTGAACCAAGGTCTTCTGGCTTTAGAGCCAGCTCTCTAGCTATTACACAACACTACCTTTCAAATACAAGGAAATTCATACATACATTAATGCATTACATTTCCTGAATGAATCAAACCATTAATTTCTGAGACATTATTATTTTATCAATGGCGTTTCAATGGGCCTTTAATCTAACTGATGTGGGCATTCCCTATGCCTTCTCCTTCTGTGTCCTTCCAACTACTAGTGCCCTCCCTCCCAAACTACCTTATATTTAGAGCTACTTTGCATGTATTTGTATTTCTTCTCATCATATTTATTCAGCATATATGTGTGTGTGTGTGTATATATATATATATATATATATATATGTATATGTATATATGCCTGTTTTCTCCTTTATTAGAATATAAACTCCTTGAGGGGAGGAATTGTCTTATTCCTTTTAATTGTATCACCAGTGTCTAGCATAAGTGCCTGACAAACAGTAGATACTTAATAAATGCTTATTGATCAATTGATAGATTCTCTCTCTCTCTCTCTCTCTCTCTCTCTCTCTCTCTCTCAAGGACAATTTATATATAACAGAAACAGGATAAAATCAGGAAAAAACAATATTGTAAAATTGCTAGATTTGGACTGCGATAGTCTGTGTTTGAATTCCAACTCTCACTAGCTATATGACTGGGGACAAGCAAGCCATTTCCCCTCTGAGCCTAAGAATGCTTAAGAAGTCAGCAGTACAATGGTACAATTGGGGAGTGGTGGTGGACTAGATGACCTCTGAGGTCCTTTCCAACTGTAAATTGATGATTCCAGGGTCAAACCCATTCAACATCACCTGCAAAACCCTCCTCCCAACCCCCAGGCTGAAGGTACAGTCCTCCTCTCCCTTTGTTTCTGCCCAAGTGCAGTAGGGGCACATGGACAATTAAGAAACAATTTGCCTCCCAAGTAACCCTTCTGTCTCCCACAAGAGCAGGAAGGGGAATAGCTTAGTCCCTCATGGGAGGTTCTAGATGGAGTGATGAGAGAAGGTTAATTCCTTTACATCCCACGCTTATAACAAGTGGCTACATTCATAGCTCTTTTTTAGGAACTGGAGGGAAGACCTGATGTACTTCACTGCCTTGGTGCTGTTCTTGCTTCTCCACCAGACACAACAGCTATAATAACTCCAATAGAATGACTGGCTTCTCCCTAGGCTCTTTTCAAAGCCCCTTGTTAGTGAGACTGTCACAGCTTTGGGGCCATTTACAGTGTTGTGAAGCTACGGAAATGCTCCATAAGCTTATTTCCCCCCTAGATCCTCATAGGGTATTAATGAATGAATGAATAAAAAAGCATTTATTAAGCACTTACTATGTCCTTACACTGAGCTAAGATTGGGAGATACAAATAGAGAAAAAAAATGAGATAAGCCCTCTTAAGGAGCTCACACTCTAATTGGGAGAGATAACACATAAAAGAATGTTTAATCATAGGATGAATGGAAAGTCAGTAAACAATCATTTTTTTTAAGTGCTTACTGTATGCCAAGCAGTGGAAGAAAAGGCCTAGGAGTCCTAAGGGTGTGGATAACCAGGCTCAGGGGCCTTTTCAGTAGGTCAAATTCAGGTAAGTCCTAGAGAGTCTTAGGATGCAGTAGCAGGACAGATGGTAAGGCCTGCTAGTCCTTCATCTCTTTGGAAGGAATAGTTGGTGACTCCTATCTCAATCTAAGCTCTGTGAGCAGTCAAGTGGCCTAGATGGGTTCTGGACATTCCAGGCAAGAGAAGAGGCAAAGAGTGCCTTCTTGCACCCTCAATTCCCCATCCCCTCCATGGGTTCTGGGCCAGCATGGGCTAAGGGAGGGGGAAAGGTATGAAGGGAATATGGACAGGATCTGTAATTTTATTAGTATAGGGAACTTCTGGAGGAAGAAATTCTCTCTACTAATGCCTGTTGGCATCTTTTCTGAAACCTCTAGTCTTAAAGAGTTACCTAGAGCATTGAGTGGTTAAATGACTTGTCCAGGCTCATACATCCTGTAAGTGTCAGAGGTAGAGCCTGAAATCAGGTCTTCCTGAGGCTGGCTCTTTATCTCCTAGGCCTTGAGGCCACAGGTTCCCCACCCCTACCCTAGGCCATCTCTCCCATCATACATTTCCTCAATTATATACCTTCTGCCCTTTCTTGAATGTAGGTCATCAATAGAAATATATCACCACATATTTATTAATGACACCAACCACTCTTTTGGCTAATATGGTTTTATTTGTAGGATTTGAAATGTAGAGTTTAATGAAGACTTTAATAATAGGTAAACAAAACAATATGCAGCAAATTGTTTTTCAACTTAAAGCCTGAATATAATTGTTATTAAATGGGGCTAGGCACATTAATATTGCATCCATGGTAAATATACTTTAGCGGTTTTATATATATATATATATATATATATATATATATATATATATTATATATATATATTAATATATATATATATATATATATATATATATATATATATATATATATATATATATATAAATAAACATCTAAATTAGACTAATTATTTAAGCCTTAAACTATTGCCGCCACTTTCACTAGCTATTTCCCAAGGCTCAGAAAGGAGGCAGAAATATACCTCCCTGCTAGGCTTCTGGGTGCAGCGGGTGCTAGGTGCAGCGGGTGCTACTGTCGCCTTTCAACTTGCATTTTAAAAGAACAGGATGTCAGAGATGAAGGGGACCTTGGGGATCATCCAGTCTAATTCTCTGGATTGACATATGAGGAAACTGAGGCCCAGAGAGAAGAAACTCAGCCAAGGTCATACAGCTAGTAAGTAGCAGAGTGAAGATTTGAACCCAGGTCCCTTGAACCCAAACAGTCATGATTTATCTAACACTGAGGTGGGGGGGGGCAGGGAGAGGACGTATCAAAGAAATTTGGGATAGTTCTTGCCCTCAGGAATCTTAGAAACTAGCTTGTGGGAAGAAACAAAGCAATGTGACTGGGGCTAACTATGCAAATGACTATGAAAACAATTCCCAAACTGTCCTGAGCAATGAATAGCTGCATTATGGGAGTAAGTGTATTGCCTCCTAAGGTGACTACTTTGAAGGGGACAACACCCATTTGGATGTACAAGTTCTAGATGGTCTTTCAAAAATTCAGTCAAGCCTTGTACAATTTAGACATGAAATGCCTTACCATCACTTGAAAATCAACATACTAATTAACAAATACAAAACTTTATAGAACAAGGCTCAGTTCAGATGCTACCTTCTCCATAAAGCCCTTCTAGATGTTAGTCCTCTCTGTCTAAAATTTGCCTTGTATTTTTGACTCCGTGTACAGGTTGCACCCAACAGCAGAATGCAAGCTCCTTGAGGGCAAAGATTGTTTCATTTTTGGCTCACGGGATCTTAGATTTAGAGTTGTAAGGGACACTTAGAGGCCATCCCCCTCATTTTATAGAGGAGAAAACTGAGGCCTGGAGAGGTAAAATGACCTGTCCAAGGTCACACATATGATCTGGAAGGGACCTTAGAGGTCATCAAGTCCAGCCCTCTTATTTTACAGATGAGGAAACTGAGGCACAGATAGGTTAAGTGACTTGCCCAGGGTCACGCAGCTAGCAAGTGTCTGAGGCAGGATTTGAACTCAGGGCTTCCCTACTCCAAACCCAGTGCCTTCTCCACTATGCCATAGCATGGTGCCTTCCAGATAGTAGACATTTAATAAATGCTTGTTGAAGGGGACACAATCAAGAAGTGGTTATAGTCAGGGGAGGGTGGTAAAGGCAGGCTTTCCTCCTCCTACCCAGGGAGGTAATTTTCAAAACTGGTTGTGATGGTGATGGCTAGGTTAGCAGAGGAGTGGCAGCTACAAGTAAACTGAGAGCAGCTTTATATGGAGCTGCACCAAAAAAGTGAGTTCTAAGTGGGTTCAGGGGTAGGAGCAGAGGAGGCCTCTAAAGGCTGGTCAAAAAAAAAAAACAAAAACAGAGATTTGATGCCCTATTCAAGTATATGGTCTTGGACAGGATGGTGACTTCCCTGGGGCCCATTGTGGCACTGAGGGTGGTAAAGGTGGAAATTGGGCGGGGCATGGGAATCTCCATTGGGCCTAAGATGCACTGATAGGGAGAACAAACAAACAAACCAAACCAATATTTTCTTTCACTTTCAAGTTTCAGCTGGCTTCAGGAGCACAAGATTTCAGGGGGGTCTGTATCCAAGTTGGGAAAGGTAATTCAGGCTTTTGGGGTGGGTGCTAACTGAAAGATATTCCCAAATAGACTGCTGAATCATCCAATCTTATAAGGCAGAAGGGCTGTCAGAGGTCAGTGAATTCAATCTGTAGGAATCCCCTCTGCACCATTTATGACAAGGAGTCATCCTTCTAGCCTCTGCTTACAGACTTCCAGTGACAGGGAGCTCATTACCTACTGAAACAATCCATCCCACTTTTGGACAGCTCTAACTGGTCAGAAGTTTTTCCTGACATTGAGCTGAAATCTCTCTAACTTCCACCCATTGGTTTCTGTTCTGCCCTCTGAGACAAGTGAAACCAATCTCATACCTTTTCTGTGGGACAGCCCTTCAACTATTTGAAGAAAGGGATCATGTCCCCCTTACTTCTTCCCTTGCCTTCTAAACACTTCTAGTTTCCTTACTCATAAGGCATGATTTCCAGCCTCTTTACTATCCTGCACTATCCTTCTCTAGATGGACACCAGCTTCACAAAGCCCTTCCTAAGACGCAGCGTGTAGAATAGAACAGAGTGGGACTAGCCTACCTCCCTGATTGAGGAGTGGGGGGCACAACGAAGCCCCAAGTCCCATACATTTTTTGTAAATCACTTTGCTAGAGGCCAAATGGTTCTGCAGTGCAGGCATGCTGTCTGTAAGGATCTGGCTCAAAACCAAGCCCTTCTGTTTGGCATTTCAAGCTATTCACAACCTGACCTCCTTCCTATCTCTCTCATCTCCTCATACGTAACTCCCTTCAGCACACTCTAGGTTTCCACCAAATAGGCCTTCTTGCTCTTCCTCACACAAAACACTCCATCATCTCCCATATCAGTGACTTTTTTTTGGTTGTTCCCTATGCTTGGAATGCACCCTCTTGCTTCTACCTCTTGGAAACACCAGGTTATCTTTAAAATTTAACTCAAGCACCATCTATGTGAATCCTTTCCTCATCCCCACACCTGCTATTGCCCTCTCCTCAAAATAGCTTGTGTCTGTTTTGCATATACCTACATATATATGTATACACACACGCACGCACACGCACACACACACACACACACACACACACACACACACATACATATATATGCACATATTGTTTTCCCCCATTAGAACATAAGGTCCTTGAGGGTGGGGATGGTTTTGCTTTTGTCTTTGCATCCCCGGTACCTAGCACAGGGCCTGGCACACAGTAGGCATTTAATAAATGCTTGTTGACTGAATTTAGGCTCATAGAATTCGAGTTGCAAAGGAACGTCAGAGTTCCTTCAGTCCAACCCTGTCATTTTACAGAGAAGTAAAGCTCTCTGACACCCAGAGAGACTAACTAACTTGATTAAGATCACACAAGGAACAGCAAGGATTCGGACTCAGGTCTTCGGACTCCAAATCCAGAGCTCTTTCCATTGTACCATGCTTCCTGCCTTAACAGTTGTGGAGGGCCTTGGGGTCTTTCGGCCCTAACAAACTACTCCCATCACTTCCTTCTGTTGGATCACCAGAATTGGCAGCTCATCTTTCTTTAAATGTTTCCATCTTGTCATCAATCACTCTAGTCCGCTCATCCTTACCTCCTGAAAAACTCAAACTCAGCTGCAATTTCTGGTTTAGATAACCTGTAATCTCTCCTGCTTTGATATTGGGGGGCGTCTCAAAGAACTTCTCTCCTAACAATTCTTCCTTTCCCTTTAGAGGAAAAGAAAATCATCCCACAAATGTTTAGAGTTTTACAGAATGAGAGCCCAGAGCACCTAAGAACATTTATGGCCAAGGACTACTTAAAAAAAGATAGTCCTCTGAGGTACATTTTTTAAAACCGCTCTCAACTTTTTTTTTTCCTGAGCAAGTATGTTATGCAGAAGAAATTAATTATGTAAGTTCTGAGCATGAATTCAACTTAAACGTATCTAATTATTATCATCATAGGCAGTACTTAAAATGCACAACATTTCTCAAGTTCAAGCATGGCATGTCTCATTTGCCTCAAACCAATCCAAGTTCAACCAACATTCTGTTTTTCCTTTTTATGTCTTTTGAGCTGGCTCATGGAACTTGGCTGTACAAACAGGTAAGAGTTTGTACCGATAATGAAGATTATACTTTGAAGCAAATTATTTAACATCAAAGTGCATTTTCTTTTTTAAAAAAATCAATACAGATGTCAGCAGTTAAAAGGCATGCCAATTCTTCAGATTATATAACTATCACAGTTATGGAAAGATCATAATCACATTGATTTCTTTAATTCTTAGATTCACATTTTCCTAATTGCTAATATATAGTGTGCCAAACTCTTGATTTGTGCTATGAGAAAAAGAAAAAAAATCTCCATTTCTGGCACTATGGTGCTAAGTAACCATGCGTGTCTGTGTTGACAGCACACATGAGAAAGTTAGCGCACACATTATACCCAAACAGGTAGCTTGGAAAATCCATATGCGCTGGCTAGCCAGAGATGGTGGAGAGAGCACAGGCAGCTCTGTCACTTTCCCATCAATCACGAAAATCACTGTGGGATTGAGGACAGATGGGGGGGGGAGGGTAGAGGTACTTGCTGCCACTTAGCTGGATGGCTTCTGTGGTATACCACATAGGACATCCCGGACACCTGATTCATGTTGGGACTCACAGGCACAGTAGAAATGGAACAAGACTTAACTTTTCAGTCTAATTATTTCAAAGAGTTCTAATCTTTAAGCAAACTAAAATGTTTCATCTACTTATTGCCAACACATTTCAGATGAGCCTCTGAAATTCTAGTACTACTCATTTGAAAGCAAATTATTATATATGTAGCTAAGGATAACAAAAAATCACTAGTCTTTCATTAATCCTGAGCCAAGATTATATGTTATCAAGTTTAATCCCACTTTATGTGGCCAGGATACAAACCCCTGAAATATAAATGTCTATAAAGGAAACTCTAGAGACAAGTCCTCATTTACTTGGTAATGGACTATATTGGGTGTTTTGGGAAATTTTTTTCTTTCTTTCCTTTTCTCCTCCCTTTTCATTGGCTCTTTAGCAACTCGCAAAGCTGTAAAAAGACAACCAGCACCCTTGATATACATGTTGGAAAGGCCTGACTTATAATGTAGCTAATATTCAGCAATAGTCAATGACAGGTGACTATAATCATATTGAAATTCCCTCTGCTGACCTTGAGCAATTCATAACTTGTAGTCATAGGATTCTAGCTCTAGAGTTAGAAGGGCCCCCCAGAGACCATCCAGTCCACCCCTCTCGTTTTACAGAGGGGAAAGTGAAGCCTAGGAAGGATAAGTGACTTCTCTAAGGTCACACAGGTGTTAAATGGCAGAGCTGGGATTTGAATCCCAATCCTCTGACTACAAATCTAGAATTGCCCAAGACTCAAGGAGGTTAAGTGACTTGCCCAGGGCCTCCCAGCTAAGTGTCAGACACAAGTATTCCTGGTGCCGTGTCCAGAGTCTGTCCACTATACCATTTTGCCACTCCTCTATTCAACAATCAACAATCATTGGGAATAGATGTTGCCCATTTTCAGTAATTGGAGTGCAAATTGGAAAGTAGAGTGGATCAGAATTGTGGCATCAGTCTTTCTTTGGAGTGAGATTTTAATAGATTTAATAGATACCTAATTTAAAATCCATTCTTCGGTCTCTGTGTCTAGCAGGCCAAGAATACAAGTATATTGTCCATGAGTTGTCAAAGCAGTCATTGTCTATGCAACATTTGAAAGCCTCTTTCCTTAAACCATCAATGATAGGTGCTCAGGATCCTATTCATGGGAGACCAAGTATCAGAGGAAAAGTCTTTATACTACAGGGAAATGGATATAATATGGGGAAAAACTAATATAGATAGATAGTTATTACTCTGTGTTTTGACAAAGTTTAATGTCCAGGTCATTCAACTTTGCAGGGAGAAAATGGATGTAACTTTCTCCTATTCTGTTATGTGTGCTCCTGGAACCAAGGCACCACCTTTGTTTGGTTTATGGCATTGTTTCTGTCATCTCTATCTTATGACTTAGCATTTGGTTCTAGCTTTCAAAAATTAGTTCTGATTTGCATCATTTCTTTTTCTTCTGGACAAAAAGCAATGCCAATAGTTCCAAAAATTGCCTGGAATAACATTTGTGGCAGGTTTTTATGAATCCTACACTGTAAAATCCACACAGAGTTACTAAGTAAAGGTTAATATATCAAAAGTTAAAGTAATAAAGTTTAAAATAATTCTATAAAAGAGAGCACACTCCTTTGAGAGTATATAGAGCTTGCAATAATTCTCTATAAGCTGCATTTCTCATCGGAATTACTCTATGCTACATTATAAGCTGCATGTTTGTTTTCATCATTTTCCTGAACGATACAACGGAAAGATAACTGAATGAATGACAAGATATTTGCAGATGAAAAGTGCAAATGTGTGCATGTGTGCAAACTTCATTGTATTTGACACGGTTTCAATCCCTGGAAATATCCAACCATTTCTTCCAGCATTTACCAGTTGAAGAGTGTATTTTGCCCAAGGGTCATAAAGTAAATCTGACTGGAGCCAGATTGGACAGAGGCAAAGAATACCTTAGGGGAGAAAAAAAAAGGAGAGAAGTTGAAACATCATCAGCTGGCAGTTCAGACAATTTTAACCTGATATTTGAGCAAGAGAAAAAAGGCTGAACACTGCAATTTCAATTCACTTTCACCTGTTAAATGAGAATAACACCACCTATTGTGTAAACTTTTTTTATCCAAACTTACTAATTTAGACAGTGAGGGTCAGGGCAAGGGATAGGAGAAGACTGAATTAGCATAAAGTCTGAAATGAACTGCAGACTCTTTTAAAAGTGCAGTGTTATCACTTTCTAATACATGTGGTACAAATCATCAAATGTCAGAGACCTCTAATCCAACATGTCCCTGAACAAGAATCCTATTCTACAGTATCTCAGATGAGTGGTTTTCCTGCTCTTGGAGACCTCCAGGGAAACGGAGCCCACTAGCTCCCAAGGCAGCCTGTGCCACTTGGGGACAGCCTTAACCATTTGTAAGTTTTTCCTTACATTAAGCCCAAATCTGCCCACACCACTACCCCCATTGCTCCTAGTTCTGCTCTCTGGGCCAAGCAGACCAACTCTCATCTCTCTTCCATGTGACAGCCCTTCAAGGAATTGAAGACTGTTTGCTATCATGTTGTGCTTAAGTACTCTCTTCTCCAGTTTCTTCAACTGATTCACACAGGACATGGGCTGAAATCTTCTCACTATCCTGATTGCCTTCTTCTGGACATACTCCAGCGTGTCTACATGCTTCCTAAAGTGTTGTGGCCAGAATGGAACCCAATACTCAATTTTCTCAATCTGTAAAACAAGGAGGTTGCACTAAATGATGGCTAAGGTCCCTTCCAGCGTTACAGCCCATGATGCTATTTCCAACGCAGTCTGACTAGGGCATGGTACCGTTTCACAACTATTGCCTACCCTCTTTGGGGTATTATATTCTTTTTGGCTGCTATGCCACACTGTTGACTTGAGTCCAAGATCTTTTTCAGATAAACAGTCTGAAGACTAAGGAAAGACAAATGGTCCTCTTGCCCATTTAGTACCTGTGAAGATGGTTATTTTAACCCACATGTGGACCTCTACATTTATCCCTATTAAATTTCAACTTGTGAGATTTGGCCCACTATTCTATATTGTTGAGACCTTTCTGGACACAGATAACCAATATATTAGCTACTGCTCCTAGCTTTGTTTCACCTACAAATCTGCTAGCAGTATCATCATCATCATCATCATCATCATCATCATCATCATCATCATCATCATCTATACAGTGCTTTAAGGTTTGCAAAGCTCTTTATCAATACTATCTCATTTGTTTCTCACAACAACCCTGGAAGGTAGGCACTATTATTATCTTCATTTTACAGAGAAGAAAACTGAGGCAGATAGAGGTTAAGTGACTTGTCCAGTGTTATACAACTAGAAAATGTCTGAGACTGGATTTGAACTTGGATCTTCCTGACCCCCTATCTACTATCTATCTACTATCTATCTACTGTACCACCTAGCTACTATATACCCTTTAATTGCTTCATTCAAGCTGTTGATAGAGATGCTGAATAACACAAGGCCAAGGATAGATCCCTGGGGACGCTACATTATAGACCACTTCTCTCCTTGCCCTTGGACACAAGATGAAACCAACTCTGCCAACTCCCACATTTATTCTTCTGAATACAACTTGTGAGCTGCCTGTCAAAGTCAATGCAGCCCAAACTCATTGTGAATCATCTCCACTTGGGACTTCTTACAGTAGTTCCTGATCATTGGGGGTTCAAAAATTCCCTTTCACATCTCTAAAAATCTGCAAAATTTGCAAGATTTCTGGAATGAAGACCAGGGATCATCCTTGACAAAGGGTCATCCAGCCTTTATTTAAGACTTTTTTCTTTCTTTTTTGGTGAGGCAATTGGGGTTAAGTGACTTGCCTGGAGTCACGCAGCTGGTGAGTGTTATGTTTCTTGAGGCTGGATTTGAACTCATGTCCTCCTGATTCCAAGGGCCGTGATCTATCCACTGCGCCATCTAGCTGCCCCATTTAAGACTTTCAATGTGGGGAAAGCCACCATAGCTCCTGGGGAAGCCTATTCCACTTCATGACAGTTCTACTTGTTAAGAAGTTTTCCCCCCTTGACATCAAGCCTCAATTTACTTCTCTGTAACCTCCACCCACTGCTCCTGGTTTTGCCCACTAGGATCAAAACAGTTCATGTACTCCATTGGAATGGGCCAAACTGAAAAGTACTGGAGTAAGCCCAGAATACACTGGTTTTCTCCTGACATAGCTAAAAGCATCCCTTCTACTCCCCCATATCCTCAGCATAGACCCTCAGAAGTGGTGGAAGGGCTCTCCTGCTAAGTAGCTGCTTTGATGGGATGTACACATTTAATATATTTCTTATTGACAGCTGTGACCTGTGATGACTCTTTTTTCATCTAATGAATCATATGCATACTTAAAGGGGCCAACCAAAGATGCCATTCAGTATGATGTGGTAGAAAATTCACTGACCTTAATGTCAAAAGACATGCATTCAAATCCCTGCTCTGACATTTATTACCTATGTGATCCTCCTCCCTGGGCCTCAGTTTCTCTCTCTGTAAAATGAGGTAGTTGGACTAGATGACATCTGAGGTTCTCGTCAGTCAGCTCTAGAGCTTTTCGCCTGGGATTCAGTAGCTTCACCTGATTGATGCATTCATTATAAGTCACCTTGGCTGTGCACTGGCCCTGCCTGCTGCCCACTTTCAGCCTCATGTGCTTTAGAACTTGAGCTTGACAAAGGTGCCCCATCCTAAGCTTTGCCCTCTTACCCCTCCTTGCTTCTTGCTGAGAATCATTTGCTTTGGTTGTCAATATTGATCAAATCAAAGGCAGATGCCAAACCTCCACTTTACTTTGGGCTACCCAGACAGCTTTAAAAGGCTCTTACAGTCTGTTTAAAGGCCTTATTCTAATCTGAAAAGAAAAGGGCCTGTGGCTCAAATACAATAATCTGTTCTACAGCAAAAGAAATAATGGCTAAGCTCTGCTTTGGGACATGACTGGAATCTTTGATTTTTCTTGCAAATGTTTTTCTTTGAAAATCACATTTAATCATTTACTCAATCAAGAAATGCCCCAGCTATTTCTGCTGGGAAAGGTGAATTTGCCTTTGGCAACATTACGCAGACAGTTCTTTCTTAATGAGCAGCAAGGAAAAGCACTCCTCTCCCTTGGTTAAACTAGTTAATTTCCAACTCGTTTAACCAGCTGGGTTTAACCATTTTTTTGGGTTAGCATGGTTAGTTCTTTCTTAATGAGCAGTGAGGAAAAGCACATCTCTCCCTTGGTTAAACTAGTTAATTTCCAACTTTTGCTGGTTAATTGTTCCCTCAGAACATACTCACCTTGTCATTTCGTTCACACAGAAATTTGAGCTTGTGGGATTTCTTGTGCATAAACACTCCTTCCAGGTGTCCAGCTTCTACAGAGCGTAGCTCGATTGCTTTCTCTCCCCAGCCCATGATCTGGTTTGACTGGAGATAGGCTGATGACAGAAAAGCAAAAGGAAAAAACTTAGAAAGCTGCCAATTGTGGTCCATTCTGGGTTACCAAAAGACTATCCAGTTTGTGAATGAACCCAGCCAGCCCTTTGCTTCTTTTCCTCGTCCCAGTGGCACTGCTTGGGAACATCTCTTGGTATGCAGACCTGTTCATTGTGCCATTTCTTTGCCCCTTTCTAAGGGATTGTGACATCTGGCAGACACAGGGCTTCTGGATTTCCATTACTGATTTGATCTCTGATCCTCATTATGAGAGAGAATCAAGAGTAGATTCTTTTTTTTTTTTTAACAGAAATTCAAATCCACTCACACCCCTTATTTAAGTACAGTATAAGAAAATAATAAGCATTTATTAACACCTTCTATATTCTAAGCACTGGATACAAAGACAAAAAATGAAACTGCCTCTGCCCTCACAGAGCTTATATTCTAATGGAAGAGATGACATCAGTTTATATAAGTATATACACAATAAATACAAAGTAATTTTGGAGGGCAGGGGGGAGAGAGGATCTCTCTGAGCTTTGAAGGAAATGAAGATTTTAGGGGAACCACAACTTATCTGGGTTTATACTCCTGTATAGATGAAGTATGTGGGAAGCAGATGGACTCTTAAGCAATGAAAACTGTTAAGGAAAAGGACCAGCCCAGGGTATTGATTATAGCGTCCATAACGCAATTGAATAGATTTCCATGTTCTAAGTAGGACTTAACCAGATTTGAAGTTTTTAAGGCTCTCTCTTGACCAGGATTTTGAAGGGGTTTTTTTTAGCAGTTTTATATTACTTTATGGCAATAAAGATTATGACAATAAGTGCCTTAATGCAGAAACCCTCATTATGTAAATAGCTGCTCAACCAGCTGGTGCTGTGAAGGGAATGTCATTAAAGTTGAATGAAAGAGCTTGGAGGCTACATTCTTCATAGGAAAGCCCATTTCCATAAATAAAGAAAAACCCTAACATTTAAATAATATCAAGGTTTTGACAGAAGCTGAAAGGATTCAGAAAATATCAAATTAAGTAAGGGGAAAGATCAGAATTCCACCCAATTTTCTTTTTTCTTCTTTGTAAAAGGGAAGAGATTTAACACTACCAACCCATTTGTATTTTTGACCTTTTCTGGAGTTACTAGAATGTCTTTGTTTAAACCAAAGCCATCCCTAAGCTGCAGTTATGTATATCAAATAGGCATAAAAAGGCTTGTTAAAAGGTTATGCCCACTTAAGTAGCAATCTCTTTGCCAAAGGTACTGTGAACCATTCTGAGCCTGAGCACACACCAAGAACTTGCCAGCAACTCACATTCCCTTTCACAGTGCAGTGCAAACTGCCTGAGTCAGGATCCCAGTGCCCAGAGCCTGAGGTTCTTTAGGCCCTCGGAGTAGGGAAGGCCACACTCAAAGTAGCCTGCAGACTAAAGCCAGTTAACCAGTCTCCTAATGCTCACCTAGTCTCATGTGGGCCCTGATCCCCACACTTGGTCACCTCTTCTTGGCGCCAAACTTATCTTTATATATACTCAGACTCAAGAGACTGACTAGTACCTAACATAGGGCATTGCACAGGTACCTGTTTGTAAGTGTTTCGTGCACTGAATTAACCATGTAAGTTTTCTTCCTTAGATGCAACACCTTTGTTTCCTTGTATCCCGAGCATTCACGTTCCCAAGATCCACGCAGAGTAGGAAACATGGCTCCCACATCAGTTCAGCACCTAGAAGTGTTTCCCCAGCAGACAACACTAACGGATCGCACTTGTGCATCCCATTCAGTCAAGACTTGAACACTGTCTTTTAATGACTATGGGATCCCTTCATCTCTCTAGGCCCCCAGGCAACTCTCAAAAACCTAAATTGCAGAACAGATGGAAGGAGGGTGGTTGGATCAGTGTAATCACAGGTCTGGTCCAAAACAAAAAACGGACATTTCTATAGCACTTCCAAGTTTGCAAAAAGTTTTACATACATTTTTCTTATTTGAGCCTCACAATAACCTTATGAAGTAGGACTGGATTTCCAAGAATCAGGAGAGAGGTGAGGACTTCATGTGTAGAATGTGGCACACATTTTTAGATATAATCAATGTGTGGACTTGTTTTGCTCAACCGGACTCATTTGTTAAAAGAGAGGGCTCTATTGGGCAGAGAGAGTCACTGGGAAGCAGACAATAATGTAAGAAATACAAAAGGGTGCCAACAAAACACTAAAAATATATATTTCAAGTTTCTTTGCATCTCCTTACCTACTGATATTTGATTACAAATAGTATGTGCATGTTTTGTTAATTAAGCAAAGATTTCTCAGCTGTGTGCTAAACTTGCAGTGGGCCCAAGGTTTTGGTATCACATGGTTTCCAGCTTGGTCTTGAAAACAAAATCTGATAGAAAATTTTTAAGGCAGACATATGAATGCATGGCTTACCCTAGCTTATAAGTCTAACCTACCCTCAAAGATGTGATATATTGCACTGTATTGCCTAGGACTGAGGAAAAGAGGTCTCATTATCTTCCAAGCCACGAACTGCTTAAAGACTGCCTGAGTTTTGATATTACACCTCGGTATTCTAACATCTTTGTTTATATTGTTTTATTCTGTTGATGGAAAGTTCAGAGACACTAAGTCATTGATTGTAAAGGTTTATTAAGGCTCAGGACAATGTCAAAGATTGACTTGGTGGAGCTTTTCCCACTGTGTATGCCTGGATTTGGGGGAAGTTTTAACTAGTTGGATTTTTCTGATAGAAAAAGTAGAGATAAATCAATTGTTGCTGCAAAAAAAAAAAAGGCAGCTAATTAACATGATATTACATTGATTAATAATTCCAAATTGAGAAACAGGAAAAATTTAGAAGGGCTCCACTGAAGTTGCAATACACAATTCTGAGTTTGAAATTACTTATGGGCAGGACTCAGAATGAGGGAAAAGAAAATATGATGGTTTCAGAGCTTCCTGAAAAGTGGGCCAGTGTCCTACCTCATGTCAGGTCCTAATCTGAGGGCTTCTTCTGCATTCTCTCCCTACTGTTAACTGGCAGCACAGTGTAGTTAAAAGCACACAGCCAAGGAGAGGACTGGGTGGCACAGCAGATTGAGCACTGAGCCGAGAGTCAGGAAGACCAGACCAGAGTTCATATCCTGCTTCAGACACTCACTTCTCTCAACCTTAGTTTTCTCCTCCATAAAATGAATCTTAGATGGTGGCCTGGAGTCAAAGAGTTGTTCAGTCATGTCTAACTCTTGTGACCCCTTTGGGGGTTTTCTTGGCAAAGATACTGGAGTGGTTTGCCATTTCCTTCTCCAGCTCATTTTACAGATGAGGAAACTGAGGCAAGCAGGGTAAAGTTGCCCAGGGTCACAGAGCTAGTTTCTGAGGCTATATTTGAACTTAACTATTGTTCAGTTGTTTCAGTCATGTCTTACTCTTCATGACCCCATTTGGGGTTTCCGTGGCAAAGATAATGGAGTGATTTGCCATGCTTTTTCCAGTTCATTTTGCAGATGAGGAAACTGCAGCAAACAGGGGTAAGTGACTTGCCTAGCATCATGCAGCTAATAAGTGTCTGAGGCCAGGTTTGAACTAAGGTCTTCTTGACTCCAGGCCTAGTGCTCTATCCAATGCAGCACCACCTAGCTACCCAAGGTGGAGCACTTAGAAATGGACTATTCCAGGATTCTGGAATGGTTGGGACTCCATAGCACATCCCCTTTCCAGTGCTCAGAGAAGGTCACAATTATTTATATGTCTTATCTGTTCTTTTAGTGTCACTTGCCTAAAGAGTCTTCCACAGACTTTTTCTGATTTTCATAGCTTCCAGGCTACTTATTGGAAAAGTCTAAAATATGACTATATTTTATGGTGGGTGGGGGGGAACTGTTTGCCTCTGTTTCCTTATCTGTAAAATGGGCATAATAATAGCACCTACCTCAAGGGTTGTTGTGAGGATCAAATGAGATGACATTTTTATAAAGTTCTTTGCCTACCTTAAGATGCTATACAAATGCCACCTATTGTTAATTTTGGAGAGATTTAACCTGTAAATCAAAATGTCTTTTCACAATGCTATCATTTATTTCATTTTATTGACGTCTACAAACCAATTCCTTTAATTACAAGAATCATATTATTTTAGAGATGGATAGGAAATTAGAATTCATCTATTTTATTCTCATTTTATTTTTATGCAGCTTTTAGCTTATTTGGCTTTTTTCCAGTTAATAAAAATTTATTTTCTTTCTTTTCCACTCCCTTCCACCAAAAAGACAAAATCAAACCCTTATAACAAATATGGATAGTCCAACAAAACAAACTTCCACATTGACCTTGTCTGAAAATGTGTTTCTCATTCTTCATCTTGAGTCTATCACCTTTCTGTCAGGAGGCAAGCAGCTGCTTCATCATCGATCATTTATTTTACATATGCATAAATGAAGTCTATAAAATTCTATTAACTTTAAGAAAAGCATAACCAATAGAGTCTGAGGCCAAGCTGGAGGGGCTTTTGGATCATTGGCTATGCCATGACCCCCTTCTACTCCACAGGATAATTAAGAGTTCACCATCTCCATAATTAGGTAAGCGTTAGAAACTAATTCCCCTGCACATACTTCTTCCCATTCACCCCACCCCCACCCCACCAGTACATTGTGCTGGATGCCTAGAACCCTGCCCTGGAGATGTTCCATTACTTTGTCCCCTTTTAAAGATCAAATGTCCTTTGGAGGAGACATGGGGAACCTTCTCAGTAAAGTTCTCAAGCTAGAATAAAAGAAACATTGGACTCACTGGGAGTAAGGAGTCTAGGTTCTTGTTCCAATTTTGCCAATGGCTGGTTGAATGACCTTAGACAGGTCCTTTCTACCCCTCTGTATAAAGACGGCTAGATAAGATGGGCTCTCTCTTCTCTTTCAGCTCTGATAGCCCATGTTGATGAAATATTTTAACTTTTTGGGTCAAGTATTGTTGTGCCTAAGGACAGGGCTAAACTAGAAGACATGGAGGCAGTGGTGTAGCAGACAAAGTGCTGGATGTGGAACCAGAAATCAGGGTTCAAACCCTGCTTCTGTTACTTACTAACTGTGGGACCCTGAGCAAGTCACTTAACCTCTTTGAGCCTAAGTTTCTTTCTCTGTAATAATAAGGGGGTTGAATTGGACAACTTCTGAAGTCCCTTCCAGTTCAGGATCTCTGACTGTGTTCCTATAACTTCTCACCACCCCTTTGACCCCTACAATTAAGTAGCAAATAGTGCTAATAGAGTGAACTTTTTTTTTAATTTCCTAGTAGAAATGAACCTCCTTATTTTTATTTCTGATGAACATGTTGGTTGCAGAGATGTCACTGTAAAGATTAGACCCAGATCTGTTATTTTTAGGTTTCCTTGCCCCAGATCTGTCAATTATGTTACAAGCCTTTGCATTCTCTGTCACTGAAAATGGGCTCCTTGAGAGCCTACAGTTTCAACCTTTTCCGGGCTCTCACCTATTTGAAGAATTGGGGACATGTTTTCAGGGCACTTTTTAAAACAGTGTCACAGAATCCCTTCTTTTTGGATACAGGTACAATCACAGTTGGAAACCATAAACGCTCGTGCCAAAGAAGCTCTCTCTCGCTCTAACTGTGCCACCACATGTTCTCACTGCCACACGTAGCCCAACCTAACTGAGCTAGAGAGAGAAAGGTCGAGACGGGATATGCAAGTGTATGGAATGTTTGACTCTAATGCAAGAGCAAGGGCAGAACATCTGGGGAACTGATCAGGTGGTTATTTAAATGGCTACAGTCCAGACATCTAATTTTCCATCATGGGTTGGGGGTGAGGAGTGCAGAGAATTTGTTTATGGGCTGCAGAGGAACTGGAATCTTCTGGCCAGATGGGCATATTTGGCTGCAGGTTCCCTGGGCCTGTTTGTGACACTCCTCCAGTGTCTCTGGTTTGCACGGAACACAAGTGACCAAGTGAACTTTCTCAAGTGTCTGAACACCAAGAAAATATCCTAACCAACACAGTACTTCTAGGTTGGATTGCGCTGTTAAGGAAGAATGGAAAGTTTTTATGATAAAGGAGGGCAGCTCTGTTATTTAATACCTGGGTGACCTTGAGCAGGTCACTTCCCTTCAATGGACCTTAGTTCCCTCATCTGAAAAATACTGGAGTTGCACAACTAGAAAATATCGAAGGTTGTGACAATGAAGTCCATTCACCTTAACCCTGTCATTAGTGCTCAAGGCCAGATAAAGCCCAACATAATCAAACTAGAGAGAGAAAGGTCAAGAGAGAATAAAGAAGGTTATAGAATAGTTGACCCTAACACAACAGGGAGGAAAGAATGACACTTCTGGGAGAGTCAGATATCAGGAGGGCATCCCCGAAAATACAAAACACAAAGGACTTATACCCATAACCATAAACAGTCAAGGCAACTTACTTTCTTTCTTGGGGGTATTCCAAGGAGGTCAAAGATACAAAGAAAGGTCCCACATACATGAAAACATTCATAGCAGTACTTTTTTTGTGATGGGGCAAGGTACTGGACCAGAGGTGGGGAACCTATGGCCTTGAGGCCACATGTGGTCCTCTAGGTCCTCAAGTGCAGCTTTTTGACTGAATCTAAACTTCACTGAACAGATCCCCTTAATAAAAGGATTTGTTCTGTAAAACTTGGACCCAGAACTAGACGCAAAGTAGATGTCTTTCCATCAGGGAATGGCTAAGCAAATGTGGTACGTGAATTTAATGAAATATTATTGTGCTGTAAGAAATAACAAATATGAGGCATTTAGAGAAGCATGGGGAGGACTGACCAACAAGAAGCAAGGTAGAACTGAGAGAAAAGCACCTATAACAACTACCATGATGGAAATGGAAATGATACTCAAAGGCATCTCTGAGCCCAGATTAATTGCAATGATCAATATCTATCCTGGAGAACAGATGTGGAAGCATACACTCCTCCTCTCAGTAGAGAAGTGGGGGACAAGTTTGGAATACTACACGTGCTATCTCTGTTTTTCTGAACTGTCTGGATGATACATTTGGCTTTGTGGTTTTATTAGAAGGACTCCATGAAGGGAGGTGGGAAGGAGATATTAGGAGGTGACTGGTACAAAACAGCTGAAGTTATCAAGTAAAAGACAAATAAATGATAAAAAAAAAAAATATATCGCAGTTGCACTTGCAACCCACAGTTTAAGAAGCGCTGAAGGGGTCACAAGTGGAAAAAGTTTAAGAAGCCCTAGACTAGATGATCTCACAGGTCCTTCAAGTTCTAAATTCCATAGTCCCATGATGCTATCACTATGGTCTGAGTAAGATGGGGAATGGAGTTCATTAGAGAAAGAAGGTCATTTGTCTTACTCTTTTATGGACTTGAGTGCAAACTCTTGTTATTTTGTGTTCTCTGTGTCTGATACATCTAGGATCCTATGAGCCTGTGAAATATCTCTACATGGAACACTACTGTGAGGGATGTAAACATTTCCTCCCCCTTTCTATGTGCTGGTCTCTTTAATAAAGGCAGATACAGGAATAAATCAGCTGGAAGTAGAGGTGTGGGGGTGCATTTTTACTGTCCATATAAATTCTGCAGGGAGTGTAAACAAAAACAAAATTAATATATGATTATAGAATCAAATCTGATCAGGTTTCAGTCATGCGATTATTTTGAATGAACACCAACTCCAACATCCCGAAGTCTGTCCTTGCCCCAAATGTTTTAAGCACAGAATGTACATGTATCAGTCAGCCTGCTGAGCCCCCCAATGAAAGGATGTGTGAAACCATGGACGAGCTCTGTTTTAATGCTAACTACCTGAACATTTAAGAAGTCTCTACCGAGCCATTTGGGTGCGGACTATGTCTCATACATACCCACGCATGCTGGGGTTTCTCCCCACTGCAAAATCGATTCCTTAGTGAAATGTCCATATATGTCAACATAGACGCCTTCATCTTCATAGGTGAGCAGAAGTTCTGTGCCACTGGTATTGGGCAGGATGATGATAGTATGTGGCTGAATGCTCCCCTGGATCTGGAATGATATTTTATAAGGATTTAGATGACCAGCCTGACTACCATCCCAGTGCCTACATCAATCAAAGGAACTTGGCAGTGCAATGAACACAAAGCAGGTTTACAGCTCAGGAAAGGGAAAAGAAACATCTATTTCACAACAAGACTGTATGCTTTTCTCTCCAACCCTCAGAAAGAGTCTCTTTCCTGTTATTATGCTAGAGTTCATAAAATAGTCCTTGTTCAATCTTTCACTTTATTTTGATAAGAAATCCCAGCTCAGAAGAAGTTGAGATGGATGTCAGACACAGAAGAATCGCCTGAATTCTTCTCAAGGAAATGGTGTTGACAAACCATCAAAGAAGAGATGTCATTCGATTCAAAAAGGATTTTCCCCAAACAAGGGCCAGCCAAGTGGCTCATCGTAAGAAGACTTTAGGATAACGGACACCAAGCCTGAGTACACACTCCACACTCATTCATTCTTTATTAATCAGTTAGAACCTAAGAATTTCTAATCAAACTAGAAATAAGAATCATTAGACATTTTTTTAAAGTGCTCTAAGCTTCAAATATTTCATTTTGCTAAATGTGAACATATTTAGCAGATGTTTTGTTTCCTACATGATATTTGACCAAAGAAACCATCCCTATCATATACTCAGTAGACTATAACAACTGCATAAGGTCAGGAATTAAATGTGAGAGATTTACTATACAGAAAAAAATAATAAACATGCAGATCATTTACCAAGAGAGCTGTTTGAGGCATGAGAGAATATCCCAGCATTTCTAATTCTCCTACTGAACACAACAGTAGTATGTGACAAAAATGAATTCCAACACTAGACATTTTCCCAGTCAAGTATTTTCCCCCAAAGTAAACATCATCCAGCTTTTTGGTACCATCTCCAAACTAGCAACATGGGGGAGGACTTCTCTTAACCCAGCCCCATCCCTCCACCCCCACATCTACAATCCCATGTACTAACCACCACAGGGAGGGCAGAAGCTGTCCTTGCCAAACTGAGAGTGCTCAGGCCAAGCGCTTGAGTCCATGTCTCGGCTGCTACTATCCGCAAAACTAAAACTGGGATCCAGAGGCGGAGAGTGATTTTAATGTGTTGCCTTGGTACTCCCATGAGCTATTGGTGCAGAGGAGAGGTGAAAGGCAGGAGAGGAAGAGAGTTCAGGTGCTAGTGCAAGATCAAGAGAGAGCCAGCAGGTCTCGATGCAGGCATTTTCTAAGCAAACTGAACTATAGACACCAAGAGCTAATTCTTGTCTCTTCAACAATCCCTAAAGTAAGCAAAGCCTCTGAACAGGTTGGGGTCCCCTTGGAGAAGCACAGCATTTCTGATCTAGCAGCTTGAAGCTAACGTTTATTTTTAGATTGTTCTGTTTTAAAAAGGAAGAACCCACAGGAATGACATCCACGCTCTCCTGAGAGGCCAACGATATTGGGGCATTCAGATTAAAAATTTATTTTGGTACATACATGAGCTATCCTAATTAGGCTGGGTATCTGCTGTCAAAAGGAGTGGTTTAAAAGGCTTAAGGCTTAATTTTCTCCTCCCTCACTCCCCTATCTTATATAGTAATTCGAAAATGTTCCTTTCTGGTAGGATAGAAAAGAGCAAAAGAGCCAGAGATGTGGAGTCATAGACTGTTAGAGATTAGAATCACAGGATTTCAGAGCTGGAATGGACATTAGAGCCATCTAGTCCAAGTCACTCATGCCTGACCCAGAATCCCCTCTACAGTATCATGGACAAGTCATTAGCCAGTCTTGCTTAAAGACCTCTCGTGATGGGGAGCCCACTATCTCCAGAGGGAGCCCATTCTGCTTGTGAACAGCTTGGACACCTCTCCACACCCTCAACCCATTGCTCTGCCCCAGTTCTGCTCTCTGAGGCTAAACAGAACAAGTCTAATCCCTCTTATATATGAAAGACCTTCAAAACCGTGGAGGTGACTAGCATGTGCTGCTTCCTGAGTCTTATTTTCTCACCCTCAGTTTTTTCATTCTGTCCTCCTGGGGCATGATCTCAAGGTCTTTTGTTGTATTGATCATGCTCTTCAGGATATTCTCCAGCTTTATCAATGATCTGCCTGAGATGTGGCCCTCAGGAGTGAAGATCATTCTCCAGATGGGGTCTGATGGGAAGAATGCAGCAGAACTGTCATCTCTATCACCTGGACCAGGAGGCCAGGACTCTCAATGCAAGCTAAGACTTTATTTCCTTTTTGCTAATTAGTTATGTCAAGTCAAGAACCCTATGTTCAAATCATGGCTCTGATACGTAGTGACCTCGAGCAAGGCATTTCATCTCTTTGAGCCACAGTTTTCTCATCTATAAAATGGGGATGATGATAATAATAATAACTTACATTTATAGAGTACTTTAAGGTTTGCCAAACACATGAAATATACTAGTTCATGTGAAGCTTACAACAAATCTGAGAACTAGGTTCTGCAGGTGTCATTATTGCCATTTTACAGGTAAAAAAACTGAGGCTCAGAGAACCCTGTGGCCAAACAGTTAATAAGTGTCAGAGGTGGGATTTGAATCCAGATCTTCTTGAATCCAAGTCCAGCATTTATTCACTATGGGTTGTTTTGAGGAAAGTACTTCGTAAACCATAAAGCACCAGAGAAATGGATGTTGTTCTTCTCTCTCTCTCTCTCTCTCTCTCTCTCTCTCTCTCTCTCTCTCTCTCTCTCTCTCTCTCTCTCTCTCTCTCTCTGGCTAGGCAATGGGGTTAACTGACTTGCCCAGGGTCACACAGCTAGTGAGTGTTATGTGTCTGAGGCTGGATTTGAACTCAGGTCCTCCTGACTCCAGGGCCAGTGCTCATTGTTATTTTCTTTCTCCTCCTCATTACTGTCATCATCCACCTCCTGCTCTTCCTCCTCCTTTTCCTCCTCCTCATCATTACCTCTTCAAGCATTCAGAAGGCTTGGAATCCCACTAGCCATTTGCTAGGAATTTTATCACGTTAATGATGATTCCTAGATCCTTCCTGGTGGGAGTTTTTTGAATATCAATACCAACAAAACATTCAATAAAAGCAAAGCCTAACTGAGAAGAAAAAGGGTAGCATGTTTGCATTGAGGACAAGGAACAACCTGGCTCCCTTAGCCTTTCCATATTACAGAAGATAGTGTGCTGCAGTGAAATGACTATTGGCTCTGAAGTCAGAGGGCCTGGTTTCAAATCTCACCTTTATGCTTCCTGCCTGTGGGAAATGGAGCAAGGCACATCAAAGGCAGAGAAAGAGGACTGTTGTTTCCTGATTTTTTTGAAACTATGTCTCTTTAACATGGCCTAAGATCACCTGGCTGCCAAACTGCTGCCTAATGGTGCCTCCTCCATCTCGTACTTGTAAATATGATTTTTTGATCTACATAAGTCTTTGCAATTATCCCTTGTAAATTTCATCTTATTAGATTTGGCTCAATGTTGTAGCCTGTCAACAGTTTGTTTTTGGATTGTGACTTTGTCTTCTAGTGTTTAGCTCTTTCTCCCAGCTTTGTGGCTTAAGCCAATTTGATAAGCGTACCATCTGTGCCTTTATGTATGTCATGGGTAGAAATGTCAAATAGAACAGGACCAAGCATAGATCCCTGGGACACTCCACTGGGAACCTTCTGCCAATTTGATATCAAACCATTGGACCTCACCATCCAACTTTTGTCCAAGCTGACCTTGACCATTCAACTAGATCCAAATCCCCCTAATTGTCCATACCATATCTCACCATCTTTTCCACAAGAATAACAACAAGAGGGATTTTATTGAACATGTGCTTTAGGTAAACTCTATCTACAGCATTCCTCCATTCTCCCAAGTGAACAACTCTGCCACATCTGAGTTTTTTGGTGAGTTCTCCATGCATCCACATTGATCTCTTCAGACAATTATCCTTTTCTCTCTTCATTGGAATCATTTCCCTTTCTGTCTTAAGAATTTAATTTTTGAAAACTTCTCATCTCTTCTTGGCTGACTTCCAAAGATTTTGGCATATAGGATCCTACCTCTCCTTCCTCTGAACCCTTTGAAATCTTCTCTCCTCAAATGTAGGATGCATCTCAGATCAGGCTCAATATTCTTTTCTTCCAACACAAAATCTAGGAGGGAGTAGTCATTTCTCCAAAAGTTTCCATTATTTCTACCTAAGCATCCTTGGTGGCAGAAATCAGATTGAGAATACAATTTTCCCTAGCTGGTTTCTCTACATCTGAAGACATCTTATCAGAGAACAGTCACTTTGTATTTTAAGGAATGAGCTAATGAATTGGAGCTCAGAAGGATTAAGGAGCTGCCATTCTTTATCCATGGCCAATGTCTGATATACTTGGGCACTCCCTTAACAATGCTGGTAGTTAGCATAAGAAAAGCTTGACAGACATTTTCAAAAGCTTTAGAAGAACTAGCTAGGAAAGAAAGCAATTATCATTAAACAATCATTTATGGGAATTAGAAGGGATTATCTTACATGAGTCGGTAGGTATAGGTCATAAACCATCCCAGAATCAACATCGATGGCATGGAATCCTGCAACTGAGCCATAGATCACTTTCAGTCTCTGTCCGTTTTCCACTGTGAGGTCAACTGCCAGAGGCTTCTGATAAAGGGAGTGGAATGACTGTAATCATAAAACAATATGGTGAGAAAGGATGAAATAAAATCTTCAACTCAAGCAAAAGATCATTTGGCATGGAAGTCTAGGTATTAGCCAATGTAAGATTAATAAGGAAGGAGAAAGCCCAGGTCGGTCAAGTTGTCCTAGGCAGGTTCCAGAACACATTCAAGACAAGCTACAAGATGTTCTTGTTAAACCTTAAGCCCTGATCAAGTCCTAAGAATCATATACTTGAGAGGTAAGAGCCAAGATGGCAGAGAAAAGCCAGGAAGTTGCCTGAGCTCTCCTCAGTTTCTCTCAGAAACAATGTTAAATCAAGCATTTAAATGGATTCTGGAGCAAGAGAATCCACAAAAAGACAGAGTGAAACAATTTTCCAGCTTAAGATGGGACAGTGCCCCATGCCTCAGGAGCAGAGTTCAACTTTTAAAAAGGAATAAAAAACAAAAGAGAGCCTTGACCACAGAAAGCTACTATGACAACAGAGAAGATCAAAACACAAACTCAGAAGAGAACAATGTCAAAATGCCTACACGTGAAGCTTCAAAGGGGAATATGAATTGGTCTCAAGCCCAAAAAGGATTCTGAAAATCAAGTAAGAGAAGCAGAAGAAAAATTGGGAAAAGAAATGAGAGTTATGCTGGAGAATTATGAAAAAAGAGTCAACAGCTTAGAAAAGGAAGCACAAAACAACTCCTTAAAAAATAGAATTGGCCAAATGGGGGAAAAAATCCACTGAAGAAAACAACTCCTTTAAGAGTAGAATTGGCCAAATGGAAAAAAAGTTACAAAAGCTCAATGAGGAAAATAATTCCTTAAAAATAAGAATTGGGCAAGTAGAAGCTAATGATTCTATGAGACATCAAAAATCAGTCAAACAAAATCAAAAGAATGAAAAAATTGAAGAAAATGTAAAATATCTCATTGGAAAAACAACTGACCTGGAAAATAGATCTAGGAGAGATAATTTAAGAATTATTGGACTACCTGAAAGCCATGATCAAAATATGAACCTGGACAGCATCTTTCAAGAAATTATCAAGAAAAACTGCCTTGGTATCCTAGAACCAGAGGGTAAAATAGTCATTGAAAGAATCCACCAATCACCTCCTGAAAGAGATTACAAAATGAAAACTCTAAGGAATATTGTAGCCAAATTCCAGAATTATCAGGTCAAGGAGAAAATATTGCAAGCAGGCAGAAAGAAGCAATTAAAATATCAAGAAGCCACAGTCAGGATTACACAGGACTTACTAGCTTCTACATTATAGTACTGGAGGCCTTGGAATATGATATTCTGGAAGGCAAAGGAGCTTGGATTACAACCGAGAATCAACTACCCAGTGAAAATGAGCATAATATTTTAGGGGAGAAGATGGACACCCAATTAAATAGGAGACTATTCAATCATTCCTGAACAAAAAATTCAATCTTCAAATACAAGACTTAAGAGAAGCATAAAAAGGTAAACAGGAAAGAAAAAACCATGTTATTCAAAAAGATTAAACTGTTTACATCCCTACACAGGATCTCTATTAGGGCAGTTAGAAGAAGTATACATAATCAGAGAGTGTGGGTATAAGTTGACTTTGATGTGATGATATAAAAAAATTAAGGGGGTTAAAAAAAGAAGTGTACTGGGAGAAGAGTAAAAGGGGAAGAAGAATAGGGTAAATTACATCACATGAAGAGGCGCAAAAGACCTATTACAGTAGTGGGAAAGATAGGAGGGGGTGAGCATTGTTTGAACCTTACTCTTATTGGATTTGGCTCAAAGAGTGAATAACATACACACACAGTTGGGTATAGAAATTTATCTTACCCTATAGGGAAGTAGGAGAGGAAAGAGGAAAGAAAAGGGAAGGGAGGGGGAGCTGACAGAAGTTGGGCAGATTGAGGGAGACGGTGGTAAGAAGCAAAACATTGGTGACGAGGGTCAGAGTGAAAGGAGAGAGAAAAGTATAAACGGGAAAATAGGATAGAGGGAAATACACAGTTAATACTCATAACTGTGAATGTGAATGGGATGAACTCTCCCATAAAAAGGAAACTGTTGTTTGCCTCCATGTTGACTGAATCATCATCGATTTTCGATTTTTACCTTTGGCATCTCTTTTTACTTTCTAGCCTCAAATCTGTGCTTTCCCATTCTCACTTAAAACAAGTGGATAGAAAGCTAATCTTGAAGCAAGAAACATCTGGGTTCAAGCCCTGCCTCTGACATATACTGATTATGTATGTCGAAGTTATTTAACCTCTCAATGTGCTCTGTGCAACTCTCTAAGACTATAAAGTTGCAGAGAAATTGCCAACTTCAATTAATAAATGGAGTTTCTTCATGTGAGAGTTCCCTATACTAATGAAATTACAAGTCCAGTTCTATCCCTTTAAATACCATGGTGCTAACCTATGGAGTATTATAAATGTCCCACTGACTATTCCGGAATAGATGGATGGAGTTGTTCTACAATGGTCACATTTATTCAAACTGGAAGAATCTTACATCTTGTTGTTCTTGCTGTCCAAGTGGAACTGTTGATTACACATCCTAAAAGGGATGAAGGACAAGATCATGGTTCACTCACCTTAAAGGCCATAAACTTGTGGTACGGTTTCGGTGCCCACGCATAGACCTCAACTGAATTCCTCAAAGCAACAACGAGAAATTTGATCCTCTCATATTTAACTACAACAGACAAAAAGATTATAATGACAAAGAGTTAAAAATCAAGGACCAGCTGTTTGTGAGTGAAGCTGCTTGGGTAGAGTCCAGTCTGCAGGAAAGGATGCTAGCAAAGGATCTATGGCATGCAAATCAGCAGCATTTCCTTCAAGCCTTGCATGGAAATGTTGTCTATTTCTGGTTCTCAATCCAATTAAACAAAAAAGGAAATAAGAGCCTATTGTGTAAGACACTATGCTCAGCACGTGTGTTAGTATGACAACAAAAAGTCCTTATCCTCAGGGAGTTTATATTCTACTGGGAGATGAAAATGTAAAGGGATAAGTAAATAAATATGAGACCTTTTGAGGATAGGATACTAAGAAACAGGCAGATTAGGAAAAACTTTACTTAGAAGGTAACATCTGAGGTGGATCTTGAAGGAAACTAGGAATTCTAAGAGGCAGAGAGGAGGAACAAGTATATTCTAGGCATGGGGCAAACCCTCTTCAAAGGCATGGAGGTAAAATGGATAAATACATTTTGGAGACACCTATATAGAGATGATAATTGAACCCATGGTTAGCTAATGAGATCAAGATCACCAACACCATAGTGTTGAAAGGAAAATTGTTTGGCCTTTTACCCTGATTAACAAAGCAAAACTCAGGACAAAGAGAATTAAAAGTTCATTATAAGTATGTCAGGGTAGTACTGCTGGGTTGGCAGACTGATGGCTTCAAGGCAGGGCCAGCTTTTATTGGTAACTTCCATAATGAGATAAAGACAATTCAGATAGGTCAATGTCAAAAAAAGAGGTTGGGCCCTTGAATCTTAGTTCTTCTCCTAGGTAGCGAAATAGGAGACAATTTCCCAGTAGGGGTAAGTGACAAAAAGTAGGTAATGCCAAAAGCTGCAGATTCCAGTTGCCTCCCCCAACACTAACAAGCAAGGCTGGGAACAATGGCTCACTGAGTCAGCATAGCTTTCAATCATCATATAGCATGAAAAGAGAAGAAAGTCCAGGGTACAGTAAACCCAAACAAAGAAGCAGGATGATGATTTAGCAAAGTAGATTGAGAAGGGCTGGTCATAGAGGTAGGGGATCATAGGCTTGGGGCTGGAGTGGACCTTAGAGGAGATTTAGCTTAACTCCCTCATTGTACAGGTGATGAAACTCAGACCCATTTGGGCCAACAAGCGACTTGACCAGGGTCACACAGCTAATAAGTGTCTAAGGTGGGATTTGAACTCAGGTCTTCCTAACTCCAAAGTCCAGAACTTTATCCATTAAAACACCCTGACATGTGAGTAAAATCCATGTGGTACCTTACAAAAAGTTCTAGGCATTAGGAAGGAGAAAGAAGCCTGAATAATCCACAGAGTGTATCATCAACCTCTTAATAATCGAGATCTGAAAGCCGGATTAGGATAAACGGGAAATACATGAGTAGGGAAAGGGAGACTGTCCAAGACTGTGCAGGCAGTTTTCTCAGATGAGGCCTATGGAAGCCAGACAACTGGCCTGCCAGTCACCTGGTGGTGCAGCCAGTTGCAAGATGCTTGGGGTAGGGGTGAGGGTAGGGATGGAAGGAGAAAGAGAAGCAGACAGAGGAAAATGATCAAGCTTTCATTTAAGAGTATGGAATCTGATCCTATTATTGACTGATAGGGATTTCTGTTGAAGTATTTCAGTCCTGTCTCTGAAATGAATAGCAACAGCGCAATCTTTTTGAAGTTCAAACATGTCCTCGTGCCAGCCTGCTTGCCAAGAAATCACTTGACGTCAATTTGACAGCGGAGTTTTAGCACTTGGTTTGCAATGCATCAGGCACTGGAGAGCTCGGCTCTGGAACAGGTTGGAGGAGAACCAAGATTGAGGGTAGCCTGTTTCTCCTGTCATGCAGGCCTGCCTTGTGTAGTTCCCCAATCCAAAGAAGGGAGTTCCATATCAATTGGGAAATGCTGAGGGGAGAACAATGAGAGCTGGACTCATATCAAAGCATATCTGTCACCACAAGCTCTTAGATGCCTTTGTTCCGATCGATCGGAATCTCTCTGGTATCATCTGGGAAACCCAGCTGTAAAAAAGCAGCCACATGAACAAGTAGGAAGAGACAGGGCTCTGAGGACAAGCTCAGTACTGTGGATGTCAGGACTTTGAGCACAATGCCAACCAGAACTGTCAGCCCAAATTAGTAGCCATACTGAAAGCAAGTCAAACCAGACAAGACTGCGACTGACAAGTAAGGAAGCCATGTGCGTGTTCTGTCTGCGCAAGAAAGTTGTCAAGCCTAGGCCTCAGCTGAAATATGTTGATTGTGCATGTCATCCACTCAGGTGAACCATTCTTTAATAAAAATGTTCTGGGAAAGCCTCTCTTTACAGTGAAAGAGGACAAAGTTGGAATACAGGGGCTCATCCAAATATCAGCTCAGCCTCTCCACTTCAAATACTCCATCTTTTTTGGTGCGGTCAAAGAATTTTTCCCTGCCCTATTTGTAATCGGGATTGTTTTTTTTTTTTCTTTTTGGAGGGAGAAAAGAGAGTTGAGAGATTTTAATGAAAAAAGCACAAGAATTTCTTTAAAATAAGTGAGGAAGAAGAAAAAACATTCCTAGCAAAGGGAAAAGTGGCTAAGGAACGACTGAGCTTCTGCCAAGCTATGGAAGATGGCCTAGTTTGGGGGCCTGAGGAATCTGTGGACATCAGCTATTTCTGGCCCCTCAGACATCTCAGAAAGGGCTTCTCCTTGCCCATTATTAATTGTAAAATCAATCTTCTACAGTTCCCCAGCAATTCAGGGGCAACTTGGGTGGTATTTATATCTGTGGGGAGCCACAAGGAAAGAAGTGCGTTTACTGTGGCCCTGGGAGGTTTAGGTCTTTGCTTTTGCCTTAATCAAAAACAAGTTGCACCTAGGAGTGTCTGCCTCCCTGTCTTCTCTCTCTCCCCGACCCCCTCTAGGGATGAATTTGTTGGTGGTCATCCATCCGCATATAAGGTATTATGGAGAGAATACTGGACCTGGAGTCAGGAGGCCTGGGGACCCTGGCTGTTACATTTATTTGTTTTTTGATCCTGGCCAAGTCCCATTTACTTCTCTGGGCTTCAGTTTCCTCACCTGTAATGTGGGGTAATAATGCCTATATGACCTACCTCACAGGGTTATGAGGAAAGTACTTTATAAACCTTATAGAAACCTATATAAATGTGAGCCACTCTTCTCATCCTCTTGCTCAGATGTGCAGGATGGTTGGTGTCATTACAACTTACCTCCAGGAGCGTAGGAGAGAGCTCTGATGGAGTTGTCAAAGATGTAGCTATTGACTTTGTGATATGCCATCATTGATATGCCAGCCCTTCTTGTATACTATACCTTGAGATCTCTAGTAACTCTCAGCAAAGGACAAGGCTAATTTCAGGGATACACGTAATTACAGGGAACACAAACAGTGGCTACCCAGGAAAGCCACCCAGGTGATCGGGCTGCCCACGGCTGTGCTGTTTTGGCCCTGCTATCCAGAGGTCTCATCTGGCTTTCTTGACAACTCAGCTTTGTGGTATGAGGGCCAGTTTAGAAACACATGCCTTAAAGCCTAGGCTCTGAAGGGGGCCAGTGGTGCCCTCATCAGGTTACTGGCAACAACTGCTGCCTTCCTGCTCCAAGGATCAAACACCCTCCCTCACTGATCGAATTCACAGATGGCTCTGTACCCATAAATGTAAAGTAGCTCTGTATGACTGTGTAAATACTTTGTATTTAATTACTTGTGCATAGTATGGATTCTCCCTGCCCCCCACCCCATGTAAGCTCCTCAAGAGTAGAAGCTATTTCACCTCTGTCTTTGTATTCCCAATGCCTAGAACAGGGCCTTGTACATAAAAGGTACTCAATAAACATTTTAAAATTGAATTGAAATTACAGAACCTATAAATATACAGGAGGCAGCTCTGCTACTGTAATTTCTGGGTTGGTGTCTTTACCCTCTGGTTTCATAATCCTTGAAAGGCCTGTTTGGGTAGCAGTTACACTCATAAGGAGAAGAGAGTTGATGTTTGCCTAAATTATCTGGTTCATTGCTTCATTTCTCCCCTGCAGACTGTCTGTGTGGACACAGCTCAATGTAAATGCAGATAGATGGGTCAGTGGAGATGGGATCAGTGCCCTTAGCACTGATACTGCCTCAAATGGACAGCTTGGGCCAGCCTGCATCTGTTCTGCTCACTGGATAGAGGGAGAGCTATTGAGACATAGCCAGCTAGCCATTTTGAACCACCAAGAGAACCTGAGAAAATAACTATCCATTTAGGTACATCAGTGGCCCCTTTCTACATTGCTTGCCTCTTAACCTCCATAGGTGCATGGCATTTTTGTACAGTAGAGACTGAGTACCCTGCCTCCCATCCCCACCCCCAGGCAGGGAAACCAGAAGTTGCTGTAAACTGGGTCTGAATTTATGGAGTAGGATAGAAGCAGTGGGTACAGAGAAAAAGGGTGAAACTCCAAGAGACATTTACAAGGAAGAAATGAAAAGAGTTGGTGACTGGTTAGATATGGGGGGGTGAAGGAAAGGGAAGCATCAAAGATGACTCCAAGGTTTTAAGCCTGGAGGCAAAATAGTACAGTGGAAAGAATTCTGGGAAATATTGCTGATTTGTAAAAATATATATATATTTTTTTTTGGTGAGGCAATAGGGTGAAGTGACTTGCCCAAGGTCACATAGCTAGTAAGTGTCAAGTATCTGAGGCCAGATTTGAACTCAGGTCTTCCTGAATCCAGGGCCTGTGCTCTATCCACTGCACCACCTAGCTGCCCCTGATTTGTAAAATTAATATAAAGATATAAGAACAAGAGCCATTCCCCCATGGATCAATGGTCAATAGGCAGTTTTCAAAACAAGAAATGCAAGCTATCAACAACCATTTGAAAAATGCTTCAATTCACTAATAGTAAGAGAAATGTAAATCAAAACAACTGGATCAAATTGGGAAAGGTACTCCCTGCTCTGTCATTCTATATTCTTTCTATGCTTTAAGGGAGAGGTGTCAAAACATGTTCCAACTACAACTCTGAGTGTCACTGGAAGCAGATTCAAATGTGATTGGAAAATATTTAACAAAATAAATAAAAATACAATAAAGCATAGATGCTATTACATTTTAAAACTAAATCAATATGTGGCCCACAGGGATCCTCACGTACAATTTAGTGGCCCCTATTTCTATTTGATTTTGATACCACAGCTCTAAGGAAGGAGCTCTTCACCTGGGACCCCCAGACTGAATGCTTTCAGGGAGTCTACAAACTTAGATGGGAAAAATGACATCTTCATTTTAATAGAATTGGCTTCCTCTGTAACCTTATGTATTTTATTCTATGCATTTGAAAACATGATTCTAGGAAGGGGTCTGAAGCCCTCACTTGTCTGCCAAAAGGGTTGACAACAGAAGAAAGTAAAGAACCTCTGCTCTTGGGTTCTTCCCAGCTTTGAAATTCCATGTTCTAAACCCCCATTTCAGCTCTAACCTACTAGGTGCTGCTCTGGACTGGGCATCAAGCATCGTGGAAACAGTGATAGACTTGCAGCCAGCATACTGGGTTCGAATTGATAGTTGCCCTTCTAGCCAAACTAGACTATCAGCCATTTATCCCACCTAATGTTCCATCTCGAGCCTCTAGTGTTCTATTAGGCTGTTCCCCATGCCTGAAATGTACTTTCTGCTCACTTCCATCTCTCAGAATATTTAAAACAAATGTCACTTTCTTCAAGAAGCCCTTCCTAATCTACAAGGTATATGCATGTTTTCTTCCTTCAAAGCCCAGGGCAAGTACCACCACCCTTGTGAAGCCTTCCTTGATTCCCTCAAGTTATAGAGACTCTCTCCTTCCTCACTTAAATTACCTTGAATTAAATTACCTTAAATTTCCTTATTTGTATACATATTGTCTCTCCCCAATAACATGTAAGCTCCTTGAGCACAGGGCTATCTCAATTTTTGTGTTTGTCCCTTGTGTCTTGCACACTATGTTGAATGTAGCAGATGCTTAAGAAACATTTGAGTTGAGTTGAATCCCTAACTCAGATACTTACAAGCTGTGTGACCCTGAGTAAGTATCTATGTTCCCTCATCTGTAAAATGGGCTGGCGATATTTTGCTAAATAGGCAAAATATTAACCTCCCCTTTCTTTATCTAATACAGGAGATGGTTCCTTTCTTCCCTTGTTAAATGAACATTTATTAACCAATTATCATGTTCAAGAAATAGGGACAGAGACTAGAGGCCAAGACTATTGAGAAACACTTGGTAAACCTAGAAGCACGATTCACATACAAACTTTTTCTTTTTTGCTGATACAAAGAAGCAGAGAATAGTGAGCTAACATTTATGTAGCTTCTGCCTTCGTATGCAAAGGAACCTCAGTGGAGCTTTCCAACAACTCTAGGAGGGAAGACTAGCAATATTATTTCCACTTTCCAACTGAGGCTCAAGAGGTTACATGACTTCCTCCAGGTCACACAGTAAGTGGTAGAACTCGGTCTCCCTGAGAGTATTTCCAAGAGTTTTGGCTGGCTAGGGCTTTGGCTCTAAGAGAAGGCCCGCCAGATTGGATTAGCTAAACTACTAAAGGATTTGAAGGGAGGTAGGAAGGGCAGGAGGAGGGGGAACCCAAAGTGAACTGGAGTTACTTATCATGTGAGTTGACCAGAATGGAATTGATGGAGTTAGGGGCATGACATAAAATCCCTGAAGGATTTGGAGTCTCACCTACCCTCATATTTCAAGCTGTATTTCTTCCTTTCCTCACTGACCATTTCCCTGATGAATAGTAATACCAAAGGAAGTGGAAGTCAAGAAGAGAGTCCAAGTGAGGTGAACCTTACCGACTTTGTAGTGCACACAGCCTTCCAAGTCTCCCACAGAGATCCAACCTTGCTTCTTTCCCATCTCAGGGTCATTACGCAAAATCTTGTTTCTCAGCCAGGACAAATAGTACACTCGCAACTTATTCTTCTTTCCTGATGAACACGGAAATACACAAAAGTGAAACAGTGTGTCTTCATCTCCTTTTTCCTCCATTCACTGTATTTAGTACAACTGTTTTCTACTGACTCCAGGCCCTAGGCTTGGGATACTCTTCTTACTCCTCCCCTTTCAATTTTAGAATTCCCAGATACTTTTTTTTGGGGGGGGAAGGTTAAGGCAATTGGGGTTGAATGACTTGCCAGAGTCACACAGCTAGTAAGTGTTACATGTCTGAGGCCAGATTTGAACTCCAGGGCCAGTGCTCTATCCACTACGCCACCTAGCTGCCCCCAGATACTCTTTAAAACAAATCAAATTCTACTTTCTTTAAGAAGTCTTCCCTAAGCCTTCACTCTGAAATGGATCCTGGTTCTTTGTTCCCAATCTCTCTAATGCATTTATTATAGAACAACATAATAATGGGATTTCTCTGTGTCTTATCTCCCCGTTAGACTCTAAGGCCCATGAAGGTAAGGACCAACCATATCTTATCCAATAGAATGTAAACTCCTAGAGGGAAGAGATTGTTCCCTTTTTTCCCCCTGCCTTGCACACAGAGCAGCCTGCTGTGACAGAGAGCCAGCCTAAAAGTGGGAAAGACCTAGGTTCAAGACCGGCTTCTGACATATACCCTAGGAAAGTCATTTCATTACTTTGTGCTTCAGGCTACTCTCCAACACTTGAGGTTTCAAAGCAAGTGTCCCCCTATATTGGTAGAGATAATGACCTCTACTAATGAAATCCTAGGCCCAGTCCCTGGCCCTATTTCTCTGGAGGAGGTATGCACGATGGATTGGAGAGGTGAGAGAAAGTAGAGGCAGGTAGAGTAGTTAAAAAGTTATTACAATCACTTAACCTCTCAGTGCCCCCAAATAATCCTCAATAAAGTACCATAAAGTACAGAGGAATGGAAGGTGTTTCCACTTTAGAGTTTCCAACACTGTTGAAATTAGAGGTCTGGCCTAAGGCAAGTCACTTAATCTTTCAATGCTCTACATAACTCTCTATGATTATAAATTATAGAGAAGGTGCCAACCTGCATTAGTAAAGTTAGTTTCCTCACCTGGAAGTTCCCTATACCAATGAAACCACAGCTGTAGTCTCTATTATTCCTTGAACATGATAATTGGTTAATAAATGTTCATTTAATGAGGGAAGGAAGGAACCATCTCCTGTATTAGATAAAGAAAGGGGTGAAGGTTAATATTTTGCCCATTCAGCAAAATATCCCCAGCACCTAGTTGTTATTGTCCATCCTTCATTCTTGAAGAGGACCAATGACTTTGAGAGGGTGATATCTTGACCTGAGTGCGAACTGGATTTAAGTGAGGCAGAGCTGGGTAAAGCCACCAATCTCACTCTCTTCTCCAGAGTCTTGGGACACAGGGCTTAGCACAGAGCAGGTACTTAGGTGCTAATTGATTGATTCAATGATCTGGAATCAAATGAGTATTTAAGACCCATGGAATTCAAAGGAGAGAACTTCAGGACTTCAGGAGTCTCTGACTTCCTCTGTGTGGGTCATCTCTAGAATGATACAGATTGCAACTCTTCTCAGAGTTGCTCTTGGAAAGTGGCTCTGACCAAAACATGCATTATCCTGTGGCTAACCTGAGAATATGGCTCTCTGAACTTGGCTAGACTAAGGGAGCAGCATATAGCGGTAGAATAGCTGAACTCAGAGTCAGGAAAACCTGTGTTTGGGTCTCACCTCAGATATTTACTAAGTGTGTGACCCAGGGTGAATAACAACCTCTAAGCCTCAGTTTCCTCATCTATAAGATAGAGATAATAATAGTACCTACCTCCTACGGTTGTTTCATTTTGCAAACCTTAAAGCACCAGATAAATGTTAGCTACTATTATTATTAGCCTGGTCCTTGAGACATACAGTCTACCCCTGGACCTTAACTTCAAATTTTTCCAGGTCAAGTTCAGCTGACCCAACCTTTAAGATCTCAGGGTCACTTCCAAGCCATAGTGAAGCAACAAAGAAGACTTTAATAGAGGTCCATTTTTTATCTATTAAACACCCCCCTCCTGCCTTGCCCTTCTTCTATTTTCAGATTCTTGCAATTGATGTAGGCAAGAACTTTAAAAACATGCTGTCCTTATGCCTGGAGGCTAAGCTGTCCAAAAGGGAGGTGGGCGATCTTGGGAGGTAGTGGCTTCTTCCTCACTGGAGGTCTTGAGGCGATTCCTTGGGCTCTACATGGAAACTGTGGTAATATGGTGACCTCCAGTTTGTTTTTGCTTTGATGTCTCTCCCCTTTCCCCTCCCTTTTAAGGCAGATGTTAGGAATATTTCTGTAGCCAACCTTGAAGGTCTCACTTCTGGGATCAATCTGGAACATATTTCCAGAGGAGTCTGGATGGAGTGTCAGGTTTCTGATGGCTACACCCACCCTCAGCCTCTTCTAATGTGGCCAAACTAAACTGTGGGCTTTTGAACCACAGCATGGCTTTCGATTCCACTCTTGGACTGCTCTTATGGTGAGGAAGTTCTTCCTGACATCCAGCCTCACTGGGCCCCTTTGCAACTTCCCCCCATTGCTCTGGGTTCTGCCCTCTGGGGCCAAGGAAAACAAAGCTAATCCCTCTTCCATACGACAGGCCTTCGAGTATTTGAACACAGCTAGCATGGCACCCCTCGGTACTCTCTTTCTAGGCTCAGTGTGCTCAGTTCCTTCAACCATTCTTCATATGACATGACCTTGAGGCCCTTCCCTATTCTGACTATCCTCCTCTGGAGGCTCACCAGCTTCTCAGTGTCCTTCCTAAAACATAGCACCTCAACCGAAAACAAGATTCCAGATGTGGTCTGCAAAGTACAGTACAACCAGCACCTCCCTCATTCTGGACACTATCCCTCTCTCAATGGAGATCGAGATTACACTAGCTTTCTTGGCTTCCATCACACCACTGACTTATATTGACCACAGAGGTCACTAAAATGCCCAGCCCTTTCACAGATGTGGCTCTTTAGCCACACCTCTACTATTTTCTACTTATGAAGCTGATTTTGTTAAGCCAAGATAAGACTTTATATTGATCCTTATTATATTTCATTTTCAACATTTTCAACATTTTCAACATTTTGAACCAATATTCTTGCATGTTTTCATATTCTGTCTTTCAGACATGTTAGTGACTCCTCCCAGCTTTGTGTTACCTGCAAATTTGATAAGCATGCCAAGCCGTTGCTAATAATAAAGAACAGCACAGGGCCAAGCACAAATTCCTGAGGCATTTCACTAAAGACCTTTGAAATGGACATCACACTACTCCTTGGGGTCAGCTATCCATCCCATATGTTCCATCTTTACCACACTAATAGCATGAAGGGATTTATTAAATCCTTTGATAAATTCCAGGTGAACTGTATCCACAACATTCCCCTTATATACCAGACTAATAACTCCATCTTTCTTTTTTTTTGGCTAGGTAATGGGGTTAAGTGACTTGCCCAGGGTCACAGAGCTAGTAAGTGTTATGTGTCTCAGACTGGATTTGAACTCAGGTCCTCCTGAATCCAGGGCCGGTGCTCTATTCACTGTGCCATCTAGCTGCCCCCAATAACTCCATCAAAAAAGGAAATGAGTTTAATCTGGTATGCACTGTTCTTGCTAAAGTCACACTCCTTGTGATCACTGGTTTATAGATATCCACCAGCCATCTTTTTAATAACTTCCTAGAATTTTGCCAGGAACTGAAGTCAAACTCATTGGCCTGTAGTTTAAAGACTCCATTCCCTTCCCTTTTTTGAAAATAGGGACATTTGCCCCTCTCCAATCTTGTCAGACACCTCCTGCTCTGCACAAGCTTATTTTTTTTTTAATGGTCTTTCATATATCCCTGACAGTGGCTTGGCCATCACATCTGCCAGTTCTTTCAGTACCCAAGAATGTAGTTCATTTGGGTCAGATGACTTGAATTCATCCAAGACAGCTAAAGGCTTGGTTACTATCTCCTTACTTAACTTGGGTATCATCTCCATCAATTCCAGGGCAAAGGTCATTTTTTCTTGGCAGAGAAAACAGAAACTGAATAAGAGTTGAGCAGCTTTGCTTTCTTTATACCATCAACTAGCATTGTCCCATCTATTTGAAGCACCTGTCTTATCCTACCTTTCATCTTCCTACTTTCCCCAATATAGCTAAATGATCCTAACCCCTTCCTCTGCCCTTAGCTTTCTTCACTAGTCACAGATGATTTTGAGTTTAGTATTGCTGCCACTACTCTTAAAGGCATAGTCCACATTTGCATTCATCCTCTTGCTATCTGCCCTCACTTTTGTCTTCTGAACATGTCTAAGGTCACACAGTTGGCCTGTGTCTACACATCTGCAGACATGTGGACAAAAAGTAAAAAATGCAACCATACAGAGTAAAATCTCCAAAACATCCAGATGTTTTCCAATATGTTAGAAGTAGTATAGAATAAAAGGCAATGGTCTCTCTATTGTTTTTTTTAGTTTTGTATTGTGAGTTTACAACCTTTGTATATGAACAACAAACTACGAAGAATGAGCATCTGTTCAGATCAAATAAAAATTACAACCAAGTTAATCTGACACGTATTTAACGGTGCATTTAATCATTATTGGACTGCATGGCAATTAAACCTGGAAGCACTTTCCACGAATGACTATAATTAGAATAATTTTTATAGAATCAAGCCTATTTTGTATATTTTTCCTTCTCTTTTGGTCAGATCTCTAGAGTCAATGTTAACAGTCTACCAGGGTACCATATACCAACTAATTATCATCACTGTGACCACACACATTCAAAGACAAAGCTCCCAGATCTTACTTCTCAGAAGCTTATATTCCCTTGCTCATGACAGCTTGATGTCCATGCTCCTTACCCCATACCCCATTTCTCAGGGATTATGGGATCATAGATCTACAGTTGGAAGGGTCCTTAGAGTCAATGATCACAATACTCATTTCACAGATGAGGAAATTGAGGTCCAGGGAGATGAAAGCCTAGGGTCACACAGCTAGTATCCGAGGCAGGATCTGAACTCAGATCTTCCTGACTCCAAATCCAGAGTGCAGTCTGTTACATCATGGTCTTTCCCCATAGTCCAACCCTCTGGCACTTTGGGCAGTTCTTAGATCCTTGTTCCTGTGCCAGCTGCCCTAGGCACTGGAGGGTTTGTGACAGCAGAAGCTTTGGGCCCTGAGAAGCTAGGTCATCTACTGCCATGGAAAAGGGCAGATTTCAAGAAGAATAGCTATGTAATACCAGAACAAGGAAAGGACACAGTGAGATGGGTATCTGTTTGGTTTCTTGGGCACTGTCTACCTTGTCTTGGTGTAGAGGGTTGGAGTGGGGGGGGAGAAACATGGAAGAGAAAAAGAGGACAAGCACTCTCCTTGGTACAGTGGGAAGAGTACTGGTTCTGGAGTTAACAGACCAGAGTTCTAATACTACCTCTGATACTCTGATCTTTAGGAAAGATCTCTTTGGGCAGCAGTTCTCCCTTATAAAACAAGGAGCTTGGTCTAGATGGCCTCTGAAGGCCCTTCTAGCTCCACAATCTCTAGTTCTGAATCAAAATAAAAAACTTAGAGCAAGACTGGAAAGACAATTTAAATAGGAATTCAGACACTCAGATAAACATGGAAGCTGATTAAAAGCTAAGCTTAGTCACAAAAAAAGCTAAGCTTTAAAAGTGTTTTTCTACAAATGTTGTTTTACGTTTGTTTCACTGCCTAAGAGAAGGTTTTTAATACAATTCACAACCTAATTTATGGGTGTAATAGCTTCCCTGGTTTATCAATCAATCAATCAATAAACATTTATGAAGTGCTTACTAGGAGTGAGGCACTGAGGGAAGTGCTGGGATTACAGAGGAAGGCAAAAACAGAATCCCTTCTGGATCATGAACAAACCTGAAATGGTGATCAGCACATTGAGCCCTTCCAGGACATCGATTTGCTGAAATCTGCGTCTACTTATCAGAGAGTAAACTCTTCCTTGGCCACTTCGGTCCAGCAGCCACAGCCCACTCTCTGTTCCTACCAGCAGATTGACACCTGCACATAGAAAACAATATTCTTAGTTAGCTCACACTGCTTCATCAGATTGTCTTGACACTGGATTTCTTCTTGCTATTCCTATTTACCGATACCCTTGCATAGTGGGTTTTTATTTCATTCAGTGTTTCCCAACCACAGGCCTCTAGCAAATTTTTACCAGTTCATAAAATGTTGATTGGCAAAGGTCCTATTTCTTCAAACACCTATCCAGGGGTGGGGAACCTGCAGCCTCAAGGCCACATGTTGCCCTTTAGGTCCTCGAGTGTGGCCCTTTGAATCCAAACTTCATAGAACACATCCCCTTAATAAAACGATTTGTTCTGTAAAACTTGGACTCAATCAAAAGGCCACACTCAAGGACCTAGAAAGCCACATGTGGCCTTGAGGCCACAGGTTCCCCACCACTGACCTATACACTTTGAAAAATGGACCCTATCTATTCTTGTTCCTTCCTGTATCTGACACCTCCCACCACCAGCTCCCAGTCTAAGCTTGTCAGAGTCTAAGCCTCAAAGAGTGAGAAGTAGAAAATGTAGAGACTTTGATCCTGCTCTAGGCTCGACGATGATGAAGATGATGATGATAACTAGCATTTATTTTAAGGTTTGCAGAGCACTTTACAAATATTATCTCATTTTATCCTCACAACAAATCTGCAAGGTAGATGCTATTATTATCCTAATTTTCTGGATGAGAAAACTGGGCAGACAGAGGTTAAGTGACTTGCCCAGAGTCATACAACTAGTAAATGGCTGAGGGTGGATTTGAACTCAGGCCTTCCTGACTCCAGTGTGCTCACCCACTGTGCTAACAGAGCAGGTAAGTTTTTGGAAACTGTCCGTCACATTTTGTAACTCTGACCATGGAATCTACGAACAACTACAGAAGTTACTTACATGCCTCTGAAAATACATCTGAATATTTTTATTGGAAGTCATTTAGGCTCAGAAAGAGAACTTATGATACCCTTTATCGAAATCTGTCAGCTAATGGCTTTCATATTTTTAGAATATTTCTCTATTTAAAAAAGAACTAATACTAAGCTACTTTTTCCTTGGGGAAAGACAACAACAACAACAATAACACCCCAGTACCAAGTGCCTATGAAATCAGTTTCCTGCTGACATTTCTTTAGGCTCCAATCTGACACATGGACAAGTTCTATTGATCCTTCTATTTATCCTCTAAAGGCAAGATAAAAATATTAAAATGAAAAGTGAAACTAAAGTAGTTAAAATGAGATTATTTTGAGAGGCAATGAAGTGTAATAGAAACTGGATTGGCAAAGTAGATTAAAATTGGAAAGTGGTACTGGATTTGGAGTTAGAAGACTAAATTTTGAGGCCAGATACACTTTTAAGTAGATGCACAACCCTGAGCAAGTGATTTAAGTCACTTGATCTCTATGACTCAGTTTTCTCATCTGTAGAATGAAGATAATCAAGTAGAAAAAGGAGGAGGCAGAGATGAGCCTTGGTGGAGAAGCACTGAGACAATATTGGGGAGTCCCCAATGTTGGTGATTAAGGGACAATTACTAGGGCCCCGGGAAAGAAGCTATGGTGCAAATTGTGAATGGAGAGAATCAGCAAGTTGAGTGATAATCAAGCTCGGGTTCAATAGGTAAGCAAATTTGAAGGCCAGGAAATAAGGAAAAAAGGAGTTCGTGGCATTGGTCTAAAATTGGCAAGACAGCAGACAACATGGGAGGACCCAATGCAAAGGGGAATAGTGGATGTTAGGAAAAGGATGGTTTGTCTCATCGCCCCTCCTTACTCCACTGTTCTGGTCACTTGAGATCACAAAAGTGAGGGCTCTGGGCATGGAAGAACTGATGATTCTATTCTGAGCAGCAGTTATCAGATACCAGCTGGCTCTCCCTAGCCATGGAGACAAGAGTAGTTTTTTCTAGCTCATCTTCCCATTCTTGTCTGCCATTCCTTCAGGTCTGGATTAATGGCATGATTAGGAAATTAGAGGGATGGGGAATGGATGGATGGATGGATGGATGGATGGATAGATGGATGGATGGATGGGGAGAATGAGTTGATTTTTTACTATTTACACACAAAGAGGCATATATTTTTGGTTTGAAGTTATAAAAATGAAAATTGATGCTCTTCAATTGGGAAATGGCTAAATGCATTTTGGTACATTAATGCAATGATACATCACAGTGCCCCATAAGAATTGATGAATATGAAGAATACAGAGAAGTATGGGAAATTTTACATGAATTGATACAGAGTAAGCAACGTCAGAAAAACAATGTGTACCAAAAACTCCAACAATGTAAACAGAAACAACAGCAAGAAAGGAAAGCGAATGCTGTATAACTATAATGATGGAGCTTGGCCCTAGAGAAGAGTTGGGAAAATGCAGCTCTCTCTCTCTCTCTTCTTTGCAGAGGTAGGGACCTAGGGGTGTGCCACATTGTATATATTGTAAAAAAAAAAAAAAAGGTTGGTTTTGCTGGACTGGTTCCCCACCCTTTCTTTTTTATTCTTTGTGGATATACTCAGAAATGATGGAGACGTAAAAACAAAATACTCTAAAAATATGTATACTTCTAAATGAGTACCAAGGTCACTGAAATCATCAGACATCCAATGTACCTATTTAGACAATTATTTCTGGCTGATTTGGTCACTGTCAACAAATGTTCTTTGACTGACAGAGACAATTAGGAACAAATGACTTCATTCTCTAATTTCCACTGGGTTGGAGCCCTTCATAAAGGAAGGGACTCAGTTTGTACAAGCTCAAAGAGGACCAGCTCACCCCACAAAGCTGCACAGAGAACCTCGGAGCTGAACTTCTTTTTGTACTTGCGGATTTCGGGGCTGTCACTCTGTGGGCGGGCATTGATGGGATTGACATTGACAACAGAGGCTTTCCTCTTTCCTGAATTCCCACGAAATTCATATTTCTCTTCATCTGATAGGAAAAAAAGGAAGAGGAAGAAGCTGTTAAAGGTGTTGGTCATCCATCTAGACAAAGACTAATTCAATTCTATAAAGTAAGTAGGAATCAATCCCCATTATTTGAATTTCTATTTAATATTTCTACTGGGCTAGAACCAAGTAGCATATTTTGTGTAATTATAACTTCAAAGAGGAAACTTTGAATACATGTTCAGGGGATAAATTCTTTGCCCTAATCAGGACCTAACTGTATGTGCAAATGACATAGGCCATACTCTCCATGAGCAGAGAGAAAAAAGTACACGTCAAGATATGGTGAGTATGGAGAGAGATAACTTGAGGCAGGGGATATCAGGGAAGGTAACAAGGAGGAGGTGACACCTGGGCTGGGCCAGGAGGGGAGTAGAGGAGGGGAAAGGAAGACCACAACAGGTGGAAATATGGGGGGTGGGGAGGGTAAGAGGAAACAAGTCTTTTCCAAGCATGGAGAATGATGAAGTCAAAGGCTCAAGGACCATAGAGAACAAGTCAAGAAGCTATTTTAAGATATTGTGTTCAGTATGCAATGCCCATCCTTAGCCACAAGTGAAGCCATGGCCCATCAATCAATCAGTGAACAAGTGTCCACTGCTTAAGCACCTACCCTGAACCAGGCCCTGTACTAGGTATTGGGGATACAGAAATAAAAATGAAATTATGTTCCTGTCCTTAAGAAGCTTACATCCAAATGAAAATGGAAAAATTCAGGCTTGTAACTGAGTTTTTCTGTTATGGGACAGATGTTTGGTTTCATGTATCTCTGTTCCCCCCCACACCTCTATCCTACCACAAAACACACACACACAGAAACAGATATACCAATCTGACTTTATACATCACTTGAAAATTAAGATTCCATAATTCCCTTAAATACCACCACAACTGGAGAATGTTATGGTACATTTAATAATTTTTTAAATTTTATTTTCAGTTCCACGTTATCTCCCTCCCTTTACTCCTCCCCCACTGGGAAAGCAAGAAATATGATACCCATTCTACATATGAAGTCATGAAAAACACATTTCCACATTAGCCATATTGTGAGAAAAAAAGCAAGAAAAATAAAGTTAAAAAAGAAAACAAACATGCTTCAATTTGCACTCAAGAATTCACTGGGTCTCTCTTTGGAGGTTGATTGCACTTTTCATCATAGGTCCTTTGGAATTGTCTTAGATCATTGTATTGATCAGAGTAGGTAAGTCTTTCACAGTTGATCATTGTTAAAATATTGTTGTTATTATAGTATGTTTACTAACGAATGACTACAATGAGAAGCAGTGGGGTAGAGTTGGTAGGTCTTGGAGTCTAGAGAGACCAAGATTCAAGTCCCACTTCTGACACATATTGGCATTTAACCTCTTTGGGCCCCTGGACACCTCTAACTTTCTAAGTTATAGAAGAGGTATTGATCTGAACCTGATATCTATGAAATCACAGGTATGGCCAACTCCCTGTTCCTCCCTCCCCACCCACCCCCAAACCACAAAGGCTGAAATATATCTTCGATCATAGCAGGCATACTTACAGGAGCCAAAGAAACGTCTTGAGGGGCTGGACGGAGGAGTGAGCTGGAGGAGTTTGGGATCGAAAAATGAGGTGAATGATGAGGTGGAAGAGGAGATGCTTTTGGATGACTTGTTTTTAGTACTTGCAACCTAGGATTCAAAGCAAGACCCATTTTGATTAGGAGGTGACAGTTAGAAGGAGGCAGTCCTCTCAGCTTGAGACGCACATAGCTAGAGGAATATAAGCTTTCAGCATTTGTAGTTTGACCTACCCTTCGAACCTGGAGCTGCATGCAGTGAGAGACTCTCTAGCCCTCTGGCTGGGGAGCATCAAGTCCTTAGAGCATGCATTTGCATCTAACAGAGCTAACAGTGGGGAAAAGGAATATACTAATTCTGCAGCCTGAACATGCAGCCCTAACATTGACTTATAGAAAAAGAAGTCCTGGGTGAATAGGGTGGTGGTGGGAGGGGGGAAGTAAGAGGAAGAATCCAAGATAGAGATGATGGGAAATTTGTACAAGATTTTGTACTTGGCATCAACTCTCAGTAGGGGGCACTGTGTTGGGTTGTCCTAATGCTGTTTGGTTTCATGATGGCTACCTACCCCTAAAGTGTCCCAAGGCATGTCTTGTTTTAAAAATGAAAGAAAACAAAAGAAAACCAAAATCAGTAATGGATGCCTTTAGGAATTTCATAATGTGCCTTGAGATAAATGGAGCCATGGGTGGAAATGTGGTATAGTGGAAAGAGTAATGGATTTGAAGTCAGTGGGTCTAGATCCCAGCTTTGCCACTAACTATGTGTGTGACCTCAAGCAAGTCACTTAACTTCTCTAGGTATCAATTTTCTATGTGCAAAATGAGTTGGTTGGCCTACTGGCCTCTAAAGGTCCCTTCTAGGTCTAGACCTAGGATCCTATGTGTGACCCTGGACAAGTCCCTTCCCCTCCCCGGGCCTTAGTTTCCTTCTCTGTAAAATGAGGGGTTGCCCTGGATGGCCTCTGAGGTCTCTGCTAGCTCTAAATCTAGATTGTATCACCTTGGACAAGTCTCTTCCTGTCCCTGGGCCTTGGTGTACAGTGAGGAGGTTGGGCTAGGTGGCCTCCAAGGTTCTTCCCAGATCTAGTTCTATGATTCCATGACCCTGAGATGTTCCAAAGCCAGCACTGTGATTCCCTGTTTTAAAAATCACATATCCTTACTCATTCTGCTCTGCCATGAACAAATGTTCCCTGGAATGGTCAGTCACTGTAGAAAGGGGTTGACTGGCTAGGCAATAGTTACTTAGAGACTGGTGATTTCTTTGCTTATAGGGATCTCACTAGTCAGGAAACTCCCTCTACCAGTGCAGGTTGGGATGTTCTCTGCAATTTCTTAGAGAGTGGACTAACATCCTGAGAAGTTAAGTGACTTGTCCAGGGTCCTTCAGCCAGTACATATCAGAGGCATGACTTGAGAGAATAATAATGCCCTTCATGTGAACAACACTACAAGGCCACTGAGTGCTTGCTGTGACAAACCTATTCTCCTACCAGTAGCTCCTATCTCACAGGGTTGCTGTGCAGTTCAAATCAGTTAATGTACATAAAGCACTTTCCAAGCTTCAAAGCCCCAGACAAGCTTCAGTTATGATAATATTAACATAATACAGGCATTGGCAGAAGGGATTTGAGCATGCTCAGGGCGCCATGGCTTCAATGGCACAAGTACTCCTCCTGTAGATTCCGAGAGCCCTCTGTGACTTTGTGAATTGCTGTGCTGAGCTGCTCTGTCAACCAGGCCCATGTGTGAAACCTTCCCAGAGCTTCTGAGGAGCTGGGGTCGCTTCCACATCATGATGAAGCATCAGAAGAGGAAGACTTCAGATACTAAAAACACTGTGGCCCTTTTGGAAAACCGATTCTAGGTGGGCTGGCGTCAGATACAATTTGTAAGGTTCAAGTCAAATAAATACCTGATGGAAGGAGCCAAGAATGCACTCTATCAAAATGGACAGAAAATAGTCAGAGAAGTTTTCTGTTTAAGTAGAACCAATCATGAAGGAGCTTTCAAGCTGAAATAGAGACATCCTACGTACCCTACATAGTACAAGGATGCAGCAGTGTCAGAGTAAACATGATACAGGCCTCGTAAATGATACAGAATGCCAGAAAGGTAAACTAAGGCACTTCCCTAATTCTAAGCAGGGCAAACCAGACCACCTGTGGCTGTTGTGGGACATTACTGGCAAACTAAGGAAAGGTGCCCAGGGGAGCTTTTGAGGCCAAACTAGCTTGAAGTCCTGGAAAATACTACCAGCCCCAGGAGGGATTTACTTCCAAGATGGGATTCAGGGTGAGTTAAATTGGCTAAGTCTAATAAAAGTCTGGTAAGAAGAGATTAGATTAAGCTATGATTGCTGAGAGCTGAAGATCATCAAAAGAGTACAGAATCATACTTGAGTATTTTTTAAAAGTTTCCTCAAAAAAAGTTTCCTCTATAAAATGATCTACTATGCTACCTCCTATTTGATACTTTGGGCTTTTAAAGTAGTTTTATTTTGGGGGAGGAGAGCCAAAAAGTATGCTGATCTCTTTAGTTAAGTGATCTTAACTTAAGTCTAAGTTAAGATAAATGCATCCTTTGGTCCTCTCAAGGCTCAGTTCAAGTGCCACTTCTTCCAGGAGACTTTCCCTGATGACCCCCATGGGTACTCCCCCCTGCCCAACTTACTTTGGATGTTGTTTGTCTCTGCTTATATGTTTATGGGGTGTTTGTTCCACGTGGTTTGAAAGGTCCTCGAGGGCTGGAATGATTTCATTTTTTGACTTGCATCCCCAGCACCTGGCACAGAGCTGGTGCTTAATAAATGCTTGTCAACTGGAATTGACTACCTCTGGCTGGAGAGGCAGCATGGCATCATGGGTGGAGAGCTGGCCTTCGAGTCAGGAGAGACCTGGGTTCAGGTCCCTCCTCTGACACATATTGGCCATGTGACCCTCAATGAGTAACTGCAGGCAACTCTGAAGATTCTAAGCAGCAGTGCAGGTGCCCATCTGCACTGGGACAGGGGATTCCTCACCTGGAGCACCCTCTGTTGATGAAATCACAATGCATAATCTCTAGCTGAAGCCTTCAAGTTAGGACAATGCAAAAAAGGCATCTGGTGCCATCAGGTGGGAGGATACCTAGTTGTAGATTCAGTTCTGTTTTCAAGAATGTATTTCTTGAAAGTTGAATCTGTAAACCTTACCATACGTGAGGATGACAGTAATGTCACGTTTGACCAAATGCTTCTTTTTGATTGACCATCTTCATAACAGCAACAAAAAACCTAAAGAGCAAAACCACATTTTTGTGGAGGGGGAATTCATCTAGGCCATAAAATATTTTATCTGGGGATGCTGATCAAATGTCTTTGGGGAGAAGTGCAGGTTTTAACTTTAAGTAAAAAGAAAACTGGAACTGCCCAAGGTGATAGCTGGGCCCCAGTAGGAAAGGGTGACCCAGGCCTGGCCTGTGTTTCCATCTTTCTCTCTCCCTCCCTTTTCCCTGTCCTTGGCTCTTCTCAGTTTATGGAGCTACTCTTCCATCTATCCCACAGTAGTTGTCTTTTTGAACCTTTTACTCATGCTTCTTCCACTAGAAGGGATTTCCCACCTATGAGATGAAATCCTTATGTTTATTTGCAGCCATTTGGTAGAGGCCTTGAGCCACTTCTAATGCTCATAAGCCTAGCTTTCAGTGGAGCATGTGGGCCTGGGAGAATATGGTTCAGTTGGTCTGGGGTCACTGAGCATTTCCATGTTAATTACAGCTATTACTGATTTTATGAGATGATTGATTTGTATATAGAAGGGGCACTGGGCTGGGACCTAGGAGACCTAAATTCACATACCACTTGTGTCATCTACAAGCCATATGGCCATGGCTGAGTTTTTCAGATGATAAGGCCTGGGCCCAGGAGTTGTGCCGCAGAGCAAATGAGAGATTGGTGGGAAAGTGCTCAAGGACATGAAAAGGGCTGTGTGAATTTCAGATGGTAGATCACCACTCTTTTCTCCTGTCTCTTTGTATTGGGGAAATCTCCAGGGCTTTTAGAGCAATTTTTTTCAATTGACCTGTTGGTCAATGAAAGGCAGTTCAATCAGTCTAGGCCTTGGCTGAAGATGAATTTGTCATTTCTCACCTGGTGCTGTGGTACATGATCCTTTAGAATTTCCTTTCTCAATTCCTCATTACAGCATCATAAACCACATCACCAAGTGAGAAGTGACAAATTTGAGATGGTTGAACTAGATATGGCCCCATTTTAGAAAGAAGGAAACCGAAGACCAGGAAGATGGGAGAGGAAGTGATTTGCTCAAGGTAACTGGATTATTATAGCTGGAGGCAGTGTTGATTAATGAAATGATTGCTGAGTTTGTGGGTCACTGGACCTGAGTTTGAATCCCAGCTCTGCTGTTTATTAACTTGTGACCTTGGGCAAGTCATTTAACCTCTCTGGGCCTCAGTTTCCCCATCAGTAAAATGAGGGGTTGGGCGAGATGATCTCTAAGGTCTCTTGTTGCTCTTTATCTATGATTGTGTGAACTATACGAGAAGGATGTCTGTGCCCATGCCAGCGTGAGGCAATTGCCACCAGGTACAAGTGATAAGGCCCAGTCACACACCCTTTGTCAGGGAAAAGAAAACAAGAGACAGACAGGTCCTAACATCTCCTTCATTTAGGCAAAGGACTCTTAGCACAATCAGGAAGGCAGCAGCTATCACCAAATAGCCTGAGAGAGGGTCTCAACCTCTCTCTCCCTTGGAGGCTGCCTGTAGCAAGCTTATAAAAGCAGAACTAGCTCAGGCTATTTGGCTGGTGTTTCTAAGCAGGCTCCAACACTACAGAGTTGACTGACTTATTGGAAGGAAGAGCAGGGGAGTAAGGTGAACTGACTGTGTGGCACTGTGTGTAGCTGCCTGTGTGAAGCTCTGTAGTCTCGTTACCTCTGCCATTTTTTCCTGTGGGATCCTCACTTTCTCAGGAAAACTCGAAAAAGCTCTCTACACTCACTTCCTCTCCTCTCACTCTCTTTTAAACCTTCCATAGTCTGACTTCTGGCCTCATCATTCAACTAAAACTACTCTCTCCAAAGTCATCAATGATTTCTCAGTTGCAAAATCTAATGGTCTGTGTTTGATTCTCATCCTTGATCCCTCTGTAGCACCTGAAACTGTTGGCCACCTTTTCCTCCTGGATTCTCTCTCCTCTCTAGGTTTTCATGACACTGTTCTCTCCTGGTTCTCCTCCTACCTATCTGACTGTTTCTTCTTAGTCTCCTTTGCTGATACTCCAACCATATTGTGTCCCTTCACTGTGAGGTATTCTCCCAGGCTCTATCCAAGATACCCTTCTCTTATCTCTCTACTCTCACTTGGTAACCTCATCAGCTCTGAACTGGACTTCCAACAGGTATCTCAAACTCAATATCTCCCAAACCAAAACCCATTACCTTTCCTCTCAAACCTTTCCTTTTTCCAATCTTTCCTATAGCTGTCAAGGGTGCCATTGGAACAAGACTTCTGTGTTCTCCTTGACTCCTTACTCTCACTCACTCTACATATCCAATCAGCTGCCAAATCTTGTCATTTCTACCTCTCCAATATGTCCCCTAATTTCCAATCACATCACCACCACCTTAATTTAGGCCCTTATCACCTCCTACCTAGACTATTGGAATAGCCTCCTATTTGGTCTCCCAACTTCAGGTCTCCCTTCCTCTAATCTGTCTTCATACAGCTGCCAAAGTGATATTCCTAAAGCACAGGTCTGATCCTGTCCCACACCTACTCCTACTCAACAAATTCCTATGGCTTCCTATTACCTCTAGGATCAACTATAAGCTACTCTGACCTTTAAATCTCTTTACAACCTGACCCATTCCTACCTTTTCAGTCTTTGTACATATTATTCCCCTCCATATGCTCTTTGATTTAATCACACTGGCCTATTTGCTGCTGCATACACAATTTTCCATCTCTGTATCTATGCAGTGGCCCTCATGACCAGAATGTACCTCCTCCTTCCATCTACTTCTTAGAAGATCTAGCTTCCTTTAAGACTTAGCTCAAGCTTTATCAACTACTTGAAGCCTTTTCTGCTGCCTCCAGCTACTAGTGCTTCCCCCAAAAAACTTGCTTGCATATATTATGTATACACTTGTCACCCCACTAGACTGTAAGCTAATTGAGGGAAGAGATACTGACTTTTGTCTTTGTATTCCCAGCACTTAGCACAGTACCTGGCCCGGGGTAAGCACATCATAGATCTTTACTGATTGACTCATTTCCCTGTCTCAGATATATCCTTGGGGAGAATCTGTACAGTGGGGTTTGTACTACAAAGCATAGGAGAACTTAGCCACAGCATGCACCAGAAGGCTAAGGCAGCATTGACCTTTTGTCATCAATGGCTGCTTCCTTGAAAACACCTTTGAACCCTTCCTTATTCTCTAGCGTGTGACTATGCCAGAGGTTGTAGGATCCTGATAGATGGTACTGACACATACACATTTAGATTAAGATCTTTCTCCCTCCCCGCAAAACAAACAAACAAAAAAACCCCTACCTTTAAGGATATCACAAATGCTACACTGAATTGGGTTACTGATCAGTCAGCCTAGAATTTGTCTCTGATACTGACACAGAAGAACATGAACCTCAAAAAAGTTGGGAAATGTTTAGGGAGTGCTCCTCTTTGCCCTGTAATGACATGCTCTGGATCGATGGAGTCATGTAAACCCTCCTTGACCCCATTTATTTTCAGCAAACAGTTTTTCAACTGTAAAAGCATCTTTTCAAATATGTTTTAATTAAAACCGAATGTATCTGTAGACATAGCCTCAAACATGTGATTCAGTGAGGAAGAAAAGCAAGCCAAGAGATGGGGTTTTGTCCCTGAAAGCATGGAGGAGCCAAGGGAATTGCAACAGGGAAGGTATAATTTCCCCAGCTAATATTAAAAGTGTTCACGGCATTCAGGGGAACTGCTGTCCTCCTGTTGGGAAGGGCTGTTGATCACATACAAACGGAAATTTACAATGACTAAGAACTCATTTTCACCCCTTCTCAAACAGTTAGTTTTACCTTTGATTCAACTCCTCTGCTTTTGGCTTTCCTCTCTGGTCCCTTTGGGGCCCTTGTCCTTGGGAAATCCAATCCTCCATTGCTTAAGTGGTGCCTGGTAACAAACTCCAATTAATGAAAAGAAGAAACCCAGCAACAAACACATCTGGAAAGAAGCTCACTAAATAGCACTGGGGTGCGACTTAACAAGGCCCAGCTATGCTGCTTCAGTGTGTACACTTTGATATTAGCCTAGAGGGAGACCAGAGACAAGACAAATTTCTTAGAACTCACAACACCCACGGTTTCGAATGCTTAGGTATTCGTGTTCCCAGCAGCTGCTTAAAAAAATAAACCAGAAAAAAAAAAACCCAAACCAACAATTCCCAACTAAATGAAGGAGACCCCTGTCAATGTTGGGCCAGAATCAGCCCATAGACACCCAATGCCATAGGGAGATGGAGCTAGTATTCCCTTTTGGGACTGGAATGTATTTGCTCTGTAGCAAATATCATCATTTCCCATAAATGAAAGGCCCTTTCACGTATTGTCCACTTTGCATGAGGGACCCAGTTCCTATTTTAAGCAGTGCAGCTGAGTTGGCCTTCTTTCCTCCTACTTAACTGATAGTATGCTAACCCATCCACTTTTCCTACCTCACAGGATTTAGAGCTGGGAGGGACCTTAGCAATTTGAGCCTTTTTACCCTTAGATTTGCAATAATCCTGTTGCTTTAGTATCTATTTCCAAGGTGGTAATAATGAGAATATATAACTGTGCCATCACACAAAAAAGCTGCTGTTGAATGATAAAGTAAATGGGAAATGCTGGTCTAGAATATATGTGCCACACTTTGTATAATACCTAGATTTCTTCTTGATTTCACATAAACTGTAGCTGGTGATTCTTTTTGTAATGGGATCACAATTGATCTTTTATATGAATTTAGATATATTGGCTTTGCTTAAAGTGAGGTGCACATATGGAGCAAATCATGGTAGAGTTTGTCAGTCTATATTAGCCTATACCTTCAAAAATCTATTTCTCATGTACCACCCTCCCTTCTTTGCTGAAGGAGGGGATAGAGGAGTGAGGAGATGGGTATGGAAGACTGCATTATATCATCACACTTTGTTGATGGCTTGGTTAGTTTGACCGCAATTTTTTTTTTGCCCCTACCTCTTTCAAAAAGAATGCCTGTTTTATATATAAGGCAAAAGTTTTAAACTCTTTTTTGATATCCTGGATCCCTTTGGGCAGTGTGTGGTGGAGTCTATGGATCCTCTTCTCAGAATAAAAATTTTAGACACAGAAAATAAAATACATAGGATTATAAAGGAAAGCAATCTAGTTTTGAACTTTGTTAAAAAGACTTATTCTAAGAGATGGGAGCAGGGAGGGAAGGGAAGGGATGTATCAGAAATAATGATGATGTAAAAACAAAATATATCAATAAAAATTTTAAAAATATGAAATTTATTTCTCTACATGCCTCCCCCCTCTTTTATAAGTTTTCCTGAGAAATCTCAGAAAAGGAAGAGAGAAAAACTGCAAAAGAAGATCTGAGTCCAGATCCCATCCATGTCACTTACTAGCTATATGACCATGAACAATTTTCTGGGATAACAATCCCTGTCCTACTAAGCAACGAGGGGGTCATGAGGAGGAGTAGATAAGAACATTTGTGCAAAAGCTCTTGAGGACCTAAAAAGGCCTTTGTAAATTTCAGGTGAATCAGAATGAATTAGCAACAGTGGAGGATTTCTTTACAAATATGTGAGTGTGTATGTACAAATGTGTGTGTGTGTGTGTGTGTGTAATTTACATGAACAAATCTAGTGTTAATGATTTTCTAAAAAGAGACTTTCAATGGTTTCTAATGTTCTTTTAAAATATTTTAAATTCCAATGGCCATGAACAAATATAAATATGAAAATACTGTGTGTTTAGAGTAAAAGAAGAGGGCCAGTATATGCTCCAGAGAGCTGGTGATGTGTCCAGAGCACTAAGTTGACAAATGCTGAAAGCAAGGCAGACAAACAGGGGAACAGGGCAGGCCCAGCACCGCGTGGAACCCCAAGAGGGGCCCTGTGGGCATATCCCGAGCTCCAGAAATATCTAGTGGTGACAGTAAATTTTGCAATTAACTTGTCTGCAGCAAAATGAGAACTTCTGTTCATGAATATGGGGGATTTGTTTTCCAAACTGAAAATAGCACCTTTTTCTTGCTGCTGTATTCATTTCAGAGAACCACAGTGTACAGGTTGTGAGCTGCCACGTCTTCTCGATCCTCAAGTCTTTTAAGACTTCAGAGTACAAATTAGCAGGTAAAAGTGGCTCTTATACAAACATCGGGATAGGAAGGATGTGGAATAAAGTTGGTAGGGCCAATCTTGCTAGTACTAGTACACTAAAAATGCCCCATTTTTCTTCTACTGCGCCTTCTGCTCACACCTCAGGGACTCATTCCATCATGTTCAGGAGCATGTGATTACTATACTCAGGGTGTGGGTCCCCCTAAGGATGGTAAGTAAGGTGCAGTTTTAGACTTAATGATTCCTGCCCAAGTGAATACTGCCTCAAGTAGCTTGCTCTCCAAATCTCAACCTTGGTCAAAATGGTTCCTGGCAAGGAATCCATAAGTAGAGCAATACTTGTTCCCCAATCCTGTGGCAAAGATAGAAGTTAAGGTTCCTGGCTGGCTGTGCTTGTGCAAGAAAAGGCACCCCATATCAAATAGTTGAAAGATTGGGCAATCTGCCAATTGAGAAAAATGGCCCCAGAAAATGGACAGGGCCCTGCAAGGATAATACACTGCAACTACCTATTGCTCATTGGTTGGACTCTGTGGTAGCTAGAGGGAAAACAGATCATCCATCATTTAGAGATGGATTGTGAGAGCTGGATGATGGCTCCTGTAGAGAGGGTTAAGCCAGTGATTCATGTGAAGAGGAAAATACCTGTTGGTATGCTTCTGCTGTCATTTCTTACGTGGGGAAAGTCTACTTTCAGACCTTTGGTTTCTGGTTTGTGTTCAGAATAGCAAACAGAAGCCAGAGGGAAGCTGGGAACTGTCTTCTCAAATCACCTGAGCAAATGCAGGTAGTGTGCCATGTGTTTTTGCTGCAAGTGACTATTAACTAGTATTTGTGGAGTTGGGGGGAAAGGTAGAAGGGAAAAACTCACACCATATTACACTCTGCTGGACCCTTGCTACCCTCTGGAGGCAGGTACAAGGGAAAAAGCAAAGAGAGAGTCTTGAAGAGAACTCAGGACCTAGGGAGTGAGCTCAGCTTTGTCAGCTTGCCATAGAGTATGACTCCCCTAACAAGAGTTCATCATTTTGAGACCCTATCAATTGATCATCTTGAGTCCCCTGTGTTCTAGTAAGATGCCAGTGGGCATACCTAACTTTTGGGGAAGGTGTCCCTCAGATGCCTTTGAACAAGCACTCATGCCCTGTAATCTCATCAAGCTGAACTGGGGAACTGATCACATTGTTAAGAGACTGTTAAGAGTTAAGATAAAAAAAAAAGTTAAGATCAACAACCCCCCCTACATTATTTTATTTTATCTTATTTTTGGCTAGGCAATGGGGTTAAGTGACTTGCCCAGGGTCACACAGCTAGTAAGTGTCTGAGGCTGGATTTGAACTCAGGTCTTCTTGACTCCAGGGATGGTGCCCTATCCACTGAGCTACCTACCTGTCTCTTTTTAAATACTATAATATATACTATGTGTTTAATATTGGTTGCTTATGGGGAGAGATTCTTACATAGAAAAAAATGGGCCCTGAGCACTAACTTGAGTAAATACAAACCCAACGTAAGGTAAGCAATTTATCATAGTATGACCACAGAAGAAAGTGTAGAGTTGAGGTAGCTCAACCACCTATCTGATGTAGAAAGGGCATTTATAGGCACTACTTGAATACTTCAAATGACAGGAAACTTACTGTCTACTAAAATAGAATATGCCTATTTAGCCAATTCTGATTGCTAGGAATTTGGTCTTTACATTGAACTGAAACCTGATTTCCTGTCATTTTCACTCCTTGTGTCTGGTTCAGCACTCTTATGCAAATCATAATGCCTCATTCCTTTTCATGACAGCCCTTCAAATATTTGAGGACAGTTGTGGGGAACAGTGGTATGAAAAGAGCACTGAACGTCGAGTCAGAAAATCTGGATTCCCATTTCAGCTCCGTGACTTGCTAGCAGCATCTAACTTCAGACAAGTCATATCACCTTTGGGGGATTTCTCTTAGATAATCTCTAAGGTACATCCCAGCTCCAAATCCTTATAGTTGTCCCTCCTAGCTCTTCTCTCTTCAGGCTAAACAGTCCCAACTTCATCAAAATGATCCCCTCCCTACGCTGATTGCCGTCTTGCATTTTAGCTTCCTAGAATGCCTCATAAAAGTGTGGCCCTTCAAAGTATTCATAATGACTTTACTGAGCAGAGTAGTTCAAGGCTATTTGGAATGGAACTATTCTGACTGAGGACATCCTAGGACATCCTGAATACATGCATTCATACGGGCCAATGCCAATACTGTCAGAAGAAAGAGAAGAGGCACACATCTGAAATCTAGAGTCAAACTGCAAATGTGCACAAGTCATATACAATAAGCAGAGCTCAAAGCTTCTGTTAGTGCATCACTGGCCAGTCGGTTAGTCTCTACTACTGTTTGTCCTCTCCTGTTAGGATGCAGATAATATTGGAAAGCAAAAGAACCAACCTTGAGTAATAGTATTCTTCCTCGTCACTGCTAACAATCTCATCACTGGAGGATGAAAATTCGGAGGCTTTTAAGAACAGTTTGATATTATCTCTTCCCCTAAGGAAACCAGGAACCTGTGAGAACAAGGAAAATCACTGAAGTTGCTCTTTGCTTCAGGGTGGGAAAGATTGTACAGGCTTTAAAAGTCCATTCCAAATATTTCCCACTCAAATGTAAATTCCACCTCCCTGGACAGAGTCAATATTTGACCGAGGATGAAATACCCAAACATCAATGTTAAGGCAAGTTTACATGTCCCCAAATGGAGGGAGCCATCATTTATTCAGTCATTTTGTGCCTTGTGGCCCTCCTGGAAAGGAAGGCTGTCTGCACAGGGTATTCAAGGCAGTCAAGCAGATGGGAAGCAATAGGACATAATGGAAGGAGAACTGGATGGAGGGCAGGATATTAGTCCCAGCTCTGCTGATCACTCACCAAGACGCTTTGGGCAAGTCCCTTCCCCTCCTGGGCCTCAGTTTCCTCCCTGTAAAATGAGAGGACTGGACTAACTGGCCTCTGAGGTCCCTTCCAGCTCTAGAGCTAGGATCCAATAAGTGACCTTGAGCAAGTCCCTCGCCCTCCCTAGGCCTCAGTTTCCTCCTTTGTAAAATGAAGGGGTTAGACTAGATAGTCTCTGAGGTCCCTTCCAGCTCTAGAGCTCAGATCCACTGAGTGATCTTGGGCCAATCATTTAACCTCTTGGGCCTTCAATTTCTCCATCTGTAAAAAATAAGAGTGTTGGATGAAGGGCCTCTGAGATCCCATCAAGCTCTAGATCTGGAGTCCTATGACCAGATGACTTCTAACTTTCCTTCAAACTCTAGATCTAAGGTGCCTTCCAACTGCTCTTTCTCACTGAAGTGAATTATGGTGATTCGTCTGGACTAACATAGCTAACTAGGTACTTTGGGAGGGGCCTTATACACAGCCCCATTTGACTTTCTGTTTGGCTCCCAGACAAAGTGAACTCAAAACCTTCATCTGAGGTCCAGGAATGGCTGTCTCTCTTAGAGATTTCCCCTCTCTAGTTTTGCCACATTGCAGGTTGCATCCAGTGACATGAAGGGGTATCCTAAATATCTCAAAAAAGTTCTCCAAAAAAAATCCCTTTAGGTTGAAAAATAAATATATGCCCCACTGCACTTTCTGGGCCCAGGAGAGGCTGTTGCAAAAACAAACCAAAAATAATAGGGTGTCACAACTCTCCAAAGATCGGATAACCTTGGATTTATAGAAGTAAAGGTCCATTTAATGGTTTGTAAGTATCTAACTTTTTCTGCTCTAGTCTTTGAGGTTAACCTAGGAAGTATCTGAGGGTTGGCTTCTAATAACAAAGTGATCCATCTTTACCCACAAATATTTTCTATTGAACAGAAGAACATGGAAAGCAAAACAAAATGAGGGGCTGAGATATGATCATCTTTAAGGTTCTTTCTGGCTCTAACCTTGGATGGGCTTATGAAATCCTTTTTTCCATTTCAGTTTTAATTGTAAATCTTTCATCTCCCAGGGTAACCTAACAATAAGTAATCTTTCTTAAAGAATTTATGCTCCTCGAATAAACAAGGTTCTTTCATTGCTGCCTGCTGCCAGGGAGGTGGCAGTATGGTACAGTAGGGAAAGGAAAGTCTCTGCTCTGCTCCTTAGCATCTGTGTGATCTCAGACAAGCCACAATCTCTCTGGGCCTCAGTTTCCTCTTCTGAAAAGAAAAATGAAGTTAATATCTTTTTTCATAGGATTGTTATGGGGAAGGGGGATTCAATTTGTATTTCTTCATTACACTTAATCCGGTGTCTGGCATGCAGCAGAGATTAATGAATGCTGGGGGATCAATTGATTGGTTGGCCCCAGAAGGAAGAGCTAGGAGAAAAAAACATTTGAGCTTTCCAAAAGTGGGTTGCCTTGGGATCTGGTGAGCTAGCTCCGTTCTGCCGGAAGTTTTCAAGTGAAGGCTGGATTACCACTTGTTGGGATTACATAGAGGGGACTCCTATGTAAGTGTCTTTGGATCCTGCCTTATGGCTTTGGGTGTCCCTTTCAACTCTGAGGTTTCAGTAATTCATAGGATCATAATATTTTGAGTAGGAAAAGAGCACATGGTCCAACTTGGGTCATTTTACAGATGAGAAAACTGAGGTCCAGAAAGAAGGACTTAGACAAAGTCATACAGCTAGCAAGCAGTAAAGTCAGGATTCAAATCCTGATTTCACATCTTTCTCTGACACTACGCTGCCTTCCTTGCTGTGAAGTTTCATAGAGGATCATAAATCTAGAGCTGGAAGGGACCTTAGAAACCATCAAGCTGACCCATCTCACTTAACGGAGGAGGAAATTGAGGCCCAGGGAGGTTAAGTGAATTGTTCAGGGTTATATAAGCACTGTCACAATGTGAGGATCGAATAATCATACAACTCAAGCCAAAAGGGACCTCTGAGGCGGGCCAGTCCAACTCCTTTATTGGACAGAGAAGGAAACCGAGGCCAACCTCAAGAAGTGAGGTGACTGGTCCAAGGTTAAATATGGATTTTCAAAGGTTATGTCAGCGGAGGCTTTCACTCAAATAGGCTGAAAAGTATAGGCCTGGAGATGGACTATGTCTCTTCTACACACCTAAGAGTGCTCATCACCAGACTACCTACACAGCAATGTACCTTTTTAGCCATGTCCACTAGTGATATCTGTCTCCTAAATTATAGGGGTGGGAGGATGCTATAACCTGGGCTGGCAGATGGAGTAAACAGGATGATGAAATCACAAACCATGGAAGTAGTGAATGAACAGTGATAATGATAACAGGTAAAAATCAATCAAGAAACAAAGGAAAAGAAAACTTACTATGATTTGTACTGGTGGAGGGGCACTTTCGCCATTTTTGTACAGTGGCTCCAGGGCCCTGGTCAGGGGAAGTTCAGGCCTAGAAGATCCTGTGGATTGCCCAAAACAGAATTAGTGACAGTGTTGATGTCACTTTCCTTTGCACCCATTCAATATCCCCAAAGCATCCCTACAGGACAAGAGTGTTCCTTTGATTCTCTCTGAAAAGCATTCAGGACATGTCACCAGGCTAAGTTCTCAGGGGCTGGCAGCAGCAGTGAACCTCTCTGCAATGACTACTTCCTGCTGCCTGAGAAGGTAGGTGTGCAGGTCCTCTCTCAGACCACTGAGCAGGAAGAAAGAGAGGGATCCAATAAAGCAATAGCTTTCAACTTTTGCCTTTCCCTCCTCCCAAGAATCTGACAGAACCCAGAAGTAGTTGCTGCTAAGTGGGTAAGAAGAAAGACCTAACCTAGGATGATTGGACACCCTATTTTGGCTGGGACAATTCCAATTTTAGACAATCTCTACCTGGTCTTCTTATTCACAAACAATTGAATGCTTTACTGTGGTTTTGTGAACTACCATGATGTAAGATAAATTGGCACTCAGGGCCACTTGCCTAGGTGTCCAGTCCTTTGTCATGGAGTAGATTTGACTCTGGAAAAGCTGCTTTCTAGCCTAACAGGGCATCAAGTTGCTTTGCAGCAGGGAAATGGAGGTTTACAAAACATGTGGGGCTGAGGGGACCTCCTGGGTTTGGGTTTACTGGTACCAGTCTCCCTCTCACCATTATCCACTACCCCAGAGAGGGAGGGCTTAGTAGGAGCAGGGCAAGGAGCAAATTTTTTGCATATATCCTCCCCAATCTGGTCTGCCCCAGGTCAAGTCTGTACTAGTGAAAAGAACTATAAAATGAGAAAGAAAAAGAAAAGTAAATCACTATGCAAGCAATCAACTGTATCGGAGACAGGACAATTTATGCAAAATAAGACCTCACTTTATGCTAGAGGCCAAGACCTGAAAAATACTTATGGAAAGGCACATTTTGGAAAATGAATGATTTTACCATAGTCTTATATTCTACTTTTAGAATTGTTTGAAGTTAAATTCTGATCCATCCTCAAAAGACAGGGGCTTCTAAAGTTTGTAAGGCGCTTTCTGTTCCCTGTCAGTTGTTAACAACAACAACAACAATAACAACAACAACAACAGCCAGCAATTACTTGGGACTTTAAGGTTTGCAAAGTGTTTTATCTGTTAACTCATCTGATGGAACAGGTAGGTGCTATTATCATCCCCACTTTAGAGATGAGGAAACTGAGGCAGACAGAGATTAAGCGGCATGCCCAGGGTCACACAGCTAGTGTCTGAAATTGAATTTGAACTCAAGTTTTCCTGACTCCGGGGCACTTAGGCAGCACAATCGATAGAATGCTGGGCCTGGAGTCAGGAAGACTCATCTTTTTGAGTTCAAATCTAGCCTCAGAGACTAGCTGTGTGACCCTGGGCAAGTCACTTAACCCTGTTTGCCTCAATTTCCTCATTTGTAAAATGAGCTGGAGAAGGAAATGGCAAATCACTCCAGTATCTCTGCCAAAAACAAAACAAAACAAAACAATTCAAATGGGGTCATGAAGAGTCAGATGCGACTGAAATGACAAATGACTTCAGACCCTGTGCCACCTAGCTGCCTTAGAATGAGCTGCCAAGAACCCTCCCCACTTCTTTGCACACCCCATCTCCTTTAATACATGGTGAACTAGCCATTTAAAAGAACCACGGGGGAATTTTTTTTTCAGATGATCTTTTTTTTCTTATAATCTTGAATCTATGATAGGAATTTCTGCTTTGTAAGTTAGGATTTTCTTGCTCTAGTTTTTTCACAAAGTGGGGCCCACCTGTTGTTAAACCCTCAATGAGAACGAGTTTTAAAGTCTGTTGAGAGCCTTGTCTCTCCTCTTCTATTTAGAAAAGAGGTCAAGCAGAGGCCAGGGTAGGCCCTTGGTGCATTTGAATTTTGGAAATGAATAGCACACCCCTTTTCTTGTTGTTGTTTTACAGCCTTAGAGTGCTTGGAAATCTGTGGCAAGATGCCCACTTTGCTGCCCCAAGGTGCAGGTGGTTTGCAGAGCGGCCAGTTTCCAACAAATCCATCCCCTCCTCAGGCGGGTAGCTGGAGGCTCCTGGCTTGCTTGCTGCCCCTTTTGTCCTCTGCTGGGAACGGCTCATTTTTCCCCAAGTCCCTTGGTGTGGCCTCAGCCCAAGGAGGAGGTTTGGGTTAGTGCCTGAGGTTGGAAGGCAAATTTGTAGCAAGTTTCTCTGATTTCCTGCACGAGGAAGCATGCAGTCCCAGGGGAAGCTCCTGGTCTGTGAAGCCCACAGAATGCAGGAGAGAGGCAAGGAATTATCCAGTCTGTCCACACCCACAGACACACAGCCAGCAGCTAATATGGTATTTTCCTATGCATCTTTTCCTTCCCCCCCAACCCAGCCTAGTTTTTCCTCTGCACTTTCTTACCACCTTTGGGCACTGGGGGAAAGCATGGAGGGTAGAATTGAATTACACTCAGCATTTTACTCTAGAAGCAGTTGCCTATGGTCATTCGAACTCCCTGTTAGAAAGAGCCTCCCAGCTGTGCTGGAAAAAGGAGGAAGGAGATTCAAGATGTGGTGTGTGTGTGCGCGCGTGTGTAGGGGGAGGTTGCACTTGCAGTATGACCCTGACCTTGGGCGGTAGGGGCTGCTCATGTGGGTTTTGACTCTAGAGACAAAACCAGTACCATGAAAGAGTGACCACACTCCCTAGTAGTGGCTACATGTCTAGAAAATACAAACAAAACTTCAGTGGGGCAGATAGTTGCACTAATTTGCTGGGTGGAAGGACGATGAGATGCCTGGATGAAACAAGAGAGGTTACTTTCCACTTAGCATCCCGGGGTACCTTATTTTACAACCCAAATAAGGATCATGGAAAATGGATTACAAAGTTATGGGTCTAGAGCAGGAGTTCTTAACCTAGGGTTCATGAACTTGGTATATAGGTAGGTAGATAGGTAGATAGATAGATAGTTGTATTTTGATGTAATTGGTTTCCTTTTTAATCTTAATGTAATTTAGTTATTACATTTATAAGCATGATTCTGAGAAGGGGGAATTGGCTTCACCAGACTGAATGTCCAAGGGATCCATGAGTCAAAAAGAACTCCTTGTCCCTTGTTAAGAAGTCCTTGTCTAGAAGCAGAAGGCACGTCTAAGGCCATCTAGTCCAACCTCTTCATTTTATGCAAGAGGAAACTGAGGCCCAGTGAGAAGAAGTAATTAGCCCAGGGTCACATGGGAAGGAAGTAGCAGAAGTGGGGTTTGAACTCAAGGTCTTCTGATACGGTCTTCCTATTGGATCATACTGTCTTTCTTAGGTTCTGAAAAGTTTTGGTTAAACAAAATATCTCTAAATTTAATTTGATTTTAAATTCAATGAAGAGATTAGCTATTTAAAGGAATGTTATTGTCTTCAATGAATCCTTATAAATTTTATTCACATACACACACATATGACATACATATTTTTTGTAATGAGAATCTTCACCTATATATTTAGGATGCTAGATCTCGATGATTCTCCTAATAGTTTCTTTAGTAACGTTTCCTCTAGTTATGACAGTCTATTATTGATTTATATTCAGATCACTATTTCTCTATAATTTTGGAAATATATATGTATACATGTACATGTGTGTATATATACATATACATGAAGATATTTAAGGTGAGGCTTGACTCTTCTTTCCCTATTTTGGAATAATAAAAAAGCCACATAATATATATTTGGTACATTGACTTTGGCACTGGATCAGACTCTATCAACACCTGTGAAACACCTAGAAAATACTCTCTTGACTCTGCTTTCTCTCATCCCACTCACTTCTCAGCCTCCTGTGATCTGGTTTCTATCCCCACCACCCTATTGAAATTGTTCTCTCCAAAAGCACTACAAGCTGATCTTGTAATGATAAATCCAATGGCCTTCTCTCAATTCTCATCTTGATCCACTTCTCTGCAATCAGTGTTTAATACTGTTGACCATATCCTCTTTCTGGAAACTCTTTCTTTGGGTTTTTGTGACATTTATCTCTTCTGGTTCTCATACCTTCCTTGGTCACCATCTATATCTCACCTCACTCTGGGTGTGCCCCAGGGTTCTGTCCTGGGCTCTCTTCTCTTTGACTTTTACACACTAATTGTGACATCATCGGCTTCCATGGGTTGAAAATCATTTCTATGCAAATAGCTCCCAGATCTATACACCCAGACTTCCTCTCTCTTCCAAACTCTAATTCCACACATTCAACTGCTTTCTCAGCCTTGTCACTTGGATGTATTATAGGCATCATAAACTCAACAGAGAATTCACAAACCAACAGAACTCATCATCTTTTCCTCTTTTCTTGACTCTCACTTCCTGCCAAGGGCCATCCCATTCTTCCAGTCATGAAAGTTCTACAACCTGGGAGTTATCTCTGATTCTCCTCTCTCACATATTCCACATATCTAACGAGTTGCCAAGTTTTGTTGATTCTATTGCCACCCTAGCTCTCAAATTTCTCCATTCAGATCATAGTAACCACCCTAATTCAGGGCCTCATCTCCTGTCACCTAGACTATTTTGACAGTCTTCTAATTGGTTTCCCTGCTTCTCATCTCTCCCCTGCAGAGGGATCTTTCCATAAAGCTGCAGAAGTGATATTTATAAAGCACAGGCCTGTCCATGTCACTCCCTGCTCGAAAAGTTTCAGTAGCTCCCTATTGACTCTAAGTTGTTGTTCAGTCGTGTCTGACTCTTTATGACCTCTTTATGGGGTTTTCTTGGCAGAGATGCTGGAGTGGTTTGCCACTCCCTTCTCCAGCTCATTTTACAGATGAGGAAACTGAGGCAAGCAGGGTAGAATGACTTGCCCATGGTCACACAGCTAGTAAGTGTTGGGGTTGAATTTGAACTCAGGTCATCCTGACTCCAGGACTGGCACTCCATCCACCAACTAGCTGCCCCATTGTCTGTAAGATTAAATATCAATTCCTATTTGCCATCTAAAGCCCTTCATTTGGTTCCAATTTATCTTTCCAGATTGATTATGAAGTACTCCCTCCCCCCTAACACTCCTCACATATTTTACATTCCAGCCACACAAGTCTACTGGCCATTCTCTGTACGTGACATTTCATTTCTAGTCTCCAGGCCTTTGCAGAGACTGCACCCGTGTCTAGCATGCTCTCTCCTCACCTTTACCTCTCGGAATCACAGGATCCCTTAAAGGCCAAGCTCAAGCATCACCTCCTACATAAGGCAGCTAGGTGGCACTCTAGACTTGGAATAAGGAAGATTGGAATTCAAATCTTGTATGAGACAGTAGTAATATGACCCTGGACAAGTCATTTAACCCCTGTCTGCCTCAGTTTCCTCATCTGTACAATAGGGATAACCCTACTTCACAGGGTTGTTGTGAGGCTATAAATGAAATATTTGTAAAGAATTTTGCAAACTTGAAAGTGCTATTATAAATGTATGTATTGTATACACATTTTATATTTACTTATCTATGTTCCTCTTTGAGGACAGGGACTAGTCCTCTTCCCAGCCCCTAACAGAGTGCCTGGCACATAGCAGGTGCTTAATTAATTACTAAACTAAACTGAAGCAGACATTTACCTTTGTAATTCATCTGGACTATGCAAACAAGTTTCATAATCATCAGATCATCCTTCAACCTTCTCTTTGGCATTGTAGGGATGGTCTTTCTATTTCTTTTCTCCTAGGCATTCTGTAAACTCCTGATGACTTCCAAGTCATTCTGTAAAGCACATATCTCAAATTCACATCAGAATTTGAAATTCATGCCACAAGGTATGAAAGGTATTTTCTGTATTCATTTACTTATGGGTCCTATATGACTATATCAATATACAATCAATGTACAATGTATATTGATATAGTCATATAGGACCCATAAGTAAATGAATACAGCCTTTGGGGATGTTTATAAGATGCTGTATGTGCTTTGCCATGATTACTCTATGAAAGTATTGTTATCTCATTCTTCTTATCTTTTTTAATGGAGTTCAGAAAGAAATGGTCCAAGAAATAGCTGCCATACTATTAATCTTTTATATTTAATGTTCTAGGAACTACTTTGCAGGTGGGTTGACTACCTGCTTTTTGTAATTGAATAAGAGTATTGGGGTTCAGGCTCATCTTCTGTACACTCACTAAAAGCATCTTTGGGACAATTCTAGTAGCAGACAGGATGATGGAGATGATATATACCTCATCCTGTTCCCTCATGGTTTTAATGTCACTAGGTATCTATATTTTGAAAGCTTTTCATTCTAAGTAGTTTGAAGAGTATGAGTATTTGGCATGGTGATATCATTATTATTCCTAAAAAACCCAAACACTTGTAGGATTTAGCCTTTTGGAGGGCCATAGGCCTACTTCCCATGTTTTTCTTCTGATTAGTATAGAAGCTGAGAGGCAGAATCCACTCTCTGTTTACAAGAGTTTACATCAACCATTGGATATGTGTTTATAGGAAACCTGATCTCTTCTTTTTCATTCCCACTTCTCTGAGATTGTTCCTGAAGCCTTATCAAATTTAAAGGTTACTTACCAGCTTTCTGTTCCCCTCCTACACCATTACCACCTCTAAGCTCTGGTTGGGAGCTAGGAGAGAGGCAGACCTGTAACTGAGTGATCTTATTTAACCCCTTACTACTAGAGAGCGGCCCCCAGAGTGCATTTTGAGCAATTGCCAATGTGAGAGAAGTAGCTTTGACTTTTCCCCCCAGAAAGGTCCTAATACCTCAGAGCCTGTGGTTAATTGCTCAAGGGCCATGAGAAATGCTACAGGACTAGGCTGGTTCATTCAGCTGATGGATAGAAGATAAACTCCTTGAGGGTAGAGACTGTCTTATTTTTGTCTTTGTATCTCCAGTATCTCACACATTTAAGAAATGTGTGCTAATTGGCTGAATGGACAGGCAAACTGACCCAGACCCCACTGATCGGCCTGGCTGGAAGCTGCAGTTGGAATAGCCCTTGGAAACAGCTTTCATTCCACTGATGGCATCTACAGTCAGGCTTGGGTAATGGTCATCTCAGCTTTGAAATGCTTATTTCCTATATTATTCTATACTCAAAAGATTTGTCTAGGGGAAGGAAAAGATTTGCAATTATACAACAGTCTTATGCAAATGCCCTTTAATATTCCTAGTAGCCACAGTCTTGCTAGAGAGACCCCCCCCTCCCTCGCCTGCATTTCAAAATTGGATTTCTGATCTCATCTTCAAAATGCTTCAGTGCGTGCTATACTGACTTCTACTGGAATCTTTTCATTGGTTGCTCAGTTAAAAGGCTCATTTCCCCACCTTGTCTTTATTCAGTTCATTCCAGTACAGTACAGATACAGGGCAGAAATATTTATGTGTGGCAACTATTCAGGTATAGGATTTCATTAGGTTAGTAATAAATGAATAGCGCATAAAGAAAAAAATGAGCTAATGGGCGTTAAGAGCTGCTTATTTCTGCTGCTATCTGTAAACTGAAGATAATGGCAATAGTTTTTCAAATTTGCAATTAAACAATCTAAATGTGCTTCAAGTAGCCAGTTATGGCCAAGCAAGGATTAATAAGAAAGTTACTATTCTTTATAAGTTGGATCTGTGCTTTCAATTGGCATAGGGAATTTCCAAAGGAGGAAACGCCTTCTACCAAAGCAGATGGGCATCTGCCCTGCAGCTTCTAGTCTTAGAGAGTTGCCAGGGTTACTGAGTGGTTAAGTGACTTGTCTATGATCACACAGCCAGTATGTGTCAGAGGTGGGATTTGAAGCTGAACTTCCTGATGTCAAGGCTGGCTCTCTCTCCACTAAGCCATGCTACCTCTTAAAAAACAAAACCAAAACAACCTTGGGGCCGCAAGGTGGCACTGCAGTGGATAGAGCACCAGCCCTGGGGTCAAAAGGACCTGGGTTCAAATCTGATCTCAGACACTTACTTGCTTTGTGGCCCTGGCAAGTCACTTAACCCCAACAGCCTCCAAAACAACAGCAACAACAACAAAATCCTCTATTTTATTTATCTATATCATGTTAGCTGTATTTATATATTTTGGAATAAAAATTGGAAAAAAAATCTAGCTAGTTAATCCAGATATTCTCATGCATTCATATGGTGGATATTGTATAGAAAATCTAGAGGATGGTGCCCATGGCTCTGATCTGAGCTAAGAAACAAACAGGGAAGTCACCTCCAAGGCCTAGCCTAACTGACCCTCAGGAGAAAATGCTGCAGCAGGGTAGATACTTTTTTAGGTATGCTGTGGAGGACAGAACCTTGGGTTGGTAGTGACCTGAAGAAAAGGAGATTCTTTCCACAGGAATATAGAAAACCAATACCAGCTGTCCTGGAAAACCTCTCCTGCAGGAGGCTGGTAGAAGTCCCAAACTGGTGCTGAAGGGAGAAAAAATGCTGAAACTATCTATAGGCAGAGGGCCTGGGCTTAGGGCCTGGCTTTGTTCCTTCCAAACTGTGCCACCTTAGACAAATCTTGCTCTGAGCCTCAGTTTCTTTCTCTGGTAACAGGTGGCTAATAATGATACCAGAGGGTAGCTCTGAGGAAAACACTTTGCAGCCCTTAAACACTCTAGAAATGCAAGTTTATCATTATTGTCTGGAGTTTTCATACTTTGCAATGGGATTTATTATTCTTTCTGTAATGGTGTTTGTCTCAACTTTTTCAATGGTTCAGATAGTTCTGAGACAAGTTACTATCCTGGTTTTATTCTTTCATATTTCATTTCCCATGGCTTATTGCACAGGTGGATAAAATAACTGCTTTTTTAGTTATTATCATTATTATTATTATTATTGTTATTATATTGGATTTGTGATTTTATTGGTGTAGGAGGCCCCTGATGAGGCGCTCCCTCTACCAATATAGGTTGGTACCTTCTCTTCAATGTATAGTTTTAAAGAATTGCCTGGGACACTGAGCATTTAAGTGACTTGCCCAGGGTCACATGTATCAGGGAGAGGACTTGAATCCAGGTCTTCCTGATTCCAAGGCCAGCTCTCAATCCACTAAGCCAAGCTACCTTATTATGATTTTATTTGTTGTTTATTATTGTAACAGTCACAGAACACAGGGGACAAAGTCAAAGGCTGGGGTTGCCAACAAAACCTGTCCTAGGCTTTACCACCCTTCCAAGCTGACTACCACCAAGGATGCATCCTCATTTCTTGTTCTAGGGGTGGAGTGAAGGAATGGGGGTAGGAGAGTGAAAGTGGGGACTCCTCTTTCCATAGCTTCCCCCAAGCTTCAGAGGAGCTGTTTAGACAGTTTCATTTATGGCCAAGATATCTATTCCCTAAAAGTTGCCAGGTCCAACTGAGACACTAAAAGCCTTCTCTCGCCTCCAAAAGCAATATTACTCAGGTATGAACTGTTGGAAGGAAAACATCCCAGGAAATGAGACTATGGCAGGAGAATGGTTTCCCACTCACTGGGCATCTGCTGAAATACAAAGGAGGTTTAGTACTTTTAGTGAACCAGTCTCACTTGTATTGACTGAACACGGGCTGTTAGACATTAGCTATGCGTTGTGACTGGGGAAGATTGGCTCTAAGGATTCACCTGATGTTGCTCTGTTGGTCAGACGACATTCCATCGCCCACTGTCTGTTGCCAGTGAATTTACTGTTACTCTTTGGCCTCTGAGCCCGTCCCCCAAAGGACGGCTGCTGGGAACCACTGAAAAGACAGAAAATCACTTGCCACTCGCTGGCATTCAAAAAGGGAAAAAGCACAACTTAAGTTATAGACCAATGACCAGCTTTCACAGATTGATCACAGATTGAGAAAGGTGATTGTATGTGTTCATGGGAGTGAAGCACATGTGTCAGCTTGTGCATATATGCAGATGTGTTTGTGTATGTATAGATCATGGATATATCACTAAAAGGAATACTGGTTTGCATTCCCAATTCAAAGTAACATTCCTAAATTTCAGATTTTGTCCCAAATATTTCATCTTACTTAGAATTGAGAGTTTCTTGATTGTGGCTATGGGAAAAGGTGGCTAGTTATAGCTTACCCCCCCCCCCCATAGCTTACAAACTGTATTTAGTTCTAGGAAGCCCTAGACCATTTATCTGAATATAATATTTAGGCAATTTGATTACCTAGGTAGTAGTACTTAATATCATATCAAATGAACAAGTGAATAAAAAGTAAAATAAGAAAGATTTTTTTTTGTCCTGACTTTATAGGTTAACTCCTCTTAAGGAAACATAGTTTGGGGTCTGGGGATAGTGTGGCCCAACAAGATGCAAGGTTGGCCTTGGTGTCAGGATGATCTCAGTTTAAGCCTTGCCTCTGGCTAATGCCACCCTGTGTGACCCTGAATCTCCACAATTTTTACATGTCCCAGGCAGCCCTCTTCTACTATAAAACTTCAGTTGTCTTAGTAGAAGGAGTTTTCACACTGGGAAATTCCTGCACAAACGAATTCAGAGATCTGCTCCCTCCCTCCAAAAAAAAAAAAGCAAATAAAGTTACTAAAGAGAGGGTGATCCCTCTAGTAGTGGAGAGGCAGTAGGGCCTAGTGGATAGAGCTTGGACCTAGATTTGGGAAAAGTTGCCTCTTGCACTTTCCTTATAATCACTGGCAAATCCCATAATCTCTCAGGGTCAGTTTCCTCATCTGTCAAAAAAGGACATTATTATGTATAGTTTCCATGTCTCATGTTTATTCTAAGAATCTTCCAAAATAATCCATGGAAAGCATTTTGCAGACCTTAAAGGGCTTCTCTATTTTTTTTGAAGGGAGTACTCACATATTAAGAGCTAGCATTTACGTAGTGCTTTGTAGTTTGCAAAGCACTTTAATCCCCACAACAACCCTGTGAGGTGGGTGCTATCATCTCTGTTTTACAAATGAGGAAACTGAGGCACAGAGAGGTTAAATGACTGGCCCAGGGTCACACACCTATTAAGTGTTTAAGGCAGGATTTGGAATTCCAGTTTTCTTGACTCCACTGTGCCACCAGCTCCCTCCCACATCTATAAGATCAAAGAGCCATAAGAACACTGAAGAATTACTAGGACAGGCCAGTGCTTCCAAGCTGCCCAGTGGCTCAAGGTCTCCTTTGCTGTAGGGATAGCAATTGTCTCATGTAGACCTTGCACACACCAGAAGCCCACATGCTGGTTTTTCCGGAAACTTCTATTCATAATCTCACTTTGTGCAATAGTTGGTTTCCTGAAAAGTTATTTGTGTAATAACTTCTGTAAACTAGATACTATTTTAAATGCCCTAAGGGTTCTCTCCTTGGCTTTCTCATAGGATTCTGTGCCGGCTTCTCCTTTGGCCCCTTCCAATTCTGTTTTGTAGTAGTTACTTGTGTCTTCCCTAGACTGGAGACTCCTTGAGAACAGAGACAAGGGTAAATTGGGGCTCTGGCTCTCTAGCCTAGCACACAGTAGATACTTAATAAATGTGTCCCCATTGAATTAGATTGAACTGAATAGATGAATCCTCTATTGAAAGGTTCACATCCCATGAGCTTTGGTAGATTGGAGCACTAGGCACCTCTTGGTCTGTAAAGTTGGGTTTTTTGTTGGCTTCCCTCCCCTATGCTCTATATAGCTTCTGCCCTCCATGACTGCTCCCTTTCCAGAAGGGGATCTATGACTCTAAGACTAATCATCCAATGGGAGAATTTGTCTTATAGTAAGAGCATTGTGCTCTTCATGTCAGACCAGACAGACCTTGGTGTGTACAGTGAAGTATACAGTACCAAAAGTGCTGCAAAGAAAGGTAGGCCAGGAGCAAAAATGAAGCACCCCAATAAAAAAGACCCAGAAATACCAAGATATCAAGACCCAAGATATCATCTTGAATCCTGGAATGTTCCTTGGAGCTTTTGGCCTGATTCTGCCTTTTTGTCTCCCCTGTCTCTTTGATGACATTTCCTCCTGACGTGAGAGGATGTTTTGTGTGTGTTGAATGTGTGGTGTTTGCCGAACAATCCACTCTGAAGCTCTACCTGTGTCTCTATGTAGGGGACATTTGGTTCAAGGTATCTCCCTGTCACTGCAGTCACCTTTAAAATGGTTAATTCTGGCCAACCCTGATCATAGCAAACCAAAGTGATGTGGGAGTTTGCCTGGGCTTCCAAGTCACACGGTCAATGGGGAAAGGGGAAGGCTTTGGGGCCAAACTGTCAACTAGCTCAAGTTCGGAAATTTGGCTGCCTCAGATGTGGGTAAAACACATTTTCAAAAAACTTTCAAAAGAAATCATTTCAACTGTGGTTACAGTATGCAGGCCAAAGAAGACTGGGGGCATTCCGAACATTCTGGGTTTGACTTCAATCGGAGAGAGTCTGGAACCACTGAGGCTGGCTTCAGTTTTCCAAAGGGCCATAAATAAATCACTAGGGGCTTGAACACAGAGCGCAGAGGTACTTACATTGGATGGCGGCGAGCCTGGTTGATGATATCCTTGCTGCGGAATCTTGAGGTCGTTCTTTCTGGGACCTTAAAGATATAACCAAATATTTCAGTGCAATTCTCTACCATTGGGAATCCGAGGCATTAATTTCAGGATGACTGGTAAACTAAAGTACATGTAGACTTTATAAATCAGATGAGAGGAAGAGTGGTACAATGGAAAGAAGGCTGGATTTGTAGTGAGAGGATCTGGGTTCAAATCTCACCTCCATTACTTCATGTGTATCCTTGGACAAGTCCCTTCCCCTTCCTGGGCCCCAGTTCCTTCTTCTGTAAGTTTGAGGTCCCTTTCTGCTCTAGAGCTATGAGTCCACAATGCTGACTTCCCATTCAGTGTTCTTTTCATAATACAGCACTGTCTCTTAGGTCAAGACCAGAGTCCTCCTCCAGGGAGGGGATAGCATAGCATGTAGAGCTGGACGGGGCTTTAGGACTCTCCTAATAAAACCCTCTCATTTTAAAGAGGATGAAACTTGGTTGCAGAGGGGATCAAGTTCCTCAGGCTCACACAGAAGGAAAGCCAGCACTCCAACCCAGGGCCTTGGCCTTCACATCTACTCTATGCCACAGTTGACCTTCAGGTCCTCTAACCTCAGCTAATAGTACTTTTGGTATCCTTGGCTCATGTCAGGTCATTCTCCCCTCATTCTTTGCTCCGTGCCTCTGTTCTGGGAAGCCTGTTCCCCTTCTTTGTATCCCTCCCTTTCAAAACCTACCTATTTTTGAAACATGGGTACAAGATACGTCTCTTCCATGAAATGTCCTCTCCTATAACACGAGGGGCTTCATTCATTTTCTTTCTTTCTTTCTTTCTTTCTTTCTTTCTTTCTTTCTTTCTTTCTTTCTTTCTTTCTTTCTTTCTTTCTTTCTTTCTGGCAATTGGGGTTAAGTGACCTGCCTAGGGTCACACAGCTAGTAAGTGTCAAGGGTTTTATCTGAGGCTGGATTTGAACTCAGGTCTTTCTGACTTAAGGGCTGGTGCTCTATCTACTACACCACCTAGCTGCCCTGGCTTCATGCTTTCTAAAGAGCCTTCCAGCTCCAACAATATGTGATTCAGGGAATCCATAAAGCCTTCTCCACAAGCTCTAACCCATAGGGAACACTCCTTTAACTGATGTCCCATAGCTCTTAGGGCCTGGACCACAGGTGAATCCTTGGTTCTTTTGTGTAGAATTGTCACATACATGTGTAAATCTTCTCTTCCCAACAACACTGGAGGTTCTATACTCGTTCCACAAAGCTTACGTCATCTAGCACAGTATAACATACAGGGACCCTCAAGAAATTCTCATGGATACTTCCTTCTTCAGTAGAAGAGGGAGACTATAAGTGTTGAATGCTAAGAAATGGGAGACAGGTTGTTTTGCTTAACTATTTCTTTCATGGTTGCAAAGGAGGGCTCTATTAGTAAAAAAAAAATGTGGTATATTAAAAAAAAAAGACAAAAGCTATCACTTTACATACAGAATTCAGAGTGTTCCAATGGTACCCCAGTGATGTCAAGAGAAAGAGAGGAAAGCCTCTAGCATGTTGGTTGGACATGTGGAAGGATATGGACAAGTGTGGCCCAGAATGGGCAGACATGGACAAAGTGAGATCTGGATCAGTAGAAAGGAATACCAGATATCTACAGTACTTCCCCCCTCCTCCCCGCCCCAGAAGCTAAAGCAGAACTGGACATTTTCCCTCACTTTCTTTATCTGTCATCCAGATTAATATGAAAGGGAATTAAATAATCACTGAGAAGAAGTGGTACCTTTGGAGGCTGATCTTCAACTGGGTACTTGCTCCAAAAGACATCATCTTGCACTGAGGTTTTAGGCCTGATGGCCACGTCCGAGAGGGAGTAGCTGTGGTGGTTGTCTTTACTCAGCCGGAGATTCTCATTCTTGAAATATACCAAAATATAGGGGACACAGATATATATCATCACAGACTCAGTCACCATCCGGTAACCTCTTTAGTCTAAGATCATGTCATAAATCTCATGGTACTTTTTAAAAAGCCCTGAAAACAAACATGTCATTCCTTAACATACAACAAAATACCTAATTCCTGAACTCAAGCAGATGTTAGACAGCATGTCTATCTTAAAGGGAATTTCTTTGGAGGAAATAAATTAAATTCAAATGTGAACACTCTAGTGAAACTAAGATTCCCCTGACACTGAAATAACAATGCTGACTTTAGCATGCCCCATTTCGAAAGTGCTTCACAGTTAGGAGCCCTGAGGGGAGGACCATAGAGAGATGTCCAATGTGGACAGCTCCTGTTTTACCCAATGGCAAACCAATGAAAGGAGTGAGCACTCCAGTCATTCAAGGTTGGAGTTAAGCCTCCTGATTAGGATCTGCTTCCCAGTTTGAGCCTCAAAGATTGCAGGATTTAAAAAAACCAAACAAAACAAACAAAAAGATTGCAGGATTTAGGAAGGTGGAGAAAGAGAACATTCTGCACAGAATTCAATATTTCCAATGGCTACAGCTAAGCAAAGAGGGAATGTGGTATAGTGACTAGAGGGCTATCTTTGGAGCCCAAAAGATTCAGATTCAAGGCCCAGGCTGTGTGACCATGAGCAAGCTACTTAACTTCCTCTCAGTACTCCAAGTTACTCGCTAAGACTAGAAGTTGCAGAGCAGGCAACACATGAACGGCATTGGTAGAGGAAGTCTCCTACACCAAAGAAATCAGGGGTCAGACCACAAAAAAATTCAGTAACTTAAATCAAGGCACAGGAGGCACGCTCATCAAATTCATCGGTGACACAAAGCTGAAAAGAATGACTAACACAGCAGGTAATGGAGTCAGGCTCTGAGAAGATCTCAACAGACTAGAACACTGGGCTAAACCTAAGATGATGAAATGAAATCGGGAGAAATGCAAGGTCTTACACTTGGGTTCAAAAAATCAGTTTCAGCTTGTTTTAAGGAGAAACTTCCTACAGGGTACTGGAAAGAGTACAGGATTGGGATTCAGAGGATCAGGGTTGGACTCTTGGGTAAGGACAATGACCATTTGTGTTCTTGAGCAAATCACTTAATATCTTTGGGCTTAAATGATAAGGTTGGATTTTAAGGTCCCTTCCAGCTCTTAACCTGTGATTCTATGAATTAGTTATCCAAAAAATGGCACCTCAGAGGGTAGTGGGTTCCCCCTCACTGGAGGTCTCTAAGCAATGACTAGATGACCACTTGTGAGGTAGAGTGATAGCCAGGGGGTTCTGGTTCAGGTGAAGATTGGGCTAGATTGCTTCTGAGGCTCTTTCCAGCTCTTGAGATTTGAGGACAAGAATATAATGGCCCTTTTCAGAATTCATCCTCCTTGACCTTTCCACAGCTTTTGATAGTATTGATTACTTTCCCTTTTCTGGACACTCTTTCCTCCCTTGACTTCCCTGACATTGCTTCCTTCTGGTTCTCCTTCTACCTGACTATTCCTACTCTTTCTCCTTTGCTACATTATTATACATCTTCTGCCTCTTTAATGTGAGTTTCCCCTGGGGCTTTGTTCTGGTCTCTGTCTATCTCTGTTTCTGTCTCTCCTATAAGGTCTCTTTAACTTTTATGGTTTCAAACATCATCTCTAAGTGAACCCTATATATCTAGTTGTAATCTCTCTCCTGAACTCCAGTCTCAAATCTGCCTGCTGTACATCTGCAGCCACAAAAATGGAAACTCTATATATCCAAAATGTAACTTAATCTCTTTCCCCTTCAATTCACCCCTCATCAAAATTAGCTGTTTGAATGTAGTCAGACCTTTGACAGAACAAAGATAAGGATGAGAATATTATTTATTATAAAAACTCTCATCTGATATCTTAAAACTAACTGTAAAGACAACTATGTTTATCACCATTTTGAGAAAAGTGAGACCAGTAGCCCCCACAACAAGGAGGTTCAACATGTCCAGAAACTGCCTTAGATATCATTTGCTGCATGGCCAAGTTAGAGACAGGACAGCCAAGATCAACAGCCACTTAAAATATTGGTTCATTTGTAAAACATCATGAAGAAGGACAGAAGAATAGGAGACGTACTGCCTCACAAAACTTTGAAAAGCAGGAAAGGCAAACAAGTCTGCAGAAAGCTGACCCAGCTGACTCAGATCACCCCAAGAACATCTATGTATGAAACTGGAAGAACAACAAATAGATGCTAGATGGAACAGATCTGCCAGCATTTCTATTTTCATCATCAATGACAATGGGACTTTTATATTTGGACTCTATTGTAGCATATGTGGTATGCCTCAGTACCCAACATGTTATATGTGGAAATGGAAATGGCAGTAGAGAAAACAGAATAAGGAAAAAGTGCAGGTCTTGAATAAACACACACAGACAATCCTGGGTGAAAATGAAACAATTTTAAAAGCACTCTGGGATCAATTTTCAAGATATTTTAAAGACAGAAAATTTCTAAAAGAATGTTTCACTTTAAAATTGTTGTTAGTAATGATAAGCTCAGAATTTGAGCTGAGGTAACACTCTAGATAGACATTCAATCTACAAAGACATAGATTCACCCCAAATGGCATTCTGAGTTGGGAAGTCAACAAAGAGGTGTCTGTTCCCAAACATCTGGAGGACTATGTGGATTTGTCACTTTGAATTTAGATGTTTTGGTGTCACAGAAACAAAACTAGTGAACACAAGACCTGCCTACCAACTCTTCTTTTTCATCTCCTCCCACCAAAACCAAAAATAACTCCTCCCCCCACAATTACTACCATAGAAAGAAAGAAAAGGAACAATCACCATTATTTTAAGAGTTCAAATGAGCTATCTCTAGGGGAAAAGGGAAAAAATTCTTTTAATGGACCTGACTCTAAAGAAAAATCATGCAATGGAAACCAAGAAAAGGAGTATCCAATTAAAAGGCATCAAGCATTTGGGCGATGTTGGAAACAACTATTGTCTTACTGCAAATATGGAGAAGTGAGAGAGTGAGTGATGCAGATCTCTTTCTCCCTCCTCCTTTCCCACCTCCAAAGCCCTTCCTTTAGTAACTGAGGAATGTTAATCATCTTACTGATAAGGAAAGGTCATCTTACCTTTGTTATTCCTGTCCTCTGCAAAGCTGGTGTACAAGGACTAGAGCTACTGCCAGATATCACCCGAGTATGGGGAGGAGAGTCGTGGGCAAGGGCAAGGGTCCAATTCAAAGGTGTCTGGGAACCCTCAGATTTCTTTGTGTTAATGTTCATCTGAAAAACAAAATGGGAAAGTGGGAATGAGGGCAAATACATGGTGTTCCAAATATGGTATCTCTTACTTTTCTTATTCAGAAACTCAAAGAATTAAATTATAACTAAGATAAGATGCCCTAGAAGACCAGACATGCCAGTATTAAACATACACTCTGAACCAGATGCTTGGGTTTATGCCTGGACCAGGACATCTGTGAGTACACAGATGATATTAGTCAGAAACCAGTGTTTCTGATATGGGCCTCTGATGTGGTCATGGGAGCAATGGGGTCTCTCTGCTCAAGGCCACAGACACAGTACCTTCCTCCCTAAGAGGAAGGGTACCTCAGTACTTTATTAAAAATATATTTGGTAGCCAAATCATGGCAAGCTCTATATGACCTACTTCCAATTAACTGATGGGAATTACCATCTGTCAATCTAAAGTTCTATCTGCCTCCTAAAATCTCTATTAGGAAGATAACACATAATGTCCAAAACTCTGTCCTGGGGCTATTTAGCAAATTCTCCTCATCAAAACAGACTACAGCCCTCCTATGATGTGGTAGCTTTCCCCAGTTTTGATCTCTCTACTGATGGAAAAATGCTAAGACCCCAAATGCTTTATCTTAAGACAGGAACCAAAGGTAAGATTGGCCTAAGCCCAAACTCTCATTGAGTGCCATGGAAAATATCAGTGGTTCAGCTAAGGACTACATTATAATGCCCTTCATCCCTCATAGTCACATACCAATGGGGGTTCAAAACTCATGGAGTAAAGGAAACATATATGCCATTCGAATCAACTAACAAACATTTATTAAGGGTCTACTATGTGCCAGGTGCTATGCTAAGTGTTGGGACTATAAAGACAAAAATGCTCAAGGAGCTTATATTCTAGTGGTGGAGAAAATATTCATGCACATTTGTGCATATACAAAACAGATATTACTAGAAAGTATTAACAGGTTGGGGTACTCAGGAAAGGCCTCATGAAGAAAGTGATGCTTGAGCTGTATATTGACAGAAACTAGGGATCCCAAGAGGTGGAGATCAGAGTTGGAGATAGGGAATGCATTCTAGGCCCAAGGGGCAGCTAGTGCAAAGACATGAAGACATAAGATAGAACATTGTATGAGAGCTACAGCAAGAAAACCAGTATGGTTGCACCAAAGAGTATGTGAAAGAGAACAATGTGTAAGAAGACTGGAAAGGTAGGAAGGGGTCAGGTTGTGAAGAGCTTGAAATACCAAACAGAGGACTTTTTATTTTATCCTGAAGGTAATAGGAAGTCGGTGGAGTTTATTGAGTAGGGGATAGGAGTTTAACATGGTCAAACCTGAACTTTCAGAAAATCACTTTGGCAACTGAGTGGTTGAAAGTTAGAAATGACAAGTGATCTGGCAAGTCAATGGATATGGGAAATGAATGTGTGAGAAGTTGAGAAGGACACTGAGACTGTAGAGCAGTCTGAGCTATGAGTAGCATGTATACAACTCATGATAGCAGGGATTTGGTACACACCAGGTACTGAGAAGGCAGGGTTCTATATCAAGCCAAATCTTCCAAAAGCATCCTTACAATCAGTGTTCTGAAACTATCACACTAGTGCATGATAACTAGCAAGGGAGTCAGGTTTCCCCAGCAAGTCTAATAGATGATGAACACCTAAATGATTGCCAGGAGAGATACAGTCACCATCTGGACTGAGGAACAGCAAGTTTCTTTCTTGTAATATCTGGGTCCTTTAGCTATGTCAGCACCATGGCCAGCAGTTTGTTGGCACTTGAGATTCTGACTGACACATGGTATTGTACTAGGTCACTGCTACTTTTTGGAAACTTAACAATGACAATAATTCTCCAGAAACAAGGAAAGAAGCAACCTGGGAAAGAACAGTTCAGAGCAGTTATATGTGTCTTCTAGAGATGAAGGATTTTAAAGTAACCATTTAATTTTCTGAGGAAAGAGAAGAGAAAGAAAGAAGTGGAAAAATAACTAAATAAATAAAAGAAAGAAAAATGAATAATTTAAGTAAAATCAAAGAACTACAGAAAGTGTAGGCAAACAGGAGTGGGGGAAGGGAAGAAACTGTGGGAACAGATCAACATTGAAGTAGTTCAAGAAAAATTAATCACAAGGACAGAGTACTGACATTAACTGGAAGGGGATTTCAAAAAAGCAATACTAATGAAACAAATGTAGGAAAACACAAGCATAACCAACATAAATTTAAGAATAAATGGATTAAACTATCCAATAAAATGAAAAAAATGACAGAATGGATAAGAAAAAAAACTTCAACAATTGATCACATAGAAAGGACACAAGTAAAAAAGTAAAGACATACTGAATCAAAATCAGAGACACATAGATTAAAGTCCACCCTGCTGACTGGTAGGGAATGACAATTATAGTTACTGGGGAAATATTGATAAGCAACTTTATGTTAATTATCGCAATGCTCTGTAATATGAACATACTTGCCCCCTGACTGAATGAATTTGCTTTGCACACTTATGCAAAGACCTAAGTGAATTCTAACAGCTAGACACAAACAGGATACATTTTCAATAGTTGGGGGCAGAGTCATAAGTGATCAGTGATCCTAGAACTCAGGAATAACAGGAAGAAACTAGTGTTGGGAAGGTTATAGTGTGTCCTTGTTGACAGCAGGTCCTACTCAGAGAGAGAGGAATGGTAACATGTGGAAGGCTGTCTCACTGAGTTGGGTGAACTCTATCATATATAGTTCAGACATCTTAGAAGCATGGACAGGAGAAGAAGCCTGAGGTTGGGGATGGGGGTGGAGTGGAAGAGAACTTCTGAAAAATGTGACCCTTGCCTATTAGTGAATTCTGTTTAGCTTTGATCCTTCAATAGATCTCTACTCTCATAAATGTGGTGATGCATTCCAGTGGTCTAGAGCAGAGGTGTCAAACTTGCAGCATGCAAAACTCCCCAGTGTGGCAGAACCAAATTAAAATGTTACTGAGAGATGTTTAATAAATAAAAATACAACACAATATAGATAATGTTAATTTGTAGTATTCTAAGTCAATATACGGCCTGCAGGGATCTGTTCCTATTTGAGTTTTATACTAATGATCTAGATCAGCTGTTGGAAAACTATGGTCATCCAACCTTCAGCTCATGAGCTAAAAATGTTTTTTTCCATTTTTTAAAATAAAGTTTTATTGTGAAGTTCACAGGCCTTCCAAAAATAGGCAGCTAGTGGATTTGACTCTCAGGCTATAGTTTGCCAGTCTCTGGGATCACCATCCATCCATGTCCTCTTATCTATATCCTCCCATCAGTCTTTCCTAGGTGACCCATCCAATATGCCAAAGGCCTGTAGTGCAGTGGAAAGAGCACTGGCTCTGGAGTTGGAAGGCCTGAGTTCAAATCTTGCCTGTGATGTTAACTGCCAGTGTGACTCTGGGCAAATCACTTCACCTCTTTGTGTCTCAGTTTCCTCCTCTGCAAAATGATGGGGTTGGATGAGATGGCCTCTGAGGTTCTTTCCAGCATTGAAATCTGGGATCTTTTTGACATTCTGTAGATAGCTTTATACACAAACGAAATTTTGCAATATATTCCACTGCCTCTACAAAGTGGATATTTATAAAATATAGGCCAGAAACCAAGATGGATAATTACCCTCACAGTTTGATAGTCATTCCTCCTCAGGGTCAGTCACTGCTGAATAGACTGGACTGAACTATGTTTTCTCTTTAAAACATAACAAAAGCCTCAAATAGTCCAACCATCCTTATCTCATTGATACTGATTAGCTCAGACTGAGGGTTAAGACAGACCATCCCTGTATCACTGACTCCACCCATTTTGCAGACAACTTGCTTTTAAGGTCACAGGCAATGTTTTAAAAATAAATATTGATTTCTAAATGAGAAAACTTGGATTTTTTTTCCAATTCTTTCTTGAGTCAAAACCTTCCTGAGACAGAGCATGTGCTCAGTAATAGGCTATGCTTCAATTAGAATGACATTTTCTTTTTTATCAAGATCCATGGGCCCTGGGACTTAGGCTTCTCTGTATTATTCTGGCATCATCTATTTTCGGTTCAGGGTATTTTTTTCAGCTGATGAATAAATCCATAATTTCTATAGTATGACCTGATAGCTACATTCAAATCTTTGATAAAGAAAAGTTCAACATAAAAAAAAAAATCTAGGGCTTATGTTCTGATAACCACAAAGGTGTGATCACTCCTGTCTTGCAGAAAAGTTGCTAGCTGTAGGATGTGGTTTTTTCCTAGGCACTGGCTTGCCAAGTCTGTCTGCACATAGCATCATATAGCTGGAAGATACCTCAGAGGTCATTAAGCCCAACACCCCCTTTTTACAGAGGAAGAAAGTGAGGCCTAGAGAAGTGAAGTGATTTGCAAAAGGTCACATAGGTCAGAAGTGCTAAGAGCCAGGATTCAAACCCAGGTCCTCAGAATCCAAAGCCAGCTCTCTTTCCATTGCACCACACAACCTCTTGACATGCCAGGAAACAGCTGGATGAGAAACAAAATAATGCAGCTAATCATCCAGATGTTTTGGCAATCACTTATCTCTAAACCTATCCAGATGTTTAGCCGTCAAACATCTGGATGGCCGCCTGAGTTTTTCACTTTTCATCCTGGTGTTTGGCATTGGACAGTCCCAGCCTAAGCCTCTTTATTTATGTTCAGGGAGTTGATTTCTCAGAAAATTGTTGACCCTGGGAAGTAGATGCAAAAAAGAATATAAAGGCAGAGATGTTTTGTGATGAACTCAACTGGTTACAAAATTCCCAGAAAAGATTACAGATAGAAACAAGAAAGATAATCCCTATTTTGGACAGGCAGCATTTTGTCTTAGAAAAGGGAAAAAAATATGTGTGTGTGTATGCGTATATATATATATATATATATATATATATATATATATATATATGCATACACACACACACATATATGTCAATGAACACATATGTATAGAGGCCCTTAATGCTTTCGGTTTCTTTCCCCTCCTCATTCATTCCAAGCTTCTCTGAGAAATAGTTAACATTCTAAAAAAAACCCCAAGAATAACAACAACGAATGTATGTAAAACCCAGGTGACTTTGAACCAAGCAGGCACAGTTGATCTCTTAGCTGAGTGATCAGATCTGGGTGATCTGACCATTTGCTCTTGAGCAGGGTGAGAAGATGACTGTCACAACCAGGTGTTATTACATGAGACCAAGAGCAAACGCACCATTGAATAAGACTTCAAGGAAGATGCAGTGTCCCCTTTTGGTAAAACAAACTCTTCTGCCAGTGGTCAGAATTTATAGAGCAATAATCATCATTCACTTTAAAGGACTCTTTTAATATTGCTGGGCAAGTATGTAATGGAGATTTGCCGGTGGAAGACTTCATAGCAACAGTGACTAAGGAAAAGAAGGCAATCACCTGGGGCCCTGATGTTGATCAGTAATAACAAGGTAAAAGCAAGTTTTCTGACACATCATCAACATGTGACCATACTTGTACACGGGGAGGGATGTGCAGACAGTGTAGTCGCTGAATTCACATACTTTAGCTGGTCCACTGCCCTTATGATATTTTTGACAGATGGTTATCTAGGATTAGGAATTCAGGCCATGCTATATCTCTTGCACAAGAACAGAACCTATCGTTAACATCATGTTCTAATTGACTGAGCTAATAGAATTTTGAATTTTAGATCTCATCTTCCTTCCATGCTACTGAGCTCTACCCTCCACCTCTGACCCAGAATCCAAGCACCTGACATTCAAGCACCCAACTTGGGGCCCTAAAATTATGATTGCTGAGAATTCACCATATCTAGATGCCCTCAGATCTATCACACTGCATTCTGGCCATCTGTCTTCCATTCATGTACCTCCTCCCTGTTCAATTCACATAAACACATTCCTAGAAAGGGTGTTCAAATCTATGGCTCCATTTGCTATCTCTGATGTTTTCTGGCCACCATTCCCCCATATGAATGATCTTCCCTTATTAAAATATGAATTATCTTTCCCTATTAAAATGCAAACTCCCTAATGGAAGGGACTGTCTCAGTTTCGTCCTAGCAACCAGCACAGTGTCTGGAACATAGTAAATACTTAATAAATAAATACTTGTTTCCTCTCTCCCCCTCCCTTCTCTCTTCCTCTCTTCTATCCTTTTTCTTTCCTTCCCTCTCTCCCTTCTTCCTTTCCTTTCTTCCTTCTTTCCATAAGCCTATTACTAAAGACAAGAAAGAAACATAGTGGGAAATGGCTGCAACCCAGACCCTTCAACAGTGGTTCTCAAAGGGTGTGCCATGAAACTCCATTTCACAGACTGAAACTTCCCTAGTCTCTGCCCCTAGCGGTGCCTTCAGATTTGGCATCAGTAGGGTCACAATAGTAGCTCTATTAGAGGAGACACAAAACCCCTTCCTCTGCCAGGAGTCCTGGTATGGAGGAGGGGAAGGAAAACCAGAGGAATTTCAAGGCTGGAGTAATGGGTCTGTAGACCCAGTTTTCCTAGAAGTCTTCTGTTGCCAATTTAAATGTTTCAATGTGTCATGATTCCTTACGGCAATGAATACTATGCTGTAAGCAAAAAAAGTTTGAGAACCACTGCCCTACTATGACTTAGACACCCCAGGAGCATAGCAAGAAAAGATTAGGGGAGGGAAATGAATTGTAGCTGTGCTCCTAGCCTTCTAAAAAGTGAAAACCAAGATCACTTATTTTTAAAAAGTCACTAAAACATAGGAATAAATGAACCTTTCCTTAATATGATTTATATAAAAATAAAAACTAACATTATCTGTAATAAAGGAAACACTAGAATCTTTTCCAATAAAATCAGAGGTAAAGCAAGAATGTCCACTGTTATCACTATTATTTGATTTAGTTCTAGAAATGCTAGCATCAGCAATTAGACCAGAAAAAGAAATTGAAGGAATAAGCATAGGCAAAGAGGAGGCAAGATTATCTCTATTTGCAGATGATATGATTATTAATTTAAGTAACAGTGTAATTTTTCATCATATTGGCATGGCTCAACCATGATCAATGAATATTTCTCAAATTATTTGTTTTCCATTATTTCTAAAAAACAATGTTTTATAACTGTATTTAGCTAAGTTCTAAGTGTGTCTTGATGAGGTTAACTCCCAGATATTTTACGCATTCTGTAGTTACTTTGAATGGAATTCCTTTTTCTCCTTATGCTGGGTTTTTATTTGTAATAATAAAAAAGGTCAATGATTTTTGTGAGTTTATTCTGTAACCAGTTACTTTACTAAAGTTATGAAAATTAAAACAACTCTGGGTTTTTGTCTCACACCCATTAGATTGACAAAGATGGCAAAATTTAAACATTGAAGGGCTTTGGGGAAGATAGGTACATCAATATACTATCACTAAAACTGTAGGACAGTCCAATTCCAATTTTGAATTACATTAGAAAAGTCACTAAATAGAACAGACCCTTTCATCCAACAATATTTTTACTAGGCATATATCTTAAAAAAGGATCATAGACAAAAGGAAGGACTTCATATATGCAAAATATTTCTAGCAGAACTCTTCGTGGTAGCAAAGAATTGTAAACAGAGTGGGTACAAATTGAAGTCTATCTCCTTTTCAACAGAGAAGTAAAAGAACATAGGTACAGAATGAGGAATATATTATCAGATATATTGATTTCTCTTGGGTAGCTGTACTTTTTTTTCTTATAAAGGAAGGTTCTATGAGAGAGTGGGCCAGGAATCTTTGAAAAGTGATAGTTATAGTATTAAGAAGAGTATCAATAAAACCTTTTTAAAAAAGTGAAAGCCAAGCATTGACAGCCCATTCCCTACTCCAGCTTCAAGTGGAAAATTATAAAGAATAACTTCTAAGAAAACCAGAAAAACAAATGAACCAAGGGGAGCTAGGCAGATTTTGTCAATACTCAACAGAAGAAAGGACCCTTATAACTTTTTTGCTGCCGTGAAAAAGTCAATCAGGAGATTGGAGAATCAGTGTGAGCTTTTTTATGAGGACAGAAAACTGGGTGAGGGGACTGAAAAATGATGCTTGCTTGATTCACCATGAACTCTCTTAATGTACTGTGAACCATGGAATGAGCACTCCTGAGTTCTAGCTCCATGGCTGTGCCCTACGGCAGGTGCATGGGGAAACCCAGCTGATAGGGGCACTGGGCTCTATATCTCAGAGAAGATACACATGGCCATGGATGTCCAAGCGGAAGTTCAAGGATGGTATTATTTCAGGAGATGATGTATGGATAACTAGATGCATTGTTTTATCTATATATTTAACTTGCTGGGAAAGTTGTACTATTTCACCCAGAACAATTTTACCTCTTTCTTTGGGCTGCTTGGGGAGGAATCCGGAGTCTTTTTCAAAGCCTTTGGAGACTCTTTGTTCTGTGGCTTATGATCATATTGTAGAGATAACAGCTGAGTTTGATCTTTAGGAAGGGTCCGATGAAATTTTTTGACATATGGAGCATCTTCTGGTTTTCTCTTTAAAAAAAAAAAAAGGATAAAATTAATATGTTAAATTAACAATTCCAAAGGCAAATATCAATGGTCACTCCTTCATCCATAGAGATAATGTATTTCAATCCTCTAAATACTTTCCAAGTATGAAAAATTGTTCTCTATATTACTCACAAACCCCAACTTCCTGTGCTATTTAGCAAGCTTTCATCCTATTCCTCAGTTTGGTTTCATAGCTGCATCAAGAGCTCTCTAAGATTGTGCTACAAGAATGTTCTACTTTCTCCTAAACCAGAGACTTAACTGAATGCAGGAGTTTGGGAGAGCTTCTGATTGCCCATTTGAATCAGGCAATTGCTTGCCTTTTTAATACAAAGAACCTGAAGATCAGCTCTGAGAAACAATATTGGAGTGACCTTCCATATTGATTGAAACAAGGTGGTGAGAGACAGAAGGAAGAGAGAAAAGCTGTACTGTGGCCAGGGCTGGAACTTAGAGAGGTGGTCACAAATCCCTACTTTGGGGCTCTCCCTTGGCTATACCTCATGTTCCTCGGACCAGGATGGCACTTCCCTAAATAGCTAGAAAAACTTCTTGGGAAATGTCTGGAGTGAAAATTCGTCCTAGGCACTAGACTTGATTCAAATGGACAATCTGAAATCTGAAGACCTAGCTTTGAGATCTGGCTTTGCCCCCTTCCTAACTGTGTGGTCTTGGTCAAATCACTTCTCTGAATTTGTTTTCTCATCTGTAAATATAAGAAATAATACTTGTGATAACTCCTGAAGCTGAGGCAGGCTCTCTAACCACTACCCCATGCTATGCTGCTTCTTACTTTTGACTCATACTGGCTATATGACCCTAGGCAAGCCACTCAATCTCTCAGTGTCCTAGGCAGCCCTTAAAGGCTAACTTGTATTGGTAGAGAGAGTTCCCCATTAGAAGCCCCCAACACTGCCTAAAGCAAGGGGTCTTGCTTAATTAACCTTTGTAGTCTGAGGAAGTCTACAGAAAGACTCTTTCTCAGAATAATGTTTAAAAATATAAAAAATACATTAGACAATGAAACCAATTATATTGGAATATAGTTGTCAAAAATTAAAAGAACAAAAACAAAAACAAACAACCAAGTTCATGGAACCCTGATTAAGACCCCCATCTTCAGAGGCCTACTTCAAGACTGAAATCACCAGATTTCAAAAACCAAACCCAACTGAACCAAAAATTTACTTCCTAGGATTATTGTGAAGATGAAATGAGAACAAATAAGTAAATTGATCTGTTATTAAGAGGGGCTATAGAAAAGATAGTTAGCTGAGCTCCCTCCCTACCCCACTACTGCTAGAGGTAATTATCAGCTCTAAGTTCAATTTTAAGGAGATTTTATTCCATCCCAACATATAGCTGCTTTGTTTAATTGTCTTCCCAGAATGCAGTAGTTTATTTGGGTTCATTATATCCACCTTACTAAGTACAAGTCACTGTATTTATTTCTAGAGCACACGATTTGGATCGACCATCTCCAATTTCAGCTGGTGTCATTTCCCGGGTGATTCTTTCACACACTGCTTTTGTAGTTTCCTGTTTCCTACGGCTTGTCAGTGGCTGCCGGAAAGTACCAACTCACCCATGAAGTCTCAGCAGGAGGCCTGCCTTTTTAGTGTCACCAAAGAAATGGAACACACATTCTAAGAACTCAGAAAAAGTTAGCTTCTGCAAGTCAAGGAGGCAGTTAGGTAAAACAGACAGAGGGTTAGACCTAGGGTCAGGAGGATCTGAGGTTGACCGCTGCCCCTAGATGCTTGCTAGCTAGCTGTCCAACAACAGGCAAATCATTTCCCCTCAGTTTCCCACTTTGCAAACTGAGAAGATTGGACTCGGTTGCCTCTGAGGTTCCAGTCTACATCTAGGATCCTGCGTGTGAGCAGGGAGAAGTCATTTCCCCTGCCTGGGCCTCAGTTTCTTTGTCTATAAAATGAAGGTGTTGGACTTGATGCCCTTGATGAGCCCTTCCAGCTTGAGGTCCAAGATCCTACGTGTGACCTTAAACCAATCACTTCATATCCCCGGGTTTCCTCCTCTGTAAAATGAGGGAGTTGGATCAGATAGTCCCTAGGATTGATCACTTCCTACTCTGTGTGTGACCTTGGGTAAGTCACTTCTGTTCCTCTAGGTCTCAATTTCCTTACACAAATGACATTGTTGGACTAGATGACCTCTAAGGTCCCTTCAGGTTTTAAATCCATATTTCCATGGTTAAATTCTCATTTAATAGATGAGCAACTGACTTAGGAAGTTACAGTGACTTGCCCTAGGTCATACAGCTCATTTATAATGGAGTTGGGACTCAAACTTATATTTTCTAACTCCAAGTCCAGCGCACTCCGTTACATCATCTTACCTTCCTAGTGATAAACTCTAGACTAAATGCCAAATCAGGGCCAAATTAGAAAAGAAATCTAGTAAAATTCTGAATAACTAGAAATCCACCAAACCAACATTATCAGTGTCCCACCCTTGGTTAAAGGGAATTTGTTTCTGATTTAAATTTTGAGAGAAAACTATCAACACAAACAGAATACTAACTCATATCAAGGATTTCATCAAAGAACATCTTTCAAGGAATGGCCTGGGCTAAAGCCAGGTTCAGGCCAATAGGCACCAATATTGTATAATCGTGAGTGACGTTCAGAGTTATGACTCAGAGGTCCTGTAAAAACCTCCATCGGCAAAGGTTTGATTATTGTCAACAAGCTCACTTTCTTTGAATTTTGATGTATACTGGACTTAGGAAAGCAGAGTAAGAGGATCAGACTTTTTAAAAAAGATTTTCAACAACAAGAGAGTGAAACAAATAGTGGGAGAGGTTAACCCTTAGTTATCCAGGAAGTTCCATTACCTAGAACCTAGCACCCCTTGTTGCCTAGTACTAGAGTTACACAGGGTTTTGTTATGGAATACCAGAAATAACTTATGTGTACACCCATGTTCAACCAGGACCGTGAAACATGGATGCTTAGGTTGTGTAGGGTACATCCTGGCAGTCACTTGAACAAAATATAGCTTTAAAATTTCTCTGCAAGCTCTCTGCTCATGGTCTCCCATCTTTCCATATCTTCTGGTCCTCACTTCCTTTAAACCTACTCTTCCTTCTAACTGCAAACTCCAGTCATTCCCTACTACCCTATTCTCTTAGTCTATCACCCTCATCTGGTCTTACTTTGCTTTCTTCAGTCTGGACCCTATAGCTGACCCATGTAATTATACACTGCTTATTATGGTTAGAGATTGTTGCCCCACTGGGCATAGTGTGTACAAGAGTATGTGCAGCCTAGAGTTCTATTTTGTCTCTCAGCAAGACCAGTGCCGGGGACTTGTGATAAGGAGTGTAGTTAGATTCTGCATTGCATAGCATATCTGCATGGCAGATATGCTCCCTAGGCAAGGGTGGGGAACCTGCAGCCTCGAGGCCACATGTGGCCTCCTAGGTCCTTGGATGCAGCCTTCTGACCAAGTCCAAGTTTTATAGAACAAATCCTTTTATTAAGGGGATTTGTTCTGTGAAGTTTGGATTCAGTCAAAGGGCTGTACTTGAGGACCCAGAGGGCCACATGTGGCCTTGAGGCTGCAGGTTCCCCACTCCTGCCTAGAGTCTCTATAAGGGAAGAGTAAATGACTGGAAGGGCACAAGAAAATCTTGCACAAGGGATGTGAGTGACAACAGTATGGCTATTTGTGCTAGGTTCATGACATTGGCCTGCTAAACAAGTCACTTAAACAAGCTGATTAAATCTCTCAACACTTACCTACTCTAATTCTTTTGAGTATACTCTGTTTCTCTTGGATTATAGTTACTGCTATTGGTCACCAGTGTGATATGGTAGCCAGAAAAGGCAATGTGAGCTTAGGCTACATTCAGAGAGGCGCAATGACTACAGCTGAAGTGGAGATTCTCTTACTGTACTGCATGTTCCTGCCATGGTCAGACCATGTCTAGAGTACTCTATTTAGTTCTAAGCACTACATTTTAGGAAAGACATTGAAAAACTGGAGAGTGTCCCTAGGAGGGCAACCAAGATGGTAAAGAGCCTCCAAATCATACCATATGAAGATGGGTTGAAGGATGCTTAACCTAAAGGAGAGAATATAGCTTATTTTGTGCATTTAATGCATGGTAGCTGTCTTGGATAGCTTTTGAACAATAAGAGCCATTTAAAGATAGAGCAAAATAAATTTGGAGAGGGCTCAGTGAGAAGCCCAATTAAGAAAAGTCATTTCTAGGACATTTAACGATGAAGCTAGAAGGAACACAACAAACAAAAGAATGGAAAAGATCTGTAAAACATTTTATAACAAACTCTTTTCCCTATCACTAACAGTGGAGTCACCACATTTGGATGCTAACATTACAGTCCTAAATCAGCTACATGAGGCAATAAGAAATGGCATTAAAGAAGAAAAAATGGGTTACACTAGGCCAAATATATACACGAAGGTGGTCTGTGTTAGAGGTGACATAATTTCAAGGAATTTTTATCTGAAAAAGAGGAAGACACAAAAACTTTGGGGAAAAAAATCAAATCTTACTGTCACCCAAAAAAGCAATTAAGAAAAAAATGAACTTCTAATATACATACATACTTTTTCATCTGTACAAAATTTTTATGAGAATAATATACTTATGCATCAAGAGCACCTAGATTTGACATGGGGAACAGATGTCAACCAACTCTTACATCCTCAGGTTTCTTTTTCTGCTCCTTCTGTTGCTCCTTGCACTTCTGCCACTCAGTCAGGACTGGATCCTTGGTCTTATCCTGCTGCTGCTGTGGTTGCAGTTGTGGATTAGCAGGCTGCTGTGGACGCTGTTTCACCTGGTGATGGGCCAGCTGCTGTGGAACCTGCTGGGCTGGTTGCTGAGGCTGGTGATGTGGTGACAGGGGATGAGAAGGCTGCTTTGACTGGCGATGGGCCAGCTGCTGAGCTGGTTGCTGTGGCTGGTGATTATAGGCTGGCACCTTTGGTGGCTGCTGCACTTGGTGGACTGTCACCTTTGGTGGCTGATACACCTGGTGGAGCACCACCTTGGGTGGCTGCTGTGCCTGGAGATGGGGTGGCACCTTTGGTGGCTGATACACCTGGTGGAGCACCACCTTGGGTGGCTGCTGTGCCTGGAGATGGGGTGGCACCTTGGGTGGCTGCTGCACATGGTGATGGACTGACACCCTTGATGGATGCTGTGACTGGTAATGGGCCAACTGCTTTGGCAGCAGCTGTGTGTGGTGATAGCCTGTCAACTGTAGCCCATGATGCGCCTGGTAAAAGGCTAGATGCTTTGGTAGCAGCTGTGTGTGGTGATGGTTGGGCTTTGGTGGAAAATGCAGCCAGTGATGATCTGGAGATGGTGATTGCTGCTGTGCCTGGTGACGGGCCGGCTGTTTTGGCAACTGCTGTCCCTGCTTTGGCAGCTGTTGTCCTTGCTTTGGAGGCTGCTGCTGCGCCTGCTTTGGTGGTTGCTGCGTCTGCTCCTGCTTTGGAGGCTGCTGCGTCCGCTCCTGCTTTGGAGGCTGCTGCGTCTGCTCCTGCTTTGGCAGTTGCTGCGTCTGCTCCTGCTTTGGAGGCTGCTGCGTCTGCTCCTGCTTTGGAGGCTGCTGCTGCGTCTGCTCCTGCTTTGGAGGCTGCTGCTGTGTCTGCTCCTGCTTTGGAGGCTGCTGCGTCTGCTCCTGCTTTGGAGGCTGCTGCGTCTGCTCCTGCTTTGGAGGCTGCTGCTGCGTCTGCTCCTGCTTTGGAGGCTGCTGTGTCTGCTCCTGCTTTGGAGGCTGCTGCGTCTGCTCCTGCTTTGGAGGCTGCTGCTCCTGGTGATGCTCTGGTTGCAGCTTTGGCAGTACCTGAGCTTGTCTCTGAGGCTTCAGCAGTAGTCCAGGTGCCTGTTTCTCCTGTTGCAGATCTTGCTGCTCCTGCTGTGATAATTGCAGTGTTGGTAGTACCTGAGATGGTTTCTGAGGCTTTGGCAGTAACTGTGGTGCCTGCTTCTCCTGCTGCAGATCTTGCTGTTCCTGTTGCTGCTCCTGCTTCAATAACTGCAGCTTGGGCAGTAGTTCAGGTGCTTGTTTCTCCTGCTGCAGATCTTGCTGTTCCTGCTGTGATAATTGCAGCTTTGGCTCTACCTGAAGTTGTTTCTGAGGCAGGGCCTCTGGTGCCTGTTTCTCCTGCTGCAGATCTGGCTGCTCCTGCTGCAGACCTCGCTGCTCCTGCTGTAGATCTGGCTGCTCCTGCTGCAGACCCCGCTGCTCCTGCTGTAGATCTGGCTGCTCCTGCTGCAGACCTCGCTGCTCCTGCTGTAGATCTGGCTGCTTCTGCTGCCGATTTTGCTGCTCCTGCTGCAGATTTTGCTGCTTTCGCTGTAGATCCTGCTGTTCTTGCTCCAAACGTTGCCATAGCAGCTGTTGCTGCTGCTGCTGTTCTCGCCTCAGTTGTTGCTGCTTTGAAAATGGGTTTTTCTTATTTTCCTGCTGCAGCCTGAGAAACTCTCGTCGGAGGGTGGATTCACCAGGAAGATTAACTATGGAGCTGAAGGAGAGGACACAGTCGCATGGGTAATTGATCACTCATACAATTAAAACTGAGCATGATCAAGTCTTTTAGGGGACCTACTTTACTATAGAGGATATTCCTCTTTAGCAACCAAGCTAAACCTATTCTTCCTTAAACTATCTCTAGAAATGTCAAAATTTCCTTGTTCATTCCCTTGATTACTGAGCCCTGATGGAGACCTGATCATTCCAGATCCCTTTGCCATCTTATCAGGAACTTAAGGAGGCTGGAGATAGTAAGGAAGGACCCTCCTCAATGGTTATATAAAGAAAGTAATTGTTAACTGTCCTATTAACTCTGAGGACCTAGGGTTGCTCACTACTAGGCCCAGGCCCACCACTGCCTGGGAGGTTCATATGTACATCATTATCTCATGCAGTATTTGGCTGGTCAAGCTCACCTGGGCTCTCCTTGGTCTTCATTTAACTCCTCCTCCTCCTCCTCTTCCTCCTCTTCACCTTCACTTCCACTGTATTCATATTCAGTTTCGTCTGAAAGGAAAGAACGGGTGTGAATGGGTTGGGGGTGGGAAACACGTTCCTGGGAAGAATGGTCCCTTTTCACTTGGTAGCATCCTGCAAATCTAACAATTACAGAATGTGGTAGCTAGAAAGTGTCTTTGAAATCGCCTCCTAACAACTTCATCTTTATGCACAAGGGAGAAAAATCCAGGAAGAAAACTGGCCCAAAGCTACAGAGGTACCAAGCAGGTTGCACAGTCAAGATTTGAACACAGGTCTTTTAAAATCAAATTCATTTGCTCTTTCTAGGTCTACAATTAAGGTATGAGCCAGGTTCAAAGAAGGAGAGGTGACTTCCAGGACATCAGAGGTAGTTTTGATTGGGAGCCTATGTTCTTCTAGCACTTGGGAAATAATGTCTTTCCTGCTCAGGGCCAACATCCTCAGCTCTTTGAAGAAGAGCCTAGCCTTCTCAGCCCACTGGCATTGGATAGACCCACAGCAGAATGCTAAAGGACAGACCGAAGAGCCTTCCTGATCATTGGGCCCAGGGGACAGGTTCAGTTAATATCTAGCAGCTCCCAGTTAATCGCTCTCCTGTCTGGGCAGCAATTCCCTTCAGACTAACCTTCTTTGGCTTCAGGAAGGAAGAGGATTTGGAGTTTGTGCCAGCTAGTGTAATGGTTAACGCTCAGTAAATATTTGTTGAATGAATGAATGGTACCTATTAGAAGTGTTTTTACTATATCTTAGAGTCTGCATCTAGTTGGGATCCTCAGATCTATTTTTTATGCTGCAAAACAGATTGCATTTTCTCTTTTACCAAAGGGACCTAGAGGGGGAGGCAGCTCTATGGCCCTGCTCTCTCTCTCCCCACTGCTGTACTAGGGTCCTGGAATGTCATTAGGCCCTGCTTTTCCCCCATTGAGAAGATCATCATTTTATAACCTAAGCACACTTAATGTAAGCCTCTTACTTCTTTCCTGCCAATTGTGTTCCACTATGTAATCTTAGGCAAGTCCCTTCCCCTTTCTAGGACTCAGTTTCCCCTTTTAAAAAATGAGGGTATGTATGTAGGTTGGATCTGATGGTTTCTGAGATATCTTCCAGCTCTACAATCCTATTCTATAAATGCAAAAATATAAATACTACAATTTGGTGTTGTGCTCAAATTAATATTCAATGGTGCTTGAGGCAACCATAGTTTTTCTATCTTCCATGGATCCTTCAGATTTCTTCCTATTGGTAACCTTGTGACAGCCTTCTAATGACCCAAATTAGCTTGGTCCCAACCTAGACATGTGGAACTACTGGACATTTGGTCCAAGCCTATATACCCATCTTTATTATTGTAGACCCATTTGACATATCTATATAAGGTGACAAATGTTTTCTTTCTGACATCATTTACCCCAGCAGTTATTTCCAAATTTTAGCCCAAAGAAGAGAGTAACAGGAGAGTTGGGTATCTGTCAACCTCATCTTTTGCTGTGGTTGAAAATTAACTTAGGCTGCCACAGTATTTAAGAATACCACACACATTGCAAACACTAATCCTTACCTGGTGTGGCTATCAAAAATTATCATAGAAAGATTAGTGGTTTGATTAAAAGTCACTAATCTCTCTATGATAGTTCTTGATAGCCAAGATATCAAAGCAAAGCAGAGGACCTGAGCCTTTCAGTCATCTTATTTCATATGAACATTGTTGCTTTTCACCAAAGCAGACAGATACATGAACCACTGATTGCCTCTGAGCACCCATTTTATTAAGTGTGGCATCTCAAGCTACCTTTATCGCCTTTCTTTTTCTTGGCTCGATCCAGATGGTCTTTGAGCATGATCCGAACTTGTCGTTCATTTGGCAAATCTCGAATGAATGAATGCCTCAACAGAGCCTCAGTGGAGGGACGATGTATGTAATTTTTAACCAAGCAATTTTCAATAAAGTTGAGGAACTTCTTAGACCTAAAAGAAATGGAGACACAAGTGCGATCCAGTAGAAGCATGTAACATGTTTTTTGAAAGGAGCTCCCAAGACTAATATTTCGAGAGATCATGGCCTTTCCTAACTCAGACTTCTGTGTTGCCTAATGGCAAAGAGCCAGCAATACTACTGAACTTTTCAGGAAGGGTGGCAAGGCCTAGTGGCATGTCCAAAGCAAACAACAACCATGCTTTGTCTCCACAGTACAAAAGGGACAGTTGGTAATGTTCTGGTTAATCAGATCTATACAGACAGTCCCACTAGACAGTTCAGACCAAAGTGAATTTACTCTTTAGCCTGAGGGATCTTGTTTGACTATCAACATGGATCTGATGAACTAAATTATTACCAAATTTCTACTATACGTTTAAGGTAGAGACCCCTAAATTGTTTGCTCCAAAGAGAGAGTAGTGGACACACTAGGGCTCACTGTGCTCACAAGATGGGCCATGAGACTGCTCATAACTATGGTTAAGAATTGGGTCTCGTAGACTTAGCTACTCTGATCAATACAATGATCCAAGACAATTACAAAGGACTCATAATGAAAAATGCTCTCCACCTCGAGAGAGGGGGAGAGAGAGGGAGGGAGGGAGGGAGAGAAAGAAAGAGAGAGAAAGAGAGAGAGAGAGAGAGAGAGAGAGAGAGAGAGAGAGAGAGAGCGAGCTGATGAACTCAGTGAAAACTGGAACATATTTTTTTCACTTTATTTTTCTTGCTTTTTATTTTTTGTAACATGGCTAATATGGAAATATGTTTTGCATGATTTCACATGTATAATTGATATCATATTACTTGCCTTCTCAATGAGTGGGGGAAGGGCTGAAGGGAGGGAGAGAATTTGGAATTCAAAATTTCAAAATGAATGTTAAAAACAAACAAATTTTTTAAAAAAGGGAAGGGAGTCTTGTGGCCAGCTCATCTAAAGAGAAATAAAATCTATGGGAAGGGTGACATTGATTCACAAGGAAGAAAAGCAGTCACTAAATCACTGGCACTGCTTACACTGGGAGGTCTCTAGTATCAATACTGACGAGTTCACTTCTGATTGAAGAAAAACAAGAGCACAATGCAAATGAGGCCAAGCTTAGGGCTTCTATCCCTATGTGGGTTAGGGAGCTGTTTCTGCTCCACAGCCACTAACCTCTAACCTCAGGTGACCATTTCATCTGTTTCTACCAGGTGCTTTTGGGGGGGGGGAGGGGGGAGGGTTGTGGAAAGAAGAGGAGGATGCCTAGGAATGAGGGTGAAAAAAAAGTATCTGCTGATGCTATGCAGTAATGTAGTGATCACAACATACTGAGGGCTGAATGTTATTACTAGCTGGCCAACTCAACACCAACTGGCAAGTTGGACCTTTTAGCTAAGACACAAGCTAATAGCAATAGGGAAATGAAACTGATTGCCCAAATGGACAGAAATTTCTACTCGGCTAGACAGTCAGTCAATCAATAAACATTTATTGTTATTGTTATATTGTTATGGGGAAGGGCTGAGCCAAATCATGAAAGAGATTAAGATGTCCAATCTTACCATTTTCGGGATTTCAGTTTGGGAGGAGGATTCCGGGGGATGAGAAAGAGAGCTCTCATGGGATGCATATCACAGAGGGCTACAAAGGAAAATACTAGCCGTCAGAAGCAGTGAAACGAATGGCTGCCTACATAGTGCACCAGCCTTGCCCATCTCTGCATTTTGCTCTGCTTAAAAACATGCTATGTAGCAACTAGGCGTTTTCTTCTCATAACTAAGAGAATATAATTAAAGACTCATTTGAACATAATCAGCACAGTCCCAAGAGATTCTAAAGCTTCATCATCTCCAGGTGTGTAAAATACAATTGACAAATCAATGCTAAATTGGACACTGCACAACTTCTCTTCAATGATGCATGATGGGTGAATTGCACCTAAATGTGGAAATCAAATTCTGAGGCAAGGGTGGGCTTCCGCCTGTGTTTTTGTTTGGCAGGGATCTCCAGCTGGGAGAAGTAATTATAAGTTGGATAAGTCATCCAGGCTCCTAGCTCACACTACACAACAATAAACAAAAGAAAGAAGGCTAGCTTTCTCAAAACCCACCCAAAAAAATGGTTTTTGGGGCTGCACCTCCTAGGTACAATGCGCTTCAGCTACCTATGATATTTAGGATTCTGCATCTAATTATTAGGCTTCAATTATGTTTTTATAAATTAAAAAAACCTCAACAAACCAAAAACTTTATCTGGGCTTCCTAAGCTCATTACCTCACTGGTTTGAGAATGTTGGGTTTGTCTGTAAGCATTAAAATATGTGTCTCACCCCACTTATTTCCTCTTGAGCTTTGGTCAAAGAAAGCTGACAGGGCAAAAGTCCCTTGCACAGAGAGCCTGCCCTACTCTCTCCCCAAGGCCTTTGAATTCATTTCAGAGTTAGGATAGTTAGATAGTAATGGCTCCTTCCAGTCTCCCCCCAAACAAGCCTGGAGAAGAATTGTAATGCTTAATTGGCCTTTCCCAGACAAGCAGACAGAAGCAAGCCCTATAGTTATCTCGCTAATACTACAAGAAAGAAGCAGGCCGGGGGTGAGCATTGTCCTCATCTACTTATTGACACATTGATGAAAGGAAGGAACCTGTCCTAAACTGAAGGCAGAGTTGGTCCAAGGTTCAAAAGCTCACACTCCCTAATATCCAATGTTCAGTTAGTAGCCAGTCGCTACCTTTTGTGCCTTTTAAAAGTCTCTCTTCTACATTTGTGCTGCTACTCCCTTAATTCAGGCCTTTCCTCCTTTACTCCTGGATTCCAGGCCTCTCCCATTCATCCTACAATATCGACAGCACTTCTCTAGTACTTCAAGGTTTGTCTCATTTGATCCTCATGACAACTCTGGGAGGTAAGTTCTATTATTGTCCCCATTTTGTTCTTCATTCATTTCAGTCATGTCTGACTCTTCGTGACCCCATTTGGGGTTTTCTTGGCAAAGATACTGGAGTGGTTTGCCATTTCCTTCTCCAGCTCATTTTACAGATGAGGAAACTGAGGCAAACACGGTGAAGTGACTTGCCCAGGGTTACACAGCTAGTAAGTGTTGGGGTTGAATTTGAACTCGGGAAGAAGAGTCTTCCTGACTCCAGGACTGGCTATCTAGCCACTGTGCCACCTAGCTGCCCACACTACCCATTTTATAGATGAGTAAATCGAGGCTGAAAGAGGCTGCTACTTACCCTGTTCAAAATTATTCAATGACTGTCCATCAGATCAAGTCCTAACTCGTCAGTTGGTCATTAAAAGCCCTTTATAATCTAGCCTTGCTTAACCTACCTCTCACCTCCCACTCTCTCTCAGTATGACCCAAGTGGTTCTAGTTACCATCCTTGAAACAGACCACAATGTATCTTAGCTCAAGATGTACCCTTCACTGGCTTATTTATTCTCCCTTTTTTCCTGTCCTCCAGGAAGATTTCCAGGGACTCCAGCACACACTTATCTCTCTTTCTGTGACCTTTCCCAACCTCACGTTTTCTCCAGCATCATGTTCTGCCTCAGCATCAAAGTCCTTCATCTGTGTTTGTCTTGTCTTGCCAACAAATTCTAAGCTGAGGTCTTATACATCTTTGAATCCCTTCCCTGGTCAGTGTCTGACACGTGATAAATGGTAAATGAAGACTATTAAGCCAACTTGGAAGGAGAATGCTGGGGGGAGTAAAGTCTCTAGATCAGGGGTGGGGAACCTGCAGCCTTGAGGCCACATGTGGCCCTCTAGGTCCTCAGGTGCAGCCCTTTGACTGAGTCCAAGTTTTACAGAACAAATCCTTTTAAGGGGATTTGTTCTGTGAGGTTTGGATTCACCTTGGCTTTATCTTCCCCATTTGACTTGATACTCTCACTACCTATGCACTCACCTGACTGTGAGCTCCTAAAGGGGAGAGCTTACCACTTATATTCCTTCTCATACTCCTCAGTGGCCCAGCCTCAGGTTGTTACTCCATAGCTTTTGGCTGAATTAAATGGAAGGAGAAAATTGTAAACACTACACTGGGAACTTCTGGCTTTAGGTGCATCCAGTGTAGAAAGACAAAGATTGAGAGGGGATCTGAGCAAGTGTTATGGAATGGTGAAGGATGCCCACTACATTCTCACCCTGACTCTTCAGTTGGGGGGCAAGGGAGAGAATAGGAATGGATTCTTTAGCATCAGTATATGTGAACTGTGCCCAAGGGCTCCCAGGCTCCATGTGGGGACAATGTATGTACAGCTTAAAAAAAGCACCTCCAAGGCCATCCAGTGGGGAGGGAAGGATGGTGGGGAAAGCATTGATGAGATTCTGGGTAAAGTTGCTTCAGTACTCCTTGCTCTCCTATAAATAACCAATCCTGAGAACACATCACTTGGGCATCTCATGAACATGATTTCCTCAAATATGAACAGCTCAGAAGCTTAAAGGATGAAGCAGTTAGTCCTGGCTCTTCTGTACGGGATCCCCAAAAGGAAGTTAAACCACAACTATATGGACAACACTCAAGATCAAAGGAATATGAAAAACTAGATGGAACTGGTTGGTATACCATAGCGTGGAAGGGAAACAGCATCAGACTGGGTGATGCGAGCCCTGGTTCTGCCTCTAAATAACTGGATGACCTTGAGCAAGGTGGGTCTTAGTTTCCCCCATCTATAAACTTCACTAAATTATCTCTGAAGTTTCTGCTAGCCCTGATATTCTATGATCTGTCAGCCTACATGGATAGAATGTTCTTGGGGGCAGGGAGGCTGTTTCATTTCATCTTTGTAGAGTCAGAGATTCTGGGTTCAGATGCTAGTTGTGCCGCCTGTGTGACTTTGGGCAGGTCACTTTCCCTTTCTGGGCCTTAGTTCCTTCCTCTGTAAAGTGAGGGTGGTTGGACTAGATGACCTCCAAAGTGCCTTCTAGCTCTAGACCTAGGAGCTTACAAGTGACCTTGAACAAGTCCCTTCCCCTCCCTGGGCCTCAGTTTCCCCCTCTGTAAAATGAGGGAGTTAAACCAGATGGCTCCTAAGCTCCTTCTCAGCTACAGAACTCTGATTATATGGGATAACTTGGGCAAATCCCTTTCCCTCATCTATAGAATGAGGGGCTGGATTCAGATGACCTCAAAGGCTTTGGCTCCATATCTGTGAACCTATGTTTATGAAGACACAAAGATATCAATGGGGCATTTGTGGTACCCATCTCTCCTTCTCATGTGATCAGCCCACCATTGACCTCAAGGCTTTATCCCCTCTTTGAATGCTCCTAACAAAGGCCTGCTCTGTGAGATCCATTCTCTCGTGACTCCACATTCTAGTTTACCAGATATAACTATCATTCCGGAAAGCAATTCCCCATAAAGTGGCAGCTAAATGGTACTGAGGCCAGAATGCTGAACAGAGTTACAAAGTCCTGAGTTCAAATCCAGGCTCAGACACACACTGGCTGTGGGATCCTAGGCAAGTCAATTACCCATTGTCTGCTTTGGTTTTCTCATCTATAAATGGGGATGATAATGGCACCTATCTCACAGAGTCATTGTGAAGATGACATGGGGTCAAGTCTATAAAGGGCTTAAGGCACTCCCTATGTAAATGTTAGCTGCTGTGATTATGATTCTAGGCAGTGTGGTATGGTAAAAGGAGAGCTAACAATGTCAAGGTTCAAGTCCTGTCTCTGACACAAGCTGGCTATATGACCCTGGGCAAGTCATTCAGCTTCTCTCAGTGTTCTTCGAGTCTTCCTCAGACTCAAAGTTGCAGAGAAGGAGCTAACCTGCACTGGTAGAGGGGGCTTGTACCCAAGTACCCAGGAGCTGGCTATACCAATGAGATCTCAGGTATAGTCATCATTATTATGAATGTTATTATTATCATTATTGTTATTATGGCTTGATATTATGGCTTAACCTCCCTAGAGTACCTACATTTTAAAAGAAAGACTCTTAGAAAGAAAACCTCAACAAAAAGGAATCATTTTCTACAGGTGGCATTTGGGGACAGCCCTGAGCCAGGCTGGTCAGGGCACTGCTACTCTTGGTGGGCATCCTGGTCCCTCATGGAATGGGGCACAGAATGGCACTGTTTTCTTCTGCCCTCTCCTTAGCTTGAGGCACAGCTAAGGCTGAGGTCTGCTTGACTCCACACTGCAGCTCCCCGTGGGTGAGCAATGGTATACCACAAAAACTCCTTTCAAGGGGCAAAATCTGTGGCTTCCTTGGTTGCCATGCTGAAGATGAGGCATCAAGGCCAAAGTCATGGGATAACCCTAGTGCAAGCAAGCAGGAAGCCACAAGAAGTGCCAATGTGGACAAGGGTTTCAGAAACAAATTAGGGGCAGAAGACAGGCAGAGAAAAGTTGCAAACCTTGAAGCAGCCAGGCTTCTTTTTTCTGTTTTGTTTTGAGGCAACCAGGGTTAACATTTTTTGTTGTTGTTGAGTCATTCTTTAGTCGTGTCCGACTCTCCTTGACCCTGTTTGGGGTTTTCTTGGCAAAAATACTGGAGTGGTTTGCCATGTCCTTCTCCAGCTCATGTTACAGATGAGGAAACTGAGGCAAACAGGGTGAAGTGACATGGCTAGGGTCACACAGCTAGAAAAGTGTTTGAGGCCAGATTTGAACTCATGGAGAGATGAACGCTCCTGACTCCAGGCCCTGAACTCTATCCACTGCAGTGTGGCCACCTAGCTGCCCAGCAGCCATGCTTTATAAGCAAGTCAATGCCCTGCCATCCTCCAAATGAAGGCCCCAGCAGTGGGCAATATTGCCTCTCCTGTCAAAATTCAAAGGAAAAGGGGGCTGGAGTTCATTTAAGCTCATTTCATAAACAAAAATGAATCTTGAGCTGATGAAGAAAAACAACTAGCTTGTACAACTAGGCTTCTGGCTAGCTACTCCTTAGGTCACATATCCTGTAGCCTTTCAGTCAATAAGAATGGAAGTAATAACCTCCCAGCCAGCGATCTCTCTCCTTCTGCCCCTGAGATACCATCAAGCCCCAGAAGTTCTGGGGGTCACTAGTCCTACCCCCTGAAACTGTCCTTCCAATGGAAATATACAGGTATTTCCTGGCCTTTGTGGGGAGGAGTGGTGAGATGATTCTACCAGGGCTTATTTAGCCAATAACCTAACTGGAGGAATTTGGAAGGAGGCAGGAACCCTCTCTAATCTCCCCCTCCCCAGCCCCAAATCTCCCCCATTTGTTTGTCACAGGGGAATGAGAATGAACTCTTTTGGGTTCAGGTACTAAATCCAGTTATGATACACATGTTATCAGGGAGTGAGAACATGTTAAGTCAATTCTTAACCTTTTTTGGTGCCCTGGACCCTGTAAAGCCTAGGGACCCCTTCTCAGAATCATGTACTTGAAGGCAAAAAAAAAAAAAGGCAAAGGATGACAAAGGAAATCAAAATATTTTTTTAAAAAGTTTACAGGCTCCAGGTTAAGAACCTTTATATTAAATGGCTTGCAGCATTTAACAGCTGAGCTGGGTTAGTTTTTCCTGATCCTCCTATGCATGGAGAGAAGGAATCCCCCCACACAAGTGTGCATACACACACACGTGCACACATACATAAGCCTTCACCCACATTTCTATAGCTGCTCTTTTTGGACAGCTTGCCTAAGTAAACCCCATACCCCTGTGATCTTGATTCCATTCTATCTCTGCCTTTTCTCTCTCCCTGCCTGGAGATAAGGATTTGTGTCTTAGTTGTCCTGGGAGTCCCAGCATCAAGTGTTGTGGCCTTGCAAACATCATGGATGTGCTCTGAGCTTGTGGTTTTGAAAAGGGGACAAAACAGAACGAGAATTAATCTTCTTGTCCTGCCTAAGGGCCAGGTCATTTGGGAGACCTCTCAGAAGCCGGGGATGCCTCCAGGGTGCTGCTGCAAGGACCCCCTACTTACCGCTCAGAAGGCTAACTACGCCACTAGTCCACGTGGCTTAAGACTCCGCTGGGCTCCTGGTCATTCAGTATTGTCAAAAGCTATTACCAGGAAACCAAACTGAAGGAACATTTGGTCAGCCTGCTAGAGGAGTTTGTAAGAGAGAAAGGCATGCCGCTCTCAGCAGGGGGCTGTCCACAGACATCCTGATTCTGAGTAGCTTGGGGAGTCCCGATAGCCCTGTGGAATCGCTGCCAGGCACTTGCTCAGAGCATGGTACCTACGGGGCTATGAGTGCAAGCTCCAAAGGGACGTGTACAATCCCTCACCCACGCTACCAATGACCAAATAGTTACTCACGTGGAGCGCCCTCGGCCATTTCCATGGCGGTGATTCCAAGGGACCACAAGTCACTCTGTTAAGAGAAAGATGATGAACAAATTCAGCGGGGTGCTTTGCAGAGAGAGCACTGGCCTTGCAAGCAGGAGGCCTGCCGCAGCTAGTTCTTACTGTTTTCGGATCCCAGGTCAGCTGCGTCTCCTCTTGGCCTCCCCGGTCTCCATCTGTGTGACCTGCCTCACAGCCCGTGTGAGAAAAGTGCACGGTACACCTTAAATAAAGCACGGGCTAGCACCAGAGGGTCCCAGTTCAGAGGCCGGAGGGACCCCCTAGGTTATTTAAGCGGAAGTGGCATGGAAGTACTTGGAGCAGAGGAGTCACCGGTTGGGAACACTCTTTGGGGGAGAACTGATGAGCACTGGCTTTTCACAGTTGGTGACCTTCCTAAGTCAGCTACAGTTGCAGTCTGCATCCCAGGTTGGCCCTTTGGCTCAGAGGACCTGGAGTACCCCTGGGGTATGCTATTTTAGCTATTGAAGCCAGCCTAGCCAAACCTCCCTCTAAGGTTGTTTAGTAGAAATGCAATTCGGTAGTAGGAGTGTCCATTTTGTATAGGGGCGGGGGAAGGGGTTTAGTTACTGAGGTGAAGGGCCCAAGCTCAGGATAGGTGACTAGGGCATTGCCCCTGGGTGCCCATGTTAGGGAAAGGAGCTTGCTTTAGACCTCAATGTGGTTCCTCAACACTCACAACCACCCCTGCTCCACTTCTCTTGTCTGGTTCTAGGTCTCTACCCTCTGAGCCCCATCTCCACTGTGCCCCTTTCCTAAAACCTGCCTTCCCCTACTGCCATGCTCCCTGCCGACTCTCTCCCCCTTTTACCTTTTCCTCAGGGCTGGGATCGTTGGCCATGCTGTGGGAGGAAAGCCAGCCTTTTTGGGGGGGATGGATTGCTCCCTCTCCAGGCATACATAATTGCAACTGACTAAGATGGTCCCCTGCCATACTTTTCATGGGGGTACCTGGGATCAGCAGCGATGTCAGAGGGAGCTCTGAGGTTGGATCCTGATCCTGAGGCTGACTCCACCCTCTAGTGAGCCTTTTCCAGCTTGGCCCTGCTGTCCTCCCTCCTCCAATGACCTTGGCAGCAGAAATGTTCCAGGTTCTCTGCCTCTCCACCCATGGGGCTGTGTGTTCTGAGATCTGAGGTCTCTCCCAAGGCCTACTCTCACCTCCTGAATTTTTCTCAAGTGCCCAAATTCCTAGCTATGGCTCTGATGAAGACTCACCTAGTCCTTGCTACAAGAGATGGCCCCTAAGGCCTCCTCAGAATTTGGAATAATTTTCTCTTTGGAAATGAATGGTGCAAAACAGTAGCCTCTTGTGGAATGGCCTCCACGCTAAGGCCTTTCTGCCCTATCAAGTACAGGAGCATTAGGCTTGAGGCTGCCCCCTCTCCATCACCCCTTTGGGAAGTCTTAGCTAAGCGTTGCCTAGAGACATAGTATGAGGAAGGGGGGAGGGGAGGGGCTTCCCACATTCCACGGAGGAAAAATTCTAGGTAGACAGATTAGCAAGACAAAGCAAGGTGGGTCTCCCCATCTAGATAAGGTACATTATCCACAAAGCAAAAGGCCACTCTTTAGGAGGTAGAACTAAAAGGAAGCAGCTTAAGAGCAGGAAAAAGAAAGAGAAAGGAAAACCTCCAGAAGCATTTTCAGAAGGGATAAAAATGGCAGGAAGTCATTTGAGTGCTTAAGTTAGGGTCTATTGAGACCACAGGGGGAAAACCATTAGGCCTCTGCTCCCTAATGCTTCTTACACAGAAAAACCTGTTATGAAAGACAATAAATACCTAGTCGTTGAAAGGGGTGATTTTCGAAATGGAGGCTGTGGGAAGAGAAATGAGCACATATTGGCTAGAGAAGTCCAGCACCTCTCTTTTCTATTCATTGCCAAATAGCAGAGGAAACAAAGCTGCCACTCACCATCACAATGAAACATAGCCCAAATCAAAGCAGAATCAATTGTCCTTCAGCCAACCAGCCTCTCAGTGTCAAATTGATTGGTAAGGTGCTTTGATTGGGAGTCACTCTCCCTGGGACCACACTCCCTTGTCCTAGGCACTCTAGGAGGTGGTGAGGATCAGAAAGTGGTGTGGGGCCATCTCAGGGATGGGCCAGGTAGAAAGGCTGTGAACACTCAAGGCTGGCCCAAACCACCTGGGAGTGATACTCTCCTCTTCTCCTGCTTTCATACATTCACATTGCACAGTGGTGTTGAGGAAAACATTTCAATCTTTCATCTCAGCCCTTGAAAAGACCATTGCTTACCAATGCTTCTATTCACTAGACCCCATGTTCCCCATCATTTTACTCACTCTGTAATCGTAGGTCGAGTCAGGGTTTTCATCGCATGCAATCACCTCTGGTGCCATCCAATATGGCGTCCCAATGAAGGTGTTTCTTCTGCCAGCGGTCCGGTCCAGCTGGGCACTCACTCCAAAATCCACTGAAAAATTCCACACATGTCCAAAGAGTAAGTCGGTGACAAGATGCTTTGATGAGTTATTGCCTTCACTTGGAAAGCAGATACGCAAGCCACAATGGAGAACAGATTGAAGCTCCAACATGGGAAAGTTGAACATGGGGCCTGCTCCAGGAACACTGGGAAAGAGGCTTCTGCTGATGTTGACGTTGGAAAGAGCCCCAGCAGTACTGTAATAAATCTATGGTTGGCTTGGCTGAATGCTTACCATGAATATTAAAACTAAGCCCCATCAGTACACCCTGAATAGTGTTTGGATTTGCCACTTTCCTGGAAGAAGGACAGGGATTGAAAAGAGCATCTGAAAAAACACAAAACAGGCTGGACTGGGAAGCTTCACCAATAATTTGAGAAAGTCCCATCATGATGGGGAAGAAAAATGAGTTTCATGGTCAAGTTTAAAGGAAAGTCTTCCGCAGCTAGGTTGAAGCAGATATAAATATTTACTGTGATGTCCACATCTTAGTTTTGGCTCTAAAAGTTAATCGTGGGATGCTTTGGAAAGAGTGGCATTAGCAACTGTGGGATATATTCATCTGTGGGATACATTAGAAGGAGCTTGGCATGGTGGTCTCGGACACAGAAAATGTCTGGGCTTCTCAGCTTGGAAAAAAGGCAGCCTTTTTCTGAAGGAGGGGGAAAGGGGAAAAACTTTTGAGGACTTTTTGGGTTTTAGGCATATGAAAGTTGATGAAAAAATGTTCCCATCTGCACTAAGAAGAGAGGGAAGGGACCCAAGAGGAAGCAGGAGGGATTGAGGTTTGTGCTTAGGGAGCTCTTGCCAAGCACAAGGATTATGGGATGTTGGAACATTACCACTGGACGTTGTAGAATGTCCTTTTCTAGAAGGTTTCAGAAATAGGTTAGATCAGGGCTTAGCAAGCTCCTGAGCAGGATCACAGAGTTAGAGCTAGAGAGGAACCTTCAAGGTCATTTAGTCTAATCCCCTTATTTTCCAGGTAATCAATCTGAGGCCCTGACCCTAGCAATCTAGGCAGCCATGTCCCTGTGGCAGAGTCACCTTCTCTCGATTCCTGGTGACATGACTTTGTCTGAGAGGGAAGCACGGGATTGATTGCCCTCCCCATCCCTGTGCCTCACTCGCTTCTCTGCCCTCCTTGGGTATATGATTTCCTAAGGCAGCCTTCAGTTCACTTGTCTGTAACCTAATTACCACTAGTGCCATAAAGGAACAATACTGCTAGCAATTACGGAAAACCATATGAAAAAAATCTCAGACAAGAGCCATGTTCTGTCAGCGACCTTGTTTTGCCAGAAACAACAAAGCTGAGGAAGGAGGTGATGCTGTTATCATCAGTTTTTCGCTAAGCTTTAGGGATCATCTGGAAAATCTTTAATTCCTACCGGACAGTAGTCATCTTTATGGAGTTAACAGTTAATGTCCAGCTTCATGAAATTGCTCCCGAAGTGGGAGGGGACCCAAAAGGTGAGGCCGATCTCAGGGGCTAACTGGCAACACCTGGCTACTAGGTCAGTTTCCAGAGCAACCAGCTGATTTCCCCCCACACACACACAACACCTGCCCGTGGCACTGTCCACACACCCAAACAATTAGCCAGGTCTCTAAGAAGAAGCAGCCAGTTTCACCTGAGTACCTGATGAGTTCACCATCAACTTGCCCCTGCTGCTTTTCTATTCTGAGCTAACACTGGGTTGTAGCTCCCAACTTGACTCTTATTCTGAATTTGGACCTCAGCTTTGTATTGAATGTTTAACTTCCCATTTCCTGGCCCTGCCCTAGACTTTGCTCACAGAAACACAGAACTGTAGCCTAGGAATGGATCTCCAAGGTCACCTATGTCAATGGTCCGATTCCATGCAGGAAATCTTAAGATTTTCAAGTTGGTTCGGGAACCTTAGAGATCATCTAATTCAATCTATTCATTTTGCCCATTTATTCAGTTATGGAAACTGAAGCCCAGGGAGGTGATGTAACACAGGGTTGCACAGATAACAATAGGCCACTCTGAGATCAGAACCTGGGTCTGCTAAGTCACTACTCTATTACTTCATGCTTGTTAAGTGGTTACATGGGCTCTATTTGAACACTACCAATAACAGTAAGCTCACTACCTCATTCCAGCAGAAAGGAATGGGTTATCTTGTGAGACACTGACCTGTAATCTCTCTCTTTGCATCCTCCAACCACTGGTCCCTCGTTGTGCCCAATGGGGCCAAGCATAATAAAGCTAATCCTTTTATTACTCGGGCAGCCCTTCAAATCTTTCTTTGGTGACAGCTATCATGTATCCCATTAAGTCTTCTCCAGGCTAAAAATCCCCAGTTCCTGCAACACTTTCTCATATTTTTGAGGAATGAGGTACTTTTACATCAGTAATTTTTTTCTTTTGTTAATTTTTTTTTTTAAATACAGTAAATTGATGAGAAGCAACATAGTGGATAGAGAGAGCTGACCTTAGAGCCAGAAAGACTTAGGATCAAATCCTGCCTCTAACCCATATTGTCTGTGTGACTTTGGGTAAGTCACTTAAACTCGTCCCCAGGGCCCTAGGCAAGTTGTAGATAAGGTAGAGGGAGTTCCCTTCTCTGGGAATTCCCTACACTGATGAAATCACAAGTCCATTCTCTATCCTTAGCCAAAAGTTAGTGATGACTTTTGTCATTACGTCATAAACATCCAGTGGTGTGCTGGTAAATATTTAACCACCAGCTCTCCAGAAAAGACACACAAACACTTTTAAATTTAACCTGCATTACTAACATTGTTTAGACTTAAGAAAGTGATGGAGAAAATCAACAACAAATACACCGAGTCTTGATTTGTAGCATTTGCAGAGTTTCAAATGTAAATGCTCATCTCGAAAATTTAGCAATTGGTTTTTGTTTTTTTAGTAGCTCATATTAGACAGATATGAGAGGGGCACACCCCTGCAAATATTGCATCCACCCCAACCACTTTCTCTTTGTCTTATAGCCCTCCCTATTCTAACTGCTGTCTACTGAGAAATTAAGATAACCACTATTTTAGGAATTGTGTGTAAAATGAGAGTCACACTCTGAAGGGGCCACATCGGGGCCTCTCTCACAGAATAATGGCCATGGGTTGGTTGGTTTGTTTGTTTCCTAACCAATTCACCTAGCATGTCAGAGGCCCTTTTAGATACTCCCAGCTTCTTGGCTACATTACTGTTGTTTGAAGATTGCCAGAAATCTGACCTCTAGATAAGTGGGGTCCCACTGTATGTCCAAAATTCAGGGCTCTGCCCTTTGGGTCGGTATGTTATCCGTGCTGTTTGTTTGGGACTTGGTGGAATCTGGGTGACCTTCATAAATTTCCACGCTGAATTTCTAAACACTGTGGCTTTCAGGAATAGAGAAGATAACACATTTTCCTGGAATTACTTTTCAACCTGATACACATTTATAGTCATTTATTTCAAGGACAAACATGCTTACAACTTTCTGCTCCCTCAATAAGAACTCCATGGAGCATGCGCTCACAGAGAGCATAAAATGTAGCTCTGGTGCTATTTGGACACTTTTTCAGCTGCAGACAAACCCCAAAAAGACTGTGTAGGATAGAAAGCCATTTGGGAGAGGCCCTGTAATGATAGGATCTGAGATCAGCGGCTGTTCTAATGCTTGCAGGTGATTAGCTAGCATTAAATAAAGCTGCCTTAAACAACAAGGCTCCCTGAAGTCCTCCCACTCCCACCCCAGCCCTTCTGAATATGTTGTGAGAGCAGTCCTGACGCTAACACTTGCTAGCTCTGTGTCCTCAGGCAGATTGCTGCCCCTCTCTGAATCACATTGTCTGTTTGTTACTCTCCCTAGGGTGACAGCAATACTTTTGAAACCTGCTCATCCCACAGAGAGGCCCACGAGGGTCAAATGAGGCAAGAGCAGCAAAAGCCCCAGACAAATGTGAGTTACTGGTGTTACTTTAAATCTCATAATATCTACTGCCCAAACATGACAACAAGGTCATGTGGCTAGCAGGTACTGAAACATCTGGTTCCAAAGTGAAAAACACCATCAACCAATGTTGGGTGCATTGTGTGGTCCAGGGGAAAGAGCACTGTGTCTAAGGCCCCAGGACCTGGGTTCAAATCCTTCTATCTAAGATGTTTATTATCTCCATGGCTGGGCAAATCACAACTTTCCTGTGCCTCAGTTTCCTCCTCTTTAAAATGAGACTAGAGGGCCTCTGAGGTCCTTTCCAGTTCTCTGAGGGCAGGCACTGTTTCCTTTTTGTTTGGCACACAGAAGGCATTTAATATGTACTTATTGATTGATCCACTATCTCCATGATGTCAAACAATGTGTTGGGTTAGTCTTAGCAGGAAGAAAATCAGCTCACAATTACCTATTACTTTATGGTGACAAAGAACTCTCACATGGATCCTCTTATTTGATTCTCTCCACAACCCTGCCAGTATAATGCAAACATCCTTAAACAGGTAAGGAAATTAAGGCTGAGAGAGGAGAAATGATGGGGCAAAGAATAAATGAATTTAGAGTTGAAAGTTTAGCCAAAGCTGGAAGGGACCTTAAGTGATTTTTTTTAGCCAAATCTCTCCATTTTAGAGATGAAGAAACTGAGGACCAGATGGGTGAAGGAGACTTGTTTAAGATGATGTAGTAAGCCAGTATTAGAGTTGGTATTTGAACCCAGGTCATCAGATTCCAAGTACAGAACTTTTTCCATTCTACTACATGGCCCATGTTATAGACAAGTAAGCTCCAGATGAGAGCTCTCTCCCTTGCTAACTCTTTGACAATCTGAAGACAATGATGGTAACACAAATACAGAAACCGCGCGTTTTATAGCTGTCTTCTACACTCAGTTTTTCTATGTATGTGCTTAATGTCTGCCTCTACCAACTGCTTCAAGAAGACTTACCCAGTTTTACTTCAGCGTTTTCAGTCAGAAGGACATTTTGTCCTTTGATGTCCCGGTGAATGACATGGTGCATATGAAGATGGGAAAGGCCCTGCAGGAAAAATCACATCATTGTCACCATGCCCTCTTGTAGGAACACTGGGCCTTAGATGGGCTCTCGCACAGCAGGGGCTCAGTCAATAGTTGCTGAACTGAGTTGACCAGATGACTTGGGCAACTGACCCTAACTCCTGATACAAGGCTGGAGCTTTTTGGTAAGAGAAGTGACTCAGGCTTAGATTTTTCAGACTGAATTCTTTAGGTGACAAGTTCTCAGAAATATTTCTGTGGACTTCTGAGAAAGGAAACCAAGGAAGACACCCAGGAAAGGCAAAGAAAATCCCATAGAAGTCTTTGCCTCAGTGGACTATGGAGCCTCTGTCCTCTCTAAAAGGGAAAAAGTTGGCTGGCTTAATTGGCAATCCAGATGTCCTCTGGATTTTACCTCATTCAAGCCCACTTACTAATATTTCTTGGTCAGTTTTTGAAAGCTGAGAAATTAGGGAAATATGGAAATTCATTTGAGAATGGCTTGAATTTGAATTGGCTTACTAGACTGACTCCCTCCTCCTACCACTGAAGTCACCCCACCCCACTTGGGGCACTGTGAGAGATGATGATGGCATCTCTCCTGATTGCAGGCAGTGCAAGTGTGGCCAGGCCTAATTCCTGTTCTTGGTTTTTAGGTGCTCCCATTTGCCTAGGTCACAGCTTGGGTCAGCCAGGGCTTTGGGTTTTTCTCAGTCCCTGGCAGGTACTGCACTGAAAGCAGAATGGAGTACAGCTGCTTTGTACATCTGTTTTTTCAGATGGAGAAAGAAGGGAGTGGGCTCACACTGTCGGTCTATCTGCAAAAAGGTGGTGGGACAGTTGCAAACTTTTCTGAAAAACACCAGGCTGAAGAGGCCACCCCTACTCCATGTTTTTCTCTTTCTAAATGGGAGAAGCCTCATCTTTTTAGGCTGTCCTCATATACTCATCACCCTCCTTCCTCCCTTCCTTCCAGTTCCAATCCACAATCTTTTATTGTTTGCAGTTGCCCTTCTACCCCCCCCCGTGCCCCCCTCCCCCATTATATATTTGCATTTTTTTTAAAAACCTCTACCCAGGCTCCTTCAATAACTACAGGGAATAATAACTGCACAAGGACTCACCCGTAGTACCTCCCGGCAGATGTAAGAAATCCAGTCTTCTTTAAAGGAGTTACCTTTGGTTTTCTTCACTAAATCGGTCACTGAGCCTGCTCCACAGTACTCCATCACCAGCTGCAAGGAGGGAAGAACAAGGTAACCAGAAGTGCTTCCCTCAACATCCTGGAAGACATTTCATTCAGGTGACCTGTAGTCTGCTGAACACATGGAGAAACAAAGTCAAAGACATTCACCTTCCCTTAGGTCCTCCTGCACAGGCTTGAGGATCCATAAGGAAAGATGCTCCCAGTTCCCAAAGCCAGAAAAGCTTAAACTGTTTAAGTAAATTCTGCCTCAGACACTTATTAGCGGTGTGACCCTGGGCAAGACACTTGGGTGGCACAGTGGCCAGAGCGCCTGGCCTAGAAATAGGGAGGACCTGAGATCAAATCTGGCCTTAGACATTTAACTAGCTGTGTGACCCTAAATAAGTCACTTACCCTCTGTTAGCCTCAGTTTCCTCATCTGTAAAATGGGGTAATAATATTACTACCTCCCAGGGTTGTGAGGATCAAATGAGATAATAATTGTAAAGTGCTTGCCACAGTGCATGGCACATAGTAAACCCATATAAATATGATTATTATTAACTGGAGGGTTCTTATTTGCCCACTCCCCAGCAGAATTAGGAGAAAAGAATGGAAACTGAAAGAGATTACATTGATTTGAGGTAAGAAACAAAAGCCATAAAACAACTGGAGCTATCCCAAATGGGGACAGGATGGCCTAAGATATAAAAATGACAGTAACTTACTTTTATTTAGTGCCTAGAAATTTGCAAGCCTGGCCTTACTACACTGTTACCTCAAGCAAAGCAAGACTAATCCCTCTACCACCCGACCGTGTGGAGAGTGAGTAATCTTATCTTCCTTAATCAAATGCGATAATGTGTGTAAAGCACTTTGTCAATCCTTAAAGCCCTATTTAAATGAGAGCTAATTATAGTCATTAAGTCTTCCCTTCTCCAGGCTATAAACATCCAGTATTCCTTCAACCCCACTTCATATAGCACTAACTTCATCATCTTCTCTGGATGCGCTTCAGTTAATCAATGTCCTATCTAAGATTCGGTGCCCAGAACACATCGGACCTGACTGGGGCAGTCAGTTCCCTAGACCTAGATGTTCTTTGCCTTACTTAATGCAGCCTAAGTGACAGACCTTAAATGTGTATTAGGGCAAATACATCTTTGCCTGCTACAATACATCCCATAATGTCTGTTATGTAATTTTTATATCCCACTAGGTTGGCACAGTGGATAGAGAGTTGGGCCTGTAGTCAGGAAGACCTGAATTCAAATTCCGCCTCAGACATTTATTAGCTGTGTGACCCTGGACATATCATTTCACATCTGTCTGCCTCAATTTCCTCATCTGAGAAGAGGAGATATTAACAGCACCTACCTATCTCTCAAGGTTGTTGTGAGGATCAAATGAGATAGTATTTGTAAAGCGATTACTTAGCACAGTGCCTGGCACACAGTAGGCAATTAACAAATGTTTGCTGTTAGAGGGATTTAGGATTTAAAATAGCAAATGGGATCTTTTCTTTTAGTGAATAAATTGCTATTGCTTACTAGGAACTTATCCAGAGAAAGGTGCAAATTCTTTGGAGAAAAGACTCTATTGTCCTCCCTCAAAGTGGTTGGCTTATTTAGGAGATAAAGAAAACTCAGTAGCATACATTCAGTGTTTTCTGCTTACTATGTAATTTCACTTATAAATTATATTCCTAAAGTAATTGTGATAATGCTCAACTCAGTCTAAGATAACTAAGTTTGTTTGTTTATTTACTTAGTACTCTAGTTTACATATAATGATAGATTTCCCCAGGTTCCAGAGAAAGGAGAGCCTGCTGTTCCTATCCTTCCCCTCCTATTCAGCCATTCCTGCCCTAGGAACTAGAAAATGGAAACATTATTAATATCCATTAAAGACAGGAAATTTTGGGGGGGAAAAAGGGAAATCTCATAAAACATCTTTGCAACATCTGGAGTGCTACCACCTCATCTTTGGTTTTGAAACCTTCCCAAGATGTTTGGGCATAGCCACCCAATTCCCCACTAGCTGAACTGGGATTGTAGACCTCTGCATTGCCCAGATAGCTAGTAGGGAATGATCCTTGGTGTTGCCATCCAATGTGTGGTGCTACAAGCTTATATACCCCAGACAATTTAGAAGTTGCCACTCTACCTGCCTCCTTCCTTATTAGCTGACTGGAGATCTTAGGCCTCTGTACTTCTCAGATAGTTGGTGAGACCCAATTCCAAACATATGTCTAAATAACATCCCATCTCACCTCCTGTCCTCCAGGTAAGTCTATGGGTACAAAGAATATTCTTCAATAAACTTAATTAGGACATCTAAGTTCTGTGGTATGAACTGTTTCTTTAACTGGTGGTTAGTTTATTAAGAAATTATTAACTTAGAGGGCAATTGCAGGAAATTATATGGCTAGGGGAATCTGGCTAATTTCCCTTTTCGATTATTTTCTGTGGACCCCCAAAAATAATTCTATCCCCTATGTAAAGAAGGAGTAGGGCACTATTTCAACATGACACACGACTGATTCATCCCATTATATTACTTAAGTTATTAACTGTGTCAACCAATTCTTTGTTGATTCGTTGTGGTTTTCTAAGTAATCTATCATGTTATTTGCAAATAGGCAGTTTTGACTCCTCTTTGCTGATATTTATGTTTTTAATTTTTCTCTCTTCTTACTGATATCACTAGCATTTTGGAAATATGTCTAATAAGAACTAGCTAGTATGGAGCTAGAGAAATCATCATCTGGAGAAGATGAACTAAAAGGATAAAGGGTTTTACAAAAGAACAAGAGGGAAGGGAGGAGGGAGGATAGTGGAGAGGTCAATATTTGGCATGTTCTAGAAATACTAGTGATAGAAGTAAGGCAAGAAAAAAGGAAATTAAAAGGCACTGTCATTGGCAATGTGAAGACAAAATACTTCTATTTTCAGATGATATAATGATTTATCTAGGAAACCCTAGAGAATCATCAAGGGAACTAACTGAAATAAATGATAGTAATTAATAACAAGTAAAGTAGCAGGATACAAAATTAACCCTCCTCCCCTGATCATTAACATTTCTTCATTAAAATAACTACAAAATGCATAAACTATCTGGGAGTCAATCTACCAAGACATACTCAAGACATATAAGTACACTACATTCTTTAAAGAAATCAAGAATGACCGCAATAATTGGAGGGATAGTTATTGCTCAGGGTTGAGCCACCTCAACACAACAAAAATTATGATACTGCCTAAATGAATTTGCAAATTTATTGCCACATCAACCAAATTACAAAGTTTGCTTGGTACCAAGCACCAAATAACCAAAGTATTCCCTGCCAAGGGCATACTTTATAGAGCTAGACAAAATAATAACATACTTCAAATTATATTACAAAGCAGTAATTATAAAAGGTAATTAGTACTGGCTAAAAAAAATTAAAATGTATATGAGTGAACCGGTTTTTTAAGCTAATTAGTAGAACAGATAAGATAAGCAAACACTAGAAATAATCAAACTCATTAACTTATATGTTTGGTAAACTCAGTTGGGGGAATAACTCCATATTACACAAGAACTAATGGGAATGTTGGAAAGCAGTCTGGAGGAAATTAGGTTGTGACCAACATCTCATTTCATATACTATTACTATGTGTTCACAATAGATATACAGTCTGAATTATAAAAGGCCACACTTAAAAAAATAGAAGGGAACAAAATCAGATACTTTCATAACTGTGGCTAGGGAGAAATGTCATAATCAAACAAGAGACAGAAGAAATGATAAAAGATAAAATAGACAGTTTTTGAGTACATGAAATTGGAAAGCTTTTGCGCAAACAAAATCAATGCAACAAGAGTAAGAAGGAAAACTGTGAACTGGAAAAATATTGCTTCAAATACTTTGAGAAGGGTCTGATATCTAAGCTACATAGGGAATAAATATAGAAGGCAAAGGCTAGTTCCCAGTGCATAAGCTCAAAGATATAAATAGTTCCCAAAATAATAATTGCAATTACTAATGACCATATGAAAGACTTCTTCAAATCTTTAGTAATAAGACTAATGCTTATCAAACCAATTCTGAGGTTTTACCTTATATGTGGCAAATTAGCAAAAGGGACAAAGCATAGAAATAATGTTGAAGGAATCATAAGAAGATAAACACAATGTTGGTGGAGCTGTCATTCCAATTATTCTGAAAGGCAATTTGGAATTACATGAAAAAAAGTGACTAAAATGCATATATACCTTTTAACCCTGAGATCCTACTGCTAATCATATATCCCAAGGAGATTAATGATAGAAAGGCCCCCCTATAAAAAAACCTTCATAACAGCATTTTTTTGTGATAGAAAAAAATAGGATAGATAACTATAATAATAATATAAGTTGCAGACTTAGTATGAGTTTGCACTGATAGAGGAAGTTTCCTTATCAGGGGTTCCCTATGCTAATGAAATCTTAAGTCTAGTTAAAAAAAAGAACTAGAAATAAAGATGTCCATTGATTGGGCAATAATTAAACAAGTTATGGTAAAAAAAAAAAGAGAGAATATAATATCCATGTACCATAAAAAACAATAAATATGGAAAATTCAGAAAAGCACAGAAAGAGTTTACAAACTGCTACAGAATATAGTAAGCAGAAACAGGGGAAAACTATACAATGGTTACAAAAATGTAAACTAAAAGAACAAAATACCAAAATTGAAAGGTGCAAAATTACAATACTGAAACTTGGCCCCAAAGAGAAGTTGAGACAATGCAACTGCCCCTTCACTGCAGAATAAGAGGTTATGGATATAAGATATTGTAGATACAAGCAGACATAGATGATATGTTAGCTCTGATGAACTGCTTTTCTCCCCCCTTATTTTTTATCTTTGTGGCAAGGGACTTGCTGGGGAGGGAAAGGGATATATTCAGAAATAAAGGCCACATAAATACAAAAGACATCAATAAATATAAGATAAAATATTTTAAATGCCCATAGTTTACCAGGTGCTACTCAAAACATGCAAAAGGTATGGCTTTTATAAGGCATGGCATGCAATAGCTGCTTACTTTTAAAGTTTTTCATAGACATCTAGGTTGCACAATGGATAGAGCACTGGGCCTGGAGTCAAGAAGACTTGAGTTCGAATCCAGCCTCAATTACTAGCTGTATGGCCCTGGGCAAGTCACTTAACCCTGTTTGCCTCAGTTTCCTCACCTGCAAAATGAGCTAGAGAAGGAAATGGCAAACCACTCCAATATCTTTGCTAAGAAAACCCCAAATGAAGTCCCAAAGAGTTGGACATGACTGAAATGACTGAACAACAATAGAAGTCTCATGTGTTAGAATATCTATTAGAGTGAAATAAATTAATTGAATGTTAAAGAAGAAAGGGAAAAAAAGAAATTATTTTTTAAAAAAATCTAGGCTACATAGCAGACTATGTCTGATTTTCTTCTCCTTACTTCCCCTCAAGGTTCTCATCATTTATATTCCAGCAACCAATTGCTTCTTGTGGAGGAGAATCAGATCCAGAATAAAAGTTATCCTTGTTGGGTGGGTCCTCCTTTCTTGAAGGATGAATTATTATTAAGGTATGTCAAGATATTATTAGTTACTATGAATTAGGCAGAAAGGGAGCTCTCACAGATTTAGGATAAATTGAAGTCATTTATTATCTCATGCCTTTGTGCCAGGCTTGTGTCTCTTCCTCAAATTCTTCTTTTTCCTTGTTTTAACTAGGTATATGACAGCAACAATGTTGGGTCTGCCAGCATTCCTCTTCATTATGCTTGCACCCTCTGTTTCCAGAAATCTAGATCTTGTTCTCAGATCTATGATTCTATGTGCAACCTTGTACAAGTCATATAGCCTTTATAGGCCTCAGTTTCCTCCTTTGTAAAATGAGAAGGTTAGACTATTTGGCCTCTAAGGTACTTTCCAGCTGTAAGTCTAAGATGCTGTGAATCTAGAGAAGAGAAACATTTTTTGAGTCTCTTTACTTTCGCTTCTAGGAGAGAGACCAGCTCACACTTTGACAATAATCATTAAGCCAGAAAGACCTTACCACATACTTATGCAGTTCACTGCAAAATTCTCCCTATTGTGTATACTTTTTGGAAACAAAATCCATGAAGTATGAAGGCTCTTCCAATTCTAAGATTCTGTAATTCTGTAAGTACTGCTTATGAAAGCTATCAAATGAAACAGAATCTCTAAAATCCAAATCCCATTGGGTTGGTAGTTTAAGTCAAAGTCTGTAAGGTTTTTTTTTTCTTCTGTTGTAGTCTCTATTCCTCTACCACCACTTCCTCTTTTGCCTTCTTCCCCACTATGGGTTTTACTAAGGTAACATACATTTATACAAGGTAAATTTCCTCAAGAAATGGCAATAGATTTTGCTGATATTTGTTACTTTATCCATTTTCCATTTTTTTTTTTGCATCAGTAATTCCTTTAATAGGTCAGGCTAGAGTTGTTTTTATTGCTTGTTTTTTTTTTCAAAAATGTTTTATTCATGATTTTTTCATGTCACTATCAGTTCTCAGGGACTTCCTACCTCCACCCCAACAGAACCCTCTCTTGTAATAAGGAAGTACAGTTAAACAGAAAATATTAACACAATGGCCAAGCTTTGAAATATAATGCCTCATTCCACACTTATAATGCACCACCACCTCTGCCAAGAAGTGAGTTCTCTGTTAGTTCTCTAAAGTTGCAATGCATTAATAAGAAATGTGAAGTCTTTCAATGCTGTTTTCCAATAGATTACTGTGGTCATCATGTAAATTGTTCTATCAGATCTACTTACTTCACTCTGCATCAATTCATATGTCTTCCCAAGTTTCTCTCAATTATTCATATTCTTAATTTCTTACAATGCAATAAAATTCCCTTACATTCACATACCAGAATTTATTCACTTATTCCACTAGTTGATGAGCACCTTGTTTTTTTCCAGTTCTTTGCTACTACAAAAAAGTGAAGACATACACATTTTATGTATGAAACAAAGACCTTTCTGTTTGTCTTGGACCAACTCAATCTATTCTCAGTCTATCTTTTAATTTTTTCTTATAGGATCATAGACCTAGAGATGGAAAGGATCTCAGAGACCATCTAGTCTAAACATCTCATTTTACAGATGAGGAAACTGAGGCAAAGAGAAGTTAAATGACTTGACAAAATCACATAAATACTAAATATCAGAAGTGGCATTTGACTCCTACTTCTCTGACTCTAGAACAAGCATTCTTTCCACTGTATCATCTCCATATTTCTTTGGTATTGCCTTTGATCATTGCTCTATCAAGTCCCTGGTCTAAATATACACAGATTCAGGAATGATTCCCACCTCAGGAACCATTTATTGTCCTGTTATAATCAGTTTTACTTTTGGGGATGTCATCGAGTGTGAGCCATATACTATATGTACCCCTTGACTCTTTCTAAAAAAAACCATTTATGATACATAGACGTCAGGCTTTTCTGTAATCTCTGTGTTATTTCTTCTCATGTTTCTTACTCCTGACCCGTGTTTTTCAAAATATTTCTTCACTGTCCTCCCCTATGTCCAACTCTGAATTCAAGTTATCTTTTATTACTGCATATGTTGACTAGATTTAGACTGCTTTAAGTTCTTTATATAACTTTTCCATCTCTTCATTTTCCATAACAGATTTCAACACATATTTTAAAATCCTTTTTTATGGAGGTCTTTTTGCAAATGCTTATCATCAGCATTGCAATACACAATGACCCATGAGGTGGTATTTCTTGCCACCTTTAGATGATAGATACAATTAACTCTGTCAATTTCATTATTTGCCTCTTCAAGGAGAACCTGTGATCCATTCTTTCACTGGGCCTGGAGTCAGGAAAATCTGAATTAAAATCCAGCCTCACACACTTCCTGGGCAAGTGACCCTGGGCAAGTCATATAATCTCTACTTGCCTCAGTTTCCTCATGTGGAAAAAGGGGGTAATAATAACATCTACCCTTCCCCCGTTGTTGTGAGGATCAAATAAGACAATATTTTGAAAGCTCTTAGCACTATTCCTGGTACATAGTAGGTGCTTAATAAATGCTTGTTTCCTTCTGTCCTTCCTTCTGTCATTGAAGCACGTATAGTCAGTTGGGAAGATGAAACTAATATGCATGAAACCTTTAAAGAGTGACTAAGATAGAAATTATGTAGTTGTAGCTCTGAGTGTATCAGAAATTCAGAGAAGGAGGAAGCTGTGTGAGTAAGAGGAGTGGAAAAGAGTTTTTGAGACATGGTATTTGAGCAGCTGAGCCTGGAAGGATGAATAGAATCCAGATAAACTGAGAAAAAGAGGGAAATCATTCAAGATAGGAAGGGTGTAAGCAAATGTATAAAGGAAAGAATGAATATAGCACAAATGGACTACAGTAAGGATAAAAGTTTGACTGGAATTGAGGGAGTATGGTGGGGAGTAATGGGAGATAAACATCTACAGTGAAGGTGGAGCCAGATTAAGGGAGATAAGTGACAACCAGGCTAAGGAATCTCAACTTCCACCTCAGAGCTGTGTACTTAAGGTATTTGTGTTGTTTTTTTTTTTTTGTCTGACTCTGTGAAGGGGACAAGGGGGCCTTCAACTGCTTGGTTATTTTTCCCAAGAGATTAGCAAACTCTTTTTGGGAAAAAAAAATCAATTGCATTCCTGCAGGACAAGTCCTTCCAAATGGGACTACTGCCAAGGTGGGTCCATTTTAGGCCTTAAAACTCTTGATAGTGTCTCATTCAGATTTTATTTTCTTAATAAACCCAATTTCTCAGGAAATCTATTTTTGCCACCACTGAATTGACTGCATAGCTGGCTAGTTTTTCATCCTCAGGCACTAAATTCCCTAACTAGCGCCCTGACCAATGTGAAGGAGAATAGAATTATATGTCAACCTTTATTTTAATAGCAGATGTTATTTCAGATAAAGAGAAAAGCATATATTTATGCTTAATTGCTCAGGCCATTAAACTACTCTGTCAATAAATAAAACCCTTAGACTTTTCAGAACGTAGCCAACTCTTGATTATTTATGCTAATGAAGGGGAACAGATACATGGATAAACCACAAACAATGGCTAATCCAAAACCCATTCCTATTTGGCTTTGGAATATTAAATGAATGCTTTCCAGCAAGTTTACTCCTAAGCGTAGTTTGCACATACTTCAATTTTCAGTGAACCTATGATCACATGAATGTGGGTATTCCCTCTATCAGTCTAGCTCACAACTCATCCAAAGCTTTGCAAGCCTTTGAGATTCTTATCCATGTCCTTCCAAAGATACTCTACAGAGGATTCAGCCAACATGCTGGAGCCTTTCCTCTAGATCTTTGTATATTTTGTGAGTAATGGAGTTTGTGAGCCATCTATTTGTTAGCTCCCTCTCTGATCTAATGATGATTCTAATTCCTTTTCTGATCATACATTTACTCAGTGACCCTTTACGTCTTAGGTACAGTTCACCATTGGATATGTCACCATCAATCAACCAACAAGCTTTTTTAAATGCTTAATACACATTGGGCATGCTAGACGCTAGAGAGACAAAGAAAGGCAAAAATACACTCTGCAGCCTGCTTGTTCCCATCATATGTTTTTCCATTGCCCTTTGCAACCTGGAATGCAGCATTCCAAGATTTGAAGCCATACAGAAGCACTGGGAAAACATCTGTGCTGAAAGGATGGATCTTTGTGATGGGAAGCTGCTTGGGATCAATTAAAAGCCCTGCACAATTTCCCAAATGCAATTGAGCCCTGCTCTCTTTTTTTTCTATTCAATTCTGGGCCCGACTCATTGTCTTTCTGCATACACTGTTCCAGATATAGGTATTAATGGACTAAATAAATGGACTGACCAGCCAATTGCATGTCCTAGTGGGGACAATAGGCACCATTCACCCTTTTAGTTTCTTCTGTATGGTCCGTTGGGCTGATCTATTCAGAATAATCCTAGATTTCATCAGGAGGTCCTTTAACATTCTGGGGTTTGATGTAGTCAGCACAATACCACACACAAAGAGGAACATCTGGAGGACCTCATCAAGACTGATAGGGAATCATTCTTTCATTTGCACCCTGCACAAGCCATATTCCATGACGGTGCTGACACCTTTGCCTCAATTGACATTAATAATCACAAGGCCATTGCATCCATTTATCTCTGTGACTGCATTTATCAAGAAATCTTGTATGACCTTAGTGCATGCATGAGAGGCTCCTTGTTGAAAGAGAGACTTTAAGTTGCATTTTTTCTACTGAATCAAATGCTTTTTTTTTTGTAAAAACAACCAACAACAAATGCATCTTACATTTTTTTTCACATTACAATCCATTGTGCACCTGCTATAGAACATCATTTATCAAAGCTTGCCTGTTCTCTTCTCACATTTTCACAAAGAATACCCTTGCTAAGCATAAGGATTATTCTCATAAAGAGAAATAAATGAATAAAAAAAGCATTAATTGCTATGTTCAAAGCAGTGAGAAAGTAGCCATGTGGGTTGGAAGTTAGAGATGTTCTCTTGGTTGTTTCTGGGCATTTGCATTATCAGTAATTGTTTCCTTTCTTTTGGTGTCTTCTACTTCCAGAGGAAAAAATGCTTTCAAGATTGTATGGCAACCACCATGGATTTCTCAACTTGTATTTGATATAGTCTAGCCACTCTTCCCAATTCCATTTTCTCAACTGCCATTTCTACTCCTTCACGTGGCACAGTAACATTATCAAGGTTCAAAGGTGGTGGTGGTTCCCCTCTACTGATGATGAAAATGGATCACAGTAGAGATGATGACAAAGGCTTTTTTCCCCATTTTATGTCTATTAGTTGTCCTCCTATGAGCTTTTAGTCTTTCATATTTCTCAGACCTGAGCCATGTTCTCCAACACTGTTTTTTTTTTTAACCATCTTGACCTGCCCTCAACTTTGCATAGAAGTCAGTAATTATCAAGGAATATACTGACCTGATTTGGAGGGTCTTGTGGAATTCTTCATAGAATTTCTTTGCTTCTCCTTTGGCAACAGATAACATAAGCTTTAACTATTTTCAGCGCATGTCTTCTTACCTTTCAGCTCACATTGAAATCAACCACACCAACTCCTTTGTTCACATTAATACTAAAAGAAACATTTTTGGCTCAAGTGAACACTCCTGGAAGGTAGACATATTGTGTCCTCATTGTGCTGAGTGTCGGGTGAAGGCTAAGATTTAACATTCTATGAAGATAACCAACATAGTGGCTCCAAGCCTATGGATTCCCCAAACGTGATAATGTAGGAACTAGAGCAGAGGTGGATCAATATGAATAGTGTGAGACATTCCTTCAAAAGAGAGGGGAATAAACAGTGGGAAATTCGATACTGGATCAGAATCTCGGGAAGCCTGGGGGGAGGAACTACTCACCAAAATGGCTAACAAGGAGTTCTTACCCAAAGTGAGGAAATAGTAAGAGTCTCTAACTGCCTTTGATGACTTCAAATCACCTGGGCCGGATGAATTATCTCCTCAGGTACTTAAAGAGGATATGATTACTGGACTACTATCAGTAATATTTTAAAGATCAGGAAGAAAGGGAAAGGTACCATAATACTGGAGAAAGACAAATGTTTTGATTTTCCAAAAGGGGAAGATAATATAGCCTACAAACTATAAATCAGTGATCCTGATTCCAATCCCTAGGGAAAATCTTAGAATAGAAAATTAAAAAGGTGATTAATGAACAACTAGAAAAGGAAGGGGTGAGTATGAAGAATCATCATGATTCTATCAAGGAGATGTCATCCCCAAGTAAATTTTCCTTGGGTTATTAAACTGGTAGATCAGAAGAATGCTATAGAGTTAGTTTATTCAGACTTAAGCAAAACATTGGATTAAATATCTCTTAATATTCTTGTGGAAAAAATGGAGAGGTGTGGACTGGAAAGCAATACAGTAAGTTGGATTCAGCATTGGCTGCATGTTCGGACTCAAAGAGTAGTTAATAATTTTGTGTCATCTTGGAAGGCAAGCTTCAGTGGAGGGCCCCAGGGACCTATGCTTGGCCTTGGGCTGTTTAACATTCTTATCAATGACTTGCAAAAAGGAATAGATGGAATGTTTATCAGATTTGGAAATAACACAAAGCTGGGAGGGATAGCTAATGTACTAGGATCAGCTTCCTAAACTGTGGGTCATGACCCTATGTGGGTCATGAAAAATTTGGCAACAGTAAAAGGTTTCTGAACACATAATAACCAAAAATTAATTAAAAATCAAACATGTAATGAATCCGAGGTGTTTCTGGCAGTACTTGCCTGTGTTGCATCATGCAACTTCATTGCAGCCTTAGTTCTGAACACAACGCATGTGCATTTTGCATTGCACATGCCATCACGCTATGCAATGCCAATGAATGCTGCCAAAATGCAAAAAGGGGTGGTGAGTGGAAAAAATTTAAGAAGCCCTGCACTAGGTGACAAAGTCAGGAGCTAAAAGGATCTTACTAGGCTACAGCATTGGGCTAAATTTAGCAAGGTGAAATTCAATAGGAATAAATATAAAGTCTTACACTTGGGTTCAGAAAAGCAACTCCGTGATGGTGACAGGCATGGTTAGAGGTTTCTCTGAAAAAGATCTGGGGGTTTTAGCAAGTTGTAAGCTCAACAGAATTCAGCAATGTGATGAGGAAACCAAGAAAGCTCATGTGATCTTTGCCTGTATCATAAGAGACCTAGCTTGTGGGAATGGGGTGGTGATCATTCAGTCAGACCACTTCTGGAGGCTCCAGGGTTGGGCACCACTTATTGAGAACAACATTAATAAGTTTGAGAATGTCCAGGGGAGAACAACCAGGATATGGGAATCAGTTGAAGGAAGTGGAAAGATTTAGCTGGGATAAGAGAAGACTCAGGAGAGACGTGAGAGCAGTTTAGACTTGTTTTTGCTTGACTCCAGAGAACAAGACCAGGAGAAATAGGCAAGAGTTGCAAAGAGGCCAATTTCAGCTTGGTGTCTAACATTTAGATGATGATACCCCTGGGGAGGTAGGTGGGTTTCCATTCTTGGAAGGTCTTCAAGAAGAGGCTGGATGACTACTTTCCAGGAATGCTATGGTTTTTAGGCTTGCAAAATTGTACTGGTAGGGACATTAAAAAAAAGATTTAGTAGACATCATTCACCTCCAGGGTGATGAACTCGAGGCCCAGAGAGTGATTAAGGTCACATAGGCAGGAAGGGGCAGAGTTGAGGTTTGAACTCATGTTCTCTGACACCAAAGCCAGGGTTCTTTTCACTGAACCAAACTGCCCCCCCAGATTCTTTTTCATGTATAGGTAATGGGGATTCTTTTAGGAGGATGTGTTGGACTAGACGGTTGTTGACGTTTCTTCTAGCTCTAAGATTTTGTGATCATGAGAAAGAAGAACTGTGAATTTAAATAGACCCTCTATAATCTGGCTACATTACCTGATCATTAGCTGGCAGAGTTCTGAACCCCTTCCAGTTATTCTGTCTTACATGTCACTGGATTATTGGCAAGAAAGTGTGGACTGTTCTTTGTAAGCTCTCACCTCTATAAATAATTGATTCACTTGGTACTACTAATATATAAAACCCAATACAGGAAATAACATTATTTTTTAGCCTTAGAAGAGTTTAAGATTCTGGGGAGAGAGGAAGTCTCTCAGACAATCAGTGGATCAACCAACAATGTTTACAGAAAACACTCTAATAAATTATTTGGGGAGGAAAAAGAGATGAAAAGATATGTACAAACAAACAACATATATCTAAAAGCAGAGATACCAATAAAAGCTGTACAGAGATATAGAGTAAAACCCTAATGGCAATGGTTCAGGCAATGAAGGAGTCTAAATAATTGAATATATATATATATATATATAATATTATATATATATATATATATATATATATATATATATATATATATATATACATATATATATATATGTGTGTGTGTGTGTGTATACACATATATACATATATGTGTATATGTCTGTATACACACGCACATATGTATATAAAATTTATACTTTGTTGTATCAGAAAGTATAGTGTGGAGGGCACAACAAAATTGCTGTTTGCTAATTGGGCCATTGATATGACTATACAGCACAGTCTTGGAGATGGAGATACAAGAGATCTGGCTAAATGTTAACTGAACCCAGGCCATGCCTTGTAGGACATGGCTTTTTCAATCAGTCTCTGATCCTAGCTTGGTTTCTTGTGAATTGCTAATTTTACTTATACTTCAGGGCAGCAAAGATTCTGGTTGATTAAGGGCCCTGGCTAATTAGCTTTCACTTAATTGAGGTTTTATCTTAATTCCTATCTCACTAATTTGGAATCTTTAATCATCTGGACAAAAGAAGGGCTGTTTTGCTATTACTCATCATCTGGGGAAAGGCCTTGCTAATTATTTAACAACATAACCAAGAGTGTGTGTATATGTATGTGTGTGTGTGGAAAATATATAACAATAATAACAGCTAACACTTAGATAGTGCCTACTATGTGTCAGGCACTGTGCTGTGCACTTTAAGATCATTCTCTCATTTGATCCTTACTACAACCCCAGGTAGGTGCTATTATTATCCCCATTTTACAGATGAGGAAACTGAGGCAAACGAAGATTCGGAGCCTTGCTCAGGGTCACGTAGCTTGTAAGTATTTGAGGCCAGATTTGATCTCAGGTCTTCCTGACTCCAGGCCCAGAACTCTGGCCACTGCATCACCTAGTTGTGAAACTTCAAGAGTAAATATTTTAGCAGCACCCATGTTCATACAAGCAAAGTTCTAATCACAAATTATCCTTCATTATTTGTTGGTCATTATTTATTATATTTATCATATTTATTAGTTGTCAGTCATTATTTGTCAGTCCACCAGGATGGCTACTTTGGTAATACCTTGTTTATCACTAATTGTGGTTATTATATGTGCTGAAAGTTAATGATCTTATGACCAGTAAAAGAATATTCTCCATTCTTCTCAATTTATAGCAAGCTTGTATTATTGGCCTCTCTCTGTGCTCTAATCTGGACTCTTTTAATCCAGTTCAATTCAATAAATATTTAGAAAGTGCTTACTATGTGCAAGGCACTATGCTATGTGGTGGGGATACAAAGACAAAAACAAAACAGTCCATGGCCTCATAGGGATTATATTCTCCTAGGGTGTTGCCACACATACCCAGAGCTGATCATCATGGCCAGAAAGGTTCTTCTTTATGAATGCACCATAGTAGGTAGCGATGTTCCTGTGATGGGAATATTTCTTAAGCATGTTGATTTCCATTTTGATTTCTTCTTCTTCATCCTGTAGAACAAGAACAGACAGTGGGTTTCATTGTCAACTCTGTGCCATGTGCCTCAAAGATGATGGATCACTTAGCTGTTGGAGATCAAAGGATAAAAGAAAGCATAAGAATTGTACCAGGTCATACCAAGGGCCAATAAGATTTATATGATTACTGTAAATTAACGAAGTGGAGAGGTGTCAGGGGACAGAATTTGTAGGTCAGGTTCTATTTGGTTTCTATCACATGGTGTTATATTTTAGGGGATATAAGTTGTCAGAGACTCAGTCCCTACCCCTACTGTATAAATGGGGTACTTACTTCCATTCATCGGTGTTAAAACTACCTCTTTTAAAAGCTTTAAGGAATATACCTGGCTGAGGACAATGTATATCAAACAGAAAGAGCTCCTAAGACTGAAAATTAGGATACCTAGATTCTAATTCTGCTGATTGGCTCCAGGCAAGTCACTTAATCTCTCCAGGGGCCCTCAGGAAAAATTGGTGGAAGAATGACAACACTAAGAGTGCTGCTATAAATATCTTGTTATATATAGATCTTTCTGTCCTTTACTTCGTTGGGGTATAGGCCCAGTAATGGGATCCCTGCCTCAAAGTTTATGAACAGTTTAGTGATTTATCTCTCATGATTCCACATTGCTTTTGCAGAATGATTACACCAATTCACAGGTCCATCAACAAAGTAATTAGGTGCTTTTCTTCCTACAACTCCTCCAAAACTGAGCATTTTAACTTTTTCATGTTTGCCAGTTTGGGGAGTATAAGAGGAAGGCTAAGAGCTTTTGATCTGCATATCTTTATTATTAATGATTTGGGGCATTATTTTACATTGTTGTCAATCATTTGCATTTCTTCATCTGAAAACAGTTTGTTCAACTCTTTTGATTAAGTATCTATTGAGCAATGGCTCTTGGTTTTACACAGGGTGTCCCAAAGTCTTTGTGCAATTTTAAGTTTTTAAGTTATTACAGCTTTTAAAATTGGGATAACACCACTGAAGACCAAATCCAAAGCTAGAATGGTGGGATAAATGGGATTTCAAGACTCACACTCTTACCTGCACTGGACAAGGGATGTGTAAAAAGGAGTATAGTAGTAAAAATTTTTTAAAAATTAGGCTTGTTTCATAGGAAGCAATACTATCTCTGCTGTCTTCCTTAGACTCAGATCCCACTCCTCTACTTCCTTAAGTTATTAAAGCTTAAAACTGCACTAAGACTTTTAGGATACCCTGCATAATTGTTTCAATTCCCTATGTATGTTGAATATCAGATTTTTCTCACAGATATTTGAAACAAAACTTATTGCCTTCCCTCCCCCAAATGACAGTTTCTGTTATGCTGGTTACACTGATTTGGTTCATGCAAAAGCTTTTTAATTCTTTTAAACAAAATGATCTATCTTATCTCTTAGGGTTTCTATATTTCTTGCTTGGTTGAGAATTTCCTCTCTATCCATAATTACAAAAGCTATCTGGTTTTGTTTTCTTCTAATTTTTAATGACATGACCTTTTATATTCATTTGCATATCCACTTTGAGCTCATTTCAGTATATGGTGTAAAATGCTGGCCCAAATCTGAAGTATGCCAAGCTGCTTTCCACTTTTCAGAAAATTTCTTGTTGATTCTTTTTGTTAGTAACTTGTTTTCTTTGATTTATCAAATACTGGGTTTCAACTGCTTCTGGGTCTTGCTTATCTAGTTTTTTTTTTTTAATTGATCTTTTCTATTCCAATATAATACGATTTGATGGAGGGAAAAATAAACAATAACTGTGAATGGTAGTGGTATGAACTCATTTGATGCTTACTGCTTTGTAATGTAGATTATGAGTCATCTTCCTATGTTCAAATCCAGCCTCAGACCCTTATTATCTGTGTGACCCTGGGCAAGTCACTTAACCTTATTTAGCTCAGTTCTTCATCGTAAAATGAGCTGGAGAGGAAAATAGCAAACGATTCTAATATCTTTGCCGAATAGACCCCAAAGGAGGTCACAAAGAGTCATACACAACTGAAAAAAAAACTGACCAACAAATGTATGTGTATATTGTGGTTTTGTCGTTGTTGTTGTTTTTACAAGAAACAATTCTATCTCTGCTGTCTTCCTTAAATTCAGATGCCACTCTTTTACCTCCCTAGACTGGCTTGCTAACTGTTTTTTCTACTTTTACTACTATAATCCTTTTCATACTTCTCTTGCCCAGTTCAGGTAAGAGTGTGAATATTGAAATCCTATTTATCCCACCACTCTACCCCTTGATTTGGTCTTCAGTGTTGGCATCCCAATTTCAAGAAAGACTAAGTCCCTTCCTCTCCTTCCCTTCTCCTCTATGGTTTTTCTTTCTGAACACCTAATCCCATGGCTTTTCTCTTTATTCCCTCAATAACCCCCAGATGAACTGAGATTCCAAATGGGCAGTAAATTTGTGTTCTCTTTTAGTACATGAGGAATCATTACAACATTGTTGAGCCATGTGGATTTGTCTCAAGCTATTAGGACTTGATTACTTTTCTTAAGTTTCTTTTGTATGCTAGATTTTTATTTCAAACATCATGTTCAGTACTGATTTTCTTAAAAGGAAGGCTTAGAAATCATTAATTCTGTTAAAAGTTCCCCTTTTTCCTCCTTTAAAGTTAATCTTAACTTTGCAGGAAAAATTATCCTTGAGTGCAAGCCATTTTTTATTGCTTCTTGGTTTCTTTCATTTCTTTCCCTGGACAGTTCAGATAGGAGTTCATTGGTATATGAGCTATCTTTTCCTGGCTGCTTATAATATTTTCTTTTTGACCTAGATACTCTGGAGCCTGGGGACTAAATTTCCGGCTATGTTCAACCTATGGTCTATCTTTGGTGGAGTTCTGAGGATTCTCTCAATCTGCATTTTGTCAACTAGTTACAATATTTATTGTCAATTTTATCTTATGATTTCCCAAAATATAGCACTTAAACTTTTTTTTTTTTAGATCACGAGTTTCTGGAAGGCCAATAATTCACAGATTGTCTCATTTAATTCTGTATTACTAGTCAATTGTCTTAGCTTGTTGAAACCTCATGTGTTATTTTAATTTTGTTGTCTCTGGATGGTTCTAATATTTCTTGTTGGATCACTGAACTTTTGTGTTTCATTTCAATTTTATCTTTTAAGGGTATCTTCAAAAATTTTTGTATTTATGCCTTTTGTTTTTTATACCAGTCATTTCTAAATGTACCCCCATACAACCATATACTAAACCCGCCTATGTAAGAAAGAAAAACAGTTCAGTAAAACTGACTAAAAATGACCATGCTGGACAGCATATGTAATATTCTTCACCTATAGGCCCCTTCTCTCCACCTCTCTAAAGAGAAAAGGGAAGTGTGTTTCATCATCTGTTTTCCAGGATCAGTACTGGTCATTGCAATTAATCTGAGCCGAACATCTTTTAAGTGTTGATTTCATTTACATCACTGTGGTCACTGTGTATACTGTTCTTCTGGTTCATCTTACTTTGCTCTACACTAGTTCATATAGGTTTTCCTATATTTCTTTGAATTCCTCACATTTGTTATTTCTTACAGTGGATGTTCCATTATACATATATATCATGATTTATTTAGCCATATTCAGTGAGAACCCATTTTGTTTCCAGGTGTTTTTTTTTTTTTTGCTACCACACAAATGCTCACTGCTCTGTTAAATGACAACATGCACAAATAATTATATAAAATATATGACAAGAAAGTAGGGTCTATGGATAGTAATACATATATATATATATATATATATACACACACACATACACACACATATATATATGGATAGTAATCCAAATATATATGTATATATTCCAAATATGTGTATATATATATATATATGTATATATATATATATATATATATATATGTGTGTGTGTGTGTGTGTGTGTGTGTGTGTGTGTGTGTGTGTATGAATTTGGAAATAGGCATTTTTTATCCACTTGGTTTTTCCTGCATGTATCCATGTATATATTCCTGCCTATATATATGTATATCAATGACTATTACTAAGGGAAACACTTATTGGTAATTATGGATCTCTTTTAGAAAGCTTTTAAGTGTTCCTGCACTTGATATAATCAGTACAACAATGTCCACCAACTATATCACCATCTACAGGCAGCCACTCTTCCTTTTGGTCTCTCATTGTGGCCCACACCTTTGGTAATGGTACATCTCCTCCTTTTATGCCTTGCCTGGTATTTATAATTAGAGGGTCTTTGAACAACATTATTTTTATTGAAGCATCTTTCTTGGAATCTTGGATAATTTTCACATATGCCTTGGAGATATCTTGTGGGAGGACCTTTAAGGCAGCATTGTGTTTGACTGAATTAAATGCTTTTTTATACTCAACAAACAACAAAAACAGTGGGATCTTGCATTCTCTGCACTTTTGGGGTAATTCTGTGACTGTATAGAGGTGGTCTGCTGTGGAACATCATTTGTAAAAGGCTTCCTGTTCCCTTCTTATATCCTCATTAAGTATTCCTTTGATATGCTTTGATTATTTACATTAAAATGGTGTAAAAACAGGAAAGGAAGCATTTGGGTTAGGAGTTATTGAAAATCTCTCCATTGCCTGTTTTGGGGAAGTTATAATCTGGAATCTTTTATACCTTTCTTTTAGATAATGGTCCCTCTGAAAACCGTCACCTTTGGCATCCAACATGTATCTCCATTGTGTATAAATGGGCCTAGTCTAGCTATTCTTCCAATGTTTGTTTCCATTAATGCCATTTCTACCATTTCTACTTTGTAAGCAGCACCCTGGGTTGGGTTACCAGAGTCTATGCATGGTAGAACACTCCCCCATCACTGATGGAAAGAATCATTTGTTATAGGTATCCTGAAAGACCTTTTCTATTTTTTACTTATGTGTTTTCCCTTTTCCGGTTTCATCTTTACATGTTCTTGGGCTGGTCTGGTTTAAATAGGTCTTTGGCCAAGTCATTAACAGCCTTGTTTTTTCCTGCCCCCCTCCCTTCTTGCTGTTTTCTAAAAAGATAGTGCCTGAGGGCAGTGCAAACCAGTAGATAATCCCAGATTGTCGGGTTCAGAGTCTAAGTACAATGGAGGAGGAGGGGGGGACAAATTAGAGGGTGATTCTTCACTTGATAAAAGGATTCACCACTATAGCAAAATCCACAACTGCATTTCTAGAAATTTAATCGTCACAAATTTTGAGGCATGCTTGTCTTATGTGAAGCAAGGCATAGCTATAGGGTTCACTCAGGATGAATTTTGTGTCAGTATTAAATATGCTGTTGGATACCAAATGCACAGCAAAGGAAGCTTCTTTTCTCCTTGTGTGGCAATAACTTGGTCATTGCTCACTCAATGTGAAATTCATTAAAGGTTAGCCTCTAATGCCCTCTAGCATCCTCAGCATTTTCTATAATTGCATTTACTTTCTAGCCTGGAAGAAAAACCTATTTTTTGGTGGTAATGATGAGGCCAGGCCCCTGGGTAGAGGGCTATCTAGCCAATGAGGAATCACTTCCTTTCTTGGCCCAGTATCTAGGATCCAACAGGAGAGGGAATCCTGGAAGGCCTGGATTCCTGTACAACCTGAGGCTCCTTCAAATACAAACAGCCAACCTGCCTGGCTGCCTGCCTCCCTTCCCACCTTCTGCTCAAGGTGGAACAGGCCTGAATGGGAGCAGTGGAGGAAGTACAGGAAAGCCCTCTCTCCCAAATACTAGAAGATCCCGAAGGCCTCCAACACTGTTTCACACATCTTGCATGGTAATGCATTCTACTCCTGGGAAGGGCAGCCTCCTCACTAGTATACTTGACAATGGTTATTCATTGATCTGGGAAATGGGTTGCTCTTCCAAGGATATTTACAGAGACTCTCTCTGGAGCCAGTATTTTTATGTACCTGAGAGAATAAATAATATTACTGAGCTTGATTCTCTCAGTACAGAAAAAAACCCCACTGTAGACATGGTTCTTGGAATAAACCAAAGTTTCAGGCCTGCCTCAGACACATACTCACTGTGTGACTTTGAACAAATTCACCTCAGTTTGCTCCTCTGTTGGATTAGATGGCCTCTGAAGGCCCTTCTAGCTCTGCGTGACCTTTGTCAGGCCTCTTCCTCTCCCTGGGCCTTAGTTTCCTACTCTTTAAAATGAAGGAGTTGGCCTAAGAGGGCATCTGATGACCCCTCCAGATCTAGGATCCTTTGAGCCTATTAAATCCAATCCAAATCTCTTAACTCTTGGTCTAGTGCTCTTTATAGTGGGTTACAAAGGCAGAAGACTAAGGTATTGGAAGTTAGTAAATTAAACCACACAGATGCATCCTGTTTCTTAATAAAATCCAGCGTGACTTTACCATCACTAATTCACATCTAAGTACACACCATTGCCAGAAATAGCATGGGGTGTAGTTCCCACACTTCTTATCCCTGAGGATTCCAGATGACTGACTTGAGAGAGATGAGATGCTTCCTTGACACTCTTTCTTGACTCTTGGACATAGCTGGTTCTTTATTTAAGGGTCATTTTTCTAAGTGAATAATATGGGACCAGGGAGAATCACTAGAAATCCAGAGGGAATGCACTAGAAAAACTTACCAAAGAGGGATTCTCCTCTTGCATAGAGCTGCCTGCCCCCAACAGGGAAAGTCCAATCGGATTGGTATGGAAAGCCCTGCTATGTATGCCTTTGTTAGTTAACAGGAAGGCAGTCTTTGTGAAAGGATGCTAGTCAAGACTTAGAAGGGAGTTGAAAGAGATCTCAGCCAAAGCTCCCATGGCCAGCCCTCCAGGTTCTCTACTTGTGACCCTGCAGACTGGGGCACCATTTCCCGAGTTAGGCCCAGAGGCTCCTGCTATGGCCATAGCCAGCATTCTAGGAGGAGGTGGCAGCTCACAGCGAGGATTGCTGTTGTTCAAACGTTTTGGTTGTATCTGACTCTCTGTGACCCCATTTGGGGTTTTCTTGGCAAAGATACTGGAGCTGTTTGGTATTTCCTTCTCCAGCTCATTTTACAGATGAGGAAACCAAGGCAAACAGGGTAAGTGACTTGCCCGGGGTCACACAGCTACTAAGTATCGGGAAGATAAAGTCTTCTTGATTCCAGGCCCAGTACTCTATCCACAGCACCAACTAGCTGCCCCCTGAGGACATACTTAGAGGCAAAGAAACTGGACACCTCCCCCACCCCTGCCATTGCACATAACCCCAGCACCAAAACCAACTCGGGAGAGTGGTTTGGGTAGGCTTTGGGGGCAGGCAGGAGGTAGGGATAAGGGACAGGAGAAAGTCTCAGAAAAACTAATGACAAAAATAAACCAAATTAAATGAGAGAGGGCTTTTGATCTTTATCTGTGTATTCCCAGTGCCTACCACAGTGCCCAGCACATAATAACGGTTTCTTGAATCAAAAAGAAGTGGATTGATTGAAATGGATTTTTCTCTTCACCCTGTACCACACAGTCTGATAAATTTGATCATATACTGTTTTCATCTGGTCTCTAATTATTTCATGGAGAGCAGCACCATACAATGGAAAGAGCCCTGCCTGGCTCTGGAGGCAGTCGACCTGGATCCAAATCCTGCTTCTGATACTTAGTATCTGTGTGGGTCGCCTTCCAGCTCTTGATCCATATGATACTGTGACCCTTTAGGTGACCCTGGGCCAGTCCCTCCCCCTTCTTGGGCCTCAGTTTCCCTCTCTGTAAAATGAGGGGGGGGGTGAACTAGCTGGCCCCTGAGTTCCCTTCCAGCTCAAATAGTAATAATGGCCCACATTTATATAACATCTTAAGGTTTGCAAAACACTACAAATATGTTATCTCTGTGATCGTCACAACAACCCTATGAGGGTCCTCAAGATCTAGGATCCTACATAGGACCCTGGTCAAATCACTTAACCTTTCTGGGCTTCAGTTTCCTTCTCTGTAAAATGAGGGAGCTGTACTAGATGGCTGCCAAAGTCCCTGCCCAGTAAGAGTGGAAGCTCTTTGAAGGTGGAGGCTTGTGTTTTCTATTTCTATTTCAAGCCACAAGAGGTGGCTTCTAGGGTTCCTTAGGTTATACTCCTGAGACAGCTGCTCCTGGTGTCTTTCCTAGGACTACCTGTGAACTTGAGTCCTGAGAAAGGCCTGTCTTTTTCCACCCACAAACTCATGCTGGAAAATCACTTCTTAGGGTTCTAGATCTAGAGCTGGAAGTACCTTCATACAGCAGCAAGTCTAACTGCCTCATTTTACAGAGAGGGAAACGGAGGCCCAAAGAGTTTAAGTGAATTGCCTAGAGTCACACAGCTAGTAAGTAAGTGTCTGAGGTAGGATTGGAACCTGAGCCTAACTCCAGGTCCATTACTCTATCCACTATACCTTTAATGGGACTAAGATCTTCAAATTTATAAAGCTGACATCAAAAGTTTCCCTGTCCCTACTGGGACATGATGAAAATGATTCATGGTCTTGGGACAGAACATTCAGTCAGAGAGCAGAATGATATTATTCTCAATTCAAACTAATAGTCCTAATGAAAATGACCAGATGCCTATATATACAGAAACCTGGCACCCAATTCATAGTAATAGATTTAACTGCTACTCTAACTAGAAAAACACAGTTTGATGTTAGTAAAATCTGCCCTTTTTTTTTTCTTTTCCAATGTAGACAACTGACACTAATCATCCATGGGTTACACATTCCCAAGGTCTCACTGTCCCTTAGATGAAATTTAGTTCAAGGTCTCTCAGGAGGTGAGAAAGCTTTTCCTCAGATCCTAAGATTTCAAGCTGGAAATAGGTACCATCTTGTCCCATCTCTTCATTTTATGGATGAGGAAATTGAGGCACAGAAAGGAGAAGGTGAAATCTAGCTAATAAGTGGCAGAGCTGGGATCTAAACCCACATTCAAAGCTGTTGCCTCCAAATCCATTCAATTTGTTAAGTGCCTACTGTGTGCCAGACTCTGTGCCAGGTATTAGGGATACAGAGACAAAACCAAAATAGTACCTGCCCTCAAGGAACTTACACTCTATGGGGGAGGGGAGAGAAACAATATACACATAAGTAAAGAAATACAAAATACATACAAAGGAAGTGCAAAGTAACTTGGGGGTGGGAAGAAAACACCAACACCTGAAGTAATCCCAAAGGGCTTCCAGTAGGAGGTGGGACCTGAGCCCAGCTTTGAAGGAAGCCAGGGGTTCTAAGTGCATTCCAAGCTCAGGGGACACCAAATTCAAAAGTATAAAGTGCCACCTGCAGGGATTCCTCCATTCAGATTAGTGGCCCCATTTCTATTTGCATTTGACATCACTGGTATAGAGGAAAGAGATGGAATGTTGTATTCGGGGGTCACTTGGAACACAGTGAATGAAGAGGAATAATGTGCAACCAGCCTGGCAAGGTAGGGTACAGTGAGACTGGGAAGGGCTTTAAAGGCCAAATAAAGGAATTTGTGTTTGATTCCAAAGGTAACAGGGACCCAAAGGTATATTTTGGGATCCCAAAGGTAATAGAAGTCACAAAGCTTCTGGAGCAGTGGAATGATTTGTGCTTCAAGAATATCACTTTTGGCCATGTGGAAGCTGGATCAGAGTGGGTAGAGACAGGATGTAGGGAAACCAGTTAGGAGGACATTGCAGTAGTTCAGGCTGGAGGTGATGGGAGCATGAACTAGAGTGGTAGCTGAGGAGGTAAAATCATCAAGACTTGATAACTGACTGGATCTGGGAAATGAGGGAGAGTGATGAGTCGGGGCTGACTCTGAGGTTGTAAACCTGAGTGACTTAGTTTTGATCTGGAAACACAAAGAATCCAAGAATGGCCTAGTTGGGATGGACTTGGTAATGTGGATAGACACTCATTTCTCCCCTGGCTGGGGCACTTTGCTGACTTCTTAACTGTGCCCCCAGGAAGCTCATTACTGGGCAGACTTGATCCTCAAGATCCCATAAGCCTTGGTGTTCCACCTCCTCACTAACCTTTGCCCCATGGGGCCATGAACTCCAAAGCCTTCATTTAAGGAAGGAGCTTGGGCCCAGAACATCTCCTCACTTGGCTGCTCTACTCTGAGACTTCTCTGGAAGAGTACCTTCCTGCCCCCTTTTTCAGCTACCTTTTATGGGTTGTCTTCCCCCATTAGATTGTAAGCTCCTTGAGGGTAATGCGTTTCTTGTTTTCTATTTGTATCCTCAGTGCTTAGTAAAGTATATAGCACACAGTAGGAACTTGATAAGTGTTTATTAACTACTGCAGATCTGGAGTCAGAAGACCTAGGTTCAAATCCCACTTCTGCCACTTATTACCTGTATGAATTTAGCCCTCCTCTTCCCCTCTTTGAGCCCCAGTTGCCTCATCTCTACAATGAAGGGGTTGGACTGGATGGCCTCTGAGGTCACTTCTAGCCCTATACTGATGCTGCTATCACCTCAGAGGACAGCTGGTTCAATCCCTTCATTTTACATGTGCTATTACTGGGGCCCAGAGAGGTTAAGTGATTTGCCCAAGGTCATATAGGTAATTAGTGGCAGAAGTGATACAGGTGAACAAAAATCCCTTCTGCTGGAAGAGAACTGAAATACTACCCACTGGCCAAATTAAAAGCACCCAGTTTTCTAAATACTACCTTCACAATCATTCTCTGAACAAACTGGAGAAAGACTACTTGATTCAACTGATAACAATTTGGGGAAATAGGTATCTTTTCAACAAATAGGTTAGTTGAAAATTTTTCCTTCAGGGCCCACGGGAGCCAATCTGACCTTTGCAATGTTCATGCTCATAATATCTTAGGAAGGTGAAGTTACTCACACCACTCTGGATCACAGATGGGCCAAGAACTCAGTGCCTAGCAACATCTGAGACACCACATCATGAACTATGACACCATTTTATTCATGTCAGCGGGAACAGCACTGCCAATTCAACTGTCCCACTTGCTCACCTGTCAGCAGCTGCATGCAAAATTTACAGCTCAAACAGGACTGAGAAGACAGTAGTCCCTGTCCTGAGGCAGAAAAGAGGAAAAAGACAAGAGGAAACAGGGGGTGGGCAGCATGGCTGCAGGAAATCTTCCATTTACTATCTCTGAGAGCAGAGAATCAATTAAAAGTGGACTTGCAGAGAGCTTGCGGTCGTTATCACAGACTAATGAAATATGGAGAATGCACCCCCTATCTGCTGCATGTGTTTTCTATGGAATTTTAATTTTAAGAAACTAGAATAGTTAAAGCCTCAGGGTTTGAAGTAAACATTTGCCCCTTGTTTTATATGTTTATTTGACAGCTTGTTATGTTACTAGTTATTCAATTTACATATATATATATATATATATATATATATATATATATATATATATATATATTATGAGTGTGTGTGTGGTGTGTGTGTATATATATATGTATATATATGTATATATATACATATATATATATATATATATATATGTATATATATCACACACAGATATATAATTTATTAACTAGGAGAAATTTGGCCTTTGGGGCAAAGGGTAAAAAGAAGGATAACTGAGAATACTCTAAGTATACACAAGTCTGGGGTCTATTTTTAGGTTATACCTATAAAATATCAATATTATTGGTTAAAAATGAAAAATTCAAATAATCGGTTTTTCATTTCACATGACCTTAAACAACAGGTTTCACCAAATTTTGCACAAAATTGATTTTACAGAGGAGGAAACTGAAGATAAGAGAAGGAAAGTGACTAGCACAATCAGGATTCAGACTCTTCTCATCCCAAGCTCCTGCTCTTTCTCCTGGTACTACATACTACCTCCATTCATTTGTGGCCAACACCAAGAACTCAGTCCACTCAGGTGGTACAAAAAAAAACTCACACTCATGCAGCTAGGTGGCACAATGGATAGAGCTCTGGCCATGGAGTCAGAAGGACCAAGTTCAAATCCAGCCTCAGACACTTGACACTTACTAGCTGTGTGACCCTGGATGAGTCATTTAACCTCAATTGCCTCACCCTCCCCCACCAAAAAAAAAAAAGAAACTCATACTCACCTCTGAAACACTCATGACTTTGACGGCTGCTAACTGTCCAGTCTTCACGTGGCGACCCTGCCAAAAACCAAACAAAACAACATTGGTAAATCCAAGCTGGAATCACACAGCTGGGCAGACAAGTCAACAGGCACTGAAGCAAACAAAAGAATCAGGTCAAATACTAGGGCAGATTCATGGACTTAATAAGATTTTAAGATATAAGGGTGAGCTCAAAGCCCTCTCAGCTTTAGCTGGTTATATCTGCAAATGAAAGACCAGGAGTGTAGATCAGCAGATATGGGAGACCACGACCTTGCCCCTTGAATTTAGCTCCGTGGCTGTATGTGTCTGTACGTGTGTGTTTGCGTGCACAAGCACACTCCCCGTCCGGCCCCCCCCCATCTATATGGGAGCACAGAAGACGCTTAGGGTTAGAAAACTGGGGAATTTGATCAAGCAATACTATTACTTGTCATATACCCCAAAGAGTTCAAACATAGAAGGAAAGAATCCACATGTTCAAAAAAAGTCACAGCAGCACTTTTTATAGTAATAAGGAACCAAAAACAAAGCGAGCGCCCATCAGTCGGGGAACGACTGAACAAATTGTAGCATATGAATGTAATGGAAAAATTTTGCACCACATGCTATGACAAATGTGACAAACTCTGAGAAACCCGAGAAGATTTAGATGAACTAATGCAAAGTGATGTAAGCAGAACCAAGAGAACAACTTAGAGAATGACCACAAGAATCTAAAGACAAACTCTTCTCAATTTAATGACCAATCATAATTTCAGAAGACTAATAATGAAGCATGCGTATGATCTCTAGACAGAGAGGGGATAGAGTGCAGGTGCAGAATGAGACTTACATTTTTAGAGACTGCCAATGTGTGGATTTGTTTTATTTAACTTATTTGTTAAGGGAGAGCTTCTATTTAGATGGGGTGAGTTAGTGGATAGTGATAGAAATGCAAAAAGAAGAGCATCACTGAAACTTTTAAAAGAAACAAAAGAAATTCAAAAAATGATAACTGTTAGCACTGTATTCAGTTTTAATTTTTTTTAATCTGTACATTTTTTAAAAAAAATTTTCAAAACTTTAAAAAAAATCTGTAGATAACAGAAGTTCATAGTTACATACACAGTCCTTTTTTAAATACTAAAACGTTTGTGCTTATTGATTTAAGTTCATAATAAAAAAGAAAAGAAAAAAAGAAACCCTGAGTCATTTGGTATTGGGCAAATAGTCCTTACATAGTTTATAATCTAGCTTTCAAAGGTTAAAATCAGGAGGCACAGAAAATGTAGTGAGATAGCCCGTAGAGACTTCAAGCCCACGGACCAGAAAGTTTAGTTCAAAGGAAAGAGAGATTGACTGTGCTCTATGTCTTATGCCTTACTGTCCATGTTTCCTCTTCCTACCAATGTCGTGTGTATAGGTGGGAGAGTGTACCCCAGGTTTATGGGGCAAATGTCTTATTATTACTTTTCTTATTGTGCCATTTTCATTAAATGCCTTTGCTTTGAACTAAATGCATCCTTTGGCTATTAAAAGTAAACACATCAGTAAGGGTGCCGAGCAGAGTTGTTCTAAAGGGTTTGACGCTAGAATCTGAGATACACCCGCTAGGGAGACAAGAGACTTCCTGTCTAAGACTCAGAAGGCAGTTCACTCTTTAAAGGAAAAAAAAAAAAGATTTTTTTTTTCATAGGGAAGACTTTCTGATGGTCCGTGCTGGGGGTGACTGATTTTTATAAAGGGCTATAAAAAGCCTCTGGCTTTGAACTAAAAGAGCATGTTAGAGACATAGTCCTGTAGCCAAAGACTACTGGCTGAAGCCAAAAGTTGGAAGTAGGGCAGCAATCAGCACAGATTATTCGTCCAACAAAGTAGCGTCCAGCAGAGATGAGTCTGTAGTGTCTGGCATAGACTGTGTGTCCAGTGGAACAGCATCCAATAGAATAGTGTCCAGTGGAGACCAGCAGGGAGCAAGCCCAGTGAGAGCAACGCAGTGACATCATCGGAAAAAATATCAGCAATTCTGCAGTGTCAGGAGGGTGACTTGCCCCACTGTGCATGGCCAATGGCCACAAGAGGTTCCCTATGCATGCATGCCTCTTTAAGTATATATCTAGGCCACATGTTCTCTATGGCTATGCTTTACCATCCATGTTCCCTCTTCCCACCAATGTTGTGTGTTTAGGTGGGAGAGTATGCCCCAGGTTAATGGGACAAGTGTTTTATTATTACTTTATGCCATCTTCATTAAATGCCTTTGCTTTGAACTAAATTTATCCTTTGGCTATTAAAGGTAAACACATAAGTAGGGGCTCCTGGTTTGAGTGGATGTATGCTCACAAACTACCTTTGTGAGTACACAGAGACAACTAAGTGGTGCACTTGTGTACACTTGTTTCCTTCCTTCCTTCTTTAAAGCTAGGGTGGCTATCCTCTGAGGGAGCTTCCCTATAAGATAGAGGAGAGTGTTTTCCAGGCACCACAAATATATAAGACAAAGGACTGTAAAATTATCAATATTTATACCTTCCTGCCTTCCCCAGCCCCCTATACTAGCCTTTTCTCTTCAAAGGGCAGCTTTCTTTTTTCCTTTTCTTTCTTTCCTTCTTCTTCTTCTTTTTTTGTTTTTTTTGCTTTTTGGAAAGGCAATCAGGGTTAAGTGACTTAGCTTTATTTTTTTCTATGTCCAATTCTTCTCACTTATAGACATGACTTGTCTTCGTTAAGCTGAATCTACTTGGAATCTGAATCTCCCCTTCCCCCCAGTGAAAATTCTAATTGTTCACCTCAGAGGTTTTATCTTCATGATACAAAATAACTGAATTTTTAGAAACAAATGACTATTTTTCACTTCAGATATTTTGGTGTTGTAATAAATCCCTTATATTTGAATATAGCTTTATAATTTTCAAAGTGTCCTTAGATTAATTAATTCATTAAAATCTAACAGTGCCCATGAGGTAGGACAAGGTGGATTCTCAAGAGGCAAACTGAGAAAGAGAGAGGCCAAGTGACTTGCTTGGAGTCAAACAGGGAATCACCATGGAAATCCAATCTTAGAGTGTACATCTTTGAAGGGCAGGAACTGTTTGGTCCAGTTCTCTCCAAAAAAGGGTGTTAAGACTAGATGCCTTCTGTGGTCCCTTCCAACCCTGAATCTATGCTCCCACGATCCACTCTATGCAAATAAACAAATGCAAACTACATGCAAAGGAAATGTAAGCTAATTTAGGAGTGAGGGTAGAAGCACTAACAACTTAAGGAAGGCTGGGTGGGTGGGTCAGGAATGTCTAGGAAGTGGTGCTTGAGTTGAGCCTTGAAGACAGCTAGGAATTCCAAGAAGACAAGGAAAACAGTTGAGGTGATGGAGATAGCTCTTACAAAGGTATGCATGGAAGAAATGGAATGTCATGTGGGGAACAGCTATAAGACCAGTTTGGCTACAGGATTGTTAAGGAGTATGAAGGAAGGTTACACATAATAAGCCTGGAAAAGTAGGTTGAGGCCAGGTTACAAAGGGCTTTAAATAACAAACAGAGGAGTTGAGGCTGACTCTATGGTTGTGAGACTAGGTGACTGGAAAATGGTGGTACCCTTGATGAAAATAAGGAAATTTGGACAAGAAGTCAGAATAATGAGATCCAATTTGGACATAGCTGAGATGAATGAATAAATGAACAAAGAAAAAAATTATTAAATGCTTACTATGTGCAAATTACTGTGCTAAATTATGGAGCTATAGGAATGAAAAGCAAAGAGTTTCTGCCCTCAAGGAGCTTACATTCCAATGAGGGAGACAACAGACAAAGGGGAGTGATGGCATATGCTGTTCAAAATACCTGATGGGAAGCTGGTGATGTGGAACTATAGCTCAGGAGAGAGATCAAGGCTTGGATATACAGATGTGGGAGTCATTAGCATGCAGGTGATCTTCTGGAACATATGGCTTTCATGGAAAGATGGAATTTGATGAGGTCACCTAGAGAGAGAAGAGAGCTGGGGACAGATCCTTGAGCTACACCCATAGTAAGAAAGAGAGTGGGACATAAATAATGGGGAGCGGTCAGACAGGAAGGATTAAAACCAAGACAGAGCAGCATAATGAAAACCCAGAGGAGGGTGTCAAAGTCTGCAGAGAGGTCAAGAAGGATAAGGATTGAGAAAAGGAATTAAAATAGGCAAGTAAGAGATCAGTAGCTACTTTGGAGAAAGAAGTTTTAGGTGAATGATGAGGTTGGAAGCCAGACTCCAAGAGGTTGGGAAGAGAGTGAAAGGAGAGGAAATGAAGACCCTGGACATAAATCACTTTTTCTAGGAATTTGGATGAGAAAGGGAGAAGAGATATAGGATGCTAGCTTGAGGGGATGACAGAGACAAAGGAGGGTTGGTTTGTTTTTTTAAGGACAGGGGAGATAAGGGGGTGGTTAAAGGCTGCCAGGGGAGATTGGAGTTTAGAGAGGATGCTTGTGGTGTTAATATGTCAGAAGACACAAGAAGGGTCAAAGGTACATGGAAGAAGGTTGGCCTTAGTGATAAAAAGGACCATCTTTCCATCGGAATCTTCCTGAGCAGCTTAGGGCCAAGGCTATGGATCCCACAGCTAGGCTTTGGCCTGGGGCCCTGACAGATTTCTTTTTGCCAAAAACTTCTGCATTCCATGAACTTGGTCAGGTCCCACACGCTTGCTTCAGATGCAGGCTGGAAAAGAATGTGCAGGTTTGAACTTGAAAGGCTGAACATTGAGATCTGGACTCGGTGAGCTTTGCTTTGAGGCCGATCACTTTCCCAGGATTTCAAGCTGTGCAGATGAACTATGACAATCAGATCTACCAAGGAGGAAAGCCACCACTTAAGATCAAAATCAAATAAATAAAAACTGTAGCTAGGCAGAGCATATTTGCATAAAGGTGAGGATTGTAGACCAAAGGCAGTACTCAATGCTCTTTCCTTATAAAGATAAAAATCATTTAGGGCTGTTGTACCCTTTCCCCCATCTACCCAGCTCGGCTGTCTCCAGATGAAGCCTTCAGAGATTTCAGATTGCACTCTCATAAGAAATAAGTCCTTCACCCTCTCTGGTCACATGATGCTTTAAAGGAAAAAGAACACTAGACATCCTCTGAAGAAGTCCAGAGGACTGGATGTCACACATATCAATGGCACTTCTGGATGTCCCCAGTGAGGAGTGGGAGGCCTTGGGACAGAGTTTTATCACTATTCATTTCAAATGAAGTTAATCTTTGCCAGCAAGCTTCCTCGGGCTGTGCCATACCTTTAGTGGAGGGCGTAATCTAGAAGTGTTGCCTGGCACTAAATGCATGGGAAAAGAAGAAGGTAGACTTTTCAGCAAATGGAATCTTCATTCAGATACAGAGGTAGCATGCTGTTGTTGAGAATTAAGCCCTTGTGTGTGTGTGTAGGTGTGTTTGGTGGCTGGTTGACTGTGGCAAGGCCAGGGCTGTGGGTGGCAGTGGGTGGAAGGTGACAGAAGGAGCCAGTGGCACATAGGGTCACACAACTAGTAAATATGTGAGATGGTATTTGAAGCCAAACGTTCTGGCTCCCAGTCCACTGCTCTATCAATTACCCCAAGCTTCCTCAGAGGTTCATTTGACTGAGCATTTGCCAGGCCCCTAAATTTGATCCCCGGTGTATAAACAAGGGCTCTCTCAGTGATCTCATCAGCTACGCCAGGTTCAATGATGACTCCCAGATCTATGTATCCAGCCCCATTCTCTCTCTTGAACTCTAGACCCACATCCCTACTTGCCTATTTCACCCCCAAGTGACCCCAAAGAAGAATTCATCATCTTTTTCACGTCCTTTCCTTCCTTAACTTCTTTATTTCTGTCAAAGCCACCAACCTCTTTTCAGTTACCCAGGTTCCCAACCTAGAAGTCATACTCGATTAGCTCCTCTCACTTACATCTAGTTAGCTGCCATCTTGTTGATTCTATCTTTTCAATATAGCTCACATTCATCCCCTTCTCTCCACTCACATGGCTGCCATCTGGACATCATTAACTGTTGCCTGGACTATTATAACAGCCTTCTAATTGGCCTCACTGCCTCTGGTCTCTCCCTTCCCCAATCCATCTTTCACATAGTTACCAAACTGATATTCCTAATGCACACATCTAACCATGTTGCTGCTTTACTCAGTAAATTCCAGTGGCTCCTCCTTCCCCCTAGGATAAAATATAAGCTCGTGTCTGATACAGAAAGCTTTTCACAATCAAGTTCTTGCCTACCTCTCCAGGTTTATTGCATACACTACTTGCCTTTGCATGTTTTACCATCTAGCCAAACTGGACTCTTTGTGGTTCCCCTTTCATGACACTCTATCTCTCATCTCTGCACCTTTGCACAGGCCCTCTCTATGCCTAGAATGCCCTCCCTTCTCATCCCAGTCTCAGAGATCCCTACCTTCCTTCAAAGCTTAGCTCCAGTGCCACCTTCTACGTATCACCTTTCCCGACCCCTCAACTGCTGGTGTCTCCTCCACATTAATTTAGGAGATACTGAATAGCAAAATGAAGGCTGTACAGTCCCTTAAGCCAAAACTCAGAGGAATGAAGGTTTCAAAGAAATATGTGGGAATAGCTCTCTCTTTACCTATGGAACAATCCACCCTCCCCTCCTCCCCATCACTGACTATACCCCACCCCCCTGCAGTGGGGTTTTTTGAATTTATACCAATGATCACAGGATGACTGTCATCCTCTGCCAAAGGAAAAAGTGGCCATTTGTCTGGAATCAATGTAGCCTGTTTAAATTTGGTAAGCTTATTTTTAATGATCAGCTTAAGATAAGGTTTTTCAACAACTCTTTCTGCAGTCTCTGGACAACAGTCCAGGGTTTATGGGAGTTCAGGAGAACCCCTGGATGTCTTTACTCCTGAGTGACCTCAGGATCTCTTGATAGCCACTGCAGATCCTGGAGGAGGATAAGAGAGGACAAGTTGAGGTTTGGGGTTTGTTTGCTGTATTTATTTTGACAGTGATTCTGTTCTCCTCAAGTATTCACAGATACTCAGAAGATCCTGCCCTGATTTCATATCCACACGGTGGAATCACCACACAATATGTCACAGATAAGAAGTTGTGAATCACAGGGAGACTGGATGAATGAATCAGTATGAATTGAGGCAGAATAAAGTGAGTACAACCACAAAAACAGCAGACACAGTGATCACTAAGTAATACAAATGGAAATCACAAAGAATAAGAATAAAAGTTGTAGCTGGCCTCAGTAGAAGAGACAAGAAAATTCACTTTCCTCCCTTCTTTGCAGGGGTGGGGGGACCAGGGGTGTGGAACATTAATTGCATATGCAGTCAGACTCTGTTGTTGTATTCCTTAGCTTTGCTGAAGTGGTTTGTTTTTTTTCCCTCATTTTTTTTTTTTTTTTTGCTTTCGGGTTACAGTGGATGACTCACTGCAGAAGGGAGGGACAGAGGATATATTTAGAAAGGAAGGTGATATAAACACAAAAGATACCACTAAAAATAAGTAGGTTCATTTGTTGGTTTTGTTTTGTTTTGTTTTGTTTTTTCAAAAAGGGAGTTCTGGAGGAAACCTCTTCCCAGACACATTTTGCCCATAGAAGGATTTGGAAATGCCTGTAATGAGGAGACTGAGTAAAGAGGTTAAAAAGGTGCTTTCCTTTTGTGTTAGATTTTTAATTTTAAAGAGTTCATTTACTATCATTTAGAACACAAATTCCTTTTGAACTGGCTATTGTGAGCTTGGAATTCTTCCTGCGGTGTGATGTCACATATCACACTTCGGTTAAAAAAAATCATCTGCACAAGTACAAGATAGAAGAGGTATGGGAAGACAGAGAATGGCGTGTCTGAAAATGATTTAGGGGTTTCAGTGGACCACAAGTGCAATGAGTCAACAATCTGATATGACAACTAAAAAAGTTGATACGATCTTGGGTTGCATTGTGAGAGGCACAGTGTCAAAGACAAGAGAAGTGATAGTCCAGCTGTTCTCTGCCCTGATCACATCACATCTGGAGTACTGAGTTCAGTTCTGCGAGCCACATTTGATAAAGTGGCCAGCTTAGGGAGGAGAGTCCTAGAATTGTACTTAGAAGGGCCTTGATTTAAATGTTGCCTCTGACACTTCCTCACTGTGCTGTGTGACCCTGGACAAATCACTTGGCCTTTCTGAACCCATTTCCTTAACAACACAATGGGGCTAGTATCTACAGTACCACCTCACTGGGCTGTTGGGAGGCTCAAAGGAAAAAGATATATTGTAAAACACTTTGAGGGCAAAGACTTCTTTCGGTTTTGTCTTTGTGTTCCCCACACCTGGCACAGTGCTTAGTCCAGAGAATATGCCTATTAAACACTGGCTGAATTGAACCTAAAAGCACTACAACATATAAATACTAGTTATTATTGTCAGTGTGGAAAGGCATCATGGGGCAATGGATAAAAAGTTGGCCTCAGAGCCAAGAAGCCAAGGGTTCAAGTCTTGACTTTTATGGATACTGGCTGTGTGATCCTGGCCAACTCACCTAAAGTCTCTGTTCCCCCCCAGTTGCAGCTGAGGTGCTGACTGGTATTAGTAGGCTAAGTTTCCTCACTGGGAATTCCCTAAATTGATGAAATCACACATCTAGTCTAACAAAAAATGGATGAATTAGAGAATATTTCAATGATGAGGATGCTGAAGGGTCCTGAGATCATGGTTGAAGGAATTGGGAATGTTCTTGAATTTCTCCTCTTTCCTGTCTGGGGCCTTTGCACTTACCTGCCTGCTCTTTCTTCTCGAAGAGAAAAGTCTTGCTCACCCTTCTATGCAGCTCAAATATTAGTGCACTTGATCTCACTCATGACTTCCTTCCAATCTCTTTTTGTTTGTTTTTGTTTCATGTTCATTTTTAAAGAGCCTTGTTCTGAGGAGCCTCAATCCCCAAAATATGAATTCATGGAATTGTGAGGCAAAACTAGAGCCTGAAGAAATGACTATTAAGTCAGTCATGAGTCCAGATCATATGTGTGTGACATAACTCTATGTCCTCAGTTTCCCCCCTGTAAAATGAAGGGGTTGGACCAGATGACCTTGAAGGTCCTCTCCAACTCTAAATCCCTGATGCTATGGAACCAAGAGTACACTGATTGGCATGCATTGTCTCTAATGCCTCTTTCAGCTGTTTGATCCTTGCTAGTTGCAGAAATAGATCTGTCAGCTCTCTGACTTGGTCTGGAAATGCTTCCTGGAGGAAAGGTCAGACTTGTGCTGGGCCATGAGGGATGGGTAGAATACCTTCTACAGGGAAGGATGTTCTAGGCAGGGGGAATGGTAAAAGCAAAGCCTAACAGAGAAAAAAGGTAAAAGAGAGGAAGGGAGAGGACAGATAATAATAGCATCCATTTTTATAGTGCTTTAAGGGTTTATAAAATTCCTTTCCTCACAAGGCCAAGACAGGCAGAGCAACTATCATTAAACCTATTTTACAAGTAAGGATCCAGAAAAGCAAAATAACTTGCCCAGGGTCACACAATAAGTGACCAGAGGCTGCATTTGATGCTAATAAGTGGCAGAGACTAGATTCGAACTCAGGTCTCTGGCCTCACAAGTTTAGGGCTCTTTCTATTATACTACTCTGTTTCTGGGGCAGCTATGTGGCACAGCAGATAGAGCACCAGGCCTGGAGTCAGGAAGATCTGAGTTCAAATCAGTCGTCAGACACTTACTAGCTATGTGACTCTGGGCAAGTCACTTTACCCTGTTTGCCTCAGTTTCCTCATCTGTAAAATGAGCTGGAGAAGGAAATGGCAAACCACTCCAGTATCTTTGCCAAGAAAACCCCAAATGGGGTTATAGAGAGTGGGGCACAATGGAAAAACTACTGAGCAATAACGACACCCTCTGTTTATGCTTAGCTGGCTGGAGGTGAGTGAGAGAGGAAGGGAGAAAATGCTCGCCTCTGTCAAACCAGAATCCTCACTACTGAAATTTAAAAAAAAACAAACAAAAAACAAAAACAGAATCCTGTTTGAAATGAGGCAGGAGTAATCACTGAAAAGGAGCCATTAGTAGTTCAGCAGTTTATGACTGACTTTTGTTAGTTAATGGCCTGAGGCAGAGCTCAGGGTTATTAAGGCTGGAAAACTAACTGGGAACTGCAGTAATGAGCAAATTGGGGGGGATTACTCATTTAAACCATAACAAATTATTTCAAATAGCAGTTGTGACAGATGTGTTGGAAAAATCCATCATTCCATGGCAGTTAATTACCAGGGTTTCCCCAGAAAGAATACAGGACAGTCCTTGCTGGGCTGGTGATTTTGGTTTGATCATATACTTGAGGGGGGCCACAAAAGATGAAGAGAAGAAATTCTCCAGTGGCAGATAGTAGGCTTGTTTGCCTCCTCTGATGTGGGCATGTATTCCTGAGGGCACTCATTTTCCAAGTGATTTCTTTTTGTAAGGGGAAAGGAAGTGCTCCCTCCACTTTGGTCCATCCCATCCCTTTATCCTGCTCTTCCTTCACAGCCAAAGAGCAAGCAGGCCCTTGGAGGCCACCATGAGTGTGGCCTGGGTGGTGTCCAGGAGAAGGATGAAGCAATAGAGCTGGTGGCTCTGATTCCTCCCTTGGGGGAACACACACAATGGCTTCCAGGGCGCAGGGCCCCATTATTGGAAAGGAGAAGTCAAAAGAATTCTGGGCGCAGGATGGACATTCAGAGGTCAGCTGCTCATAGAATCAGAGAAACTCAGAGTTGGAAGGGACCCCCGAGGTTAAATCTATCCTTCTGCCTGAAGCATGAATCTCTTCTATCATATCCCTGATAAGCGCTCATCCGGCCTTCCTTTGAAGACCTCCAGCGAAATGAAACTCATTCCCTCTGGAGACAACCCATTCCTTTTCAAGGAACGCTTAATTCTTAAGGCAGCTCCTTCTTATGCTGAGCTGAAGTTTGCTGCCCCCCACACCTTCCACTCATGGCTCCTAATTCAATCCTCTAAGACCAAACAGGATGGATCTCAGTCCTCTTCCTTACAAGCATAGCCCTTTAAGCGTTTTTAAAAAGCTAAATCTCCTCTAAGCATTCCCAATTCCTTCCAGTGATTCTCACAGTCTCTAGTGCCCTGGACACCTTTATCACTCCTCTCCAGAAGGCCCCAGTTTGTCAGTTCCATTCTATAAGCATCTCATGAGCCAAGCACTGGGCTAGGCACTGGGACTTGGGGTGGGAGGTACAGACAGAGAGGGGCAAAATGAAAAACAGTTAATCTTCAAAGAACAAGATAAATAAATGGAAGTAATTTGAGGAGAGGGAAAGCATTAAAACCTGGAGCAGGGGGTAGGACAAGAATGACTTCCTGGAGGAGGTGTCAACTGAGCTGAGCCTTGAAAAAAGCCAAGGATTCAAAGAGGTGGGGGAGAGAGAGAGTGCATTCCAAGTGTATGGAAGGGCTTGTACAAAGTCACTGAGGTGGGACATAGAATGTTTGGTTGGGAAATAAGTAAATGAGCTTGGCTGGAATGAAGAGCATATGAGGGGAAGTCTAGAATGGCAATGGATTCGGGGCAAGGGAAGCAAAGGGGAAGGGAACAGGCATTTATTAAGTACCTACTATGTGCCAGGCACTGTGCTAAGCACTTTTTGCAATTATTATTTACAATTACCCTGTGAAGTAGGTGCTACTATTATTATCCTCATTTTACAGTAGAGGAAACTGAGGCAACCAGCGGTTAAGTGACTTGTCTAGGGTCACACAGCTAGTAGGTGTCTGAGGCTGGATTTGAACTCAGGTCTTTCTGACTCCAGCACCCTATCCACTGTAGCCCCTGGCTGCCTATTGAAGAAGAGAAAGAACATAAGCTCCATAAACTAGGGAATACTTAATTTACATTTGTTACCCTCCCCGCAGGTCTAGACTCTAGACCTCTGTTAAAGATGCTTGAGCTTTTGGAGCTGCCTTGTTATACTGCTGACTCCTACTGAGCTTCCAGGCCACTAAAATCCCTGGGTCTTTTTTCACAGGAGCCCCTGTCTAGCCACACTTCCCCTACCTCATAATCTGACATCGATTTTTTTTAAACTTAAGCATAAATACCTTACATTTACCTCTATTAAATGTTCTTTTATTAATGTTAGTGTAGTGCCCTTTTCACCACACACCCCACCTTCCTCCTCGGAACATACTTAGATAGCATTTGAATCAAAGCCATAGAAGCTTGGGGTAGACCTGCTTCTGGGAAAGTGTGATGCTGCCAGGTCGGGGGCAGGCTGATTCCTCTTCTTCTCAAACCTGGGCTATGGCACCTCTGTTTCTTTTCTGTTTATTCTTCCTAACTTTAAGTGAATGAGTATTCTGAGAAGGAAGGTCCCAGGAAACTGGTGAGTTCAGCAGATCCATCAGAAGGGTCTTAACCGATAACCAGAGGCGGTAGCAGGGGCAATTGTGTCTAATAAGGAGCCAATGGGATAGCCAACTGATCTACAAGATTGTCAGGGGGAAAAGGGGGAGCAGAAGGGAGGTTCAGATAAAGTCCTGGTATGACCTCTACCTTCTCTCCTGGGTTTTTCCCCTAGCTGTGACTAGGTTGGTACTTTCTCCCTCCAGAGAAAATGGGCGCCAGGCAGGGAGTCCAAAGGGACCAAGAGCATGTCCTCCTGCCCTAGAGCCTGCTGAGCTTGACTGGAGTTCTGTTTAAGCCCAGACACCTTGAGATAGAGAGTCTTCTATATTCAAGCGGCTATAAATTTCAGGTGACTGGCCAAGCTGTTGGATGTCAACTGGGAAGCATCCAATCAGACTTCCAGTTGGAAGGGGCCTTAGAAGCCATCTAGGTCAATTTTTACCTACACAGACATCCCCTCTACAGCCACATGTAGCCTTTGCTTGAAGACCTCCACTAATGGGAAAGTCACTTCTTTCCAAGGCAACTCCTCATTTTGTACAATTCTAATTGTTAGACAGTTTTCCCTTGCATTGAGCCTAAAAACTTCCACCCATTTGCTCTTAGTCTGTCTTTTGGTGTCAAAGCAGAGCAAATTGAATCCCTGTTCCACATGACTTCAAACATCCGAAGAGAGCTGTTGCGTCACCCTCTATGTCTCTTCTAACTAAACATCCTCCAGTTCTTTCAACCAATCCTCACATGGACTGGTCTCCAGCCCCCTTAGCATCCTGGTTACTCTCCTTTGGATGCACTCCAAGTTGTCAATTTCCTTCCTAAAATGAGGTGGGCTAGAGCTGAACATAATACTCTAGAAGTGGTCTGCCCAGGGGAGAGGAGAGTAAACCTCTCGTCTTCTTGTTCTGGGCACTATGCCTCTCAATGCAGGCCCTGCCACGGCACCCACTTGGCACATGTTGAACTTGCAGGCCATAAATGCCCCCAGAACTGCTATCTATCCTTCACTAAAGTCTATCCCTCAAAGGCTCATCAGGGTATGGAGGCAACCCTACATTCTCTAAGGCTTTGCCAGCAGAGAGAAGAACAAGCTGGAAGCCTCCTGGGCCTGCTGGCTCAGTTTCTGCTTTTCAGGCTCCTGGTGGTGGGGTTCTGCAAAGTCCGTGGCTCTGTCCCTGAGCTCCACCAGGGGCATATATGTGTGTGTGTGTGTGTGTGTGTGTGTGTGTGTGTGTGTGTGTGTGTGTGATCCAGGGACTAGCCATGCTAAGTTCAAGAGCACTCATCACCAAGTTTGGCACAGGGTAAGGAATGTTTTGGTGATAAAAAACTCTCAAAGACCTTGTATGAAGTTTGAAGGGGGTTCTGATCTGTACCAAGAGAGAGAGCAGCCACACTGAGAAATCCTGAAGTAAGAAGCTATCTGTTCAAGCTCCCTCCCTTCATTTTGGTAGGTGAGCAGTTGATTCTTTGAGCTCAAGTATGGGATTTTACTTTTGTCCCTCTTGAATTTTATCACCATGCTGTACTGGTACCCAAAAAATGTTTTAAAAGCTCTAAATGATTTTTCTGGGAGGACACATATAAGTTGCACATGAGTCTCAACTCATTGTCACACATTTTTGTTCTCCCTTTCCCAGGATGATCATCTTATGCACAAGGAGAGCATGAGCAAGAAATCCAGGTATGCTATACCTGCAGTCCTCTCTAGAGATACCAGTCTAATAACTATCAAAGAAGGAAATGCGGGTTAGGCTGCATTGACCCGGTCTTGCAAGAGGCCATGCTGGCTCTTAGTCATTACCACTTTCCTTTAATGATATACTCTAGAATTTATCAGGAATTGAAGTTGAACTTTCTGTCCTATAGTTTTCATATTCTTCTCTTTCTGAAAATGGACACAATATTTGCCCATTTCCAAAACTATGGGACCTTTCATCCTCCATATTTTTTCAAAAGTCACTCAGCAATCACATCTGCCAGTATTTGGGGTGGTGTTGGAGGGTAGGAGTTGTAGTTCACTCGGTCTAGTGACTTGAATTCACTGGAGGAAGGGAGGTGCTTTTTTTATTAACCAATTCCTCACTTGTCCTGAGGGTTTCAACTCCTCATTAACTATTACTGGCCTATTTTTACCAAGCAGAAAAATCTTCCTTTTCCAGCAAAGAAAACAAGTAAAATAAGGGCTGAGTACTTTGGGGTTATTTCTCTGTTGCCTGTTCATCACCTTGAGCCATACTTTTTTCCTTTCTTTGATCTTTCTTTCACGTCCAACATAACTTAAAAAAAATCTTTTGGTTTGTTTCAGTCCCTGAAAAGAACATAGAAAATATGAAGGACTAATAGGAGCTCCCAATGATCAAGATGCTCTCCTTCTAGTGAATTTGGACTTTCCATTCCAGGTATCTATATCAGCTTTCAGTCTTAACAGTGAGACAATCATTCCGTGGAAATGTTCCAGTTATCTGGAAGTCACAGTCTTTCCCACATAATTTGTGTCCCAATCAATGGCCTCGTCTCTTTAAACTCACCAAGTTGACCAGGCTCTCCTGATTAACTCTCTACCTATGCATCCCTTGTAAATATCTAATTTCAGCAATTAGTTTCCTCTGCATCCATATATCTCTTTAGACAGCATCTCCTTTTCTACCTCAGCCAAATTGTTTCTTTGTTTTTTAGAAGGGTTATTCGCCAAAGGCTGCCAGCCATCTCGGGTTGACTTTGTCCATAGAATTGGGGTCAATGGGAATCCTACCTCTCCCTTCTTTAAAATGTGCTTCTCCCCAAATCTCCATCCTTCCTTTTCTCACTCACAAATTTCAAAACCAAGCATGGCTAGTCCTGGAGGAGGGGGAACAAAGAGCTTGGTGCTAGACTCTACAAATCTTGGTTATGATATTGTTGCATTGCCTGAACATTCGATGTATTACATACTTGTGGGGGAGTTGTGAGTGAGGGCACAAAGTGTCAACTTATTTCTGCCACCAAAGAGATTCATCACTATCAGACCTGATAGAATGGGAACTTTCTGAGGATACTTTTATCTCACTTTTGTCTCTGTACCCCTACTTCCACTACAGTGCCTGACACGTAGTAGGCACTTCATACACACTTGGTGATTGGTGTTACTTGTGAGTCCTAAAGACCCATGAAACGATCAACTGTTCTAGTCACATTTGAGACAAATCTCAAAGAGATGAGTTGTCCATGTGGTGAGGACTCTGGCCCCCACATCAGAGCAGCCCACAAAGAGAAGGAGGGAGACAAGTCAAAATCTAAAGCCTTTCCCACACCTTTACGCATCCCAGCATAATGGCTGGAATGGCTGCTTCTCAGCATAGCATTCTGTTCTGTCCTTGTACAGGGGACTCAATCCTAACTCCAAGGGCCTCTCCTCCTGAAACTAATTCTCCAGACCTTTAATCATCTTTGTGGTTCCCTTCTGAATCTTCCCCAGGGCCCCTGCTATTTCCAGCTGCAAAGCCTTGAACTAGAAACTGAGTGATAGCGAAGGTTGGAGTGCACATGCCTGCACGCAGGGCCAATGGCGCAGCTGCTATGGCACTACCAGATGGCCCACTAGCTGGGCTCTTCCCATGACTTTCCCTAGTCTCTCTTAACTTCCACTGAGCAGCCTTCCTCTGAGGACATTAAATAGCTTCTTCAAGCCCCTGTAATACATCAACTGTAGGGTCATGAACTGGTGATAAGCTACAAGTTCCTTGCTGGTTTTTTCTTAGCAAACAAAACAAACAACTGGCCTAACCTTGGCTGGCTGGAGCTTTGGAACTAAAGCACAACGTGAGCACCAGTGTAATCTTGGAGAGTGACGTCTTCCTCTTCCCCAGATCTGGGCCTTGGTGTGGCATGCTCTTGTACATCTGGTCAGATATACTCATCAGAACTGGGGGCCCCCATGGGCTTGCTAACTCGCCATCTGCCCCATCATTTCAGGTGATTGTGCCATGTCATGGCCCCGTGGAGAAAGTGCTGGCTCGGGAGTCAAGGAGACCTGGGTTTGAGTGTTATTCTCTGACACTGACTTCTATATGCCTTAAGTACCTCGCAAATGATCTGCAGTGGAGGGGAGGGGTGAGCTTCCCAAACCACAGTTCCTCCCCTATTCCCATAGGCTTACATGCACTCCTAAACAGCTTCAACTGAGCTTCAGTGCCTTAGCTATACAGTGATGCCAACTGCACTACGGCATACAGAGTAAGGATTGTATGACATGAACAGTAAAGCTCAATGTTCTTGGCTGGGAGATCTAGCCAGAGTTTGCTAGGAAGGAAAAACAACACTGGCTGGTGGCTGAGAGAGGGACTGCGAGGTACAGTAACATAGTCATGTAGATACAGTCTGGTACAATAATAACAGCTCATGTTTCCCCAGGGTTTGGTGGTTTAAAAGACCTTTCTGCAGAAAATTATAAAGGACATCTTTCATCCATTATCTCTCACTTGAGTCTCACAGCAATTCTATATTACCTATGATGCTGGGAGAGCAAGCATTATTACCCCCATTTTCAAGATGAGGAAACTGAGGCTCAGAAGGGAGAACTAACTGGCTCATTGGCCTGGCTAGCTTCAGCCATTTAAAGTCAGGATTTTGGAGGTGAAAAGGATTTCAGAGTCTATCTAGTCCAATTTGTGCCTGGACCCTTTTCCCAAATACTTGCCAAGGGCTCAGCCAGGCTCTGCTGGCCACAAAGGGACAGGCATCTCCTCTGGGATCTGCAAGCTTCCCGTTTCGTTTCCTCAGCCTTCCACATTTAAAGACCTGTTCTCCTGGCAAGTGGTACTTCTACCACATCATGCATGCAGGTAACACACTCAAACTGTCTCATATGCTGTCTACAGAGTGCAGTCCAAAGCTTTAGGTGATAGCTGCTGGCTAGGTGCTAAGAGGAGCTAAATAGGGGCTTGGCTGGGGAGCAGCAGGGGCAGTGATGCTATTGGGGAACTTTTTTTTTTAATTTTTTTTTCCATATGCTTTTGAGTTGAAAATTTTTTCTCTCTTTTTCTCCCCCCCCCCCAAGACGGCACACAATCTGACATAGGCTTTACATTTACATACCCATTAAACATATTTTCACATTAATCAAGTTGTAAGTAAAAATTAAAACCAATAGGAGGAACCATCAGAAAGATGAAACAAAATTCAACTTAAAGTAAAATTAAGTGAGAGCGATTCGACTTCCATAGTTCTTTCTTTGGATGTGGACAGCATTTTCTATCCCGAGGCCTCTGGAGATGTCTTAGATCCTCGTAATGCTGAGAAGGGTTCAGTTTAACATTCTTAGTCATTGCATAATGTGGCTGCTATTGTATACAAAGTCCTCTGGGTTCTGCTCACTTCACTCAGCATCAGACTATATAAGTCTTCTATTGGGGAACTTCTTACAGCAGCCTCCCCAGTGGAGAAATGCCTTCTGCTCAAAGTGTAAAGCTTTGCACAAATGGAAAGAAGCTCAGCTTCCACAAGCCTCTTTCTGTACCTAGACCAGGGGTGGGGAACCTGTGGCCTCGAGGCCACATGTGGTGTTCTAGGTCCTCAAGTGTGGGCCCTCCGACTGAATCCAAACTTCACAGAACAAATCCCCTTAATAAAAAGATTTGTTCTATAAAACCTGGACTCAGTCAAAAGGCCGTACCCGAGGACCTACAGGGCCACATGTGGCCTGGCTGCATGTTCCTCACCCCTGACTTATACTTTCCCCTTAAGTTCCTCTCTCCTGCAACTGTCACCATGGAAATGCAGACTGTGTACCTGAGTTTCTAGGGTTCCCCTACTTGGGCTTCACTGCCTGCTGGCCAGTGCAGGGAGGGCAGTGAAAAGGAATCCAGTTTTCCTTAAGCAAAGAGTTTTTGACTCAGAGCAGATAGTGCCTCCTTGCAATGCCACAATATTGTGACACATACTCTTCGGCTTATATAAAGCATGAATTAGTTAATGCACTCACAAAATGCATGCTGTGCACCTGGTCCAGCTGATGCCAATGGCACATCCCTAATGATCTGAGGGAGCTCAGCAAGTGGAAACAAAAGTGCTCAGATAGGTGCTAAGATGAGGGAGTCCTAGGGTTGCTGCCAAGGACAGTGCATCCTTCCATAAACCAATCCAAAATAATCTATTTATATTAGCTCCTTGATCTCCTGCTGAGGTCCAAAAACCAGGCCTTGAGCAAATGTCAAGGTAAATCGAGAAGCATAAATAATCACAGATCACATGAGACAGAACTTCCCAGTTCACAAAGTACATTCCTTGAATGAACCCTGGGAGGTAGGTAGTACAAATTACACCCATTTTTAATATAGGTAAAATGAGACTCAGAGAGATCATAGGAGCATAGATTTAGAGCAAGTGACTTGCTCAAGGTCACATAGCTATCATGTAGATGAGCTGAGAGAACCCAAGTCTTCCAAATGTCAGTCCAGTGTTCATTGATGATGTCATTCACCAGTTCTCCATAACGACTGAATCTTCTGCATTGTACGTAGCAGAGTTCAGCAGTCTTCTTACTACCACATGAGCCAGGGGACCCCTGCCCAGGTTCCAGGAGAAGAAGAAAAACGAAGGGAAAGAATGAGTGGGAAAACTAAGAGGGAGAGAGACAGAGAAAGGAAAAAAGGAAAGGAGAAGAAAAAAAACCACACTGTTTATAGCAAAGATGGGCAGAAGGCATCCATCCATCCATTGATTCATTCATCCATTTAAGTGTTTATAATGTACGAGACCCTGTGCCAGGTGTAAGAACACATATAGAGAGGGAATAGAGCTTGGTTCCTGCCCTCAAAGAACTTAAGAGGAAGATGGATACGAAGTGTACACAAATAATTAGAATGCAAATACAGTTGTGATAGTTACACAGAAGTGTGATCAACATGCTACAAGAAATCTGAAGAGACTTAACTTCCAGCTTGTGTGAACCCATGACTGAGGAGGGCTGTCAGAGAAAGCCCTGAGGTGAAGGTGCCACCTGAATTTGGCCTTGAAACAAGGGAAGGGTTTCAGATGTGATTGGAGAAAGTCCATTTTAGGTACAAGGGGCCAAAGGGAGCCAAACCATAGAGGCCTGATAGGGCAAGATGAGATCAGGAAGCAATTCAAGATTGGTGGAACTTAGTGTGAATGAAGGGGAATAGGGGGAGCTAAGATTAGAAAAGTGGGGTACAATTATATTGTGGAAAGCCTTGAATATCAACCAAGCTAAGACACTTACATTTCACTCCATTAGCAATGAGTCACTAAAGATTTTTGAATAGAGAGAGAAATATAATAGTTTCCCATTTGCAGAATTAAACGGGTTAACCTAACAAGGTTAACACCACCAATAACCTCAAGGGCCACTCAGTGTTAGCCGTGACCAGACAAAAATAGGAACATCTCTTACTTGGAGTAACAATTTTGGCATTAGAGGCAAGCATTATAAAAGCCCCTCAAAATAATTGTATAATTCATGATGTAAAAATAACAGAAGCAGCAATTAAGGCAATTTAGTGGAGTAAGAAGGAAGATCTTGGAACATAAGGACTCATGGGGGAAGATGTGATGCTCTTGCTCCCTGTGGGATAGAGAGGCTACCACCCGGTGGGGGGGGAGGGGTGGTGAGCTGGACAAGGGTAGGCTGGGAACACAGAAGCATGTCATCTGGCAGCTTCCTATTTTAACTTATTATTTTTGCTAGGAGCTAAGGAGGAGATAAGCTCAGTTACTTCTATGCTGCTGAAGGAGAGGCAGTACTGACAAAATGTATGTCTAATACATTTTAAAATTCTATGCTTTTAAAATCATTATTTAGAAATTTTGTGTCTCCTAAGGGTTGGTGCCCTGGGGCAAAGCTACAATTGCCTCACCCTAGTTATGACTCTGGGTGCTGCCTCCACAGCTCATAGGGTCTCACCTATGTCTGTTCTGTCTAGGCAATGATCCATACTTCCTGCTCCCACACTCTAAGAAGACTTCCCTATCCCATGTCCCATTTCTTCAGAGCCCTGCTCTGTTTTCTCAGGAGATAGTTATTTCAGTAACTGGCAATGAGTTGGTAGGAATGAATCTATCACTGGGACAGGGCTGTCCTTATCTCCTTCATTCACAGAGCATGGACATTTTAAAAGAGGTTTCTAGATCATTAGACTCAGTGTAAGTAAGAAAACCTAGGTTTAAGTCAACAATTCAACTGGATTCACTAGTACAATGTGCAAGACGTTGGCTACATAAAGATGAGAATGAAAAACAGTCCCTGCCCCAAAGGAGCTTACATTCTAGTGCAGGATACAACATTTAAAACAGGAAGATAAATACAAGATAATTTGAGAAGGGAATGAGCACTAGGAACTGGGGGGAATCAGGAAAAGCTTCCTGGAGGGGGTGGTGCCTGAGCTGAGCCTTGAAGGAAGTTAAGGATTCTTCAAACAAACCAACAAACAAAGTAAGTTAGAAGTGTATTCCAGGTATGGGGAAGAGCCAGCACAAAGGCACAGAGACAGGAAATGAAATGTCAGCTTTGAAGAATAACAAGTAGGTCAGTTTGTAGAAGCAAAATATCGAGGACAAGGGTGGTGATAGTCTCTCTGTACTCCTCCTTAGTCTGACCACATCTGGAAGAGGTACAGGCATATGGCCCTAGAGCTGGAACAACAGCGAAGGAGTGAACCATGATGTGGAGGAACAAACCTGGTCCTTGTCCTCTACTGGTATTGTGAGTTATGCGGACTGGGTAAGTCATATGGGAAGGGCGGTTGTCTTTCAAGCAAAGTGCAAAATTTCCTTCCAGGAGAGCCCAAAACCTTAGCTCTAAGTCTGGGGGATTATACAGGTTCCAAGAGAAGGAGGGAGGGGCTTAGTGAAGGATGACACTCTCAATCAAACATAAATGCTTTGAGTCTAGAGGTCCATACAGATTTGGGGGAAGAAGGTAGGACTCAGAGAGGAAAGAAGAGTTGCCTTGACTGATTAGGAGTTTTCTAATGTTTTTTGCATTCTTTTGGTGGGGTGAAATAAAATCTGTCCTATAGACAATATATTGTTAGTTTGAATTTACATAGGAGCATTTGTGAAGACCTAGAGGCAGTGCAACATAGTGGCAAGACTGCTGGGTTCAAATTCCTCCTTTGACATTTACTAGCAGTGTGACTAGCTGTGTGAGTTAAGCAGGTCCCTGGGACTTATCAAGTAAATCAGAGACAGGTTGGGATTTGAATTGGCCCGGTGAGTCCCCTACACTGATAAAAACCCAAATCTTTTATTTTTTGACCACCTGCCAGCTATGTTGTATGGGCAGGACTACATGGCCTCTGGGGTCCTTTCCAATTCTGTGGTTCTGGGAACCAAAGACCTGTCTCCTACTAGAGGAATTCGATACACACACTAATGTTCCCTCAGATACTCTGGCCTCCCAGTTCATCAACCTCTTCAATTCCCATGACCTACATCTTTACTCCACCTCAGCCACCTCAAAGGATGGCCAAAAGTCGGATCTCTTGATCACCCACAATAACTTTCTTATGTAGAACTTTGAAACCCTCTCGGATCATATTTTCCTATTCTTCCAACTCTTCTATTTTACTGTTTCTAAACCTATTTTGCATTCTCACCGAAGCCTCTAGTTCCTCTCTCATAAATTCATGGTTTCTAAACTCAACGGAGCCCTCATTGCTGCTTAATAAAATAGTTAAAACATTTAAAATCCCCTTGACTGACTATCTAACTTCACTCAGCAGATCTTCCAAACATCTTCTCTCCTTAGGATCCTCATATCTTCTCCTGCCACTTGGTAGATGCATTCCTTCATTTCTTTATCTTTGTGCCTAGTACAATGCCTAACAAATAGGAGGCCCTTGGTAAATGCTTGTTGACTGACTCCTAATTTACATAGAGAACGGAGGCTGACCATCTTGAGTTCCTTCTTTTCCCTTCCACCATATTGCAAAACAACTCTATATTTTCACCTAGTCTTTCATCCTTTCTCCTTTCTCTGAGAAAGATGTGGCCATCCTTCTTGCCAAGGACAATTAAAGCACCATGCCCTTACTTACCCCACTGATAATTTTCTGACTCTGTTTTTCTCTCTCCCCCTCCCCCCCTGTCTCATCTTCAATCTTTCTCTGTGTAGTGGCCTTTTATCTGCTGCTTACAAATATAGTTTGATCTACTCAGTCCTTAAGAAAACCTTTCCTTGATCCTTCCATATTGCTCAAGTTATCACCCTGGATCTCTCTTCCTTTTCACTGGAAAACTTCTAGCCTCCACTGCCTCATTACTCACCCAACTCTCAATCTACTGCATCTGACTTCTAGCCCCACCATTTGAAAGACATTTTCCACTCCACAGTCATCAGGAATTTCTTAACTGGCAAATCCCATGGCCTTTTCTCAGTCTTCATCCTCCTTGACCTCTTTGCATCATTTGCTATCAGTGACCACCCCTTCCTATAACACATTTTTTTCCTGCTTTGGTTTCAATGACATTGTTCTCTCCTGACTTTCCTTCTACCTGATTGACTGTTCCTTCTCAGTCTCCTTTTCTGGATCATTATTCATCTAACTCCTACCCCCTTGGTGTGAGTGGGTGTCCTCCACAGCTCCATCTTGGGTCCTATTCCCTTCTCTCTCTAAATTCTTCTACCCCCGGCCCCCCGGAGGTGAGGATAGGGCAGACAAGTGTGGTAAGATGGCCTTGACTGCCTACACCCTAGGGATGTTTTTCATTGCTTAGAATCACAAGCTTTGAGAGCTGGAAAGGCCCTTCCAGATCATCTCGTCCAACCTGTAAGGCTTCTAAGTCTTTCAGCAAAAACATAGAGCCTCTATATGAGTTATTCCCCTCTCTCCCTCCCCCGCCAATAAGCTTGTCTTGGAAGCCCCTCTCCTTATTCAGGCCTGACCAAGACTTGCTTTACTTACAGAAAGTCAAATAGAAACCAATCTTTCCACTCTGGCAAGTTTAGTCCCCAAATTAAATCAATAAGACTATTCAACTGCTAAGAAATTTTTTTTAAAAGAAAAAGAAAAAGTTCTTTCAGCTCAAACTTTTAATGGCTTGGTAGGTGCTGGTCACCAGCTATATAAACAAACGGTTACTTTTAGTAAAGAACTTCTTTCCAGTTCTTGGCCCAGGCCACCATTTCAAGACTATTCCATCTATTACTATTTTCTCCTTTTTCTTTTTAAATGGCTTAGAATCTTCTTAACCCAACTTCAGAGAGATATTTTTCCAATAAATCAAATGAGGGAATTGGCTGAATTCGATGTGTTTATAATTTGGGCAACATCCCATGGATTTCTGAATTGCTCCTCTCCTTAGAGGATAACGAGATGGATCAGCAGAGCATACCAGGCTTAATATTAACTGTTGTTTTGTCTGTGTCACGTTCAGATTCTCGGTTTGAAAAGGCATTGCAGAACTTTCTGGCTTGCTATTTCCTGAGATAACTTTGAGTTACGAGCTCCTTTGTCAAGGCAAAATGTGATAACCACACTATGGTTATGTAGTGGCAATGATATCATTGATCTTAGGACAAGGCTGTGTTTAGGAGACAGGTTTCTTTTCACCTTGAAAGTTAGAAATTGCTGATATCAAAGTTGTATTGTCCACGCGTAAGTAATAAAAAGAGAAATCAGAACTTCAAGTTCACTGCTCCATCTGGAAAGGGATCAATTATTAAATGGTTTGTTGCTAGTTTTGAAAAAGAAACTCCTGACTTTTGCTGACATTTTCCTCACTCCTCCTACCTACAAGCATATGAGACCTTGGGGCTTGTCAGGCTTCTGTCCTGGTTTCTTCATCTATAAAATGGCCTTCCCTGTAGTTAATTCTCTAAAATTGTAATTTGGAGTGCAGGCACTGAGCTTCAGTGGAAGAGTGAGCTGCCAGTTCCCAATGCTAACAAAATCACAGCCCCTTCCCTCCCTCCCCCCATAAAGCTTCCTCTGCTCCTATAGCTCTCCTAAGGATCAGATTTACAGCTCAGAGGAACATGAAGATAAACATCAAAGAATCACAGAATTTCAGAGCTGAAAGGGATTTTAGAGGCCACCTAGTCCTACCACATCCACTATTAACATACTCAAGAAGTGGCCACCCAGACTTTGCTTGAGGAGGAACACACCCAATGAGGGGTATCCTACCACCACCCAACATAGCCCATTCCCTTTTGGACAGCTCAAAATATATTAGGAAAATTTTTCCTGATATCAAGCCTCAGTTTCTCTCTTTGCAACTTCTACTCACAGCTACTCTCTGGAGTCAAACAGAAGAAGTCTAATGAGTCTTCCAGATGACAGCCCTTTACATATTTGAATATCAACATCTTGTTCCCCAAGCTTTTCTTTTCTTTTCTGAGTTAAACAACTCTGATTCTTTCAGCTGATTCTAATATGGCGTGGACTTAAGGCCCTTCACCATCATGGCTGCACCCCCTTTGGATGTTCTCCAGCTTATCAACGTCCTTCCTAAACAATCAACTGCCCTGTGGCTTCAACTCACAATCCTTGTGATTACTTAGACTTTCTTCCCAGACTACCTCATATATACATGTGTGTGTGTCTGTGTGAATGCATATATGTATATGTGTATGTATGTGTGTATGCATGTATGTATATGCATATATGTGTGTATATATATGTGTGTGTGTGTGTGTGTGTGTGTGTGTGTGTGTGTGTGTGTGTGTGTGTAGGAAATGGGTAATGTTATTGAAATGATCTTGAGTGTAAAGTTAAGGAGAAGAAGGAATGCCCAATAGATGAAATCAACTTCTTTTTAATGAGGTATGAGGCAAGGTCCTTTGCTTCAAAGGAAGCCAGAAGGGGTCAAAAAGGCAGCTTCATCTAAATCATTACTGATTAGAGAAATGCAGATTAAAATAACTCTGAGCCACCACCTCACACCTATCAGACTGGCTAATATGACAGAAAAGGAAAATGATAAATGTTGGAGAGGGTGTGGGAAAATTGGAACACTAATGCATTGTTGGTGGAGCTGTGAACTGATGCAACCATTCTGGAGAGCAATTTGGAACTATTCCCAAAGGGCAATCAAACTGTGCATACCCTTTGATCCATCAATACTACTATTAAGTCTGTATCCCAAAGAGATCATAGAAAAGGGGAAAGGACCTGCACGTACAAAAATATTTATAGCAGGTCTTTTTGTGGTAGCAAAGAATTGGAAGAATGGATGCTCATCAATTAAGGAATGGCTGAACAAGTTGTGGTATATGAATGTAATGGAATACCATTGTGCTACAGGAAATGATGAGCAGGTTGACTTCAGAAAAACCTGGGAAGATTTACATGAACTGATGCTGAGTGAAGTGAGCAAAAGCAGGAGAACACGGTACACAGTAACAGCAACATTGTATGATGATCACCTATGAATGACTTAGCTCTTTTCAGCAATACAACAATCCAAGACAATTCCAAAAGACTCATGATGGAAAATGCTATCCACATCTAGAGAAAGAACTATGGAGTCTAAATGCAGATCGAAGCATATTATGTTCACTTTTTTGTTGTTTGTTTTTTGTTTTTCATGGCTTTTCCCTTTTTTATGTTTCTTCTTTCACAATATGACTAATGTGGAAATATGTTTGCATGATTGTACATGTATAACCTATATCAGATTGCTTGCTGTCTTGGGTGGGGGATGGGAGAGGGGGAGAAAAAATTTGGAACTCAAAATCTTATAAAAATGAATATTGAAAACTATCTTTACATGTAATTGGAAAAAACAAAATACTATTTACAAAAAAAGAGAAAGGCAGCTTGAGGAGAGAAGAGAAGGTTTGAACAGATGCTGAGGGAAGTAGGAGAAAGAACTAGTCACAGGAGGATAAAAGGATTGGCATGCAGCAGTGAAGGCCTAAATGAGATCATACATTATGGAAATAATATATAATCGATAAAATGCAAATCAAGAGTGGACCCAGGCAATGTGGTTGTGTGACTTCATCAGGGTTCAATGCACAGTGGGTAAGATTGATGGGAGGGGTAATCCAGGGTTGGGCATGACAGAACAAGGGGGCAAAGAACTCAAGGATAGATGATGTTGTAAAACTGAACTGGAATGTCAGCTTGGCAGCTTTATGGGAGGATGAATTGGAGAGGGGAAAGACTGGAGGAAAGGAGAACAATTGGGTAGCTACTGCAATAATCCAGACTAGAGATGCTGAAGTTTGAACTTTTGACCCCTGAATGTTGGACAATGTAGACCACCCCCATCATCCTGTATATACTCTCCTGCCCCTGGGTTTCTATGACACTGTTCTTTATGGTTCCCTCCCCCCTCTAATCCCCCACCCCGGCCCCGGTCACTCTTCAGTCTAGTTCACTGTATCATTATCCATGTTCTGCACCCTACACATGGCTGTTCCCCAGGGTTCTGTCCTGGGCCCTTTTCTCTTCTATCTCTATATTCACTGCTGCTGATTTCTTCGGGGCCCATGGGTTCAATTATTATCTTAGATGCGTGTGAATCCCTGATCTAAAAATCCAGCCCTAGTCTCTCTTCTGAGCTCCAGTTCTGTACCACCAATTACTTAATATATAATATGTCCAACTGGATGTCCCAAAGGCAACTTAAACTCGACATGTCCAAAACAGACCTCATTATCTTTCCCACAAAACCATCCCTCTTCTCGGCTTCACTATTACTAGTGAGGTCACCACTATCCTTCCAGCCTCCCAGATTCACAACCTTGGATTCAACCTCCCTCTCTCCTTTCCCTCCCCAGTCCAATCAGGTGACGAGTGTTGTCCATTCTACCTTCCCCACATCCTTTGCGACTATCCCTTCTTTTCCACTCACACAGCCAACTATCCTCATCACCTGTAGCCTGGACTATTGCAACACTCTCCTAATTAGCCTAACTGCTTCCAGTCCCCCCCAACCCTGCCTTCTTTCAATTTATCCTCCACACAAGTGCCAAGTCAATATCCCTAAAGTCCAGGTCTGGCCAAGCTCTAGAGACTCCCTATTGCCACTAAGATCAAAAACAATGTCCTCTGTCTGACTTTTACAGCCTTTCACAGTCTCTCTCTGGGCTCCCTTTCCAAGCTTATTGCATTTTGACTCTTTCACACAATCTATGTTACAGACAAACTGGACTACTCACTGTTTCCTCTCTGTGACAACCCATCTCCCACCTCTGTGTCTTTGCACTCACTGTGCTCCACATTGAAAGTATATACCCCCTTTTTACCTCTAGGATCTCTAAGGTTCCACTTGAACACCAACTCCTCCCTGAATCTCATCTGTATCACCCCACCCATTAGTGCTCCCCATTACTTTGTGCGTATTTAGTATCTATTTCAATGTATTTATATTGTTCCCCACCCCATAAAATATGAGCTCCTTAAGGGCATAGAGCAGTTTCATTTTTCTCTTTCTGCCACTAATACCCAGCACAGCCCCTGGCACAAAGTAGATACTTCTAATCGCTGGTTGAATGAGAGGCAGCAGCCGAGTAAGTAGAGTGAAAAGGATGCCAGGTTTGGAGTCAGGGGTTCTGGGTTCAAATGCTATGTCTGCTACTCACTACCTGTGTGGCCTTGAGCAAAGTCACTTAACCTCTCTGGGCTCCATTTCCCATAATCCTAGCTCTAGTGCTGGAAGGGACTTCTGAGGCCACTTGATCCAATCCTTTCATTTTACAGAGGAGGAAACTGAGGCAAAAGAAGTGAAGAGATATATACATAATCAATTGAAGGTAACCAAACACAGGAAAGCACTAGCATTAAGGGGGATTGGGAAAGGCTTCTTGTAGAAGGTGAACCTTTATCTGAGACTTGCCCAAGGTCACACAGGTAGGAAGTATAAGCCATCTGTAAAATGAGGGAGTTGAACTAGACGGTCTCCAACATCCCCTTCCAGCTCAAAATCTGTGATCCTATGAATGCAATCAGCAGAGGCCAATCCAAAGCCTTGGGCTGGTGGCTTCTCCCCTCCTCTTCAGTCTCTTCACCAGGCATCCCTACTCTTGATATTCAGGAAACTCTCCTTTCTATTCAAGCACTGATAGGTGGCCCATGAGTCTGGGCCCCACTGGCCGCTTGGGCCAATGTGGGGTTGGCCTTTGGTTTTTATTCCCTGATTTGGTGACTGCCACAGCTTTTTCACATCGAATAGCAAGTTAGAAGCCTTCTGGTGAAAGGTGTTGAGGACATAAACCCGGGCTTCAGGCTTCATGCACTCTTTCCCTCTCTCACAAATTGTCTCTCCAGCTTCCTTAAGCACTCCCAAGCTGCGACTCTGGGATTCTGCATTTTCCAAGAGCATACGAAGTCAGATGTAGGTCCCCCAAGGACGCCTCTGTTTCTCTTCAACAGCTCCCTGCCTCTGCTGCATGTCCTCATGTACTCATCTGACGGGTGGGGACACTCCCCTGAGCACGATCTTGCTCTTACATAGCACATCTCTAGCATTTGCCCTGGAAAGCCAACAATCTGCTCTCCATCCCTAACACGACCAGCACAGCTGTGCTCCTAGCAGCCTCGGTCCAGCCTTCCCTCTGCACATGACTGACTTAACCTTTCCCACCATCCTCCCTTCTACAGCGAGGGATCTAGTAACTCTTTTCCAGATATCTTCCTTAAACATTGCCTATTTAGGAATGCTGGAATGTAACACTGTTTTAGACAATTTACACAACACATCCAGGGCTTTGCCTTATCCCTTAGATACCCTCAATGCTTCCCTGAAGGGTCAACAGCATAGCCCAGGATAGGAGCTTCACTGGCTGTCCCCCACCCCTGGAATGTTCTCCCTCATCTCCACCTCCTGATGTCTCTGGCTTCCTTCAAGTCTCAGCTAACAAGCCTTTCCCTATTCTCTTTAAGGTTGAGGCCTTCCCTCTGTTGATTGCCTCTAATTATTATGTCTATATCTTCTTTGTAAATAATTGTTTGCTTGTTTTCTCCCCCATTAGACTGGGAGTTCCTTGAGAGCAGGGATCATCTTTCACCTTTCTTTGTATCCCTGGTTCTTAACACAGTGCCTGGCACACAACAGGTGCTTAATAAATGCTAGTTGACTGATTTTCAATATCATCATTGGAACAGACATCCCTAAAACCAATAGATTTCAATGAGGGCCAGGCACATGACTACATACTGATTTCTAAGAGTGAACAGCCTTTGTGCTACAGTTGAATCACATCTTATGAAAGTTCTAAAGTCAGTGCAAAAGGCAAGAATCTCATGGAGCCAAAACGATCCTTTCTGGAAATAGTTCTCCAAGGTAAAACAGCCTCAGGGGCATGTTGGAATTCTGGAGATGAGGGGGGGTTGGCAACGTGTGGGGGAAGGGGAGGAGGTGGCTTTAAGAGCTGAATCAGGTGTGAAGCAGGGCTATGGATGGACCAGGCATCTCCTATGCTAGATGCCCCACCATTGTTCCACCTTGGCATCTCCCCTCTCTACCCCTCCCTCAACATCTCCTAAGTGTCTTGAGAGTGGGAGGGGGAGATGGGATACCCTGGGAGCTCATTATTGGACACTGAAGGGGAGGTAGATTCCCATCTCCCATACTCTAATTAAGTAGAATGGGGAGTGGACTCCCTTGCACTAAGTAAATAGTGTGTTCTCTCTCCCTCTCTCTTTCCCTCTCTCTCTCCCTCCCTCCCCCCTCTCCCATTTCTTCCTCCTTCCTCCCTCTCTCTCTCCCCCTCTGCTCTTCTTTCTCTCTCCCTCCATCCTCTCTCTCTCCCCCCCCCTTTTTCTCTTCCTCTCTTTTTTTCCCTTATATCTCTTTTTTGCCAAAGATGTGTAGCTGAATACATGTAAATTAAAAAGAATGCATGATGGGACTCCACTGTATGTCACCCTAACCTGAATCACAATATACCACATCTGCACAATGATCAACAACCATATTACAATGGTATTGTACCCACAATAATATAAGAGATATAGTTAAAAAACAAACAAAACAACTGGGGCTAGCCTATTAAGTCACAAAGGAAAACGTTATTGTCCAATCATGGCTTAGACAAAAATATAAGAGGAAAAATCATCAATGGGTCCCTGAAGTGCTAGGGCCCCGGATAAATGGAAACCCCATGTAAACCCCAATAATGTAATACCTGCCCCTAATAGAGGGCCTCCTATATTCCACTTCAGATTCATGGTGTGCTTAAGGCCAGCACCCCTAAAAAACCATAGCTCTCTCATCTCCACTGGTGTAATTATTGTACCACATTAGTTCAAAGAAGAAGATATTTAATGAAATAGTATAGCAAAAATAAGTGACAAGAGAGATCCTCGTGCGTATATATCTATATTGTACTCTCAAATAGGGGCAGCTAGGTGATGCTTCAGTGGATAGAGTACCAGGTCTGGAGTCAGGAAGATTCATCTTCTTAGTTCAAATCTGGCCTCAGACACTTCCTAGCTGTGTGACCCTGGGCAAGTCACTTAACCCTGTTTGCCTCAGTTTCCTCATTTGTCAAATGAGCTGGAGAAGGAAATGTCAAACCACTCTAGTATCTTTGCCTAGAAAATCCCAAATGAGGTCACAAAGAGTGAGACATGACTGAAAAGTGACTAAACAACAACCCTCAAATAGTTTAACCATACTACAGGCACACACACACACACACAGAGTGAACACACAGTAGCCAGAGAACATGCGTGGAAAGAAAAGTGTGTAGGGGACATGAGACTGGCACAACTTGGGCATATACTGCTGCTGCTTTCTGCCAGCATCTGCTATAAAGCCTTTGGGGCTCAGTCCTCTTAAACATAGACTCAGGACTGACTGTAAGTGCATCTAGCCAAGCAACCAGAAGAAATCCTTGGGTTTAGATAAGTCTGGCTGTTGAAATCCATTTCTGTTACCGCTGCTTGGGGTCTGGATCCCTCAGTCTAAACTTTGGCCAGTTACTGTCCCACATGCCTTTGAACTCCTATCATATCCCAGGATCCTTTTCAAATCATCCTTGGGGCTTCATTTAGCTAAATTGTAAAGAAGGTGATGTGAAGAGGTTCTTTTCATATTCCATAGTGGCCCAAGTTGCTATGAAATCAATCTAAGAGCAATATTGACAAGGGTTGGTTGGAGCTAGTGATATTAGCAACCTTTGTCCTTTTCCCCAGCAACCAAAAATCTCTGTTCTCCCTACAATATTAAGAAAAAAAGTTTCACTACTGTCCCATCTCTTGCAAAACGAACAAAATAAAACAGGGCCAGTAAAGTACTACTTTTATAAAGTTGTTTTAAATTGTGCCAATTTAGTGAATAATAATTTTTTCCCATTTTAGTTTACAGTTCTTCTATGTTATTAAAGTCAGGCTTTGGGCACTTTGGATTATTTTGGACCATGGTAATTTTCTTGTGAGATCATTATCATTTCCTTTTTAAAAGCTCTCCCTTGTAAATATCATGACTTTCTCCCACTTGACATCTTCCTCAACTGTTTAGGAAGCAGAGTGTGGCTGGACTCAGAAAAATTACCAAGCATTCAGTTGAAAAGATTTTTAAGTGAAACTCTATCTCCTTAATTAACCCTCTGGGGATAGGAGAGAAAATACTCCTCCTCTTGCCTCCAACTCCAGGGTTAAGATCAGGGTTAGGGTTAGGGTTAGATTCCCTTTACAATTAGAGTCAGAGAGTGGGTCAGGCTTGGGTTGAGTTAGGGTTAGGGTTAGGGTTAATCATACACTTACCTGCAGGTGCTCTGCCCAAAGGAATATAAATTTTGATCACTGAAAGCTTGTGAGATATCTTGGGGTTTATGAGTTAGATTTCTTTTTTTAAGGACCATGCCTTAAACCCAAATCAATCTGGCTCTCCTTGATTGACCAACAATAGGTTCCAGCCCAAGCCTCACTTGGTCATTGTTTGGGCTCAGATGGCTCAGAATGAGTGTGAATAGCAATTGTTTCTGTTTTGGCCAGAAACTCTGAGGGTCTTACTCTCTCATACTGTTTTTTTTTTTTTTACTAAGTACAAGAGGCCATTCTTTGCCTCATTTCTTAGGTAGCCTTAATCACTGAATGGGTGTTGCCCCAGACAAAGTGTGACCTGGGAAAAACCTTAGCTGAAAAAGGCCAAGGTCTCCCACTGCATCCTTATCATCTTTAGTACTCCTGATATATATCTTGCCACTGGACCCAGATGGCTCAGAAGGAGAGAGTGAAGCTGGTGACTTTGCACAGGCCTGCCTCACTTAAATCCAATTCACTTGCAAGCCACCTTCCTGACATCATGGCCCTCTTCAAGACTGAAGGACAAACAACAACAAATAACAGCTCCAGGAGATAACCACCCTGGAGGAAGAAAGCAACCTGAGATTGTCCTGTCTTCAGCCAAGCCTTCCAATGTGGCAGGAGGCACCCCACAGAGATGCACATGGTTACTCTCTAATGCCAGAGAACAGCAAACCAGGTTCAACGTATATTGCCAGAGTTAATTCTGAATGTCACAATTACAGAAGCAAAGATAAATTTTCTTTCCAATTTTAAATATATTCATTAATCTGCAACTTTGTGCTGTAATACAGAATACTCAAGAAGGTTGTAAAAAGAAGGCCTCATTCGTCCTCTTGCACAAAGTGATCCCTATTTCTTGGGTGACTATCCTCATGGGCTGATGGCCCAGTTCACTGGCATAGCAAAAGTCTTGAGGAAGGAGTAGTCTTAATGTATGAAAGACCATTCACATAGACGGGGATATAGTGACCACCACAAAGCAGTCTGGGAAGTATCAGAAGTCTCCTTCTGCCCCCCTCTCCCTTCTGGAAAAAGCACACAAGGGAAAGTGAACATTGAACTGGGTGGCAGGAGACTTGGGTTTGATTTTCAGATGTGCCATTAACCCACTGTATCACCTTAAGCCATGTTCTTCCCCACTCTGGGCTTTGGTGGTAATAATAATAATAATAATTTATATAGTGCTTTAAGGTTTGCAAAGCACTTTGCATATATCTCATTTAATCCTCACAACAATCCTGTGAAATAGGGGCTAGTTATCATTCACATTTTACAGATGAGGAAACAGAGCTGGTGAAGTGGCTTGCCCATTTGCCCACTTGACAAAGATACTTTGTGGGCGTACTTACCCAGAGTCACAAAGCAAGCATCTGAAGCAGGATTTCAACATGCCTTCCTGACTCCAAGTTCAGCCCTTCTCTATCTAGTTGCTGTATAAAATGAGGGCAATGGATAAGATGGGACTCTATAGTCCTCCCCAGGTTTGTGATTCTATGCCAATTTGGACTTTGAGTCAGCATGGCAGAGTGTACAGCGAATCAGCCTTGAATTCAGGAAGCCCTGAGTTCAAGTCCTGCCTCTGACCCAAACTGGCTATATGATCCTGGGGAAGCCTCTTCCCCTCTCAGTGTTTTAAGCAACACTCTAAGACTGGAGGTTGCAGAGGAGGGAGGTGCTGATCTGCATTCATGGAAGGAATTGTCTCACCTGAGAGTTCCCTATATTAATGAAATTCCAGGTCCAGGTCCTGTTCCCAGTCCTGTCCTTGGACTTTCATAGTTTTTCTTTTTCAGAAGAGAACAACAAAGATGATTAAAAAGACAGAAAATAGATCCCATGAGGAAAGGTTAAAGGAAATGGGGTTGCTTAGTTGGCGGAAGAGAAATGTCAGCAGAGATCTGTTGTCCCTTAGAAATGAATTCCAACAGGGAACTCATCTTTTCCCCCAGACCCATCCTTTTTCCTAATTTCCCTATTTCTCTTAAGGGTACCACCATTCTTCCAATCACACCTTGACCCTTCTCAACAGACCTGTCATCCCCCTGATTTGAGGATTCCCTCTGATGATGCAAATCAGAAGCCATCTCTGTGTAATGTGGCTTTATGTTCTCTTATAAGTCCTCCACAGGGGATCCACCCAATATGCTGGCTACCCTTGTGTTCTCAATATTGTGGAGATACCAATGGGGCACAAAAGCTGTCTATTAGTAATCTTTTGCTCTTCCCACATGACCAACCCTTTTTTTTAAAAAAATAAGGTATAATCATCTCTCTGAAATTATTTACATCACTTTTCTTGCACAATTCACCATTGATAATGTGTTGCAAACCACTGACAACCACTACATTCCTCTCTATTTCCCTTTGAGGGATCTTCAATGTTGATTTTTTAGAGACTGTGGTATTCTGTGACTTTTAGCCACAGTGCATTCTGAAAGAGTACTGGTTCATTCTGTTTTGCTTTGAATATGGAAATATTTATGCTTGTTAGTATTTAACTTCATAATTAAAAATTTAAAAAATAAGAGTATTGGTGTCAACAAAAGACGGGCCTTTGTTTCTGAAAACTGTATTTCACAGACAATGTGTTCACTGTCATCACAGAGGATGTCCAGCACAAGGTCCAAATGGAAATTGATAAATGATGATATCATCTTGTGGGTGGATGGCATTGTGCTGACCACTTCAGGTACCCAGAACACTCTTAAATAATATCCATAATCATTCAGAAGTCAGGAAAACCAAATTGGACTATCAGGAAAGCTGAGCCCTGCTGAATCAATACTTTCAAATTGTGGTGCTGGAGAAGACTTTTGAGAGTCCCTTGGTCAGCAAGGAGATCAAATCAGGCAATACTTAAAGAAATTAATTCAGGCTATTCACTGGAAGGTCAAATACTGAAGCTGAAGCTTGAATACTTTGGCCCCATAATGAGAAGATGGGACTCATTGGAAAGGATCCTGATGTTGGGAAAGATTTAAGGCAAAAGGAAACGGCAGAGGATGAGATGGATAGATAGTGTCATGGAAACAATAAACATGAGCTTGGACAGACTTTGAGAGATAGTGAAGGGCCTGGCATCTGAAGAGTCAGACATGACTCTTCCATATGCTTTTGAGCTGAAAATTTTTCAGCTGCTGAGTAAAACTTGAGAAAGCCTGCTGATTCCCTTCCTATAACTTTATTGAGAATGTCCTTGATGAGGAATAGTTTACCTATCAGATCTATGGAGAACAGAAGAATTCATGACCAAACAGGACATAGAGAACATTATGAAAAGCAAACGGGATCATTTTGATTACATTAAATTGAAAAGTTTTTGCACAAACAAAGCTAATGCAACTAAGATTAGAAGGAAGGTAGAAAATTGGAAAAGAATTTTTACAACCAGTCTCTCTGCTAAAGGCCTCATTTCTAAAATATATAGAGAATTAAGACAAATTTATAAGAACACAAGCCATTCCCCAATTGATAAATGGTCAAAGGATATGAAGAGACAGTTCTCAGATGAAGAAATTAAAGTCATCTATAGTCATATGAAAAAATGCTCTAAATCGTTATTGATTAGAGAAATGCAAATCAAAACAACTCTGAGGTACCACATCACCTATCAGATTGGCCAACATGACAAAACAGGAAAATGGTAAATGTTGGAGAAGATGTGGGAAAATTGGAACACTGATACATTTTTGGTGGAGTTGTGAAATGATCCAACCATTTTGGAGAACAATTTGGAACTACGCCCAAAGGGCTACAAAAATGTGCATACCCTTTGATCCAGCAATAGCACTTCTAGGGCTATATCCCAAAGAGATCAAACAAATGGGAAAAGGACCCACATGTACAAAAATATTCATAGCAGCTCTTTTTGTGGTGGCAAAGAATTGGAAATTGAGAGGATGCCCATCAATTGGGGAATGGCTGAGCAAGTTGTGGTATATGAATGTAATGGAATACTATTGTGCTATAAGAAATGACAAACAGGCTGACTTCAGAAAAACCTGGAAAGACTTGTATGGTCTGATGCTGAGTGAAGTGAGCAGAACCAAGAAGACTTTGTACACAATAACAGCCGTGTTATGTGACAACTAATATTGATAGACTTAACTCTTCTTAGCATTACAAGGATCTAAGACATCTCCAGAGGCCTCGGGATGGAAAATGCTGTCCACATCCAAAGAAAGAAGTATGGAAGTCGAATTGCTATCACTTATTTTTACCTTCTGTTGAGTTTTGTTTCATCTTTCTGATGGTTCCTCCTATTGGTTTTAATTTTTACTTACAACTTCACTAATGTGAAGATATGTTTAATAGGAATGTAAATGTAAAGCCTATATCAGATTGTGCGCTGTCTTGGGGAGGGTGGGGGGGAAGAAGGGGGAGAAAAATTTTCAACTCAAAAGCATATGGAAGTGATTGTTGATAAATCAAAATAAATTAATAAAATAAAAAATATTTTAATTTTAAAAAAAGAGAATGTCCTTGATGGATGTGTTCATTTTTCCCAATCAGATATTTACTTTCACTTTTGAATGATTAGAAGAATCCAAATCTTGATTTTAAAAATTATAAAAAACAAACCATACACACATACATTTACATATCTACTCTGTCTATAATCGAATCTCTTTTCCATAACTATTCCTGTTATGCCCAATAAGCACAATGTATTCTTACATTTGCTTCTTTTTATCTTTGAAGTTTAAAGGTTTTTCCAAACAAGTTCACATCAGTCCTCACAAGAAATGCTTTAAAGACCACCCAAATCCTGGCTCTGTTGCTCACTGCCTGTGCAACTTAGAGCAAAAAACTTCTCCTCTCTGGGCCTCAGTTTCCTCTTCTGTAAATATGGGGATTGGACTGGATGGCCTTTGAGGTTCCTTCTAGCTCTAGATCTAGGATCCTATGAGTAACCTTGGGCAAGTCATATGACCTCCCTGGGCTCAGTTTCCTTTTCTGTAAAAGGAGGAGGTTGGGACAGTCTGTGGTTCCTTCTAGCTCTAGGGCTAGGGTTATAATATCCTGCTTTCCCTACAGTAAAACAGAGTTAATTCATGTGTACAGACTTTCTAAATGATGACAATGATAATTTTTTAGATGTGAATATAAGGGGTTTCCCCCCTAATTTTGAACAGAAGAGCAATTGGGTAAAAGAGAAATGTAATCACTAGAATACATTGACACACTCCTTTTCATCCAGTCAGTCAAAAAAAAATTTTAAACAATCAAGCCAAGTTTCTTCAACTCCTTTGAAAGGGCGCCCCTCCCCCAAACAGGATATGATAAACCAACAAAAAGGCAGTCTTGTCATTCTGACTCAGCATTATGCAGGGTGTGGGTCTCCCCTACTTTACCCCTTATGTCTGAGTCCTTTACTGCCATGCAATGAATGATACCACGCATGGGCAGAACACTAGAGAGACATGACCCCAAATGAAGGGTATTAAGAGCCCACCAATGCTTCACAATTTGTTGCAATAAAGTGAGAAGGCCCTTGAAGAAGATAGGGCTAATGAAAATGTCTGGCTATTTTTTGTTTGTTTTTATTTGTTTAAAACATACACTTGTAAAAAAACCCAAAGCCATATAAGAAATGAAACATACACACAACTGAAACACTAGCACATTTGGTTAATACTAAATTCTCATAGAATTATTTGGAAGGAGGAAGATAACATTTTGTGGATTAGGAATGAAGTCATCAGTAAATGTGGTTTACTAATGTCTCAGTCCATCCCTTCTCCTTCCCCTAGTCACACCCTCCTTCTCCTAGCTCCTGTCTACATGGGAAAAACCGATGCAAACTGTAAAACAACATTTGGGCCAAAATGTTTGTTCTCTTCTTAAAAAAAAATATTGCTTTTGTTTTCCATCATCTTCATTTGCAAATGTATCCTTCCGCCTTCCACCTTCCCTTCCGTTATCCCTCCCCCTCCCCCTTAACAAAGAATTAAAAAGAAAAAGACAACAGTTCAGCAAAACTGAGCACATGAATAGTCTCACAGTGTATACAATACTTCAAGTCCCTAGTCCCCTACCCCTGCAAAAATGTGGAGGGAGGTATGATTTGCACATTTCAAAACAGAATTTTAAAATATAAAATTCCATATCTTAGGACTTGCTATTTTTGCCTCAAGCCACATTGTTGGGGAATACTGCAATGAGCTGATGAGATATATACACCTTCTTCTCATTTAGTGCTGGCCCCCAAGGTTCAAAGGTCAGCTCTGAACAGGTTATGAGTCACTAAATAAATCATGTCCTTCCTTACTGTTTTTTCCCCTCACTGTCGGCCTTTAACAAGACATAGTGATTCAAAGGAGCTGAACCTGTCATCAGAACATTTCACCTACCATGTTTCTTTTGTGGCCAACAATAAATCTCCTTTGCCCAATTTTCAGGTACAAACGCATCACCCTAACAAGTCCCCCACCTCACAGAAGAAGGCTGGACTATCTGTGCCTGAAAATGGAATCACCAGGTATATTATAGCAGGAATCAAAATGCCTAAAATGGCTAAATGAAATACTATTTCACATTCTATACTGATGGACTTAAAGACATGGATTTTTCTTCCTTTCCTAACTTCAAGATGGAAATCAACAAGGCAACCTATTAAGAGAAGCCTACCTCCCACCCTTATTAGTATGCTTTGTTCTTTCAAGAGCAGCTAATTTCATTCCATATTTTCTCTTATTCTCTTGCATTGAGAATCTGTTCTCATTCATCTGTGTTTTTTTCTTTCTTTCTAAATTAGCTCCAAATTGCAACTATGCATAAAATAAAGGAAGTGAAAATGCTAGAATCAGAGAAATAAGAACAATCCCTTCTTATACTGGTCACAGTGGTCCAAGCTAGTAAGCTCCTTGAGGGCAGGGAACTGTTTCATTTTTGCCTTTGTATCCCCAGTAACTAGACAGAGGTGGGAATCTGCAGCCTCAAGGCCATATGTGGCCCTCTAGATCCTCTAGAACTTTGTCCTGTGAAGTTTGGATTCTGTCAAAGGGCCACATTTGAGGATCTAGAGGGCCACATATGGCCTTAAGGCTCAGCACAGAACAGGTACTTAACAGATGTCTGCTGATTGATTAACTGATTAGTCTTTGATTTGAGCAACCTGGTATAGCTATCACTGAGTCCCAGATGGTCTCATCATTTTTTTTTCTTTTTTTAGGCAATTGGGGTTAAGTGACTTACCCAGGGTCACACAGCTAGTAAGTGTCAAGTGTTTGGTCTGAGGCCAGATTTGAACTCAGGTCCTCCTGACTTCAGGGCCGGTGCTCTTTCCGTTGTGCCACCTAGCTGTCCCTAGATGGGCTTATCTTGAACCAGGCATTTCTATAGGTTTCTGACCATTTTTCCAGTTTCTGAAGGGCAATAGTCCACTCCACCTGGAGATGGATTTAGCCAGCATGATGTAGTAGAATGAGCCCTCAACCTGACTCACAAGAACTTCCCTTCTCTGGAGCTCAATTTCCTCCTCTGTAAAATGAGGGGGCTAGACTAGATGGTATTTAAGGTTTCTTCCAGCTCAAATGTGCTATTCTATGATGGAAGGTGATTTATTTTCTGTCAATCAAGCAGTGACAAAGAAAAGGCAGAGCTGGTCAAATTTCATTCTCCTGTTTTCTCTACCAAGGAGCATGATCTCTCTACTCCAAAGGATAGAACAAAAGTGTCTAATAGGGAAAAGATACCTAGGATAAGCAAGGAGATCGTATAAGAGAGCACCTAGCTACCCTTGATATAGTGAAGTCACCTGGCTCAGATGAATTACATTCTCCATCACTGAAAGAACTGAGAGGTGTGCATTGTCAGTAATATCTGAAAGGTTATGGAGGACTAGAGAGGTACCAAAGAGCTAGAAAAGGGACAAATGTTGTTCCAGTTTTCAAAAAATGGAAGAGCCTGCAAACTATAGGACAATGAGCTTGACTTTTGATTCTGGCAAAAACCAACCACCACCACCTTTATATTTATGTTATTTATATAGTATTATATAATTATTATATATAAATATCATTATATAATATTATTATTATATTATATATTATTAAAGGGATGGTTTGTGAATAACTAGAAAAGGAAGTAGTGATCATATGGCATGCATGACCTGTTCAGCAAGAACAAGTATGGCAGACTAATCGCAGCTCCTCCTTCAACAAGGTCACTAAACTGATATATCAGGAGACTGCTATAGATCTAGTTTATCTAGTGTTTATCAAAGCATTTGATGATGTTTCTAATGCTATTCTTGCAGAATGATGATGGAATGTGGGCTAGATGATATTATAATTTAAATGACTCAGAACCATTTGAATAGCTGTACTCAAAGATTATTTATTAATGGTTTGATGTAGAATTGGAAGGGAGATCTCCAATAAAGTACCCCAGGGCCCTGTGTTAATAATTTTATGAATGGCTTAGATAAAGGCATAAATGGCTATGTAAGACAGTGAAAAGAAAACTGGATTTGCAATCAGAAAAATCCTGGTCCTGCCACATCCGATCTGTACGATCTTGGGCAAGTCCCCTAATATCTCTGGGCCTCAATTTCTTCATCTATAAAATGAAGGAGGTGTACTAGATGTCCTTTAAGTTCCCTTTGAGTCCTAAGTCTTTGATCTATAAGCATGATCCTATAAGCATGCTTATATAATTCGTAGATGACAAAAATCTGGGAGACTGAGGAAAACTAATACATGGAATGATAAAGTCTAACAGCCAAAAAGATTTTGATGTTAGAAGGACTGAAGATGACATTTCATAGGGGTAAGTGTAAAGTTTTATACTTGGGTTAAAGCAACCTACTTCAGCACCATTCTTCCAGTCACCTAAATCTGTGTAACCTAGGAGTCATCAACAAATTTTATTCTTATCCATTCCCCACATGTAATCAGGTGCCAAGTCTGACTGACTCCACCCCCCTCACTCATTCTCATATATATTCCCTTTTTTCTACTCACATTCCAAACAACCTAACTTAGGCTCTCATCACCTCTCACCCACGCTACTGCAATAGCTCCCCTGTATTAAATATCTCTCTTCTCCAATCCATTCTCCATAGCTGTTGTACATCTAGGTGGCATAGTGGAGAGGGTGCCAGACTTGGAGTTATGATGGGGTGGTAAGAAGGGGAGAACAGGGGTAGGTAGGTGGCGCAGTGGATAGAGCACTGGCCCTGGAGTCAGGAGGACCTGAGTTCAAATCCAGCCTCAGACCCTTGACACTTACTAGCTGTGTGACCCTGAGCAAGTCACTTAACCCCAACTGCCTCACCAAAAAGCAAAAAAAAAAGAGGGGGGGGGAGAACATAATAATTGTTTTCAAGTAACTGAAGTGATTAGGCTTACTCTGCTTGCATCTAGAGGAACAATAGATGGAAGTTGTAAAGAAGGAGATCTCAGCTTAGTATTAGGAAAAAATCATAAAAGAATTAATTCCAATGAGTCTGTGAAAGCTACCTCTCTCCTTCTTCCTTCCCCCAACCTCATCAGGCTAAAGCCACCTAATTAATTTCATTCTTGCAAAGCTTAGGATTTTCTAGTTATATAAGATTTGCCTGAAGATCTCTTCCTATACAAAGTATGGTCATCACCTCTGAGATGAGTGGAAACATCCCCTTAATGGAGTACGAGCAAATACTCTGTCAACTTAATATGTTAAAAGGATAAGGCTTTTATTCTCTGCCTTTGAAGACATATCCTAGGGAAAATTAAAACAATCTACATTTCACTGAGGATCTGTCTCTTTCTGCATGTTTGTGATATATAGATAGATAGGTAGGTAGATAGATAGATAGATAGACAGACAGACAGACAGACAGATCCCATCAAGAAGCACTGGAGTTTGGCAATCACATTTCTGGATGTGTTAAAGTGGAGTTTGCTTTCACGTGGTGACTTGCGGATTTTATTTGAAATATCTTCTCATTACAATAGTTCTAGGAAGGTTTTTTCCCATATGATTTCTTGAAATATGGCACCCAGATTCTTTTTAAATTTATCATGCTTTCCTGGGAATTCACTGATTCTTAAATTATCTCTCTTCTTCTTATTTCCATATCAATTGTTTTCTCTGGGGCTATCGGTGGGAAAGTGGTTCTTTGCTGTTTTCTCTCTCTCTCTCTCTCTCTCTCTCTCTCTCTCTCTCTCTCTCTCTCTCTCTTGCTTTTTGGTAAGGCAATCAGGGTTAAATGACTTGCTCAAGGTCACACAGCTAGTAAGTCTTTCAATTATCTTACTATAGATTCTTTTCATTCATCCCTTTTATTTGTTAATCTTTGCTTTGATAGGGATAGTTTCTTTTTTAAGCAGTTTTAGGGGGAAATGAGTTTAGCTGAAATCTTGATTTTCCTGTCTAGTTTGACCAAATTATTTCTTTATTTTAGAATAAAAGAGTCAAAATCATTGAACGTCAGAGCAGCTAGGTGGCTCAATGGATAGAGCACTGGCCCTGGATTCAGGAAGACCTGAGTTCAAATCTGGCCTCAGACACATCATACTTACTACCTGTGTGACCCTGGGCAAGTCACTTAACCCCATTGCCTAGCCAAAAAAAAAAAGTCACTGAACCTCAAATGTTCAGAGGTCATCTGTCCCAACCTATACTTTTTCAAAAATCTTCTCTATAATATTTCTGACAAATGTTCATTCAACTTCTTTATAAAAACCTCCAATTGTTAGGGAGCTCATTGCATTTCCAAAGTAGCCCATATCAGCTTTAGATAGTTCAAATTGTTAGGAAGTTCTTCCTTATGTTGTTCCAATATCTTTTTCTCTGCAGCTTCCTCCCAATTCTCCTATTTATGCCCTCTGAGAATAAACAGAATAAATCTAATCCTTTTTCAACATCACAGCCCTTCAAATAGTTGAAGGCAGTGATTATGTCTTCAGAGAAATGGCTAAGTTGACTTGGGGCCTAGTGTTGAAAGAATACAATATCCCCTGTTTGTTGTCTTTTACTAAGTAGTTTCAGTGTCGTTTTTATCTGTATGTGGCAAACCCTTGGCCTTGCATTAATTGTGCCCCTTGAAACATGTCTATATCCTGGATATATTAAACTTTGCTGTTATATAGAATGTAGCATGATCTGGCCATCTAGTAAACACTGATGGTTAATAATGATGAATTTGTGAATATTCTATGATGGCCAAAAAGTTTACTGGCTATATCTATGCAATGCCAAAATATCCAGATGTTTGGTATCATCTGGACATAGCCACTTTCTATGACATAATGGCCTGAAGTGAGATTCCTGGTGACAGTCCATAAGCCTGTTACTGTACTATAGAGACTGTTTACATATTGCTGAAGATGAAGTGAAGAAAGAAACGAGTAAACACAGGCTCTAAATTTGGAATTTTTTATGGACATGGGTCCTCATGAGAGTTCTCTCAGGTTCCTGGAATGTACTCAAGGTAACTTTATCACTAGTTTCTTTGCTTTCACAGTTTGTTACAACCAACTATAAATGTATCTAAATAATAGGGACCATTATCTAGGACTCATATTTCACAATGTTTTATTCAAGGCTTTGGAAAGATTATCCAAAAGTTGAAAAGGAAAAAAAAAACTATTTCAGAAAACCAGCTGTAGAAATATCAGATATACATTTTAAGCTTATGATCCCCCTTGAGCTCTTCCTACTATATGTCTCAACTCAAGGAAAAAGGGTGGCTTGTAATGAAAAAAATGTTTAAAAAACAATGGTCAACTCTGTATCTTAGTGGAAGAACAAGTGCTATACAAACTCCCTGATCCAAGTGCTCCCAGGGGTGGGGTGATATGAGAGGACTTATCATCTGACATTTCTATTTCAAATGAATGGAACTGAAAAGCAGTCCGTTTGTCAGATTGAGTGCATATTCAAAATAAATTGGGAGTGAAATTTACTAGAATAGAAGCAGTTTGCTACTTCCTTTGACTCAAATGGAGAGACTTCATAGGAAATGTAGTAACCTCAGACACAATGACATTTAAGTGATTTACAGAAGTGAGCAAGTTGCTTTTCTTGGGGTACCTTCTCAGGAGTACAAATTACCTCAGGCTGTGAAATTTACACTTATCATGTGGAGAGACTTGGTGGCTTAATCAATCAATAAGCATTCCTGAAGCCACCTCCTATGTGCCAGGTACTGCTAAGTCTTGGGAATGCTCAGACAAAATGAAACAGTCCTGACCCTCAATGAATTTACACTCCTTTGAGGGAGACAACATGAAGAAAGATAAGTAGATATAAAATAAATCAAGGCAATACTAGTTGATTCAGTTAAACAATGAATTAGTTATTGGATATGGTTGACTAGCTGTTTGGGCATTACAAAGACACAGTCCCAGAATCGAGCATCCACATTATATTTCCACCCTGTTAATCCTATATCCTGGGGATATAATAAAGCTCGATAGCATTCCCAATTAACTCCTTCAGCTTCTAACAGATACTGCTGAGGTTTCCAGATGTGTCTGAGACAGACTCGAATCCTGCCCAGTCTACCTGGGCATTCAACAAAATCTAAGCTGTCATAATTGTGAAATTTCTAGCATGATCTGTCACAGGGATCTGAGCTGTGGCATACAACCCACCAAGACAAGACTTTTTGCAACCATTATATTACCCTATTGTGTTTTCAAATGCAAGGAACAAATTACTTAACTTTCCAATTCATTAACAGGGTATATGCGTACAGTTGGGCAAAGCAACTATCCTGGAATACAATCTAGGCTCTGTGGACTCTAGATGCTTCCCAAGTGGGAAGATAGGGGCATTTCAGTCAAATCTTGTGGGTTTGATTAGAGGGTCATGTGCATACCTTCTCCACCTCACCATTTTGCTTAGGACTAACTCTACATGAGGGGAAACACACTTCCCTCAATTACTCAAATGATTTATCAACTGGAACTCTTGTCTTTCGATATTGATTATCTTTTTTACCCACCAAAGTCCCTTAAAAATGAGATTCCTCCCAAGGGAAGGTGGCAAGGGGGAAGGCACAAGCATTTATTAAGCACCTACTATACGCTAGGCATTGTGCTTGATGCTTGTTACAAATATTACCTCATTTGATCCTCACAACAACCCTGGAAGGTAGATGCTGTTCTCTCCATTTTACAGATGAGGAAACAGAGGCTGGCAGAGATTAAGTGCCTTGCCCAGAGTCACACAGCTAATGTCTGAGGTCAGATTTGAATTCAGGTCTTCCTGACTTCAGGCCCAGACCTATATTCACTGCAACACCACCTAGCTTCCTCAAGGACATCTGAGCCTAGGAAAAGAGCCCTAGATCTAATAGTAGGCCAATGAAATGAGTCAGAGGGATCAAAATCCTTCAACCAAGCAGACAAGTTCTAACCCCTGAATGTCATGGGGATTTAAATAAAGAGATGGGATCTATAAGCTGGTTATCCTTCAAGATTGCAGCCCAGTACAATGGAAAGCCCACTGGCTCTGGGATCAGAGGACCTAAATTCAAATCCCATCTCTCATATATACTAAGTGATCTTGGTCAAGTTATTTAAACTCTCTGGGTCTTAGTTTCTTCATCCATTAAAAAAAGAGAGGGGCTAGTCTAAATGATCCCTGAGGTCCCTTTCAGCTCTGATCTATGAGCCTATGATCATGTGTGTGTGTGTCCTTGTTTCCTCATCTGCCAAATGAGGGGTAGAACTAGATAGTCTTTGAGGTCCCTTCTAGATCTAGATCTAGAATCCTAAGTGACACCTCAGGCAAATTACTTCATCTCCTTGGGCCTCAGTTTCCTCATCTGTAAAACAAAGAAGTTGGACTAGATGGCTCTTGAGATGTCTTCCAGTTTTCCATCTATGATTCTATGATCTCTAGGACATAACACTGAAGTTAAGGCAATAAACCCAGTGAGCAGGTGAGGATAGAAACAATAAATGTTCATTATTGGGTTGAAGGTTCACACTGGGTTAGAGGTTACAGGGCATTTAGAGTAGCATGCAAGTAAAGAAGAGAAAGCTTCCCAGGGTTCCTCTGTCTGGAAACACAAAGGTCTTCAGGGTTAGGATAGTACTGGCAAAAACTTGAAATGGGCTCCTACTGGGTAAATTTTTAGCACTTCTAATTATTTGCCAGGACTGGAGTTCAGCGTTCTGGGCTTATCTTTGGAGAGCTGTCAACATCCCTGCTGCCTCAACCAGGATAACCTCTGGCTTCCTTAGTTGAGGAGATTGATGCTGCTTCAGGGGAAATGCAACACAATGGACAGTGACCTCAGAGAGGAAAACAGCAGGGAAAAGGAATTCAGGTATTCACTGGTGTTTGAGGCCACTTCAGATCTGGCCTGAACATGAAGGATGATTATTGATGAAGAGACCATGGGGCTGCATGGTATTGGGGCTTAGAAAATCTAAACAGAATCCACAAATCCTTGAGTAAATCAACAGAACACAAGCTTTTCCCAGATGTTAGCCAATATTCTTAAATCTCCCTTTCAAATGAGCCAATGGGCTATCATGAAATTAAAACAGAGTCTCACAAGTGTTTCTAAAATCCTTTCCAACACTAAATCTGTGGTCTGATTAACCTAATCTCAGACTAACAGATCTAATCAATAGGCAAACTGATGATCTATGTACAAATGAATACAAAACTCACAAAGGAAATTGATTATTAGAGGCTGAGTGACTTGTATAAAGTTGTGGAGTCAAAACTTGATCCCAGGCCTTATTACTCCAAGCCCAGTTTTAAATCTATGAGCCTATCACAAGGGTGCATTTGAGTTGGGCCTTAAAGAAAGAGTAAAATTTCAAAATGTGCATACGTGGTTGGGAGGGGGTGCAGGGTGAGGTGTTATAGGGAGGGAAAGATACAGCAAGTGGCCCAATTTATCTAACATGCAAGGCATGTAAAAAGCAGTGAGAACTAAGCCTAGAAATGCTAGGTTGAGGCCACCACGTGGAGAGCCTTGAGGGTCAGACTAAGAGTCTACAGTGAATACAAATTTGGGGGGGGGGATGGGTTGAGAGGAGGTGGTGATATAATAAAACTTCTGTTAAAGTAAGATGAATCTGGAAATAGTATATAAGGGATAGGGAGAGGAGAATAGCTGAGAAACTATTGAAATAGTCCAGCCAGAGGCAGAAGACCTGGATTCAAATCCCACATCTGATGCTTGCTTGCTGTGTGAACTTAAGCAAGTCTATAAATCTGTCTGGGCCTCAGTTTCCTCCTCTTTAAAATGAGGGTTGGGCTAGATGGCTGCTGAGGCCCCACCTGGCTCTATGCTATGAGTGGGGAAGGAAGCTACAAGAATGCCTATGCTTCCCTCAAGATTCTGTGATTGCCTCTTGGGAATCCTGGCAAAGTAAGGTAACACAACCTAAGAGCCACATCCAGAGGCAGTAACCCAAATCCATCTTGTTCATGAGCCTTTTAAGGCATATTGTATGGCAGGGATGAGCAGGGATAAATATGCAAGTATGGAAACAGCACAGAATGAAGAGCTACAAGGAGCATTAAGAGATCATCTAGGCCAAACACCTAGTTTTACAAAGGAGAAAACTGAGGCCCAGAGAGGGGAAGGAACTTGCCCAAGGTCTCCTAGGCAGTTACGAATGGAGCAGTGGTTCAGGCCCATTGTTCTCTCCTACATCCCAGACTAGGTGTTGGGAAGTAAATTCCAGTCGGAATCTCTTATATGACCTCTCAGAATGGATTTTGCAAACTCAAATAGACACCTTCTTCTCCAGGGCCCCCAGTGAAGGGATTGGAAGGCTGTGGGCATGCAGAGATATCTATATACTGTCTAATTTTTGGAGAGTACCAATTTCCCTTTTGACATCAGCCTGGGAATAATACTGAGAACACATCCGATGCCTTTCACTTGCTCTAGTCTTCAAACTTGTACTGGACGCAGAGCACTTAGCTGCTGAATGGTTTTCCATAAAATCTATTCTTTTTGTTTCATTTTGTTTTAAACAAGTTGGTTCTTCAGGGAGGAATTTTAATTAAATTCTGCCTAAACACTAACTATTTAGAACAAGCATTTTAGGAATTTCTTGTTTTGCTTCTTACAGTTCCCCTAAGTGCACCATATACTTTGGCTTTACCAATTGACTAGAGAGATAATTCTCTCTTCTTTGTCAGAAGGACTTTTTGATGTCAGTTGGAGCAAAAAAGACCAGAAGTGGGACAGGAGGTGTTAGATCTGAGGGAACTGCACAAGAGCCACTTTTCCTGGGGACTAGGATGAGTCTTATTTCCGAGGTGGTCCTTCTGGTAAGTTAGGAACTAACTCTTCTCCACCCCCAACCCCTGCTTCTATCTGAACTTCACATAGTGTGGGGATTTCTAAACTTTTTTGGAGAGTGGAGAAGAGACTATTTTTCATTTTCCTGAAGCCTCAAGCTCAAGGAGGGTGAGTATTGTGAGTGAAATATGAGAGTCAGAGGCAGCATTGCACAGTGGGTAGGATCAGAAAGTCCTGGGTTCAAATCCTGCCTCTCATACTTACTACCTATATGACTGTGGGCAAATGACTTGACCTCTTTGGGTCTCAGTTTCCTCACCTATAGATTGAGAAGGTTGGATTAGATGGCCTCAGGTCACTTCCAGCTCTGGATCTAGAAGCCTACGTGTGATTTTGGTTAAGTCACTTAGCCCTGGTTCCTCATTTCTAAAATCAGAGGGCATGATTAGCTGGCCTTTGAGGTCTCTTCAAGATCAAGAGTAGGTGTTCTTCATTTTTTTTGTGTCATAGACCCCTTTGGCACTGTGGATTCCTTCACAGAATGTTTTTAAATGCATAAGTAAAATACATAGGATTATAAAGGAAACCAATTATATTGAAATAAAGTTTTTATGTATTTTTAAAAGTTCACAGAACCCAGGTTAAAAAAAAAACAACCCTACTATAGATCTATGATCTGTCTTTAAGCCTCAGTTTCTCCATCCGTTAAATAAGGAGATTGGACTAGATGACTTCTAAGGTCCCTTCCAGCTATAGATCTATGAATTGAGGAAGGAAGTCACAAGAAATGCCTGTACTCCCCTCATGATTCTGAGAATCCTGGCAAACAAAGGTGAGGTGGGTATGGCTGTGGCAAACAACATGCAGTCTTTCCAGGCAAAGGCTTTGAGATCCCCTGTTTGGGGAGCCCACTATAATGAATCGTGTCAGAGTAAGGATCTAGCACCCTACTGAAGCTGGATACTGCCACTTTTGGAATCTTCTGCAAAGGTGACTATTACACTGTTCCTTCTCAGATTTCTAGGGTTTGCTGTAACATTTGGGGAAAAAAGAGAGAGAGAAAAGCCTGTATGTCTTTCTAGGTTGTTCTAAAAGAAACAGAGGTAGGAGGGTGGGAGAATTGGATTTCAACACTCCTATTGGCGGCTGCCTCTAGTTTCTACCACCAACCTAACGTTCTTCACATAGGCAAAGCTCCCAGTTCCATAGATACAAATTAATGTTAAATTGACTGAAGAGAACGGGCCACATGTGATAAGGCTCTGAAAGGTAACTGCCCATTCCCATGGTCCTTCTTTGGATACTGAACCAAATGGGAGCCTGGCCTATGAAACTGCAACATAAGGACCTTCACATACACATTTTAAAAGGCAGTCATCCTTGATTAATATTGATGGTGATCCAACTGGAGGTTTGGCATTGTCTTAGGTGAAATAAAACCAGAGTGACTAATGAAGCCCCGAGCCCTTCCAGGGTTAGAAAAAACAAACTCCAACATATTGACCTTGATCTTGCTTCTCTAATCTGGGGGAAAATGTGCGTAGAACCCCAATGCCCCCTGCCACTAGACTTGGGGGGGGGCAGATCATTCGTTCTGCTTTTTCCACAGACCCTCAGTTGGAGGAGAGTTAATCACCTGGCCTCTGTGGCTTCTGAAGCTGCCAACCTGGTGGCTTCCCTATGGCCTTCAAAAGACAGTACAGGAAAACATCTGGGGCAGGAAGCTGGGAGCTGGGGTAACCAGCACTCAGTTACTCAAACCACGGCCAGGCGTGAAGCAAAATGATGAAGTAGACAAGGTCTGTCTTCAAAACCAAACACCCTGCCTTGTTCCCCTCCCCACTTAGCTTTTATCAGAAGCTGCTCTGGAGAAAAAATCCCAGAAAGTTAGCTGCACATAGGTATAAACAACTGAGAAGGCTAGGCTATGCTCATTCCCTGAAATTGCTTGCACTTTAACAAGATGGGAAGCTGTCAAGGAATGAACTTCTCATGGTCAAGATTCTGGCATCTATAGACTAAGTTTATCATTGGGGCATCCCTGAAATCAAACCACTGAGAGACTCCCCTTTGGCTCTAAATCATTGATACAATGCTATTTATTAAGTTGGCCCGGGCTTAGATCCATGGAAAGCCATGCCCCCACAGGTCAACTCACTATAATTAAGCAAAGGGAAGCAAAGTAGAAGACCAAGCAATTCCCTCATCACAGGATATAAGGATCATAGATCTGGAACTGGAAGTGACCTCAGAGGCCAAAGTTCAACCTGCATAAGTAAACCATAGAGATAACTCAGGGCCTGTGATTTCATTGGTACAAGGAACTCTTGAGGAGGAAATGCCTTTTACCAATGCAGACCAAAATCTGCTCTTCGACTTAGTCTTGTTTGGAGCGCTGAGAGGTTAGGGGACTTTCCTTAGATCACAAAGTCAGTATATGTCAGAAATAGGTCTTCTTGACTCCAGGGATAGCCAACTATTCACTGTGCCATGATACCTTTTTGCCTGGCATACAGTAAGTGCTTAATAAATGTTTGTTGAATTGAATGGAAATCCTAATCCCAAATGGCAAATTTGACCTCATGAGTATCACTAAGATTTGGTGGGATGGGGGAATGGAAGGGAACAAGCATTTATTAAGGGCCTACTATGTGCCAGGCACTGCACAGATATTATCTCGTGTTTTTGTTGTTGTTGTTCAGATGTGTCCAACTCTTCGTTAGCCTCTTTAGGGTTTTCTTGGCAAAGATACTGGAGTGGTTTGCCATTTCCTTCTCCAACTCATTTTACAGATGAGGAAACTGAGGCCAACAGGGTTCAGTGACTTGCCCAGGGTCACACAGCAAATAAGTATCTGAGGCTAGATTTGAACTCAGGAAGATGAAACTTCTTGATTCCAAGCCCAGTGGTCTATCCACCACACCTCCTAGCTGCTATGATTGTCATTCAAAGAGATTAGGATAGGTAGAAGGGGGTAAGTTGGGTAGATGAAATAAATAGTATTGTATATTAAATATTACTGTATATTTCATATGAGGAAATCCAGGAACCAGAAAGAGAAAGCATGGCAGAGGGCATTTGAGTAAAGATCAGTGGAGGTAGAAACAAGCAATATTGTCATTGGAGTGTACTACAGACCACCTGGAATGAAAGATGAAATAGAGAAGTCTGGGGAAAAGATCAGAAGCCTGGCACAGAGGCATAATATAGAGCTGATGGGTGACTTCAATTATCTGGACTTCTACTGGGGTTCCCTCTGCCAAAAGCAAGGCCATTGGTCATTTCTTTCCTTGCCTTAATGATAATTCATCTTTCACAAGATGGAGGAGGCAATGAGGGGAGCCATTGTGCACCTGATTCTCACTAGCAAGGAGGAACTTGTTACTGGGATGAAAATGATTGGAATCTTGAGTGAAAGCAAGCACTACCTCTTCAAGTTTGTGTTAGAGAAGGAGAGGAAAGCTAGGAATAATCGGACATGCAGCCTTGATTTGGGAAAGCTGATATACAAAAATTCTGGGGGAAAAATGGGGAAAATACCATGGCCTAAAATTCTAAAGATGAAATGGAATAATCTACAGGATGTGAGTAAATAGCATAATAATATGCAGGACCAGTGGAATGCTACAGAAATGAGCTCTTACTAAGTCAATGCACACATTATTCAATTGGGGAAACAAGTAGATCCTGGAATATGGGGACATTCACCCTTCATGGAGCACAAATGAAAAAGGAAAAATCAAAGATGAAAATGTGCACTCAGAATTTCTGTGGCCAAGCTGTCTGCAAAGCATGAAAGGGTTTTTTTTAAAGGAATATTAAAGATACTTGTACATATTTAGGTCCCCCTCCATAATGTTTCTTAAATGGAATACATTTAAGACAACCTTGGAAATCTTTGATGTTCTGTTCATGAAGTGATATAGAACTGAAATTCCATTTGGTCTATGGCTATTTTAGGGTCATGGGTGGGTGGATGGGGGCAGGGATGACAAAACATCAAAGTGGCATTTCTGAAAGTGAGTCTTCAAGTAAATGCCAAGGGCACTACCTACCAACAATTAAAGCTTTCAGCAGATTCCCCAGCTTTCCCACATCAGAAATTAGCCAAGCCCATGTACTTGCTCTTCACACTCAGTACTGATTATTCATAGGATCATCCTAGACCTCAAGCTGGAAAGGACCTCAGGAGCCATCTAGCTCCTGATGAGGAAACTGAGTCCCAAGGAGGGTACACAGTAAGCATCACAGGAGGGATCTGAATCTAGTCCTCTGGTTCCAAGAGCTAATGCTCATTGTACCACATCCCTCCCTTTTGCTAAATCCCCGATTTGTTGAGTTCTTTAGACTTGGCTAAAGTCTTGGATAATTTTGCCTAACATTTTATTTCTTTATTTTTTATTTTTGCTAGGCAACAGGGGTTAAGTGACTTGCCCAGGGTCTGACACATAAATATTATGTGTCTGAGGTCACATTTGAACTCAGGCCCTCCTGACTCCAGGGCTGGTGCTCTGTCCACTGTGCCACCTAGCTGCCCCTACCTAACATTTTACAACAATGTGGCAATAAGCAGATCTGACAACTGTCTTGATATTAGGATTAGATGCAACAAGTTTGTTTGTTTGTTTGTTTGTTTGTTTAAGCCTGCCAATGTATCTGATTTTGCATGGGTTGTTTTAGGGATTTATTATTCATTCAATTGGATTCAAAAATGGCTGCTTGAAAACAGCCTCCTGATACTCTGAGCATCTGCTCCCTAGTTTCTCTTCCTCTTCCTATTTTATTATTCTTAGCCACACAGGTACACATGGCTACAGTACAGGCAAAGATGCTCTTGCTATAGGCTCGCTACCAAGAAATGCTAGGTCTCTAGAGATTTAGAACTGAAGCTTCTTTCTCTTCTGTGATTTTCCATCTCTCCACTGGGCAATAGAGAAGTGAGGTGACTGGATACACAAGGACTGTTTATAGAAGCTGACAAACTGGCCCTTTTGGGGAGGCCCACCTCTGGCCTGGCAGCTTTGCGTTTTGGCAAACAGGGAAGTGAAAGGCATGCTGGGCCAGTTAGTGGCCCCTTGCGGCTTGGCATGAGATCCCTGCAGGCCATGTTGGACTGGAAAGAACACTCTCAACTATCTACCACAGTCTGGGTCGGGAACAGAGCCCCTCTCTGGCACAAGGTCCAATTTGGGGGTGAACCAGCAAGAAAGATATCCAACCCAAATTCATCTTAGAGGGGGATGGTCCAATCTGATCTTAGGTATATTCCAGTCTGGAGAGTTCTTGGGAGACAGGCTTGGATATGAACCATCTGTGCCCCTCTATTCTCCCTTCCCTTGGCCCAAACATTCAGATGTGACTGGGACAAGCACAGAGGGTATGATTTTAGTCCCTAAGAGGTACCAGAATGTATAGCCACCAACACACACAATCTTTTAGGAAAGAACAAAACAAGTGGCTAATTTGGTATTTTTCAAACAATCAGTCCATTCTATGGAAAAACAATCAAACCTAATGTTGGACTGATATTCAACTATCCTGGATGAAAACAGAATTAACGAACCTCCAAGACTAGAACGGTCACAGAAATCAGCTAGCCCAATCCACCGCTGAATAAGAATCCAATCTACACCATTCCCAACAAGTGGTCAAAAGTGGTGTTGAAGATATACGGTGAAGAGAGCTCCTCTTCTAGAGGCAGCCCATGCCATTTATGGACAGTTCTACTTGGTAGGAAGTTTGTCTGACATCCAAGACTCAAGTGGCCTTTCTATAACTTCTCCCCATTGCTCCTATTTTTGCCCCCTAGGGCCAGGCTGGGCAAAGCTAATTCCTCCTGCACAGCATATCCCTGGTTCTTTCAATCACTCCTCATATGGCATGGTCTTCAAGCCACCCTTAAGCATCATCTTCTGAATGTGCTCCCTCTTGTCTATAGCCCTCCTAAAATGTGATATCCCCAACGAAACACAATGCTACAGACAGGATTTGACTAGGGCAGTCTACAGAAGACATTTCCCTAATCTTGAATATTTGCCTTTCAATGAAGCTCAATATTCGGCCAGCTTTTTTGACTGCCATGCCATACTGATGACTCAGTTGAGCTTGTCATCCACAAAATCCCAGTTTTTCACAGAAATAGTTATCTAGCCACAGGCCCTTGAATCCAAGGGTACAGAACTTGATTCATTTACAGAAATTGCACCTTACTAGATTCATCCCAGTATTCTATTCTTGCTTGTATCTCTCTAGAGCCTAACTGCCATTCAACATTTTAGTTGTCCCTCCTGGCTTTTTATCATTTGCAAATTCTTGCTTTGTCTAAGTCACCAATAAAAAATGTTAAACAACACAGGGCCAAGGACAGATGCCTGATACACTTCACTAAAGATTGTCCTCTAACTTGACACTTACTCATTCATGACTGCTTTGACAGGGGGAAGGGGAGGTCTGGTCACCCAATCATTTCTGAATCCACCTAACTGTACCATCACTAACCCATATTTCTCTAACTTATCCACAAAGGCAGTATGATAGACTCCAGCAAATGCTCTGCTATAATCTACATACACCACTTCTACAGCATTCCCCTGATCTACAGTCTAGTAACCCTGTCAAAAAAGGAAATGCGGTTAGTCTGGCATGACCGGTTCTTGATGGAGCCATGCTGGCTTTTTAGATCTTTCTAAATGCTCGCAAATCATCTCATTAATAACATGTTTTAGAATTCTGCCAAGAATTGAAGTCTGCTGGCCTGTAATTTTCAGGCTCCACCCTCTTCTCATTTTGGAAAACTGGGACAACACTTGCCCTTCTGCAGTTCTGCTGCACTTCTATTCCTCAAGATCTTTTAAAGACCACAAAAAGTGATGCTTCTTTCAGTACCTTAGTGTGGTGGTCCAAAAAAGCACCTACAGTTTGGGAATGGGGGAACCTAGTCTTTTTTGCAGTAGGCTGTCTTTGCGCTAGACTCACCCTCCCTCCTGTCTTATATCTTTCCTGGAATTTCTCCTTCAAGAACCCTCCAGACCCATGTCCTTGATGGCCAATCTCTGGCATTTCCCTGCATGGGACATCAAAAATGGGTGGGGAAACAAATTAGAAAGGATTGAGAGAGGCCCTACACTTCCTTATAAAACCTCTGGCCTTTACCTATGTTGCTGAGCTACCCTGATGCATGGAGTGATGATAGATTCAGTCATCTTATCCATCAACGTGAGAAGAGTAAGGGGTTTGTTATAAACTGAATGCGTCAAGTTCAGAGGGCAGCCTCTTACAGGAGACTCCCTTCCTCCTCTTGCTATAACCTGAAGATTATTGCGCAGATGGCCCTAGTGATGTGTTCCAGCCAAACTGTTCTACTTACTATTTCTATTTCTCATATATGACAATTCATCTCCCATCTCTGTGCCCTTGCACAAACAGTCCCTCACGCCTGGAATGCCCTTTTCCTTCACCTTAAAGGATCCTTAGCTTCCTTCAAAACTTAGCCTAAATGCCATCTCCTACATGGAGCCTTTTCTGATCTTCCAAGCTGCTAGAGTTCCCTACACCAATTAAAGCAAGGGTCTGGACCTCTCCTCGCCAATTTTTGGGGCAAGTTACTTATATTATACTTAGTACATGTTTTTTGGTCAGATTCGGGTCTAGAATACCAATACTCTTGCTGTTTTTCCCCATCTTTTGATTTTTTACAGCAAGTCAGGAACTTATTAGCAGCTCCACTTTTTGTGTGTGTGTGAGGCAATCGGGGTTAAGTGACTTGCCCAGAGTCACACAGTTAGTAAGTGTTATGTGTCTGAGGCCAGATTTGAACTCAGGTCCTCCTGACTCCAGGGCCGGTTGGGCTTTATCCACTGTGCCACCTAGCTGTCCCTAGCTGCTCTACTTTTTTCTGGAGAACACTGCAGCAGATAATTACAGACCTCCACTCCCATCAGTACTACTATTATTGTATCTTATCTCCTTCCCAAGCTTGTGATTTGTTTCCAGAACTCATCTAATTTTTCCATCTGTCCAGGAAATCTATAGTATACTTTTATGACAATATTACTTATTTTTCTCCTTCCACTGATCCTCACTGAAATTCTCTCCACTATGTTTCCCCTAACATGAATATAGCTTCTTAATTGGCTAAGAACTGGTCCTGTTATTTCACTGGTTAAAAGGAAATCTCAGGTGAGGAAAATTGTGCAGATTGGAACCTCCCTGAAATTTATAATCTTAGAGAGCTGCCTAGCAGAATATTTGGAGATTAAGTGATTTGCCCAGGGTCACATCAGGGGGCACTTAAGCTCAAGTCTTCCAGGCTTCAAGCCCTCTCTCTCTCTCTCTCTCTCTCTCTCTCTCTCTCTCTCTCTCTCTCTCTCTCTCTCTCTCTCTCTCTCTCTCTCTCTCTCTCTCTCTCTCTCTCTCTCTCTCTCCACTTACACCATGATGTGATTTCACTACCCATTTTAGTGACCTTATTCCTTTTGACTAAGAGAGGTTTTTTCCAGAACCTTATTCCAGATGTCTTATCCCATTAAGTTTCAGTGATATCTAATCAGATCAAATTCATCTCTCATTGCCATCTGTAGTTCACCCTGTTTACTACCCATGTTTTGCTTATCACTATCTAGACAAATGAAGCCATCAGTTTTATTGTTTGCTGAGAAGGAAATGGCAAACTACTCCAGTATCTTTGCCAAAGTAACCTCCAAAATGGGGTCACAAAGAGTTGGACACAACTGAAACAAATGAACAACAACAACTACCTTCTTGGATATAGTTTCCCATAAATTTCTGGTCCCCTCTTCTGTTCCAATGGTATAATTGTTAGTCCTCCATAGTATCAGGCATGGCAGATACATAAGGACAATACTCTGTCTCCTCCCTTTTCAGTTTAAAGCTCTATTCATCAAATCATCAAAACTCCAATCAAATGCATCATTCTTGGCCCTTATTAAGGTGTACTTTATCCCTAACCCAAATCCCAAATCCGGTTTGTAGTCATTGTCTTGCTAGCTAGCTTATCACTTTCCAAATCAGATTCCACTACCTTTAATCAGCGGGACAGATGAAAACCCTACCCATTTCCCTGAGGTTATTTGTTTTTGCCCGAGGCTTAATAATCCTTCCAATGCTTTCTAGGTTTCTTCTGGCAGGATCGTTTGTCCCCGCATGAGTCACCAGGAGTGGGTAGTGGTTGTCTGTTCTGACAAGTCTCAGGAGGCTCTCTGTCATGTCCCAGATATAGGTCCTGGGAAGACGTTAGATGCTTTTATTGTTCGTGTCAACTGGACAAATATCTGCCTCCATAGCAGAGAATCAGCAACAACCACTCAATTTTGTCTGTCCCTGTGATAATGACTAGATATCCTCTCTTCCTGTACCACCAGTGGATCCACAACACCATTTCTTGGAGAACTAGGAGCAGCTCTCACCTGAAATGGTTCAGCATCACTGCCACCCTCAATCTCACTCCTTACCCCCACCCCCCAATGGGAAGAACTTCAAATGTAACCCAGGGCTAACTAGTCCCTCTCATTGCCCTGAGGAAACCCAACCTGGGCCTCCCACTAATATCCTTGCTCTATTCCCTTCCCTCCCTTAAACTCCTTTTTTTCTTTCTCTTTTCTCACTTCCTTGGGCCCATCTATTCTTGCCTTGGGGAGGACAGACAGACCATGGTACACAGAAATAAGGTAGTCCTGGGGCAGCCAAGCAATTAGCCACTCTTCCCCTGTGCTCTCTAGGCTTTACAGTGGCTTCATTTTGTGACTGAATTCCCTAGACCACATTAAAATTTTAGGTGGTTTTAAAAGAAGTCATTATAGCAACTGATAAATCTATGCAGAGCCAGGAAAAGTAGGAAAATTGGGAGGCTCTCACATACATACTTTCTCCTCTGTAAAGGTTGCTACTTGGCACGATTCTCAAAAATCAGCCAAGGTTCTCACGTCGTCCTCAAGGTATAAGGCCCCATTGAAGCCATCCTGCCACTTGGCTGCTCCAGCTGCCACACCACAGAGCCAACCACAGTATGCAAGGGGAAAAAAATCCTTTTTCAAGCTTCCCAAATGACTCATTCAGTAGAAAGTAATAAAAAAAAATGAGGATAATTTTTCCATGCCTGGGAAATATTTTTTTCTACCTAGGGCCACCTTTTGCGTAGGCAGTTGCTTAAATGGTGTGATTGAGGGAGCACCCACAAGTTCACTCTTCAAGAGACCCCTGAGTTAAGGGTCTATTTCTCCAGAAAGCTCTTGTTAAAATGCTTCAGTTTCCCAGGAGGGATAATCTACTAGCAATTCAAGAGGAGAGCAGGATCCAGTAGGCATACAACACAAGACCAATACATTTTGATGGGCAAAGAAGGAGGTAGAGTACAAGAGCAAAATGTTGCTTGTGAAGTCAAGTCTTGGTAGTGGACACCAAAGGCGAGAGGGGGAGGACAGACTAGAACACCATGGTAAAGCATGAGGACAATGGGTGCCTTATGGAGATGCAGGAGGATAGGTGAAGCCAGGAAGGTAAATGAAGGGATCTTAAAGGGCCAGACCTACTGATATAGTCTGATCTTAGTCCTCTTTACACATATTTAAAATAGGATAATAGAAAGTAGAGAAGCAACAAAAATGGCCTTAGGCAAGTCATTCCTCCATGGTAAGAAAGCTAAGAGAAGGGAACCAACTTTTTTTCTCTGTGAAAACCTCTGAATTTCAAAATGAAATCATGTTGACAAATGGAGAACTTGTATGTAACTTATAGCCAAAACCCACATTATCAGATTCCTTCTTATTTATAGGATTCATCCATTTACTCATACTTAAAATCAAGAAACATCACTTCATAGGACAATCAACCATCTCATATCGCAGTGCCTATGATGAGTATGTGTAAAAGAAAAAACAAACAAACAAACAAACAACAACAACAAAAACCCCACCAAAATCCTGAAGATCACAGGCTCATAGCTCTGGAGTTGGAAGGAGCCTTAGTTTTTTTTCAGATAAGGAAAGTGAGGTCCAGAGAGTAACTTGCCCAATGTCATGAAGGGCAGGGCTGGGCTATGAACCCAGGTCCTCTGGCTGCAAATCTGTCACTTCTTCCACTATATCACATAGTAAGCATTTAATACACATTCATCAAATTAATTTAATTGTGTCTTTGCCATCCTCTCTGCCTAAAATTCCTCCTGACTATCTCTGTTTGTCAATATCCTAACCATACTGCAAGAGCCAACTCAAACCCTTTTCTCCATTGTAGCCTTCCCTGACTACTCCAGCCCAAAATGAATAATGATGATGATAATAATGATAATGATAACAGCTAGAATTTATATAGCATTTTAGGCTTTGCAAATTGCTTTACAAATATTAGTTTATCATGACAACCCTGGGAAGGAAGTACTAGTATTACCCCCATTTTAAATATGAGGAAATAGGGAACGAGAGGTTGTCCATGTCTCTCACTGGCACTGATCACCTTTTTCTTTGTACTACTGGTTCTCATATGCTAGGTTTTCTTCTCAACTGGAAGCTCCTTTCTAAACTGAACAAGGATCATATCTTATTTACGCTTTTCTGAGCCCTGGTCAGACCATATCTAGAGAACCTCTGCTTATGTGGCACCATCTGTGGCAGAAAGAAACCAGGGCATACTGGATAGGGCAAAGGATTTGAAGTCAGGAAGGTCTGGATTCAAAGCCTGCCTCAGATACTTGCTAGTTACATAAATTCCCTGAGTTTCCTCCTCTGTAAAATGAAGTGGGTTGAACTTGATGGCCTTCTAAGATTCCTTCTAGAACTAAACCTATGAGCCTATGATCCAACGAGGTAGAAAAATTCTATAAAGAGTTTAAAAATATCCTCTAAATAAAAACAACTTTTTATTTGAAGACTTTATCCCTTTAATGCAAAGGTGGACATAGGAGAAGATTGCCCCCCCACCCCCAAATTGAAAATATATCTTAAAATTAAGATGAAAGAGGCCAAAGTCTACAGAGAAGCCTCACAGCTCTAATGAATGCTTTATTCAGGAAGATAGTCAAGAAGCACTGGACTTGGTGAGCGTCAACATTTAAATTGGTAATATTTTAACAGGAAATGACTGCGGGAGTCATTCCTGAACCAGCTGTCTGTGTACAATCAAGCTATTGTTCTTGTTAGAGTAAAGATCCAAACAGACACTAAATTAGAAATGGGAATAAAAATGAGAAGATATGGCATGTAATTAAAACAGCTCCTACTTGACCTATTAAAACAAGCTACTAGTACTGAAAAATGGGAAATAAAGGAACAGATATCAACATAGACAATTACTATTTCCTAAGTACATTTAAGTAATATGAAATAACTCTTTCTACGAGGAGGCTGAAAGCCTAGAAATTGCCTCTGCAATTGCAGGCACTTGATCTCCTTGACATGCAAAGACATATGGCTGCCAAAGGCAACATTGATTTCACATATAGACTCACTTGTAGAATCTTACAGCAGAGAATGATAGAATATTATAAGCAATATCACCTCGTTTAAAAGAATGAGAAGTGGGAAAGGGAAAAACATGATTACAGAAAGCTTTACAAGAGACCCAATTAAGCCAAATCATCCTGACAGTACTTAAGAAGGAAACATGGAAAAGATCTATCAAGATTTTGAGAACTATTTTCTCTATCAGCGGGAGTGGAATCACTGCATTTTGACAGTTTCTGACATGCTGCAGGAGGAAGTAAAAATGAAACCAAAGAAAACCAATATAATAAGAGTCACTGGACTAAACCATGTATATACAGGGGAGATCCCTGCTAATGCTGAAGACGACAACATTCTGAGGTTGCTAAGGGATAGATTCTCAAGACATATGAAATAACATATGCTTGGGTGAAAACATTAAATATTACTAACTACCAGAAGAAGGTGATCAAGAAAATATGGGTAACTACTGACCCATAGGCTTACTTTCCCACGTCTTTATGAGGCTAATTTAAATACATATTGAGGGCATCTTTAATGAAGGTATAAGAAGAAAACAGCCTGGCCTTCCCAAATTATATTCTATAGCAGACAACTGTAGTCTATAGTCACCTGATTGAAAGGTGCTGAGAATATAAGACACCCTGTGCTTACTGTTTGTAGACTATAAAAAAAAATTTGATTTGGTTGAGCAAAAAAAAAAAATGCTTTCTGAAATAATCTCTGTCACCCCTCCACAAAACAGTGGAATTCTTTTGTGTGCCTATAGACACAGAGACAGAGACATAGAAACAGAGAGATGGATATGGAGGGAAAGATATGGAGGCAGAAAGGAAAAACAGTAGTTTGAAGTTTGGGGGAGAATGGAGAGAGAGAGAGAGAGAGAGAGAGAGAGAGAGAGAGAGAGAGAGAGAGAGAGAGAGAGAGAGAGAGAGAGAGAGAGAGAGAGAGAGAGAGAAAACAAACATATTTCTTTGACAGATAAAACAACGGAAACAGCTTTGTTTGAAAACCCTTTGGTTATTAATATCAAGTGAGGCATCAAATCAGGTACCATGCTAGCCAAAGGTGTTGGCCACTGAATGGAGCATATCCAGCACAGAGTCCAAATGAAAGAAGGGTTCCCTCTAGAGAGTGAAGTCTTCCAGATGCTCCTTTGTGCTGACTGCATTAAGCTCATGACCACTCAAAAGTTTGGCTTATAATTCAGAAAGGGAAAATAATAATAATAATAACCAATATTTACATAGTGGTTTAAGGTTTGCAAAACATTTTAAATACATTCTCTCATTTGAGCCTCAAAACAACTATAACTATCCCCATTTTACAGGTAGGAAAACTGAGGCTAAGAATAAATTAGTGACTTGTCTAGGATCACACAGATGGATAGTTAAGGGTCCAAAGAATGCTGATTGTACATATCATCACAGGGGCCCACAAAGCTCCAAAGTGAGGGGACAACCAGATAAAAATGTTTAACAGAATAGATAAAAATACAATACAACATAGGTAATGTTAATTTATGGTTTTCTAAGTCAACATGCAGGTGGCAGGGAACTGTTTCTATATGAGCTGGACACAACTGGTCCAGATAATAATATTGACAACCCACAGAGTAATTCTATCAGTGTGTACATGCATATATCCTTGATATATTCTGCAGAGGGACAAGGAACTTGGCCCAGAATTAAACAGGATAAAGAGTGTGAGCCAGATTGCATTTGGGAAATTGCACAATGCTTTTTAATAACCTCAAGCTGCTCCTTGAAACAAAGGTCTTTCTTTTTAACACCATTTTTTTTCCCAGTGATGCTGTATGGCTACAAATCAACAGAGAAGATGCATGGTGGGCAAAACCAGGCTGCAGTATATTTCCAATGAAGAACTGCACGCAAGAAGTAGCTTAAAAGAATACCACCACCAAGATAAGTAATTAGAAAAGGTGGTAGGCCAGTCAGGTATTGAGAATGAGAGCTAAAAAAGGAGACAGGTCACTTGCTCCATTGATACCCACATAAATATCAGAACTAGAGGAGGGCCTGAGTGTGGTGGGTGGAGCCCCTGTGAAGGACTGAAGAGAGGACAAGGGATGAGAAGGTATAAATGGATTGTGACCTGCATCCTTAGAGGGAGGGTCCATGTGAATGAAATCACACAGCCATCAAAGCCCTTCTAGTATTATCAAATACACTAAGCCCTAGATGGGGAACCTGCAAGCACATTTCTGGGGGTCACGGGACCAGAAAGATGGCCAATTTGTCACTTTCTCCAAATCCCTTCAACTCTCTAACCCCTTCCTCTTTAAAAAAGGAAGACTGGCTCGTTTATTTGCTGATTGAATTCAACCAATATTTATTGAGTACTTATGTGTAAGCTAGCTCAAGTTAATGAAATCAATAGGCAATCCCCTGAAATCTGTTTAGCCTCTCATCTTCCAAACTTTCCTCCAGAGTTGGCAAAGAGAACTCTGATTTTCACATCCTGTTTTCTGATGGGGGTGTTAATGAGGGCTGGCAGCGGGGCAAGGGGAAAAGTGATGGGCTTAGATCATCCCCAAGTTGGAAAGTCAGTTCCTGAATAATCTAGAGTTGGCTGCACCTCATTCTCCTGCCAATCCTACTTTGATTCAACAGCACACTTTTGGTTGGACACTTTCTGGCAGATCCTGGTGCTGCAACGCAAAGCTGAACGCTGAAAACAATTAAGAAATTGAAGCTCAAGAGCGTGCCCAGCACAGAGCCCTGGGGAATGTCTTTGAAGCCAAGTCACACAAAGGCAATTTGGTATGGGCACTGGCAATGGTTTGGGGGATTCCAAGTTCTTGTGTCATTCCTGCTTCTCAGGTGACAGCCACTGCCTGTCTCCAATCAGTGACAGCTCTTCAGGTTTTCTCACCCTCGGCTCGGCTGGCTTCCTCCCACCATTGCACCATTTTCCTTTGTGGTCAAGGAGAAGGAACTCAACCCCTTGCCAAGCTTGCCCTCAAGCTTCCTCCTGGCCAATTCGGAGATGGGCATCTTTTCTACCTGCAGTGTGGGCCACTCGTTTGTTTCAGTGGCTGGCCCCTCTGAAAAGGCCTAAGCAGCATGGGTGGGGTCCCTGTCTTCCCTTCTGGGGGGTAACAAGGCAAAGCCACTTGCTCAGATGTACCCCTGGTCTTCCTCAGGCTGAAAAACAGATTCCCTGGGGGAGTATAACTAGTAGGGCTTGAGGCTAGAGAGCAAAGCAAAGTGGAATGCTTCTTTATCTTCCCTCTGCCCTTGGGAAGGAGGACCAATCCTTACCCTCCCCAAACTCCCCTCACAGAATGACCTATTTGCCTCCTCAATTCTACTGCCCCCCAACCTTTGTCACTCAAACTCCATCTGCAGGTCTGGCTCTGGCCTTGACCCTGGGACCAAGCCTGTTTCCAGCCAAGAGAATCATGTGGAAACCAAGGCCAGCAGCTGCCCGGCATCAGGGTCAGCCTTGCTGCTGATTCTGCTCTGACCTTGTATCCTGGCTCCAATAGCTGGCCTCTCACCTTGTTCTTGGCGATGGAACTCACTCCTTATATGCCCCAAGTTTAGAAACTAGGTCCTTGGTTTGTTCCCTCCAACTCCACTTCATTTAGGACTAGAGTCTTGCTGTGTTTGCATCCTTGTTTCCCTCCCCACACCCCACACCTACCACTGCTCCTCCCCCCATGCCTTTGAACCCGCTTTTCCCCAGGCCTGGACTGCAACTAATTCCTTACCTGTGTCTCTCAGAATCCCTAAGAAACTCCAAATCTCCGAAACTCCACAGCTCAGCTCAAGTCCCACCCACATGAAGCCTTTCCTGATTCCTCCAGCTGCTACTGCCTTCCGTAGCCATTCCTGCTCCTATTCTTTGCACTCACTATTGAGCCCAGTTAGGACATTGTAGTTTGGTGTGTTTTTAAGAGGCAGAATAGTATAATACAGAAATGAGAGAACTGGGGATTGTTAAACCATATGTAAGGTTCCCTGCAGGTTGACTTAGAAAAGCACATATTAACATTATCTGTCTTCTATTGTACTTTTTCTTTATTTTGTTAAATATTTCCCAATGGCATTTGAATTTGGTTTGGAATATGCCCTGTGTTTGACACCTTTGATACATACTGGCTCTGTGATTCTTGGCAAAGCACTTAGCCTTTCTGTGCCCTAATGCCTTTAAGACTTCAAGTTACTCACCTACACTGAGAAGGTGCCGATCTGCATTGGTCCAGGAAGTTTCCTCATCAGAATTTCCTCATATCAATGAAATCACAGTTCTAGGCAATGATGAAGGAATTTTTTTTTTAAGATTGACATGACCCTCAAAGAAGGGAGATGAGAAAGCACCTCCCTCCTTTGTAGAGGTGGATAGAATATATCTAAGATCAGTATAAAATAATGTGGCATTGTGTAGACAGAAATAGCTCTGGGATCTAGATGACCTGGGTTCAAATCCTGCCTCTCATGCATACTGGTCATGTGACCTTAGTTTAGGCAAGTAACTTAACCTCTCAATGCTCTAGCAACTCTCTAAGACTATACATTGCAGAGCACATACCAATATACAACACTAGAGGATGTCTCTTCATGAGGAGCTCCCAATATTGATATATCACAGGTCTGGTTCAAAACCAAACCAAAATGTGATATTGGGGGAGGGCACTGATAACCAGGGGGAGCAGAAAGACGATTCTATGGGACAGCTAGGAGGCGCTGCAGTGGATAAAGTGCCAGCCCTTGAGTCAGGAAAACCTGAATTCAAATCTGGCCTCAGATACTTAGTAGCTGGGTGACCCTGAGCAAGTCACTTAACCTTGCTGGCCTCAGTTTCCTCATCTGTAAAATGAGCTGGAGAAGGAAATGGCAAACCACTCCAATGTCTTTGCCAAGAAAACCCCAAATGGGGTCACAAAGACTAATCAACCAAAAAAAATTGACATAATCACAGGTCTAGTTCAAAACCAAACCAAAACATGATAATGGGGGGGGAGGGGAGAGCACTAATAGCCAGGGGGAGCAGCAAAGGAATTGTATAGGAGGTGGCATTTGAGCTGCCTTTTGAAAGAAATTAGGTCATCTAGGAGGTATGAGTGAAGAGAAAGTACTTTCCAGGCATGGGGGATAGGAGAGAGTGGCTTAAGGAGTAACTGATACGGGGAGGAGGATAGAGAATCAATTAGAGAGGCCTAAAAGGATTGGCATGTTATAGTGAAGGCCCCACTGAAATTAGATTACAAATTTGTTAGGGACTCCATCAGCTTGGTGGTATGAATTCCTTTGGTACCATTCAGTATCAGAAGAGTAAGAGCGGTAGGGGCAGATGGTGGGAGTAATCCAGGGTTTGAGTTTGGCAAGATATGATCAAGAACAGCACAAGAGGGCAAAGTATTCTAGAGTAGAAGACAGTTTAACATTGAATGGGATAATTAGAGGCTCAACATTAGGAAAGGAAGAAAGTGAAGCCAGAATAGGAGTGATGGCCTGGGAGGGAACTGAGGTAGAGGAGGACTAGAGGTCCCAGCGAAGACAAAGAATGGAAGGATAGGAGCCTATGGTCAGAGGAATTTCAGAATTCTTGATCATGGAAGTAGAACATTTGTGGTTGATGGCGAAGATAGAGTGAAGGAATAGGTAGATCATGAGCCAGATACTGAACTCTTTGAGAAAGGAAGGATATTGACCTGGGAATCAGGAGATGACTGCACCAGAATCTGGAGAGTGGGCCTCAAAGGAGAAGAAGAGGCTGACAAATGAACATGGCTGAGTGAGGATCCAGTAGTGGCAAGGAGAATGCCAACTCAGGAACCAGAGGGTCAGGGAGCAAGAGAGAAGGTGCCTCCAATACTCTAAAGAGTGGCCAAGGAAGCAGTTTCAAAACGGGTGGGGATGGGGGTTGGGACTCTGTGAGTCCCAGAAAATGAATGAAGCAGAAAAAAGAAGACTAAGAAGAAGGGAGGTTTGTTAAGACTAGAGCAGGGTTTCAGGGGATACAAAGGCAAGAACGGGCAGAGCTCGATTGCAACAGGGAAGGGGCAAGGCTGAAAGAACAGGAAATGGTGGTGGGGAGGAGGTAGTATAATTAATCCTACCTCCCCCGGGATGGTAGAAGAAGGGGGCTAACAGGACAGATTATATACTGTCAGATGTGATCACTGCATCATATGGTTTTGCTTAATTGTTTTTCTTTGTGACTTTAGAAAAGGGAGTTGAAATGACTGTGGCATAAAGACAAAAGCCATCAATAAAAAGTATTTCTTTAAAAATCAAGCTCAGTAGACTATATAAAGTGGTGTTATTGCTATTGTTACCCACATGCTAAACAACCCAGCTTTGCCAACTGACTGGAAAAAAAAGGGAATGAGTACTCCTTAAATAACAGCATTATCGTTTTAGAGCTGGAACCAATCTCAGTCCAACACCCTCATTTTACAGAGGAGGAAATGGAGGCACAGAAAAGTTAAGTGACTTTTTAAGGTCATCCAAGTAGTAAGTGGCAGGACAGGATGTGAACCCACCACATCACACATTATATCCAACGAGTCTGAGTTTCCTCCTCTATAAAATGAAGCTAATAATATTTGTACCACCTACTTCGTAGAGTTCTTGGGCAGAAAGTGCTAACGTTTTTATAGTGCTTCAAGGTTTGCAGAGCACTTCATGTTTATTAACTCATTTGAGCCACACAACAACCCTGTGAGGTGGATACTATTATTGTCACCATTTTACAGGTGAGAAAACTGAGGCTGAGCATGGAGAAGTGGCATGCCCAGGCTCACACAGCTGGTAAGTATGTGAGGTAGGATCTGACCTCAGTTTTTCCTGACTCCACTTCTGGCACTCTCTCTGCTCTATCACCTAGATCTCTCATTATTCTTTTGGTCTGCTTTTTCTCATCCTTCTGGCTCCCAGAGGATGGAAAATAGTGCTGAGGAGGAATTCTCCCTTGGTATACAGCTACCTATAGCAGTTTCCATTCTTCTAGAGAGAGGGCAAGAGGGCAGCAGCAAGCCCTTCTCTACCTGCCCAGGACCCTCCAATGTGGGAATTTGGGTCAAGGAGTCTTTGAGTCAAGGAGCCCTTAAGGGCTCTCAAGGGCACATCTGCTTCTCCCTATCCACCTCTCCAACTTGACTTAGGGCAAAAAAGAACAGGTTAACTGTTCCCTTTACTTGTAATAAGCTCTAATGTTGTGCCACCCCCTCTAGCCAGACCCTGTGCTGAAATTCAATTAAGTGAAGAAGAACAGGCTACGGTTTGCATTAGCAACCATCCCAAAGGCACTCAGCGGGCTGGATTTAACCAATTAGTGAGCGCCACATCATAAACTGTCTTCATCACTACCCTCAGCTAACCACAATTTCCAGTAAGCCCATGTCTTCACCCAGAATCTGACAATTGGCTAATCTGGAGCCCCTGACCCCACAGCATCAACTGTGGCTCTCTGAGCATTTCCTGGGCCACCCAAACCCTCCCACTTCCCTAAACAAAGGGAAGAGAATGGTTGCATTTTAGGTATATGTTTCAGCCTACTGCCAGCTCTGCTCTAATGTTGTGGGGATGGCGGGGCAGGGCATGGAAATCAAACAGATTTGCTTCAGAAGGAAACTCTATCCAAGACTCCCCCTTCCTTAGCTTGCAGCAAGCTATGAAAAAGAAAACATGAGGTGAAAGTCTTAAGAGGAACTGAAATCTGAAATGCTGGCAGCATCATTCTACCATCTTTCTCCTTCCTTCCTAACATGCTTCTTGCTCCAAAATACTGGCAGAGTTGCAGAGAGTTACACCCTACTTGGATCCTGGGATGGAGTAGCACCTTTAAGTACACACATCAAGTGGGCCCTGCTTCAACAAAACTGTGTGCATGTGTATCTACACACATATGTATATATTTGCATGCATGTATATAATTTACAGAAATATAATTATATATACAGAAATGGGTATATGCTATACATCCACATATATACATGCCTGTGTGTATATATATATATAATACACATACATATGTATGTTGTTTATGCACATGCATATGTATATGTATCTGTATATGTTTATCTCAGCATGGTGTAGTAAATATAGAATCAGGAAGACCTGAGGCTTCAAGTTTCACCTCTGACACATCCTGACTGTGTGACCCTGGGCAAGTCACTTAATCTTTCAATGTCCCCAAGCAATTCTCTAAGATTGTAAATCGTGGAACAGTTGCTAGTCTGCATTGAAATCACAGTGAAGCTTATGTGAAAGTTTCCACCAAAGTGGGTAACAGGATCTCCAATTCCCTCCCCAGTACTCAATGTACAACTTGGGCATTGGGTAGGAGATAGTCATTATTTTAATCACAGAAAACGTCTAAGACACAAAAGTCTCACAGGAGCCCATGAACAAAGCCAGAAATATAAAGCCCTTCAATAGCCCATTGGACTTGCCCCAAAAGGTAAACACACTTTGGGTTGCAGAGGAGGGACGTTGAAGAAAGAACAATTTCCTTTCATTGTAAACCAGTGCTATCTGGGCAACTCTCAGCAAGGTCCACTTGTCTGGCCTCTCTGCAGCATGGCTTCTGTCCCTTTTGCTGGGCTTTCCCCACTTTTTCCACTGACCCAATTCAGAGACTAGATTTCTTTGGAACTCACTCCCAAACTTGGGATCATAGGACAATATATCTCAAGCTGGAAGGAACTTTAGAGTCCATCAAATTTAACTCCCTTATTTTACAGAGGGGGAAACTGAGGTCCAAAGAGGGGAAGGGACTTTCCCAGGGGCACATGGCTAGTAGGGATCTAAGCAGGATTCTTACTCAGATCTGCCCAACTCAGAGACCAGCCCTATATCCACTGCCCTATCCAGTAACTTCCCAAGGCTTACAAAGTCCATGCTCAGGATCTCTAGTCTCTGACCTATGCTTAGAAAAGGAAATACAAAAGCCAGAAGAAGGTGGCCAGGAGTTGGAGGTCAAGGAGCTCTTTATATATCATTCTCTTGTAAGTTACCATTTTCCATTCCTGGGCTGGGAGTAGGGAGAAATTTCCACCCCTCTTTTGCTGGATCCAGTTTAGAAGTCCATGCGAAAGAAAGTAAGGGAAAATAAAGGGCTGGGCCATTTCACAGCTTACTTTTAGAGACCACAGGGAAAGAATGGCTTTTCCAACAAGAGTCTATCCCCTAGGGTTCAGTCACAGATCATCTTGCAGTTCAGTCACTTAGAACAAGAGGAATTTTCTGTGTCTGCTCAGCAAGATGTCAGGGTACCATCTACCTCCATGGGGGCAAAAGGGGGACCTTTTGATGAAAGTCCCCATCCTGTCTGGAAGATCAACAGCTCAGTTGTGGGGGACTCATCTAATTGATCATGGTCTCCATTGGAACAACTCCATTAAAACTGGAGAAAAGATGGACTGATCATGGAAGGACGAACCATGCAGTTCCTTCAAATAGCAAGCTTTCTTTATCCATTTAAAATAAGAGAGTGTGTTTTTAAATTCACTTTGCAAACAGATTTCTAGGTACACAGCGATTCTGGACAGAGATTTTGCTTGACCTATATAGCTAAAACGAAAGCTTCTTTGTCTTTAGACTGAGATCTCCCAGGTCGCTGGACCACTTGGTATTTCAAGACACTGGCTTCACTGTCCCTGAGCAAACAGTCTCCATCTTGTCCCCTCCCCTTGGCTTGTACACATCATATTTTTACACTTAATTTTGATTTTTCTCTCAGAGGCAAGGAATGTAGAGGATTCATGAGCTTGCCTTTATAATGGTGGTGTTTTTCCTGTGTGAAGGTAATGATTTATGTAGAAAATGGTAGCAGCAATGCTTGGAGCGTGGCAAGATTCTTTTGCCCCAAGAGGGCCTGAAATAATCCTGTTGCCTTTTCCTAAACTTATGAATAACAGCTCACATTTATAAAATGCTTTACAATTTACATATTCATAGCATTTCAGAGCTAGAGGCAGGGGGGGGGGGGGGGGGAGGACAGTTGGAGGCTAACCAATCTAACCCCATCATTTTATCGATGGGGAACCAGAGGCCCAGGGAGAACTGACTTGTCCTACATCACACAGGTAAATTGCCATCAGAGGCAATTTCGAACCCAGGCGCTCTGATTCCAGGGGCAGGGCCCTTTCCACTCAAAGTTCTTTCTGCACAATAATCATGTGAAGGAGATAAGGCAAGTATTATTAGTTATCCAATGGAAGCTCTTTGAGGACAGGGATCGTTTCACTTTTGTCTTTGTCTTCCCAGTTGTTAGCCCTTAATAAATTCTGGTGAATTGATTATCCCTATTTTACATATAAAACTGAGACTAAAAAGTCCGGTAACTTATTCATGATCCCACATAGTTAAGTGCTGGAGCTAGGACTCAAAGATCTCAAGACTGAGTTCAGGATTTTTTGCCATTAGCACCAACCACACTGTTGTGACTTGTCTAAAAGGGCCGTCCATGGACTAACCAACCCACTTCCTTATTTCTGCAACAGAAATGGCAAACAATTCCCCTGACTTTTCTCACTCTCCAAACTTTGCTAATGGAAGAACTACCAGAGTGCTGGTAACTAAGGAAAAAGATGGCTGCATATCACACAACCAGCTATTTGTGTTGGCTTTCACTGAGAAGCCTTTTAGGAAAGAAGTGCGTTTGAGGCAGCAGCCCATAGAGCACTACCAATAGAGACTTGTACGCTTTTCCACTTCCCCCTTGGTACCCCAGATAGTGCCAGGGCAAATTCACTTCTTCCATTCAGTTTTTAGGTGTTACCCACAGTAGCACCTGAGATAACCAACATGAAGTCAAGATCCACAAACTAAAGGCTTTGAACAGTTGGCCCCTAGACTAACAGTCCAATAGGCTTATCCCAAGAGTTTCTGGGAGGAAAACACTTTATAACACAAATCTTCATGCCTCAAGTGGACTCTCCTAACTGGTATGCCTGCCCTTTTGTTTCCCAGCATGCAATGGTTTCACTGGTCACTTTTCAGTAGTAACAAATACCTCGAGGTCTCTCGGCCTCTCACAGATCACAATTCAATCACCTTCGATGAAGTGACTGTGAAACTCTGACCCTAACTCCTGCCCCTTGCACACACACAGTAAAATTATTATCCAGTGTTATCCATTGTGCTTGGTACATGGCAAGTACTTCATAATTGCTTTTTCATTCTTTCCTCAAAATGTGAAGGATCGCATTACTGTTGCTATTATTACTTCCCACTTTTTTTCTTTTCTCTAATTAATCACTTTTATTTAGGTAATTTTTTTTAACATTGGGATCATTCCCCAGTATATGCCTTACCTCCCCTCTCAAACGACCCCTCCCTTGTAACGGATGAAAAAAACTGAGCAAAACCCAATCAACAAGGCAATGATACCTGAAAGCACATTCATCATAACTCGTTCATAATCCTCCACCATTACTGAAAAAGAAGTCTATTTCCTCCTCTTTTCTCCAGGACCAAGATTGTCACTGCAGTTGATCTGAACTCCATGGATCTGGAGGCTTTTCCTTAACACTACTGTAGTCACACTGTGCATATTGTTCTCTTGCTTCTACTCTCTCTGCCTGGTATCTATTCACATAAATCTTTGCTATTCCCTGAAATCTTCACATTTGTTATTTCTTGTGGTGCAATAACAATGCATTACATGGATAAACCACAATTTGCTCAACCTTTACCCCAAACTGATAGGCATCAACTTTGTTTCCAGTTTTTCTGCTACCCACAAAGAGGGCAGCTAGGAATACTTTGTCATATACAGTGATAAATGATGGTAGCAGTCAAGGGCTGAGGAGGGAAATAAGTACACTAAAAACTGCTGGTGGAGCTGTGTATTGGCTTAACCATTCTGGAAAACAATTGGGAGTTTTGCAGGAAGAGTCACAGAATTCTTTGGTCCATTCATCCTGCTACAAGGCATACATGCCCAAGGTCAGCAATGACAGAAGGGAAGGTATAACTCTTTTTTAGAGACTTAAAATTTTTGCTGTAGTAATAGTCCTTGGGCCAACATAAAATACAGTTAAATGTTAATGTATGTATCCTCAAAATAATTTTGACCACTTTGTGTAATTATCCTAAAATATCATTCTTTTCTTCTAGATCTTTCTATTTTTATTTCATCCATATTATATATTCTTCCCCCCCTTGCACTCCACCAACTGACATTGTCTACTGTGCAATAAAAAATGTCAGGGGACCTTTTCCAGGGCTTCTAGTACTTTCTGGTGGCTTATCAGAACATCAAGGCCATTTATATGGCTGGGCCCCAATTACTAGGGACATGACAAGAGTGGGAAGGGCAAATGAAAGCTTCAGCAGGAGGTGCTGACCACATTGGGGCACCCTGCCTAGATCTTGAGGCAGGCAAAGAGGTGAAAGGAATGAGCTCACCCCAACTCAACTAGGACTAACAGCTGGGAGCCTTTCATTGGGAGGGACAAGTCAGCAAAGGCTCATGGCTGCTTGGGTGGCCTTTTTGTGCACCAACAGGGAGGAGATTGTGTGGTTTTATAACAGCAGAGCTGAAGATGTGTTGACTAGCCAAATGATAGTGGCCCAGGAAAGTCTCCATCTGAAAGAGTAATAACACTTTCACCAGGCAACAGGAACAGGGTGGAGGCAAGAAAGCAGAATGTCGGCATTATATGGGCCAAGGAGCTGAGAGAGGCCGAGGGTCTGACACAGGCCAAGGGTCTAGAAGAGAGCAGCCTAGGGTATGAAAGAGGCACAAGGTCTGAGAGAGGCCCAGGATCTGAGAGAGGCCAAAAGTCTCAGAGAGGCCCAGGATCTGAGGGAAGCTGAGCCATGTGGACTCTGGCAGGAGGACTTTTCCTGTCTCCATGCAAAACAGACTGCATCAAGGCCAAAAGCCTTCCCCACCTCCAAGTGGGAATTTTCCAGGGAATTATCCCCTTCCTCACAAGTGAACAAGTCTGTGGGAGATTATACCCATTCATTCATGTATGGGAAGCTGAGAAGGATTTTATTGCTTAATTTCTTCTTGCTATTTACTTTGCAATCTTGTCCTAATGAAATATTTTATTATCTGATTTATCATTCCTGCCCAGGCGATTGGTAAAGAATGCACTCGATAGGGATTCAAGCAGAAAAATATCCCCAAGCTGAATTCAAATTGCAATGGGAAGTCAGAACTGAGTGGAATACCCATTATAGATATATTGATCTTGGTTTCCATTGGGAAACATACACTTTTAGCCAAATGTTTAAAATGGCTTCTATTTTTTTTTTCTAAGTCAAGTGAGACATAATCTTTCCTAGAAAAACCTGGCACATTTTAGAGTTACAACTATGGGCTGAGTATCTATAATGACTTTTAAAAGCACTGACTCATATCAAATAGTAAACAATAAATAGCTCCCCAAATATAGCCATTAAACTTCAACAAATTAGAGCAAGAGAATTCCACAAACATAGTGAGTGCAACACTTCTTTTCCTAAAGTGTGAGTCTGACTCTGTCTTTTCCCCTGGTCAAGAAATTCTAGTGACTCCCTGGTATCTTTAGGATCTAGCACAGACTTTACTGTCTGGAATCTGAAGTCCTTCTCAGGCTGGCTACTATCTATCTTTCTAGACTGATTAAACATGGCTCACCTTCATGTACTACACAGCCAGGGTTGTTCCTCACCCCTGGCATTCAATGTCCTATCACCATACATCTGTACACGCTGGCTCTCACACCTGGAATGCCATCTACCTCAAGTCTGCCTCTTGGAATCTCTAGTTTCCTCCAAAGCTCAGCTCACGTGCCATCTTCTACAGGAGGCCCTTGCTAATCCTGCACCTTCCCAACTCCCCCCTTGAGTTGCCAGTGCCTCCTTCCCTAAAGGACCTCCTTTTTACTCTGTGTATATTTTGTATTTACTATAATCAATCAGCAAACATTTTTGAAGTGCCTACTTTGTGGTAGGCACTGGGTATACAAGTACATATCTGAGTATGTGGAGCATAAATATAACATGAATATTTATACAGTGGTCAAATGCAAGGTAGTCTGGAAGGGAAAGCATGAGAAGCTGGGGTATCAAGCAAGGCTTCATGCAAAGCTTTTTCTTCAAGGATAAGAGGGACTCTATGGATCAAGGAGGAAATGCATTCCAGGGATGGAACACAACCAATACAAAGCCACAGAGATGGGGATGGAGTGTCACGTTGGAGGAACAGAGAGAAGGCCAGTTAGCCTGGATCACAAGGTTCAGGAGGAGAAGTATCATCCAATGAGGCTGGAAAGATAGGTTGGGGCCAGGATGTGAAGAGCTCAACAAAAGACTTCTATTTAAAATAAATTTAAAAAAAATTTTTTTAAAGAGTTCTATTTCATCCTAGAACCAAAAGGAAGGCAGTGGAGTTGATTGAGTAGGAGAATCACATGGGCTTAAGGAAAATTTATTTATTAGCAATGTGGAGGATGGACTGGAGAGGGGAGGGTCTTGAGCAACGGAGACCAGTCGTGAGGCTGTTTCAATAGGCTAAGAGAGAGGTGAGGAGGGCCCAAACTAATGTAATAGCCATGTGAATTGAGAGAGATGTTGCAGAGGTAGAAACAGCAAAATTTGGCAACTGAAGGAGGGTGAAAAGTCCAGGATAATGCCAAGGTTACCAATGTGGGAGACTGGAAGGTTGGTAGAGACTGGACAGTTTACTGAAATAGGGATGTTTGGAAGAGAGGAGGGGAAACATAATGAGTTTAGTTTTGGCCTTGTTGAGTTTGAAGATGTCTCCAAGGAATCCGGTTTGAAATGTCTAATAGATAATTGGTGATGTGGGACTGAAGGTCAGGGGAGAGACCTAGGGCAGGAGATATAACATGTGGAATCATCTGCATAGAAAATGTCAATTAAACTGATAAGGTCAGTTTAGGTCATTTAAGAGAATGAATCTAGAAGGAGAAGAGAAGGCCTAGGACAAAGCCTTGGGGAACATCCATAGGTAGAAGGTGTGATGAAGATGATAATTCAGTAAAGGTGATTAAAAAGGAACAGCCAGACAGGTAGGAGGAGAATTAGGAGGGAGTAAGGTCATGAAAACCCAGAGAGGAAAAAGTAACCAAGAGGTGGCAGTCAACAATATCGAATAAAGCAGACAGGCTAAGAAGGATGAGGACAGACTATCAGACCTGGCAATTATGAGAAAGCTGGTAATTTTGGAGAGAGCAGAGTGATGAGGTCAGAAGCCAAACTGCGGGAGGAGAAAGTCACAAGTATAGATAGCTTTTTCAAGGAATTTAGCTGAGAAAGGGGGAGAGATATAGGATGATAGCTTGAGGGGATGGTAGGGTCTAATGAAGGGGTTTTTAAGGATGGAAGACTCAGGTTGTTTGGAGGCAGCAGGAAAGCAATCAGAGAGAGAAAGGATGAAGATTAGAGAGAAGAAGAGAGTATGATTGAAGATGCAATCTGCTAGAGAAGACAAGAGGGATGGGATTGAGTGCACAGGAAGAGGGGTTGGTCTTGGCAACCCTTGAAGAGGAAAGAGAAAGTTTAAAATAGCTTCTATGGGGAGTGAGATAGGGAATCAAACAGGGAGGAATAAAAAGATTGCCTTCCTGCAGTGACAGCCCAGTTGAGGCTGGATAGCACGAAACATGTATCTAGTCAGCACAGTTGGAACACTTCCTCTAGTTTGTCAAAATGGCAGGAGCCATCCAAGGCTGAAGTTTGCCCATTGAAGAGCTGGGATAGGATGAGGAGGCAAGGGATTTGGGAACAGAGGACAATGGAAAGTTGAAATGGCTAACTATGGTTTGAGATTAGAGAGAAGAAAGTGAAGTCAGAGGACGAATAATGGCTTGAGAAAGCACTGATGGGTAGATTGATTGGACGTCTTGATGAGGGCAAAGAATATCTTTAGGAGGGGTGAGGCACAGGAAGAGATTGAACAACAGTAGATTATCGTTAGATAGCAGAATGTCAGAACTTCTAATTAGGAAAATATACATGATTGCCTCACATTTGTCTCTATCCTCAGCACCTAAAACAGTGCCTAGCACCTAACAGATGCTTAAGAAGTGCTTGCTTGCTTGATTCTGAAATCTTAGGTGGGAGCATGAATCCCAGGTTTGCCTTATACTTTTTCCTTCTCTCTTTCCTAGTTGACCTCAGCATGTCCTCCTTTCCTTCAATTTCTATGGCATCAGACAAACCACATTCTACTAGAATGGAGGAAAACCAGATGAAGACTCAGAGTCTCAGAGGTATTCTATTTCCTTTGAGGAGGATATGAGCCAACCAAGGTTTAAACATGTCCATTCCTCCATGGACCTGAGCCTTTCCAATAGCATTCCTCAGGCCTGGCGTCTGCTTGGGCCCGAATGGAATGGGGCCTACTTTAAGATGCACAGGCAGCAGTGGCCAGCATGGCCAGTCCAAAGGAAGCTAAGGACAGTGGATCCTCATTCAGTACAGCTTGCTTTCCCTGTGGTGCATGGAGCTTCATGTGTTTCCTGAACTTCTTGCTCTCCAGGCTGGTTTTTCTGTTGCCTGTTTTGGCTGCCTCTTGGCAGCCTCTTGCATTAACCCAGCTCATGGTTTGGCTTTGGTTCCTGTCTGCTATCTTAGCTTTGGCATTTCTCTGCTGCCTGCCTTGTCCCCCCACCCTCAAACTGATCTCCTACCTGCCTCACCCTAGCCAGGGCTGTTAATCCCTCACTTTCCCCACTGAACAACATAGGGGCTTTCCACAAACACCATTCCTTTAGCTCACAGTGATTTATGCTTTCCTCCAAGTAAATGCTCAATCCCAGTCCTCTTTTTTACTAAGGAGGGAAAAAATTTACCCTGGGGTCTATCAGTGACATTAGCAGAAGCTGCCAAAACCGTAATTAGTTAAAAAAAAAAAAAGGAATCGTAGATTTAGAGCTAGAAGAGACTCCAGAGGCCAGCTAATTCAACCCTTTCTTTTTACAGAGGAAGAAACTGAGGCTCAGAGAGGCAAAGGTGATTTACCCAGGCTCACACAGCTAGTATTTCTTTTCCTGGCTCCCAGTCCAATGCTCTATCACTTCCCCACACTGCCTTGTAAAGACATCTTTTATTATCTGTGAAGTTCCCAAATCTCTACTCTCTATTCCTCTCCAGTTCCAGATTGTTTTCTGTCCATAGTATAATTATCCTACCAGCTCAACCTCAATGTAATGAAAGCAGAATTGTTTATCTCTTAAGCCCTGCACACTGTCCAATTTTTCCATGACCACTGATTATAATCCCACTTTGCCTTTCCTCCAAGTCTGAGACCAAGGACTCTCTCTTTTACTGCCCCTACATAGATTCAGCTGCTAAGCCCAGCTGCTCCCTCCTCTGACATTTCCAAAGACCCCTTTCCTTGTGTCCTGCTCCCACCATTTTTAGGGCATATAAGTAGGGGTACAACTTGTATCCTGTTCCTCACCATTCCCCTTCCCTCACCATGGGTGTCAACCAAGAATCTCAACCCTGCCCTAACCCCCTGTGGTTTGCAAATGAAAGAAATGTGGTGAGCAGTGATTCCAAAATTAAATTAGGCAACAATGCATTTAGCAGTGTTTTGAAAACAAACTGTTGTGCTCGCTGAAGCATTTCCAACAGATGGGGTCATGCCGTGAGTGGCAGGCTGTCATGAAGCCACACTCACAGAATCTCAGAATCTCAGAGTTGGAAGGGATCAGCTAGTCCAACCCATGCATGAAAAAGGATCCCCTCGACCACATACCCTACTAGAGGTCAGCCAGCCCCTGCCTGAAGACCTCCAGACCCTGCTGCCACAAAGGGACAGTGACTGCTTGGGCCTTGACCAGCTTCAGGTTTACTTCCCGTCTGGACTTGAAAAAAATAAAACAATCATAAGCAACATAAGGATTCTTGTTCTTATCTCCTCCATAAATGAAGGCCATCTTCTGGACCAACCCAAAGCAAAACTGACACTTGAGTTGCTTTTTCATTAAATATGATCCTTCTATATATTTCCTTCTGGACCCCCTTACATTCTACAGCATCCATGTGTGCAGGCAATGGCTTTGGTGCAGTGCGTGGCCATAGAAGAGTGCAGGACAACAGAACCCATTTGGGATCTGGAACCGGGATCTTGGCTTCATAAGCACTGAGCTCCAAACCAACCTTTGGTTTGGTTTGGAGACAAAAAGAAGACAAAAAGCCAGTATTCCTACTCGGGAGGCCAGTCTTCGAAGCACACTTCTGCTTCCTCAGTTTCTCAAGACCAGACATTGTGTCATCAGGTAGAAAAAAGGAGAGAAAAGAAGGGGGCAAAGACAGAAAAGAGAAATCCTCTTTGATGAAATTCAGCAAGATTCGAATAACTGTGCAACCCCTCCCAGCCCTAGGACATGCACTCCTTTCCTAAGATGGTTGGGATTCCAAGTCTCTTTTGGCCTGGGTGAGAGCCTCCTTCCCTGTTATCACTCCCCAGCTTCTTGCCAATCCATCTCATCTTGTGTCTCCTGAGTCCCTGTACTGCTTCCCCCTGCCCTTCCATTGGGCCCTCTGGAACATCTGTTTTTATTCTTAACAAACTTCCCTGCATCTTAGACTTCATTCCTCGTGTTCTTTCCATCTTTTTGCCATCACAGGAACCTGGCTCCCCAAGAAGACACAATATCCTTGGTCATACTCCCTACCCAATACATTGGATCAGAAGGAAGAGTACACATACCACGTACTCCTTGCTTCTCACTACTACTTTCAGACCCTCCCCTATTTCTGTCACTTAGCAACCTCTCCTCCTTTCCATCCATTCACTTTATCCAGGCATATCACCCTATCTGAATCCTGATTGCTGTTATCAACTAACTCCCAGGTCTTTCTCATTTTCTCTTAAAGAAAAAAAGTTTTATTGATGCTTTAAATATATATATATATATATGTGTGTGTCTGTGTGTGTGTGTTTGTGTGTGTGTGTATTTAAAGCATCTTATTTCTTCCCAGTGACTCTTTCTTTCAACAAAACAAATTAAGACAGTGGCCACGTTTGAAAATGTATGCCCCATTCCAAATCTATTGTAAATTGTTCTTCTGGTTCTGCTTACTTTGCTCTGTATCTGTTCATACAAATCTTTCTAAGTTTTCCTGAATTCTTCATATTTATCCTTACTTCTGGTGCAACAATATTCAATTACATTCATTTATCACAATTTGATCACTTAATAAGGGCATGCATTTCCTTCCAGTACTGTGCTATTACGAGAAAAAGTGTTACTATAAAAATTTCTGCATATATGGGACCATTCCCTCTGTCTTTGATCTCCTTGGGGATATATGCCTAGTAATCCTATCACTGGATCAAAGGATATGTACAGTTTAGTTACTTTTTAGTATAATTCCAAAGTGTTTTCTAGAGTGGATAGACCAATTCACAGTGCCACCAAAAGTGCTGCAGTGTGCCTGTTTTCCCACATCCCCTCCAATATTTACCATTTTTGTCTTGGGTCAATTTCCCAATCTCATGGGTATAAGGAGAAACCTCAAGGGTGTTTTAACTTGCATTCCTTTTATTATTTGTGAATTGCAGCATTTCTTCCCCACCCAATGTATCCTCCACACAGCAGCCAAAGTGATTTTCCTAAAGTGCAGGTCTGACTATATCACTCTCCTACTTAATAAACTTCTTGTGCCTCTTTGATCAAGTACAGAGTCAAGTGCAGGCATTTAAAGCCCCTCATAACCTGGTCCCAACTTACCTTTCCAGACTAATACATGTTACTCCCCTTCGCATATACTATGGTCAAGCCAAAGCAGTCATTTTGCTTATCAAGAACTCCATTTCCCATCTCTGTGCCTTTGCACTGGCTGTCCTCCATGCCTGGAATGCCCTCGCTCCCCATTTCTACCTCTTATAATCCATAGTTTCCTTCAAAACACAGCTCAAGCACCATCTTCTAGAGGCAGCTAAGTGGTGCTACAGTAGATAGACAGGGCACTGGGCCTGGAGACAGGAAGACAAGTTCAAATCCAGCCTCAGACACCAGCTGTGTGACCCTGGGCACCCACTTAACCTCTGTTTGCCTTAGTTTCCCTACCTGTAAAGTGAGGACAAAATACCTATCTCCTAGGGTTGTTGTGAAAACCAGATGAGATAACATTTGTTTTAAAAAAAAAAGAAAACTTAGCCCATTGCCTGGTGTGTGATAGGCAGCAGGTAAATGCTTATTCCCTCTTCTTCTTCTGCAGTGTCTACATGAAGCCTTTCTTCTTGACTCTCTCAGCTGCTAGCACACCCCCTCAAAAAATTACCACAAACCTATATACACATCTCCCCTCTGGGTACACTATAAGGTCTTTGAGGGCAAGGACTATTTCACTTCTGTGATCCTAGAGCTTAGCACAGAGCCTGGCACAAAGTAGGCCCTTTAGGCTCAATGACAGTTTATTTGAAATCAGAAAATGCTAATGCTATTTAATGTCTACTTTTTTCCATTATTTTCCCCGAGACTGTTGACATTTTTTCCCTCTAAATGAATTTTGTTATTATTATCTAGTTCTACGAAGTAATTGTTCTCAAAATGTAGTCCAGTCACCCTTAGGGGTCTTTGAGACCCTTTCAGAGGGTCCCCAAGGTCAAAATTATTTTAATAATAATACTGAAAAGTTTTAATTTCTAAAATGATAAATTTCAATAGATACAATTTCCATAAACAAAAACTCTTCAGGGTGTAATTTTTAAGGGTGTAAAAGGGGACCAAGACCAAAAAGTCTGAGAACCATTGGTATAAAGTAACTCCTTGATAGTTTCAAGGATATAGCACTAAATATACAAATTAATTTAGGTGGCATCATGTTATTATAAAGATGTGACAATGAACACTGAATCTCTATATTTTTGTAAAAATCATGTTTACTTCTCTCTCACTCTCTCTGTATATAAATATATATATATATATACATATACATGTATACATGTACACACATACCACATACACACACACATATATATATGTATGTATGTATGTATGTATGTATGTATATGTATACATACATACCTTGTAGTTACTTTGAATGGAATTTCTTTTTCTATCTACCCCTGCTGAGTTTTGTAGACTGATTATTCTTGTGGGGTTTATTTTATATCCTGCTACCTCCCTAAATTACTAATTATTTTAGGTGACTCTTAAGGATTCTCTAAGTAAAGAGATAATTTTACCTCCTCATCACCTATGTTTATTCCCTTAATTTCTTTTCTTGTCCTTGTCATAACTATAATTTCTAGAGCTATTATCAAATAATAGTCATCAATGAACATCCTTGCTTCACTTTTGCTCAAATTAAAAAGGCTTCTAGCATTTCTTATTCCATTACAGATAATGCTAACTGTTGGCTTTAGATTTAGTAATTACTTGTCAAATTAAGAAAAGGTTTGTTAAATCTTATGCTTTTAGCATTTATAACATGAATGAATGCTCTATTTTGTCAAAGGCTTTTTTGTATGTATTGATATAATTATGTGATTTTTTTCTTATTTTCATCATTAATATAGCCTATCATGTTTATAGTTTTCCTAAAGGTAAAGCATCCTTCTTTTGAATATAATTCTGTAGCTGCTTTCTTAATATAATGAATATTTTTATGTCAAGCTTAGTTAATTAATGCTCATTTATAGTTTTCTTTCTCCGCTTTTATCCTCCCTAATTTGCCTCTAATCTTTCTCAAGTACTTAAGTACCTGGCTTACCATTTTCTCCTTTTTTTTCTTTTTTTTTGGTGAGACAATTGGGGTTGAGCGACTAGCCCAGAGTCACACAGCCAGTAACCCTCCTTTCCAGAATTTTGCCTGGAATCAAAGTTGTGCTCACTGTCCTATAGTTTGAAGGTTTTATTCACTTCTTTTTTTTTTTTCAAAATTAGGACCTTTGCCCTTCTCCAATCCCACAGAGTCTCTTCCATTTTCCATGGTTTTTCTAAGATCACTGAGGATGGCTCAGCATTTGCATCTGCCAGTTTTTTTCAGTACCCCCAAAACATAGCTCATCTGGGCCAAATGACATGAATCCTTCAAGGGCAGCTCAGAGCTCTTAGTATCTCCTCACTTATCATAGACATCATTTTGCTCTATCCTTTCCAGTTCAAAGGTCACTCTCCTTGCCAGAGAAAACAGAAGCAAAAGAAGAAGGAAGCAGTTCTGCTTTCTCTCTCTCATCAGGTATCATCATCTCAGCCACCGTGAGCAGCAGGCCTGTGCTTTCTTTGATCTTTTTCTCTCTCCTTACCCACCTTAAAAAAACCCCAGAAATCTAAAAACACCTTTTCGGCTATCCTTGGTCATTCTTGCCAGTGTCAGCTTATTCTGACCTTGACAACTCTTGATACTATTTTTACAAGACTATGTCACCATTTTGTGTAATACTGTATGGAGGCAGCTGGGGGCAATGGAGAGAGCACTGGGCCTCTTTCAGCACTAGGTTGAGTCAGGAAGCCTGGAGTTCAAACCCAGTCTCAAGCACTTACTAGATATGGGACCCTGAGAAAGTCACAACCTCTGTTTGGCTGAATTTCTCCAACTATCAAATAGAGATAATAATAGCACCTACCTTGCAGGGTTGTTGTGAGGATCAAATGAGATATTTGTAAAAAGTTCTTAGCATAGTACTTGGCACATAAGTTGACTGGTAACTTCCATGTGCATCCACATCAATCTCTTCAGACAATTCCTCTTTCTTCTTATCAGAACTGTTTCTCTTTGTACCTTCATAATTTCAACCTTGGGAATTTTCCATTCCTCTGAGGCTGACTTCTGATTTCTTTTAGTCCAAGGAGCCTTACCTTTACTTCCTTGGAACCCTCTGAAATCTGCTCTCTTAAAATCTAAGGTGTGTCTCTGATTATGCCAAGCTTTTCTCTCCTTTCTCAGTGAGTCAGGTATTTATCAAATACTTGCTATGTGCAGGTACTGTGCTAAACCCTGAGGATACAAAGATAAAAATGAAACAGTCCTTGCCCTCAAGGAGCTTGCATTCTAATAGCAGAGACATGTAAATAACTAGCATTTACAAAATAGAGTGTGTGGCAGGTAGTAACAGAGGGAAAGGCAGTTGCAGCTGGGCTGTAGGGTGGTGGCGGGAACTGGCAAAGGACTCCTACAGAATATGAGATGTATGCTGAGTCTAAAAGGAAGCCAGAGGAAATAAGAGGCAGAGATATGAACTTCCATTCCAAAACTTCAGAGGTGATGATACCTTTGAACCTGAGCAGGTACCTGTGTGTGTGTGCACATATACACATATGTGTATATACACATATACATATACAAACACAAGCAATCGCTACAACCCTCCTCCCTAGAGTTACTGTAGTATAGATGACTTCTAATGTTGTTTCCAGTATCAAGATGTTCTGATTTTTATGGCTGTCTGGGTAGGACCCAACATTAAATAATATATTAAATATATCTATAGACATATATATGTATACACACACATTTTAGATAGATAGATAGATAGATAGATAGATAGATAGATAGATAGATAGATAAGTTAATTTTTATGGAGTATTTATGGGGTAAGGAATATATCCTTTCTTCAGAACTATCCCCGTAACATAACACTTGCCTTTCTCTTGAATCAGTTTCGTTTTAGTTCCAGTACAATTTTGGGCAGTCACCCAATTGGCCCAAAACACTACAAATATTGATTTGTGGGCAAAGTGATCAGTCACAATGTGTCCAAATAGTCATGTGACTGGCAAGACTATAATTCTGGATCTTTGCTGAACTGAAAAGTTATAGTCAGAACTGCTTGGAAAGAGCTCTGCTACTGTACAGAGTCAATATATCCTGAGCACATACATACTGGTCCCAACACAAAAGGCTTCTCACTTAAGAGTCTTTGAAGAATACATAGACAGCCACCAAACAAGAGAAACAGGGGTTTGGAAGGCTGGGAGAGAGAAGATTGCATTCCATTTTGGAAATGGACTGTGATAGTTTCTTCTTTAAGCCATCCCAGGACTCTCCTTTGGGAATGATGAGCATTGCCAGCTATCATTGATTCTGCTGAGCAAGCTTGCTTTGATTCCTCCTTCAGAGAGATTAAGTGTTACAGGCCTGCCTGCTCAGCTATCCTTGGCAACATCATAGGGAACAACTGACATGGTTACCTTCTTGTCATCTGGAATGGGAGTGGGGGCAGATTACCATTGCCCCTCCCTCACTCAGCTATAGCCAGTATAATAGGTCTCCCAGACCCCAACAGGTCGTGGATTGAGGATGCTACTTACTAGTAGAAGGCAAGCCCCCTCAGATTCAAAATTGTTGAGAAGGCTTGTCACTTTTTCTGTTTCTTAATAGACATTCCCCTTCTCCCCAATTAAAGACAAATTCCTTCCTTGGAAGAAGGTAACCACCTCCACTGACCTTCAGAGCTAGCAGTTAAGAATGCAGAAGATAAGATATTGCCTTAGCTGTGGAGGAAGAGCTGAGGAGCAGAGTTGGATCCTAACAAGGAGGAACATATGACCTCCTACTGTAGACAGGGCTTTCAGACACAGGTTTTCTGGGGTCTCTCTTGTCCTTGGGAGGTGGTTGTATTTTTTTTTCTTTCCTTTTCCCTCCAATTAAGAGGAAGAGCAAAAGCTTGACTCAGCTCTCGTGCTCTCTCTCGCCCCCTCCTGGCTGCTCATGAGAACAGCAGCCTCTTGGCTTCGCTCTCCCTTTCTTCTCTAGGTAACAGCCAAGAAAGAGGGCTGGGAGTTTGGGGGCTCTATTCTCTCAGCTCTCCTCCCTTCTAGACACCCAGGAGAGCAAAGGAGCTGAGCCAAACTTTCCTCCTCTACCCTAACTTACTTCACCCCTTTTCCAAGTGGCCCGAAAAGCTTTCCTTTGCTCTTTCACTCTTCTTTCCAAGTGCCCTATGACAGGCTTCCAGTTCTACCTTCCTTTTAGTACTTGCATAGTTTATGGTTATTTTTCAAATTCGATCTTCATTATATAAGAAGGATTTTGGATGGGTTTGTACATTTGCATCAAGTCAGGCATTTCCTTTGATAGTGTTGGTCCTTCATAAGTCTCATTAATTGTCTTTAATTAATACAGCTTGGTTGGGAGGGAGGCAGTGGCCAGTACATATAAGATCCTGAGAACACTGGCCCACAACAAATTTGGAGTCAAGCAGGCTTGGGAAGAGAGAGTGAGTATACAATTCATTAAGTATTCCTCCCTCTTCCTTTCCAAGGAGATCCCCAAGCTGCTCCCAAACAAAGCGAGTCAAAACTTAGGAAGGCTAATTTTACATCATGGTATTGTCAGGCTGTATGTAACAATGGTTTTAATAGGAAATGTCAAAGGAATGAAAAGATAGCAAACCTTATAGACTTGTCCATAGGTACCATTTCCAACCACTTGTACTAGTTCAAATATTCCTGCTGGATCCTGTAAGAGGAAGAGAAAATATAGTTATCCCTCATGCAGAAAGATCTGGATATTTAGGGAATGACTTGAATTGTGTCTCTAACTGGCCCTGCTCATTGAGAACACACATGGAAAGATTACAGAATGTCAGATCTAGAAGGTAATCAAGTTCAATACCCTCCTTTTACAGAGGTGGAAACTGAGGCCTGGAGAGAGAAGGAAAGAGGAGTGCCCAAGGTCACAGATGTAGGAAGAGATGCAGAGCCAGGATTCTTTGTCTCCAGATCTAGTGTTGAGGACCTCTGCTGGTGGTCTCCTTCCATCTAAATGTATTATCTTCTTGTTCCCATCTCTCCATCTTTCCCACAAGAAGGGCATAAGACAGTCACATGACATGAAATTTCCCCACCTCCCGGTTACAAATCAAAAGACTGGTATTTTTGCAGTTTAATTTTAAGTACACGTGGTCATTCTTTTTTTTTTTTAACTCCCTTGCTAATTCCATCAAAGTCTGCCAGTCTTCTTGCATAATACTATGCCTTTGAGAGCCCTCAATCCACTGCTTGTGCAACTATTTAGTGGGTATATCACTGAAATCTAGAGCTAAAAGGGTACTTGGAGGCCACCAAATCTGAACCCCTTATCTTATAGATGAGGAAACTGAGGCCCAGAGAGGGGAAGTGACTTGTCCAATGTTGTACAGTGAGCAGCAAGGCCAAGATTTGAACTGGACTCCTCTGACTCCAAATCCCATGCCCTTTCCACTGCACCAAGAAATTCATTTAAAAAAAAAAAGATTTTACTCATAGTTTGATTAGAGATTAAACAAGGCCCTTAACCTCTTTTGCCCCAAGTTTCCTTATTAATAAAATGGAAACAATGAGGTAGCATGGTTCCTTGAGTAAATCCCTTACCCCTCTCTGGACCTCAGTTCCTTCCTCTCTAAAGTGAGGAGACCGAAACAGATGATTTCAAAGGTCCTGCATTCATCTCCAATACACGATAAGTCTATGATGTCCTGTGTCTTGCATTATTAAAAAAAAACCAAACAACTTCTTTACTGGTTTATGTGCAAACGAGGGAATATTTCATTGCTCAACAAATATTTAGTGAGCATCTACTAAGGTATGGTGTTCAGTGCTTCAAAATGAAGTGGATCATTCACTTGTTCACAATTATCTGATCCAGTTCTCCACTGTTGTCCACATCCAAATTTGATCTTGGTAATGATTTAGAGAGGTGGATAGCTTTCTATACAAACTGAAGGTGTGATTGAGTCTCTATGGGAGAAATGACTGGGCAAATGGGCTGGATAATAACCAAATCTTTGCTGTATTTTGGTCAATATAGATATACCCACTCACCTTTCCCCAACATATTCCATTCCCACTGATTACATGCAGACAAACATATGGCTCATACAAGAGCTCCATGGTTGGATTCTGCTGGGACACATTGGGACAAAGCGAATGAATGGCTCATGGTCAACCAAAAAACATTTATTAAGTGCCTACTATATGTTAGGCACTATCCAAGTACTAGGGATACAAGAATAAAACTGAAATTAGTCCTTGCCCTCAAGGAGTTAGTATTCTGTTGGGAAAGACCATGTGTATACATGTAAATGACTATATACAGAAATGATACATACCAAGTAATTTTGGCAGGGGTAGGGATGGGACAATATCAAAAAAGGCTTCACATACAAGGTATCACCTGAGCTTTGAAACTCAACAACTCTACCTCTCCTTGGCTGGATGCAGCTCCCATTCATCTGAGAAGGCAGCTCTCTTTTTTACCAAAATTATTTTCAAAATAAATGTCACCAAGAGACAATCTCATCAATAATCAATTATTTCATGGCCTAGGTCTCCTTTTAATTGTCCAAGTTAGATAAAAGTTGTTTTTTTTATTAAGAAATTAGAAGTAAAAGTAGATCACTCTTGGGGTGATCTTGATATAAAATGTGTTACTTTTATAATAACTCATGGTGAGATTTATGTGATGAAAAGCATAGCCAAGAAAAGGAGTTTTTCTGTATCTGCTTGAACCATTTATCACCTTAGCAGAATTCTTCTGTAGATATCATTGGGAGATTTATGGGAAACATTATTAACTTGGTAGGATCAGTCTGTGGCCAACTGTCAAAACCATCAGTCACATTAGTTGATGCCTATTGATATCACTGCCTGAAGGACCATTCTTTGTTTCCTTCAAGGTCCTTATTTGGGCAACTGAAGGCACAGAATTAGTGAGAGACTACGTTTTCTGCATGTGAAGGGACCACTTAAGATTCTCTTTAGAATTTCTCTGCGATTCTTTGATGACAAACCTAGTTTATATTCTCTAAAGTCCTTTTTGGAGTCCCATGCAGTGAAATGAATAAAGCAAGGCCCTTATTTGGACTTGGTCGGAGGTAGCTGTGATCATTCAAAAGTCGGCTATTAGGGAAAATAATCAATATGGTTTCAAGTCTGCACCTATTTATTTAGAATTCATTTGAGCCATATCCACATTACTTTAGAAACATTCTTCCTCCCCTAAAATTAAAAAAAAATGTTCTGATACTTCCAGCATTCCTCTTTAGCAGAAGTCTCAAAGATTCAAGTTTTGGATTGAATTTCACCTTCCCTTTAGAACTTGTAAATAAAGTGTTTTCCTGTGTATCTTTCTCTGGGGTCTTTCCTTTGAAGTTTACCCTATTTATCTCCAATATAGGTATAGTGGAAAGAATATTGAATGTGAAGTAACAGAAATAGGGTTTCAATCTCAGCTCTTCTCTTTACAAAGTCACTTCCCTGCCCTATGCCTCAGTTTCCCCCTCTATAGAACGAGGAGGTTGGAGTTGATGGCCTCTAAGGTCCCTTTTGGATCTAGAACTAGGATCCTATGATCTTAGATCAGTAGATAACACTGGGAAAAGAAGAGCTGTGTTTTAGAGGCAGCATATTCAAACTACAATTTGTCTGTTCTAAGACAAGATTTTATTTTCTACTATTTTTTCCTCTAACTTTTCACTTACTAAGTGAGGCATGGATGTCTAAAAGTGATGGTTAAGCAATAGACTAGGACAGTGGCACCCTGAGTTCTCCTCTCAACTTTACCACTGACCTGTAGTCAGAGGCAAAAATGTAAATTCTGTAACCTCAAGCAAAATCTAAGAAGGAATGTTTGATATCAGAAAACAAACAGCTATCCATCAGAGAAGCCCTCCTTCTTTCACGGTCCTCCAAGCCACAGAATTGTCACCCTGCCTGCAGTGTTACCTTGAGAAGAAGTCTGGGGTCTTCTCCCTGCCATGGTTTTCTTATATCTGGAAGGAAAGTGACCAGAAAACAAGCTAACCCCATCCCATAGGCAGTGCTTCTTAAACCGTGGGCTGCGAAACATTTGGCAACAATAAAAGGTTTCTAAACGTGCAAGGACCAAAAATTAATTCAAAATCAAATGCCTAATGATTCCAAGGTGTTTCTGGCAGTGCTTGCCCATGTTGCATCCCCTAACTTAACTGCAGCCTTGGTTCTGAACACAAAGTATGCACACTTTGCACTGTGCATGCCTTCAGGTCACACAATGCTAACAAACACTGCTGAAACTCAAAAAGGGGTTAGAAGTGGGAAAAGTTTAAGAAACTCTGCATAAGGGACTGAGAAGAAACTGGTAAAAACCAAATTGTAGGTTTAGAGATTTAGAGCTGGATGGGATCTTAGAGGCCACTGAATCCAGCCCACTCCATTATTTTACAGAGGGGGAAACTGAGGTTTGAGACGCTAGATGACTTGCCAATGATGACACAGCTAGTGTCAGAGGGAGGATTTGAATCCAGGTCTTCCTGCCTTCAAGCTCAGTATACAATCTGTTACACTATGCTGCCTCTCATGAAGTCCTAAAGCATTCTATGAACAGTTCCATGAAAAGCAACACAGCTTAGTGGGTCGAGAGCTGGCCTCAAAGCCAAGAAGACCTGAGTTCAAATCTTAACCTCTGACGCATCCTGGCTTTGACACTCTGGGTACAATTGCTTCATTCTTTAGTGCCTCAGGCAGCTGTAACAGAGCAGATTCTGATCTGCAGGGCTATAGGGAGTTCCCTCCATCAATGGAACCATAGGTTCTGTCTAAGAAAAAAATCCTACATGCATATATGTGGTTTTGTCGTACTTTCGAACACACAGATAACCAGGCTGACTATGCCCAGACCTTCAGGAAATTTCAGGGCTTCCTCCTCTAGCCATTAGTATTTTGAGGCTCTGTGATTTTAAATTTAGCCTAAGAAAAGGAAAATTTGGTGGGTTAGAAGACAGAAAAGACTAGTCGAAGGAAAGTCAGCTGTTGTACTATTCTAGGCACACAGGGATCGACACGGAATCACAGGGTCATAGACTCGGAGCTCTAAGGGACCTTAGACATCATTTAGTCCAACCCCATCATTTTACAGAGGAGGAAACAGATCCCTGGAGAGGCAAAGTGACTTGCCAAGATCGTCCAAGGAGTAAGTGGCCAAAGCAGAATTTGAATGTAGGTAAATTTGACCCCAAGTTACCTGGAAGGAAGAAATGGTAGGATTTGGTGGCAGCTTGGATTTGGAAGATGAAGGAGGGGAAAAGAGTCACAGATAAGGCCAAGCTTCAAGTCAGAAAGACTAAAAGAATGGCAGTAACATTGGTGTACCTAAGGGAAGGCAGTTTGAGGAGGAAAATGATGAGCTTTGATTCGGACACTGTAAGCCTTGAACTAAGAGCAGCGTTTCCAAGGGAAAGTGTCCCGTACACCATCAGAACATAGGAGAAAAGCCCACAAGCGAGGGGCAAAAGCTGGGGATGGAGAAAGCTGAACGATGTCTTCACATAGGTAATAGCTGAAGTCATGGAAAAACATGAACTGGAAAAGGGCAAGAATAGAACCTTAGGAGGCACTCACAGTTACACGGTGGGGGGAGAAGCAAAGACAGGGAGGCCCAGAGAGGGGAAAGTCCCTAGCCTAAGGTCACTTGGATCCTCTGGCTCCAAAGCCGGTGCCCTTTCCAGCACTGAAATAGCTGACGATGGAGTCTAGGGGAGGTGGAGGGGTCCAGAATAGCTAGGAGGGGTTAATGGGCTGGGTGAAATGGGAGCAGTGAGTGACTGAAGGGCAGAGAACAGGTTTGGGCAGTGTGGTGGGGGAGTAGGAGAGATGGCAGGTACATTAACATATAAATAGAATGCAATTGCAAGAGAAATCATCTGCTGTTTTGGATTAGCCCATGTCGTTGCCTTCCTCCAAGCCTGTATAATCAGAGATAATGCAAACTCAAAGACCACAATGATCAGGAAGGAGCATCACTGATTGCCCTTTGGGACAATCAACCCTAGGGATTCGGGGACAAAGAATTAATCTTATAGCCCCAAAGACATTGCCTGGGAGTCTAAGCTACTTCAGGTATGGCTAGCTGTGTGAAAGATACACAGAACCTTAAAGGGGTAGTGCCTCACACTTATGGGAAGTCCTCAGTGCCACATCACCAATAACCACAGTCAATTCAGCGGGCCCTGCTTGGAATGGACGTCTGAGGTGGGGGTGAAAATTTCACCACGCCTTAGTGACAAACATGAGGGGGCTGGACCCGATGACCTCTGGAAGGGCCTTCCAGCTGTTATTCTATGCTTTCTTTAGCTTCAAGACACGTGTCAGAATTCTTTGGATCTCTCTCTCTCTCTCTCTCTCTCTCTCTCTCTCTCTCTCTCTCTCTGTCCCCATCTCTCCTCTCCTCTTCTCTCTCCCTCCCTCCCTTTCCTCTCCTCTTTTCTTTTTTTCTTCTCTCCCCCCCTCCTCTTCTCTCTTCTCTCTCTCCCCTTCCCTCTCCTCTCGTCTCTCCTTTTCTCTTCTTCTTCTTCTTCTTCTTCTTCTTCTTCTTCTTCTTCTTCTTCTTCTTCTTCTTCTTCTTCTTCTTCTTCTTCTCTCCCTCTCCCCCCTCCACTATTATTTTTGGAGAAACTAAACTTGCAATCATATCAGTGTAGAAATACTTAGTGAGGAAACTCCCTCTACCAATGTACATAGGCACCTATTTTAAACTTGGTCTTATGAGAATTGCCTGGGGCACTAAGGGTTTCCATGACTTGTTCAGGGTCACACAGCCAGCAGGTGTTAGAGGCAGGATTGAACTCAGATCTTTCTAACTCTTTGGCTAAAGACAAGGCTGCCACTCTAGAGTCTACTGTGTCAAGCTGCCTCTCCTATTGTTTTTGGCTATGGAAATCACACTTAATGCCTTCTGACTTTCATAAAGATGTCTAAGACCAAAGCACTTAGACCCTCTATTTTCCTCAGATCACCAAGGGAAACAGTGGGCCCAGTAAGAAGTATTGAGGCTACCACGCTGGACTTTGCCTTAGATCCTTGGAACATCCTTGTTTGGTTGGGCATCGTCACCTGGAACATACTGGATAGATCTTCTGGCTGGGCCAAGTCCTTAACGAACCCACTCATCTGTTTTCCCTTTGCTAACTTTCAAACCTCTATAGTCTGTACCACCACTTATTGCTTATTGCCAAGCTCCTATACTTTCTGTTGACAGGTGCCAAAATTCTGACCCACACGTTCATCACTTGGAGGGCAATTATTACAATGCATCTTACCATATGCCAGCTTTCTTGCTTATTTTTATCACCTTTAGGGTGCTCCGAAAAACAGGACAGAGACAGTGACATTACATTTCTCCAGAAATGTGTGAAATAAATCACATACATTGAAACCCCAGAACAATGAAATGTACTTTAGTTGCCAACATGATAGTAGATTCATCCTGGACCATATTAAAGGTTTTAAGGGTGTACGTGTGTTTCAATTGAGAGGAACTTCCATCTAATCTATGGCTAAGGTCCTTGGGAAAACTTGAGTCTGGGGGAAATTCCCTCAACACTAAAGGTGATAAAAATCCAATCAAGTACAGCAAGTGAGAATGGAAAAATTTAGAAAATGAGGGTTTGTCCTGGCTTTTAGTGGACTAACTGCAACTTGAATCTAGATGATGCCACATTCAGTTTCGGCTCTGAAGCTGGGTGCCAAAGCGTTGGTTCACAAATCTCTTTCCCACCACTGCGATGACAATCTAATTTATTTATACCTAGAAGACTATTGCATGTGGCTCCTCTTTGAAAATTAATGCTTTCACCTTTATCTACTTTGGAGAGGCAGCCAGTGTGGTGGAAAGAGCGCTAGATTTGGCAGGAGAGACCTGGACTCAGCGACCCTTACTAGCTTTGGGATCCTGGGCAAGACATTTCCCCCCTCTTGGCCATAATTTCATCTGTACTATGGAGTTCAACGATCCATCAATAAGCATTTCCTAAGAGCCGATGTGTCAGGCACTAGGAGTTAATATTTGTGGCCCCTGAAAGTATCACAGGGTTGTCAGGAGGAATGAGCATTGTAAGCCTTAAAGTGATACATAAATGCGAGTTATTCTCTTCCACGTCCTTAGTTTGAAATCAGAAGACAAGGACCAAGGACACGACCCAGTCAGTGTTCTCTCCCAATTTTGTTTTTCTTTAATGTGTGTGGCAACAAGACCCTCTCTTCTCCTTGGGTTTGGAATTCCCTGCCCCATCATTTCCATGAGGATTTTTCCATTCCTCTCGTCATTTTTAGAAAATAGTTTGTTCGGTTTGCCTGTCTGTGGTTTTGCATATTTGCCCTAGTTTGCTTTTCTATCTCCTCTACGTGAGGAAAAAAGTCTGCATTCGTTCAACTTTTCTTCGTTGGCTTTATTCTTTCATGGGGGGCGGGGGGCGGAATCTAAACTGACCTTGAAAATTCTGTTCTGGCACTATCTTTGGTGCCCACTCCCATCTCCTAATTCTGAACGTTTGCACAAAATGTCCCCCCTACTCAGAATGTTCTCTCTCTCCTGACCTTGATCTCTTTAAACCCTTAGCTCCCCTTAAGACTCAGCTAAAATGTCACCTCCTATAAGAGGCCTTCCTGATTCCCCCAGGTGTTAGTCACACACACAACCCCTCTCAACAGACACCTTCCAAATTACTTTGTAGACTCATCCAATTTATGTAGCTGCCTATGTGTGGGTTCCCCCCCCAATAATCTTCTTGAGGGGAAAAATGTTTTTCTTTTCATCTCCAGAGCCCAACACAGTGTTTGTCACCTATAATAAGTACTTAAAACATGCTTGTGGAATTGAATAAAAAATAATCAAGGACAGAAATGGGGTATTTTCTGAGTGGAGCCATGGAAAGACAAAATCGAGCTTTTTTAAAAAGCTCTGTTTGTATTTTTAAAGCAGCATTAGCAATTACAGTGCTAATACTTGCGATACAATGAGTCTGTTGATTTCCCGTGGATGAGATAACTTTGCTAAATTATTATTCACATACTACCCCTTTAAAAAAAATCTCAATATGTAATAGAAGAGCGACAGAGGAAATACTCTTGATAGATTTCGTCTTCCTTGGTTTTTTGTTTGTTTGTTTGTTTTTGGTTTTTGACTGGCAGGACACAATCCCAAATACAAAGGGGGCAGTCTATAAATGTCATCAGAGTGCAGTAATACTTATGTATGCCAATGGGATTTTCAAAAGTCCTTTCACCTAAGGTTAATATTTAGCTTTTCTCAAAACAGACAAGCATCAAATGCTCCGTTCTTAAAGTTACCCTGCACTCATTCCACGGAGGTGCCTGCCTGCCTGCCGCTTTTGCAATACTCAGCTGCCCTTTGCATTCAGGGGAAGCTGGGAATAAAATAACAACTTCGAAAAAGAACTCAGTAAATGTGCTTGGTGGGGTGCAGTAAGAGCTCCGGGCTTATTGCAAAGGAAAGATGGTGCTTCCAAAATAACACTAATATTAGATAAAGCATTTACTAAGTGTTCACTGTATGCCAGGTGCTGTGCTAATTATATTATATTACTATATTAATATTAATAAAGGTCAGGCATGGGGGGGGGAAGGAAATGATCCACAAAGATGAAAACCTCAAACTTTACCAGAATCAGTTTCGGGAGAAATAAATGATTCTGCCAAAATCAAAATTACTAATGAGGAAAGATCAGACATGGGGGGGGATATACACGGGTGAAAACCTCCGACCTCTTACAGCAGTGGCGGTGGGCAAGGGAAGATAACCTCCCCCCCCCCGCCCCCCAAGCAGCTATGAGCTTTCTCCCTGAAAATGCGCAACAAACTCAAACCAAAAAGAAGCAACTCTTTAAAAAGTGAGAAACTTCCTGAACTGCGTTTGCATTGGGTAAACCTGAACACTTCCGTTGATTTGACAGAATCTCTTCGTTTAGGAGAATTGTTTCCTTCTAAAGTGGATTTCTGAGCCCCGTGCCCACCCCACCCTATATGTGTGAATGTGTGAGTGTGTGTGTGTGTGTGTGTGTGTGTGTGTGTGTGTGTGTGAGAGAGAGAGAGAGAGAGAGAGAGAGAGAGAGAGAGAGAGAGAGAGAGAGAGAGAGAGAGAGAGAGAGGGTCACAGTGGAAAGGGTGCTAGATTTAGACTCAGAGGACTTGGGTTCTAATTTTGACTGCCCTTTCACTACCTGTGCGATCCAGGGCAAATCCCGTGTCTTCTTGGAGTCTCAGTTGAGTCCCCATATGTAAAGTGGGAAGGTTTGGCTAAGTGATCTCCAAGATCCCTTTCAGCTCTAAATCTACAGATCCTAGGAAGACTCCCACCTCCCACCACCACAGACACAGACAACACAGACACAGACACACAGACACACACACACAGACACACACACACACACACACACACGAAGAGAAGTTGAGCACCGCACTCTGTGGACCCCGCACTAGCCGAGGTCCAGGGAAGCCGTGCCCTGCAGGCAGGGATGGTCAGCCTCGACAGGCGCCGAACCTGCCCAGCTGGGCTGGCAAGGGGGGAGGGCAGGGGAGGCGAGCTTTGCCTCGGTCCTGGCCGGTCCCCTCTCCTCGCCCGTCAGAAGCACCCGTGCAATGCTGCTTGCATATGCCCCGCTCCCAGAGCCGGGTGCAGAGCCGCGCGCGCTTTAGACGGGCGCCAGCGGCGGGACGCCCGCACGCATGGCAAGCGCTCACTCACCCTCAGAGTGGACAGGTCGATGTGGTCCAGGCTCCGAGGCGACGAGACTCTAGCCATAGCCATTGTTGCAGTCGGGGCCGGGGCCGAAGCCCTGGCCGGGGACGTGGCTGGGGTCGGGGCAGGGGTTGGGGTTGGGGTTGGGGCGGGGGTCGAGGTGTAGGTCGGGATCGGAGATTGGCTTGGAGTTTGGCTCGGAGTTCGGTTCTGGGGCTGCAGAGATGCGAAGAGCAACGACGGCGACGGTAGTCAGAGGAGCCTGTCAGAGTGCGTTGGGCACGAGCTGAGGGCGCCAGCTGTACTGACCGAATGCCCGCCTGGGCTGCAACTCCCTTGGACTTGAGCTGACGGGGAGGGGGCAAAAGAGGGCGGGGAGGGGAGGGGAAAAGAGGAGGAGGGGGCAAAGTGGGGGGGGGGATGGAAGGAGGGCAGGACCAGAGGCCGGGATGCGGGGGGGGGGGCAGGAGAGGGAGGGGGAAGGAGGAGAGAGAAAGGGGAGGGGGAGGAGGAGGAGGAGGAGGAGGAGGAGGAGGGGGAGCCGGAGCCGGAGCCGGAGGGGGCCCGCCGGGGGTCACCCCGCCAGGGGGCCGCCGAAGGGCTGTGCGCTCCACCAGCCTGCGCCCGCGGCGCCCTGTCCCCAGAGCCAGTCCCCAGCCGATACGGCTTTTAGGAGGGCAGAGGTAATCGCCACTGCCCCTGCCTCCGTCCCTGTCGTCCCGCTGCCTCCCGACCCCACAGCTCCGCTCCAGCCACAGCAACAGCGTCCGGCCCCCGGCTCCTCGCAGGACAACTTTTTTGCAGAGACATTTCCTCGGGAAAAAAAAAAAAAAAGAAAGAAAAAGTTTGGGGAAGGAAGTGACGTGCCTCCGGGGCTGGGGAGGCTGCCGCCCGGGCCGGGGCCGGAGCCCGGAGCACGCGGGCTGCCGGACGCTCTGAAGGACCACGGGCCGGAGGGGCAGCGTGGGATCCGGAGGGACCATACGCGAAGTGCCCCCGCTTGGCCTCGTCCGCCAGCCCGCAGCTGCACGGACCGCACGTGGTCCTGCATGAAACTGGAAGCGCCCCCTAAGAAGGTTCCCCTGGGCTGAGGTCTGGTCCCACCGTTCATCCCTCCCGCCCTCAGGCTGGCGAGTGGAGCCCTGGGGCACCCTGACCGTTCGGGCTTTCACCCCCCTCAGTCCCCGGTGATCCAGGGAACTCCGTTCACGGATGTGACAGGGGAGCCTGCCCTGGCACTCTTTGCCGTCTAGGTAGGGAGAGACAGGGAATCCCGGGGAGCCCGGTGGGTCCTGTCAGTCAGCATCTTAAGATTCTAGATGTAGAGCTGCAGGTAACCTCTGAGGCCATCCAGTCCAACCCCCTTGTTTTAGAAGTAAGGAAATTGATACCTACAGATGGGCAGTGACCTACCCAGGGTCAAACATAGGCTCCTTGATCTAAATCTGGAAGGTACCTCCGAAGCCAACTAGTCCAATTCATGTTACAGAGAAGAAAACTTTCAGGCCCAGAACTGGGCACAGGAGTTATACAGGTAGCAAAAGGCAGTGGGTGCCAGGCTGCTCGCTTGGAATCCTCAGACTAGCTACCTCCAGTACTTTGTGCACTGGTCCACACCGTCTCTCCAGTGTTGCTTTCGTTTCCACCAAATGGAGTTTGAATGAACGTGAAACAAAAATGAATTTTGTTTGGAGAACTGGGAACTTTTCCTGAAATACCTACCCTTGGACCTTCTTGCCCCTTTATACATGATATTCCATCTCTTTACCACTACACAAGCTTCGCCCCCTCTCATGCACAATAGTCCCTCCTTCCTCACCAATGCTTCTCAGAACCCCTAGTTCCCATCAAAGCTCAGGTGAAGTGCTACCTCCATATGAATCCTTTCTTCATCGTCACCCCAAGCATCTAGTGTCTCTCCACCCCCAATCTTTACTTTCTCTTTATATTCACACTATATGTGTAAATGTCTCCCTATAAATAAGAGCAGGAACTATTTAAAAAAAAAAAACTTTGCTTCTCCAGCACAGTGCCTGGCACCTAGTAGGCACTTAATAAATAGCCTGTCAGGGTAAGTCATAAAACCCCAGGTAGCTTCTAGGAGCCCAGTTCTTAACAGAATTCTTAACAGGAAATACTTGACCAACCAACATAGTATCTATCACCAGCTTCCCAAGGGCAGCCCCATACAACATTATTACCTTTCCAGAAAGTCAAATTCTACTTCCTCCATGAGGTTTCTCCTGATTGCTTCCCCTAAATCTTTGACCTCCCCCTCAGAACACTTTTGCAATGCTCATTTTTTTAAAAGCAAGTTTATCCTTCTGATTAATGGCTCGCAGGTCTTGCCTCCCTAGAGTATAATCTTTTGGGACAAGAATTGTGTTTGCTGTTGACTCTTCTTTCAAGACACTACCTCCTACATGAAGCTTTTCCTGATTTCCTCAACTGCTAGTACGCTCCCCACCCCCACTAACTTATATTTACTTTATTTTTGCTTGTTTCCCTCCCGACAGAATGTAAACTCCTTGAGGACAGGGTCTGGTTTTCGTCTTTTTATCTTCAGCTCCTAGTACAAGCCCCTAATTAAGATATTTGTTAACTGATTAATAAATCTGCCCTGGGCTTTATAAGCACTCACATTTATTATCTTATTTGAGCCTCACACCTGAAGTATAAGTGCCATTAATAAAAAGAGAGAACTGCAGTCTTCTGGAAAGGAATGCTCAGGCTTAATTTCACTTCAAAAACTTTTAAAGAAACAACAACCATCAGTCTTAGTAACAAGCAGTTCTTGTATAAATACCAGTACCTTGTATTTAAGGACTCTGTGTGTGTCTCACACACAGTGTCCCCAAAGTCTTAGTGCAGTTTTAAGCTATTAAGGTTTAACTAATTAGCCTTAACTGCTTAAAACTGCACTAAGACTTTGGGGACACCTGTATATGTATGCATGCATACATTTATATATACACATGTATGTAAATATACACACATATATAAACATCACACTTATGCTATATGTATTTTTATATGTACTTGGTGTCTCTGCCTTTAGAACATGAGCCCATTTTGAGTAAGAACCCTTTCATTCTTTGTATTCTCAGTACCTAATACAGTTCTTGCCACATAATAGGTACTTCATAAATATTTATTGATTGATTAATGTCATTTAACCTCTAAGGTTCTTGTTCTCTCCTCCCTCTCTCTTCCCCCTTCTCCCCATCCCCCCTGTCTCCCCTCTCTCTCCTTCCCCCACTTTCCCCTCTCCCCATATACTTTTTTTTCTCGCATTCCTCCTGTTGAACATTTGTGTTTATTATGGATGGTGAAACTAAATATTTAGTCCAAGTGAGAACTGAACCAAGGGCATGACAAAATGAGAGATTCACTGGGATTGAATACTTTCAATTTGCCACTTGCCAGACATCATCATCATACTAATTCACCACTGAAACTGTACTCTGAAACCTCCCTGTAAGATGGAGGTAAGTCTAGGTCTCAAAGACTCTGCCATAGTCTCCACCCTGAAGGAGCTCATATTTTAATGGCAGAGGAAATGTTCAAATATCTCTATGCCCACAAGATATATACAGTACAAATTGGAGGTAATCTCAGAAGGCACTTTGGGGAGAGGGGGGGAGGGGAGGGAGATGGGGTGCAGATGACTAGAAAAAGGAGACACAGTCAGTGAAAAGGAACAGAGTTGGAAGATAGAATATCATGTTTGAGCAATACCAAGTGTGAAAAGATTGGAAAGATAGGAAAGGACCAAATTATAAAGGCTTTTAAAAGCCAAATGGAGGAATTTATGTTTGATCCTGTAGATAACAGGAAACCATTGGAGTTTATTGAGTGGGAGGTGTAGGTGGTGGGTGGTATGGTCAAACCTATGGTTTAGGAAAATCACTGGCAGCTGAGTGAGAACTGGATTGAGGAGGGAAAGATGAGGCAGCCAGACCAGTTAGAAGGCGATTACAATAGCCCAGGTGCGACGTGATAAGGGCTTGTTCTAGGACCGTGGCTGAGTTAAGAGAAGGGAGTTTGTCTGAGAGATGTTGTGAAGATAGAAAGGAGAAGATCTGGCAACAGCTTGGATGTGTGGGGTGAGTGCAAGTGAGTAGTCGGAGATACCAAAGAGGCTGGGACCCTGGGTGACTAGGAGGGCAGAAGTGCTGCTAAAAAATCATAGGAAAGCCAGGGAGAGGGGAGGGGGAAAGGAGATGAGAAAATATTTTGTATTTTGTTGAGTTTAATATGTCTCTGGGACAGCTAGTTCAAGATGTCCAAGACACAGGTGGTGGTGAGAGACTGGAGCTCAGGATAAAATTAGGGCTGGATGTATAACTCTGGGCATTATCTGTATGGAGTGAACCTATGGGAGCTGAGGAGCTTACCAAGACAGATAGTGGAGACTAAAAAAAAGAAGGGGGCCCAGGACAGAGGCCCAAAAAACTGGAAATGCTTCAAATCCAACAGGTCTAAAGACCAGCCTAACTGATCAATGGACAAGCATTTTTAAAGTGTCTACCAGGTGCCAAAGGACACAGACAAAAATGAATGATTTTTTGCCCCTATTCAGTTAGGAGAAATGTAGACACATATCAGTAAATACAAAATTGATAGAAAGTAATGCAAGGCAATTTTAGTGAGAGAAAGGCATTACCAGCTGAGGGGATTAGGAAAATCCTCTGGTGGGAGGAGGCATTTGAGCTGAGCTTTGCAGGGAGCCTGGGATTCTAAAATGTGAAGATGAGGAGGGAGTGCATTTCTGGCATGGGGAGATAACCTGTGCAAAGAAAGGTGTGGGGATGGAAGATGAGTGTCGTTTGCAAGGAAGAGTAAGGAAGAAAAATGGGCTGAAGTATAGAGTTTATGGAGGGGAGTGAAGTGAAATAAGCCTGATAGTGTTCTTCTTTATTGTATTTATTTATTGCTGTTAGGCAACTGGGGTTAAGTGACTTGCCCAGGGTCACACAGCTAGTAAGTGTCAAGTGTTTGGTTTGAGGCTGGATTTGAACTCAGGTCCTCCTGACTTCAGGGCTGGTTCTCTATCCACTGCGTCACCTAGCTGCCCCCGATAGTGTTCTTCTGAGCAAGATTATGAAGGGTTTGAAACAGTCAAACCAAGAAGATTGTATTTGATCCTAGAGGCAATAGGTAGCCACTGGGGACTCTTGAGCAATGGAATGGTAGAGTCAGATCTGGGTTTTGAATCACTTTGGAAGATACAGGAAGATGAATTGAAAAAAGGAGAAGCTGAAGGCTGGGAGAGCAATGGCAAGATTATGCAGTAGTCCGAGTAAGGTGGGGATGAGGGTCTGAACTATACTGATGACCACATGGAAAGAAAAGAACAGATGGAAGAGATGTTGAGGAGATTGAATGAATAAGACCTGGCAGCTGATCAGGGAAGAATGGAGGAGTGAGGGGTTCAGGATGATGGGTATTGTGAGCCTGGGTGCCTGGAGGGATAGTGGTACCTTGGGAGAGGGAAGAGTTCTCTTTTGGACATGTTGAGTGAGAGATGCCTACAGAATGTCCATCTGGCAATGTCCTCGAGGCAGCTGATAACGGTGAACTGGGACTCAGGAAAGAGTCAGGGCTGGATACCTCACTGCATCGAGATGATTATTAAACCCATGGGCTCTGATGAGGTCGTCAAGAAAGATTCTAGAGAGTATAAGTAGTGAGGTTCATCACCAGGTTGCCTGCATTAAGTTTTGGCCATGGCAACTCTTAAGAGAGGCAGTGGGGGTGGGGCAGCTAGGTGGCACCCTAGTGGATACAGCAGCAGCCCTGGGGTCAGGAGGACCCGAGTTCAAATTGAATTCAGACACTGGCTTTGTGACCTAGGACAAGTCACTTAACCCTGATTGTCAGAGATATTTGCCTAATGGACAGAAAGCCTTAGCCTTGCTATTAGGCAGATACCTGAGTTCAAATCTTACCTGTAACACATCAGTCTTGTAGGCTGTATGACCTTGAGCAAGTCACTTCACTTTTTGGTACCCTAAGCAGCTATCTCTCTAAAACTGTAAGAAAACACATACACACACACACACACACACACACACACACACACACACACACACGCGCACACACACATATACACACAGCCCTTTTGGGGAAAAAAAACTGGTTGAGACCTTACATTTGAATAGTACTTCATATTTTTCAAAGAGCTTTCATAGTTTTTTTCATTCGGCCCTTACAACATTTCTGTGATAGGGCATAGAATCTAATATTAAATTCAACAGGAATTGACTAAATGCCTACTATATGCTGAATACCAAGGAAACAAAGAAAAAAATGAAAGTCTCAACTTGCATTCTACTGGGTGATAGATTTGGAGCTGAGAGGGACCTTGCTAGATAATCATCTAGTAAAACCCTCTCATGTCACAGATGAGGGCCCAAAGAGAAAAGACTTTCCCCACATCACATAGGTCATAAATGGCAGATCCAAGAGTGACAAGCAGGTCTCCCATCTCCCAGTCCAGCACTCTTTACCCATCAGCCTTTGTGGTATATTATCACTGTTACACCGGTGCAGGCTTAGGAGGTATCCCAGGTGATCTCTGAGGTACTGAAGCAGCAATAGCAACCCACATTCACTCCTAGCCTACCTTCCTTAAACCTACAGGAAAACCAGTTGTCACTGGTCTTAATCAATTAATTGGCCAGTAAGAAAGTATAATATGTAACATGCCCAACAGTCATTCAAGTCACGTGCCCAGTGGTCCCATCAAGGTCTCTCTGACACAGTTACAGAAGGTTGGCCCTTCCCTTATGCTGGGCAGGTTTAGAAAAGCCTCTTGCCTGGATTTAAAATGTAGGCTAGGTGATGAAAATGAAATGTTACTCTGAATAATTAGACAGTTATGGCAAATCTATGGCTCTGTCCTCACCCCATATCTGGAATTTCCTCCCTCAATCTGATCAAAGGGTCAAATATTTATAAGGATATTTGTATTACACAATCAATCTGGAACCACATGGTTTATCAAAGATAGCAAAATTGCAAAGAAAACCAGTTGGTGCCTCTCTCAGAAAGCACTTCACCCAGTCATCTCCCCCAAATCTCCTCCTACAACTTCCTCCCTATGTTCCCTTTTGGGAGAGAGAGTTCTGAGTCATTCAACTGCCTTCCCTCTGGAGGATTACTTGTCTAGGCCAGTTCTTAAAGTAAGGGGGAAACAGGGGAAGGTTCCGGGGATCTTATGGTCTCCTAGTATTCTCACCAGCCAGTGTGGTTTTCAAAAGCTACCCTGGCTCACATCCCAATTCATATTGGGTTCTCTGTTCCTTGCTCCCCGGAGTGACTTCTCTCACTCCCAATGTGATCTTAGCTCTCTTACCCTGGCTCTGAGTACTATACTACAAGCAGAAGCTACTGCCAGCATGGCCCTGTGGTATGTTATTAGCCTCAAGGGCAAAACAACAATGTCTCCCTCCACTCTGAACCAAATGCAATGGCAGGAAGTCTCTTCTGGGCAGTGGCCATCCACTACCCTCAGCCCCCAGTGTCATGGAATCATAGAGCTGAAAGGAACCTCAGAGGCCAACTAATCCAGTCCCCCTTTGCTGCTGTCTAAAAATGAAGGACAAGTTCAAATCTCAAGGGCATCGGACTGAAAGAGGTATCCGATTCAATATACTTAGATATAGGTTTTTCCTCACCATTCTGGCACTTTGTGTCCCAAACTACCATTGCTCCCAGGCTACAGGGCAAAATAATTTTTTGGGGAAAAAAAAAACAATGAATTAATCAATCAGCATTTATTAGATGGCTAAAGCTGGGGAAACAAAGAAAAGCAAAAGCAATCCAGGGAGTTTAAATTCTAAAGAAGGAGATAGCATCTATGAACATATAGGTATGTGCAAGATATATATATACACAGAGTAAAAGGAAGGCAGCTTTTAGGAGGTAACGGTTAAGGGAGGCACAGTCTGGGAACTGTTACATCATGATTTCAAAAATTTAGAAAATAATGTTCAGTGACTTGCCCAGTGTCACCCAACTAGACCATAATACAGCTGCATCTACAACCCAGGTCTCCCCTCTGCTAGTCCAGTGTTCCTTCTATCAGCTCAGGCTGCAAAGGAGAGATGCCCAGAGCAAGAATTCTCACGCTTTTCCCTCCTGGCTCCCAAGACCCCCTCAGACCATCTCTCCACCTGCTCCTGCTTATCACAGCCACAAACGACAAAACAAACCCATGAAACTTGAGTGGAACCTTTGCCTGGATAATTAAACTAGATTTGTCATGGCTCCATCTTAACAACGTTCCTTTTGTATGCTTTTTAATGTGGATTCAAATCGAATGGAAAATATGCTTTTTATGGTAACAATAAAAGCCAAAGTTTATGGGTGCCTTGAATTTCAGCTGAGCCCTCAGCCCACCTGGAGGAGTAGCAGTGGGCTGGGAACCCCTTGGTGCCAACCCAAGTACTGGGAGCTGCCTCTAGAGTTTGAGAGTTCTTTGCCCTCCTTAAGAAAAACACCTTGGCATTTTAAAAGCATCTCCCACCTTCCTTGCCACCCCCTTTCAATTGTCCCTAAACACCCCGGCTCCGGTGACAATATTGCCAACCATCTGATATGTCTAGGGCTTGGGGCCACAGATTGCCAGGCTTAACCTCTCTGAGCCCCGGGTTCCTAATTTGTAAAACCAGGATAATCATGCCCCTAGTATTGACTTCCCAGGGCTGTTGAGAGGCTCAACTGAACTAATGGACCCTGAAATGCTACACACACTGTCAGTTGTTATAATTCTTATCTCCTAAAGCAGAGTATGGAGATGTCCAACTACTCAATTAATCAGCAGGCATTTAGGGGATGCCAGGCACAGAGGTTAGAAAGAACAATCTCTGTCCTCAAGAAAGTTACATTCAATCAGGAGGGGAAACGATGTGCATGCATAGGAGTAGACACAAAGCAACTACAGGGTCATCTGAGGGGTGGTGCAGAGGATGGCAGAGGCCACTGGGAGGATTGGGCAGGGTTTCACGTAGGTGGCATTGAAGCTGAGTCCTGAAGGAAGCTAGGGATTCAAAGAGATGGGGGATGAGGAGGGAGGGCATCCATTTCAAAGCTTCCATGAACCGCAAATGCTAACGGGCGTGTGGAGTATGGAGGAAGCATAGGAGTTCTGGATTGAAAGAGGACCTGGGTCTCAAATCTAGATTTGCTGCCTATGTGACCATGTTGGGGAAAGTGTGCTGCTTCCACCCTGGGTCCTCAGTTTCCTCCTCTGTAAAATGAGTTTGAACTAGATGGCCTCTGAGGTCCCTTCCAGGCTGAAAATCTGTGATCCGGTGTGAATATTATGAGACTGAGATTTGAGAAGGAGTATACAAGTGTGTATCATCAAAAAGATTCCTTGCCTGGGGGCAGGGGTGGGGGGCGGGGACAGCTATTAGGGGAAGCAAAGTGTCTGCAATTCCATGGAGGGGTATTTCGGAATGTCAGGACACAGCCTCAGGGCTAATTTGAGAGCCTGGCCCAGGAGCTGTAAGCCTGGCAGCACAGAAGGCATCATTGTGTTGGGGGGAGGGTGGGGTGAGTGAGAGTCCACAGTGTAACTCTTGCTGGCTGCGGCTGTGCATTTGGGATTTGTTGGGGGAATAGTGGCAGGAGCCTGAACGTGGGCATGAGCATGTACAGGGGGTACTTTGTGACTAGATTGCTGTTGCACTCTCCCTCCCCTTCCCCATTCCAGCAAGGAGTTCCACCTGATTAAAAATTGCAAGGGCAGATTCTGTCCAGCACAGCTCACTGGCCCCTGCATTATTTTGTCAGTTTGGGAAGGAGGGTGCTCTGGTGGGCACTGGGTGACCCTGATACAGGGTATTGTGGTGGTAGCGGAAGAGCTACATGGGCTGTACCCAGGACGAGGCTTCTGCCTTGCTCCTGTCCCCTCGGTTGGCTGGGGGTGGAGCGGAGCATAGTGGAACATAGTCGAGGAATGCCTAGCTCTTAAGGCTGGGTGAGCTCTGTGTGGGACAGAGACCACTTACTCAAAATTAAAAACAAAGACTTAGATACCTTTAAAGTAGAAAGGAGTTTATTGCTTTCTCATGAGAAAGGGTACCCTCTTAGTTGTCATTGTGGGCCAGGAGAGTACGAGTTTGGTATGGAAATCAAGGCTTATTTACACCCTAACGCAAGTTCCTCCTCCCTAACCCCCTTCCCCTTATCCCATTGGCTGGGCTTTCAGGGGGTACAATCTATTCACAGAGACACAAATTTGCCCAGAGACTAGAAAAGGCGGGAAGCTTTTCAAGGACAGGCAGTTCAGGTTGGAGGCAGGACTTCAAAACAGGGTCTGAGCTGGGGAGGGTTTTGAAGGCAACAAACAAGAAGAACCATTGATTCCCTGAGGAGGCTTCACTTCTAAGAGATCATCTCTCATGGCTCTTTGCAAGGTCACCCTTACAAATGATATAGATGGTCCCACCCCCCAATGTTAGCTACTTGTTAGGAACCAGTAATTACATCCTGAACTATTTTTTTCAGGGGAAGTGAGAAAGCTTTAGCCCAAGAAAGACTTTCTTAGGACATAGTCTCAAACATATGCAAGCAGTGGAAAGATTGATGATCTAGGGTGAAAGGAGCTGAGTAAAAGCCCCACCTCTGCTACCACCTGTGTGACCTTGAACAAGTCACTTCTCCTTATGGGCCTCAGTTTCCTCCCTTGTAAAATGAGGGGATTGGACTAGTGGGCTTCTGAGGTCATTTCCAGCTGTAGACCTAGGAGCCTGTGTATGACCTTGGGCAAATTACTTCCCCTTCCTGGGCCTCAGTTTCTCTTTTGTAAAATGAGGGGGTTGGGCTAGAGGATCTCTGAGGACATCGACCACAATATCTATTTAATCTCACAAGATGCTAGGAGGCTATAGCTTCAAGGTCAATTATCAGACAAGGACATGTGACCCTATGTGAATTTTGGACTTGACTCTCTACAAAATTTGGCATTTACGGACTACTTGGGAATTAAAGTCCACTTCAGGTGAGTTATTGGTGGACATCTTTAAGAGAGGTTTGAGTGGGGGGCAGCTAGGTGGTGCAGTGGATAGAGTACCAGCCCTGGAGTCAGGAGGACCCAAGTTCAAATCTGGCTTCAGACACTTACTAGCTGTGTGACCCTGGGCAAGTCACTTAACCCAATTGCTTAAAAAAAAAAAGAAAGGCTTGAGTGATGGACTTCAGGATCACTTACTGAGCAGCTTACTTCTAGCAACCTGGCTGATTTGATGAAATGCACACTAAGTGGATGATAGATGCAAACGTTTAGAGGAAGGTTGAGCATAGGGCCCAAAGGAATGGCCAGGCAGTGTCAACAGGAAGCCCAGCAAGTTGGGAGCACCTTGGAGCCACTTGGCACATGTAACCTTCCTATTGTAAATAGTGTGTTCAAAAGTAGCAGAGTCCTGGGTCATCTGGCTGGCCAGTGTTGCTGATTTCAACTTCGGGATGGCAAAAGGGAAGCTGTGACTAGATAGCAGTGTGGGGTCAGCCTCTAGAGGTCAGATGGAGGCCTCAGTGCCCTAGGACTGGTAGAGGGAGCTTCCTCATTGGACAATTCCCTCTATGTCAATGAAATCACAGGTCTAGTTCCTATCCCTACTTTTTAAGTAAATCTGAATTGTATTTTTTTAAAAATTAAGTTTGTTTCACTTTCTATGGTGAATAAAAATGTTCTTTATGACTGAGTATTCAATAAACGATCACCTTTAAAAAAAATTCCCTGCATGTACATCCTGATGAAATGAACTATGTACACCTGTGAGAAAGACATAAGTTTGGGAGATCTCTTAATTGCCAAATCCCATGGCCTTCCGTCATCTCTCTCCCCACCTCTTTCTCTCTGCAGCATTTCACACTACTTCCTTCTTCAGGATACTCTGGGTTTTCCTGATACTGCTGTCTCCTGATTCTCCTACCTGTCTATCTGATCCTTCTCCATCTTGTTGACTAATCATGTCTATTGTACTGTGGGCATCCCTCATTTATCACTTATTTTAGGCTTATCTCTCACCCCCCCTCTCCCCCCCTCTCCCCCTTCTCCCCCCTTCTCTCCCCCTCTTCCTCCCTCCCCCCTCCCCTCTATCCTCTTCCCCACTCCCCCCCCTTCAGTCTCTCCTTTCCTCCCCCCCCCCAACTGTCTCACTTGGTGATCTCATCATTTCCCCATGGGTAAAATTATCTTCTCTGTGAAGCTGACTCTCAGATCTTGTATCCAGTGTTAGGCTCTCTCCTGAGCTCCATTTCTATATCACCAACTGCCTATTCCATTGACATTGCCAAATGGATGTTCCACAGACATCTTCAATGTAATATGTCCAAAACAGAACTCATTGTCTTTCTCCTAAAGCCCAACCTTTTTCCAGACTTCCCTATTTCCACTGAGGACACTAGCATTCCAGTAACCCGGGTCTGTAATCACTATTGGGTAGTATGACATAAGAGATTCAAATCGCAACATTGAGGTCATTAGTATGATGAGGAAAAGATATCTCTTGAACTGCAGAAACCCAGAAATAAGGTTCATGAATGCCTTCCTGCTAGGAAGGGAAGAGACAATTCAACTTAACAAATATTAAGCCGCTACCATGTTCAAAGCACTGGTATGGGCCCTAGAGATATGAAGGAAGAGGAAAATTAAACTGTTTCAGCCTCTGAGTGACTTACATTTTTGAGGGGGATAGAGCATGTCCATATACATAAGTACAAAGGAGATAAAAGGTCATTTCAAGAGGGAGAAAGTGCCAATAAGTGATGGGGGGGGGGATAAGAAAGGAGATGTTACCATCTAAGCTGGGCTTTGAAGGAAGCAAAGAGTTCCTTGAGGTGGAAGTGAAGACAGACTATGTTCCAGGCATAGCAGGCCCGCTTGTGCAAAGGGTCAGAAGGTGGGACGTGGATGTCACTTATGGGGAACAGCTTAAGCAGGTCAGTTGGGCTAGAATGGAGAGTGTGCAAAGGGGAGTGACCTGAACTAATACCAGAAAGGTAGGAAAGAGCCAAGCTGTGGAGGTCTTTACATGCCAGGTTGAGGAGTGTGTATCTCATCCTCCTAAGTCAGGCAGGAGCAAAGCCACTGAGCTCTGAATCCCCCGGGCTCATTCAGCCTCAATCTCCACCCCAGCCATTTTTCATGCTGCCTCAGGGTTTGTATCCCCAACCCCCTAGAACCCTCCTCCCACTGCCACACACACACTTTCCACTTCTTGCTCTGAGAAATGTAATTCAATTACCACTACTATTGCCTCTGAAAAGGACATTCCCATGGAGTGCCCTATTGTTTCATCCACCCTCCCTGTGACTTCCCAGACCAAAACACTCCTCCCTGGCCACCACTCCCCTGTATGTGTGGTCCCCCCACTAGAATGTACTTAAGCACAGGGACTAACTGGCTTTTGTATTTGTATCTCCAGTGTCTAGCACATAGAATCCACTTTAATGAAAGCTTTTGCATCGCATTGTCTTTGAGGCAATAGGGAGAGGCTAAAGATTTTTCATCAGGGTCTGGACAATCTGGTCAGATATTAGTTTTAGGAATATCGGGCTTAAACAGGGGAGCTCAAGTTACTTACAATTAACCTAAGTCAACTTGGTGGGAAAGGGCATAGGCTCTGAATTAAATTCCCATGATAAAACCACGCAGAAGAGAAAGGATGGGTACATACTCTGCTTACTAACGCAAAGCCCAGATGGTCTACAATCCAGGAGTTCATGGTCACCCTATACCACTGCAAATCTAGACTGTTTGTTCCCCTGGGAAGTGAGGCAATCCCTTTCACCATCAAGTTAAGCATGGGGCTAGCTAGAGCTGCTGAGGCCTGAGCTCCAAGCAATGAGGCCCAGGTCTCAACAACTCTCCTTGCCTTGTTCTGCTGACTCACACGCTGTTTCCTCACTGAACAATGGGGTAACAAGTTCAAGGTTAGGCTCAAGACATGTCAGGTTTTCAAAAAGGCATGAGCTCTCCAGAATGATACTTTGTGTTCTAAAAGATATAGTCCAGAAATAAGACCACTTACGTCTCTTTTATGAATGTGGTAAAGGAAGCAAATGCCTTTTTTGTTTGTTTTGAATTTGTTCAATGATGCTGATGCCCTGGACTTGGGCCTGTTCATGCTGGCCAAAATATTTGCCCTATTAGGCTTGTTAAAGGGTAGTTTTAGAGAGAACTTTTAGTTTAAAGTTTTAGCTTAAAGTTTTCCTTGTTAAATGTAAACAAGTCTGGAAAGAAGAACATATCAAGGCTGGTCTGTCATTTCCTGAAGAGTTCTTCAGTCATTTTCCTGAGAGCAGGTACTGATGGATGTAGGGAAAGAGGAGGTACCCTTGAGGGAGGTAATCAAGACCAACTTATCCACCTTCACCACATTTTCCAAAGCCTGGTCCTGCCACAGTTGGTGACAGCTCAGCTAAATCGAATTTATATAAGAATTATTCATTTTATTTGAATAGCTACTCAGAAGTTCCTTGCTCCAGGACACACTTTTAAAAAAGGGACATCCTTGATTTACCCTAGTACAAATATGGTCTTGGTAAACCAAGTAATCAGGGGGAATCGAAAGAGGAAGAAAACTATAAACCAGTATCTCTAATGAACACAGATTCAAAAAAAATAAGTAAAATATTAGCAAAGAGGTTACGGTGACATGGTCAGGTTGTATTTATAGCTGACATACACTTTTAACTCCTATAAGCAGGAGGAACATAACAGGAACCTTAATAGCCAATGAAGGGAAGCCAACATGTCAGTTTGTCACTAACACAACAGATGTTTAGTTAGCTCTCCTATTCAGTCTATCACCAGCTAGGCCCCTGGTCTCCACCTACTTCTGTCTTGACCATCAAATAGGACCAGAGAGTCACAATCTGATCTTCTGCTGTGTCCCTCCATCCCCCACTGGCCACTAGTCCAGGACCAAAGACCCCCCCCCCCTTTCTCCTCAGTACTGGAGTTAGCCTTGAGGCAGAGCTGACCTAGCTTTGAATTAATGAGTGATTACCTCAAACATGCCTCATCAGTCTTATAACCTTAGGCAGGCTCCAAGAGTCCACCAATTCCTGCCTTGACCTTCAGGCAGGATCAGGGTTTTGCCAATCTTTCCTCCCTTTTCCTTGTCACACTGATAACCTCCATGTTCACCCATAGCGTGGTTTTGAAACTCTTAATCACATCCATCAATGAAGTTTTTCTTTTAGCATTTTCACACACAAACATACTTTGGAGTGATTGGTGATGTTAGGAGTAGATTAAATGAAATAATGGACGGAAATAGTTTTGTAACCTTTTCTCTCTCTTGTACCCTATATCCAGGCTTTGTTGATTCTACTTCTCCTGTCACATCCCTCCTTTTATCTCCACTTATTGAGCCACGGCCCTAATTCAAGTCAGGCACTTTTTTTTTTAAACCCAGACTGCTGCAATAACTTTCTAACTGGTCTCCTTGCCTCTAATCTTTCCCTTTTCCAATCCAGCCCATGTACAGCTTTCCAAGTAGTGTGCCTAAGTAGTAGTGACAAGTAGCGCTCTGCCCCAATTACTCCCCTACCCCAGACCTTTCAGTGGCTTCCTAGTACCTTTCGGATCATATACAAATAGGTCAGCCTGGCCTTTAAGGCTGTCTGTCTGCATTCTGATTCTGACCTATCTTTCCAGATTTATTTCATTTTACTCCCCATCAGAGTCTTTGTTTCAGCCACGCTCACCTACTGGTTATTCCTCAAGCTCAGATTTCTATCTCCCATCTCCATGCTTCAAATGACTAAAACTTATAAGTTATGGGACTTACACTGGGGGAGGGAATTTTCACCCCAGGAATTATTGACACCTGCAAAATCAGGCCTGGATCAAAAACCTCATCCCTGTCCTAAATGAGTCTTAGATGCCTGAATTCATTCAGGGACTGCTACTAAGCTCTTACTCCCTGCCCAATGCCCAGCAGCAACCATGGATACTACAGAATCCTGTGTCTGAAAAAGGTGCCCAAACATTTCTCAAAATTATCTTACAGAGCACTGCCCAATTCAGTGTAAGCCCATTTAAGTTCCCTATGGCATAGGCTATTCAGACTTGCAAAGGCTACTAATATGCAAGGCTATAGTTTAAAAATAGTAATTTATTTAGTAATAGTATTTATTTAATATTAGTTATAATACTAATATGCTATATACTATAATATTATATAGTATATGCTGTATAACATAGCAATATAATAAATTATAATATATTATAGTATATTGTATGTAATATTATATAATAGCATTTATTTAATATTAGTAAGAATACTAATATATTGTAATATTATATAGCATATGCTATATAATATAGCATATACATGTAATAGGTAATATAGCATATAATATAGTATATTGTATATATTATATAATAGTATTTCATTTATTTAATAATAGTATTTATTAAGTGCTTCCTATGTTCCAGGCACTGTGAGAAGTGCTTTACTAATCTTTTCCCTTTTGATCTTCACAACAACCCAGGGAGGTAGGTACTATTATTATCTCTATTTTACAGTTCAGGAAACTGAGGCAGACAGTGGTTAAGTGACTTGTTCAGAGTCACACAAACAGTGAATGTCTGAGGCTGGGTTTGAACTCAGATCTTCCTGACTCCTGGCCTAATTCTCTATCTGCTGTGCCACCTAACAGCCCTAACCCTCCAAAGTCGGTCTCCCCTGTCTTTCCCACATTAAAAAGGTGAGGACATGATGACGAGTTGTAGCAAAGCTTCAGGAAGCTGGCAACAGGAATTTTTTGTTCTAAGAGCTCATTAGGAAATGCTTGGAGCTCCCAAAGTTGCTTTTCAAAGTTCTTCATTATCCTCCACCACTCCCTTGAGAGGGATGGGAGAGGGGGATCTGCCTCCACAGTGATCCACAAGTTTCCATCATGGGGCTATCACAGCCACACTGTTATCATTCATGCCCATGATCATTTTCTGTTGTTGAATGTTCCCTGAACCATGAAGAGGTACATATATGTGCTGGGGAATGAGTGGTGGTGGTTGGGTGGGAATCCAGCTTGTTCCCATTTGCTTAATCATAAAAGAAGGAGAGGCCATCCCTACACAGAACTGGAACCCTAGTCCATCTTACTCCAGAATCCCCTTGAAAAGCTTGGGCCATTCAAACCTATTGGAATTGCTGACTCTCTCTGGCCATAGGTGGCCATGGAGTTGGCCGACTTGCCCATTCAGCCAAGCTGGAAAGGCTTTGGGGCCCAGGCCTAGTGATAGACTGGATCTGCTGTCTAGGGAGACAGCATGAGGACAGAACACTGAACTTGGGAGGAGGGAAACCCTCAGTTCCAACCCTGCCTTAGTTATTTACTTGCTCTCTGATGCTAGGCTAGTTCCTGCTCTGGGCCTCAGCTTCCTCATCTGTCAAACAAGGTGGTTAGACTCGATAGTCTCTAAATTCCTTACTAGCTTTAAATCTCTGATCTTGTGATCCTAGAACCAGACAGGTGTTTGGACAGGCCTGAAGAGAGGGGGTTTATTTTTAAACCTAAAATTAATCTTAGCTTTACAAAGCACCAGAATTTTTTTTTTTTTTGGTAAAATGCTATTACAAAAAGCTCTTGGTCATTCCCTCACTCAAATACCTCCAAAGGCTCCTCTTTCCCCTAAGATCAAATCTGTTTGCTATTTAAAGCCCTTCACAGCCATGCCCAATCTTTTCTAGGCTCATTAAATATTATTCTCCTTTGCACTTAACCACAATGCAACTGAACTGGACTATATATTGTTTCCTGTATATGACATTACATCTATCCTCTCTGTGCCCCATGCCTGAAATACACTTTCTCTTCACCTCTACCTCTTAGAATCTCTGGTTTCCATCGCCTCACCTCCTGCCAGAAGCCTTTCCTGATCTCCCTCCACCCTGTTTCTAGTGCAGAGGTAGGGAACCTGCGGCCTTCTAGGTCCTTGGCTTTGGCCTTTTGACTGAGTCTAAGTTTTAGAGAACAAATTCTTTTTTAAGGAGATTTGTTCTGTAAAATTTGGATTCAGTCAAAGGGCCACACTTGAGGACCTAGAAGGTCACATATGGCCTCGAGGCAGAAAGTTCCCCAGACCCCTGCTCTAGCTCCTTCTTCCACTCCCAAATTACCTTGCACTTACTTCTTACATATTTTGTATCAGTTTTTATGTGTCTGTGTTGTCTCCCTCAACAGAATACAAGCTCCTTGAGGGCAGAAATTGTTTCCTTTTTGTTTTTGTGGCTACCCTCCGTCCCCCCACCACAGCAGGCACTTAATGCTGACATGCTTAACTGTAACCAACTGATCAAACAAAAGTTTTGTTGATATATGCAACCAACAAGATAGCTTTGTTTGATGGTCCTCTGATTATCAGTATCAAGTGAGATATTAAACAGGGACATGTATTTACCAAAGGTGCTGACAACTGTCATGGCAGGTATCCAATTTAAATGGAAGGGGACCAAGCAGTTTGGTAGAAATAGATAAAAGGTTAGTGATCTGAAGGGAAAGGAAATTGGGTATAGGTATTTTGCTGAGAGAAGAAAGAAGGAAATTGGGTGTGGCCCTCAAGTGGTTAAGAGATGGTTAAAAGGCTGAAATAGGGTTGTTAGGAAGACATTATAAACACATATAAGTAATTTTTTAAAAAAGGACAAAAATCTTAATCTATATGGAGAGCAGGAAAAAGTTTTGCAGTAGCTTACATTGAATGCTCACTATTTGTATTTCTGCAAAAATCAAATGATTGCTAGCTATGTTCAAAGCACTTCCTGGTCTCTTTCCTAGAAGAGAAGGTGCAGGAGCTAAAGGAATGCTTTACCACATTCCAGATGATCAGGGACAGTGCAACCTAAAAAACCAAATGTAACAAAACTGAAAGCTGGACTTCCATGGGAGAAAAAAAGTTGACCAAAAGGATCTGAAGTGACAGATAGGAAGCTTGACCTGTGTCTAGAAATTAGCAAATGGGAGAAACGTGGCATACTCTGGAGGAATCCATTGCATGCTTGGAATCTAAACCACCAATGTGAGGCTCTTTACAAGGAGGAGGAAGTTGGGTGCTCAGAACAGCATCAAGCTGCTGTTCCTCCAAGGAATCATTTAGTAGAGAGTACCACAGGTGCTGTCCAAGGTGAGAGGAAGAAGTGAAGAGTTGAAGAATCACAGTGGTGGTGACTCCCTGTTCAGGGGTACTGAGGCAACCATTCATCCATCCTGTAACAGCAGAAAGGTCTGTTGTTTTCCTGGGGACATGTGTCCAAGTCAAAGTCATAACAGAAAGAAATAATGAAACATTTATAAAATACACAGAATAAAGCAGAAGGAATTTTAGATAATATTAGAATTACCACATTAAATTTATTCTTTTTTTAAATGCTCAAACTGTATATATAATCGAGATTATGGTTTTATACATAATTCTCCTTTTCTGTTCTCTTCTTTTTCTTCATGGAAATGATCATGTTTGTTGATGTCTGTCAAATTCATAATAAGGAAAAAAAATACATAACAGAGAACCTTCCCAGACTTGCCAATATGCATGAATACTATCAACTTCTGGTGACTCACATGGGCACAAATGATACTAACAGAAGGGACATAGAACTGCCAAAGATTACAAACACTTGGGCAAGAAACCGAAGACCATAGGGGTCTAAACCACCAAAGACGTTATGTTTTTCTTACTGCTTCATACTGAAGGCAAAGGATGTACAAGAGAAAAACTGATTTGGGAAGCGAATAGTTGGCTACGAAGGTGGTGTCTGAGGATGGGATTTGGATGTCTGGACCATGGCTTAAAATACAGAGATGACAGGTTCCTGGCTAGCGACAGAGTGCACCTAAAAAAAGGAGTAGTAAGAATGTATTTGCCTGGTGCTCTGTAAATCAAATCAAAAGGGTTTTAAACTTTAAAGGATGGGGAGAGAGGACTACCTGTGTCCATCCATGAAGCTAGATATAATAGAAAGCTATAATGAACCAATAAGATTAGCCATTGAGACACCCTGAAGGTCACAGGACACACGCACACACACAAAAAAAAAGAAAAGATACAATAGTAAGTTCCCATGTCACAAATATTTATACATAAATGCACAAAGTCTGGCAACAAGCAAGGTAAACTAGAAGTCCAAATACAAGGAAGTAAATGTAATGTCATAGGCATCACTAAAACTTGGTGAGATAAAACAAGCCCATGACTGGATTCAAAAGAAATAGGTCAGAACAAAAAGTAGTGAAGTGAGATAGCATTTTATATTAATAAGATAGACTCATGTAAGGGAATCCAGGAAATGGGAGATTATAGTGAAAAGTGTTTGGGTGAAGATCAATGGAAGGAGAAACAGAAGTGATTTTGTCATCAGAGTATATGACAGACCCTATAGACAGAGGAAGCACATGAGTTTCAGAAATAGATCATAAGCCTATCTCAGAGGCATGGTACAGTAGTGATGGGGTACTTAATCTATCTAGACACCTGCTAGAGATCTCCCTTTGCCAAAAGGAAGGCAGCTAATAACTTCTGAAAATTTCTTCTTGAAATGGATGGAGTGAACCTTAATGGGGAAGAAGACGCTGAATGGTGGCAAGGAGAGGATTTGGAAGTGGGAATGAGGAGCAAACATGCCCACTCTTCCTCCTGGGTCCAGGGTATTGGGGGCTTGAGAGAAGGTAGCCTTGCTCTTTCTCCTGAGCTCCCGTCCCCACATCATGAACTATCTATTGGGCATTTCCAACATTGGGCATTTCCATTGTCCTGTAGGTATCTCAAACTCAATGGGTACAAAACAGAGCTCATTGTCTTTCCTTCCAGCCCCTCCTTTTGAACTTTCCTGTTCCTTTCATTCATGTAAGTTTGAAACCTCAGTCTCTTCCTTGACTCCTCACTCTCATCCCATTTGTCTAATCTCTTACACTTAACACCCTCCCACCTACTCTGGAATCTAATGACATTGGCCTCCCTCCTGTTCCTTGCACACGATCCTCCATTCCTAGAAGCTGGGCAATTTCACTGACTGGCCCCTTATGCCTTGAATGCTCTGCCTCTTGGCTTCCCTGGATTCTTTCAAGTGCCAGCTAAAATCCCACCTTCTACACAAAGCCTTTCACAATCTCCCTTAATGCTAATGTCTTCTCTTGGTCTATTATTTACAATCAATCCTGAAAATAGCTTGTTTGTACATAGTTATTTTCTTGTTTTCTCCCGCATTAGACTTCAAGCTCCCCGAGAGCAGGGCCCGTCTTTTGCCTTTTTTTGTATCCCCAGCACTTAGCACAGTGCCTGGCTCATAGAAGGCACTTATAAGTACTTATTGACTGACTGAATTACCAAACCTTGTTTCTATCTATACCAATCTCTCAGTATGTCTCCTCTTCATCCATATAGCCACCACACTAATTCATTTCCTCACTGCCTCATGCCAGGATTATTTCCATAGCCTCCTATTTGGTCTCCCTGACTCGGGTCTCTATCGCCTGCAATCCATCCTCCACACAGCTGCTAAGGTGATTTTCCTAAAACACAGGCCTGGACATGCTGACCCTTTGCCCCACTCAATAAGTTCCAGTGGCTCTCTATAGGCTCTAGGATAAAATACAAATAAATGCCCCTGTTTTCTAGGGTGTCTGCCTTGGTGTATGTATGATTGATATACATAGGCAGTTTTCTTCCTTCCCCATCCTTCAGGACTCCACGATTTGGCAGGCTCTATTTCTATAAAATGAACTTTGACAAAGCCAGTGGATTCTATAGGCTATAACATGTAATATCTGAGGCACCTCCTCATCACATGTGGAGTCCCCAGAAAAGCCACTGCAGGTTCAGGGTACTCTCTGGGTCCATGTCAGCTTGAGAGCAAAGTTCATGAGCCCCCATACATGTGTTTCCTTTTTCTTGTTAGCCAGAAGACAATAGTTTAAATCTCATCCCAACCTGGCTTCCATGCATTCATTTATCCTCTCCTCACACTTTGCAATCTAGCTATAATGGCCTACTCACTGCACATACAGCCCTTCATATTTCATCTCTTTGCCCCATGCCTGGAATCCATTCCCTTTATACTTTTACCTCTTGGAATTCCTGGTCTCCTTCTAGACTCAGCTCAAGTGCCCCTTTCTACACGAAACCTTTCCTGACTTCCCCAGATGCTAGGGCCTTCCCTCCCCAATACTCGAATACTTTGTATTAGTTCTGTATAAATTCTGGTGTGTGTATGTACGTAATAGATACATAGTATGTATGTATATATACATATATATATATATACATATATATATATATATATATATATATATATATATATTTATATGTACATTTGTTGTCTCCCCCAAGAGACAACTTCCTGAAGATAAGGAATGTTTCACTTTGATCTTTGAATGCCCAGTGCTTTGCACACATTTAATAAATAATTGATTGATTGATAGATCCACTATGGAGAGGTTGGCCAAGGATGGGCAGGGTGAACCCTATTTCCAACAGGGCAAGCAAATGGAAGGGATATAAGAGGAAGAGGTCCAATAAAAAGGGCAATTGGCTAACAAAAGAATAGTGGACCTGGAGGGCAGAGCAGAGTGTGAGGAGGAGAATAATTAATATGTGGAAAAGTAGGATGGAGCCAGGCTGTGAAAAGATTTAAACTGCATCCTCTAAGCAGATGGGCCATAGGAGGCATAGGACTAAGGTAGTTGGGGTGAAAGGATTAGGGAATGGTGGTGGGGGCAGGCAGCCTTCAACTCTGCTTAGGAGAGGAGCAAGAGAGAATTTGATAGCCATAGGACAGTAGGTCATTATACTCTTCCCTGTGACAAGGTGAGCTATGCCCCAGGCCCCAGATCAGATGTTAAGTTGATTTTTTTTTGGGAGGGGGAAGAGGGAGGGGAAGGGTGGAACTCTGCCCTAGGCTGCAGATCAGCTGTGGATTTGATTGTCACCCCCTGGGCAGCAGGATGAGGGCCCTAGTCTGGTATTGAGACAGGTATTGAGAGGCCTGGTGTCTGGCTCATTGATGGCTATGGCAGACTGAGGCAGTTTTACTTATTGTCCCTTATCAGCAAGGAACATTATGATAGAGTCTCTCTTGCTCCCATCTATCTAAGGTGCCAGAGAATGTGCACTTTTAAAAAAAGTGACAACAAAATGTTTTCCATAAAAATAAGCCACCAAAAGGCTCAACCTCATCAGTGCTCAGCCCTCCAGACTCAGTCCTGGTTTCTTAACTGATAGCTTCCAACCCTATTCTATGTCCCTGTTCCTCAGAGGGACTCAGTAAGGGCTGAGTGTCAGTGGAGGTCACAGAGTTGCATTGGGTTCATACCTAGGGCCCTTAAACTGGATGTTGGGATTGGGGAAATAATAGGTTGGAGTATATTAACAGAGGTGGAGGGGAAATGTGGGAATTAAATGCTAATTAAGCAATGGAGGAGCTTAAGGAATTCACCGAATTAGAATGTATTAATGTTGATTAGTGCGGTGGATAGAATGCTGGGCCTGGAGTCGGGAAGATTCATCTTCCTGAGTTCAAATCTGGTGTCAGACGCTTACTAGCTGTGTGACCCTGGGCAAGTCACTTAACCCCGATTGCCTTATTCGAAAAAAAGTGTATATTATATCTAATGTGATAGTAACAAATCTGTGCTGCTGCTCTGTGGTCCTTTTCTGAACTTCCTCTGATCTTTTCTATGCATTTTTAAAATGTTTCATCGATGCTTTTCGGTTTCCTTTCTTTGTTTTTGTTTTGCTCTCATTACCAGCCAGTAGAAATCTCTCATTTACTCTCCTCACCAGGAGAAGCTCTTACTTCCTCCCCACCAAAGAAGTTCTTATCTCTTTTCTGTAGAAACTCTCACCCCTCCCTCCCAGCAGAAGCCCACCTCCTACTTTGTAGTAAATACAGTCAAACAAAACAAATCAACATATTAGCCATGTCTCTAAATTTGCCTCTTTTTTTGCACTTGTAACCCACCAGCCAGCCTCCAGGCTCATTAGTCTATTGGAGCCACTTGTTAGTGAGGGTGGGAGGTGGAAGCAAGAGGCATTCCTGACTCTTTCCAAATCACACCACACAGCTGGTTGCCTATGCTTAGGACTTTTACCCTATGCTAGGGCTAGCCCTCTGACCAAAACAGATCATTGGGTATTCTATTTCTGAGATTCTCTAGCTATCAAAATTGCATCTCTTCCTTCAGTCACTCAATCTAGTGTCTTATCAATCACTGTGATCCTAAGGAGGCTCTTCTGAATGTCCTGATTTGAACGTTTGGGCATTGTTCCTGGACATCTAACCGTTTCTTGAGTTCTCCACTGACCATACTCAGCATAATTACAACAGAGATGGGATGAATGTCAAGGCATAATGAAAGGTAATGCAGGTTTGGACCCGGGTCTGTGAAGTTGCTGCTGCTTCTTGTCGTGGGGCATTCTTTTGCTAACTGGCTGTTGGGAGTCATGGCCAAGTCATGCAATATGGACCTGGGAGCTTTCCAATTGCTGTGTACTGCTTGTTCAGCTGTCTTGGCTTGCCTGAGACTTCCCAGTACCACATTTTGTGTACAAAGTGCTTCACTCTCCAACCTGTCCAAGCAGTTTACTTTAGTTCTGTTCCCTTAGGGAGATTATCAGAACTGAAATCACTGGGAAAGTATTGTAGCTCTGGCCCTGGGGCTTGGCAAGCTCCATTCCTGTAAAATGAGCTTTGACAGAGCCAGTGGATTCTGGAGGCCATAAAGTATAGTGCCTGGGCCATCTCTGTCTCTTTCTCTTTCACACTTCAGTCTCCCAAAAAAGCCACCTTAGATTCAAAGTACTCTTTGGGTCCACATGAATTCAAAACCATAAGTTCATGAGAACCCATCAATGTGTTTACTTTTCTTAGTTAGTGGAGGACATAATTCAAAGCCAAAGCATTTGATGAATAGCATAATGAGAAAAGTAGCAGTGCAACATTTCGCTCATAAACCTGACAAATACATGCATCGTAAGTATGCAGAGTATGTGTATGTGTGTAGGGAATAGATGGGGCCAAAGCACATACGCAGAGAGCCAACTCACACCTCCAATGAAGGAGGGCTGCTGATGTCTATTAATGATGTTGTAACACTGCTCTTTACTGCATACGTTGCTCCCCTAGTCTTGTGTTTACTGTCAATCCCATCATTACTGATGGGCACATTATCTATCCTGGGCATTGTTCCACTGAGTGCTTCTAGGTATCTCCCCTGGTTACATGGTAGCAGAACTTTTCCCTGCTACCAGCTTCTGGACTTCATCTCTTCAGAATCACCCATTGGCCATCTCAGCTCCTAGCAAATAGGAGTACAATGACTAGACTGTCTCTTCTTGATGAGCAGATCTTTGGTTATACTAAAAGACCATGGAATACTGCATCTATCTAAAGGGGTTGCAAAAGAAATAGAGGGCCCCCAGGGAAAGATAAAGTCTTTCCCCCACCAACTCCTTGTATGCTCCAAACAACCATTTGACTTAGGATTAGAGATTCCTAAGCCCCTTTCTGTCTTGGCATGCAAATAAATCTTAGCCAGAAAGTTAACCAAAGGAGGCAAGATCATTTTCCTTTAGTCACATGGTCTGTTTTCCTGCTTTTAATGCACACGCATATGTATATGTAATATATTGGCCTATATATACATGTATATCTATCTTTCTGTCCATCTGTTGTATCAGTGACAAAAGCTACTGGATTTGATAATAAATCCTACTGGATTTTGGCCATTAAAAAAATGAAAACTTGCTGTTTCCCTATGTCCTCTCCCTAGTAAAGAATTTTCGGTCTTGGAAAATTACGTAGGGTATGACTGAACATAGATCATAAGTGACATAAATTGATATGTAATATAGTACAGGTCATCTTGATTCCACAGTATAATGCACGTGCAGGCCCCTAAGACATAGCATTCACAGTAGAGTTGCATGTAGGTAGCATTAGTGCATATGACAAATATAATCCCCAATCCAGGGATGGGGAACCTGTGCCCTCAACGCCACATGTGACACTCTAGGTCCTCAAGTGCGACTCTTTGACTGAATCCAAACTTCACAGAACAAATCCCCTTAATTAAAGGATTTGTTTTGTAAAACTTGGACTCGGTCAAAAGGCTGTACCCAAGGACCTAGAAGGCCATATGTGGCCTCGAGGCCATAGGTTTCCCACCCCTGCTAATCAGTAACTTACATTATCTGTATTAAATTAAGGAAACAAACTTTGATGAACTATAAAACCAATCACATTACATGCCAAATTTGTGTACAGTGACCAAATACATAGATCACGTGCAAAAGCATACTGCATGCACACAGAATGATTGTACATCCATGTATACACTTCATTCTAGCACAAAGAGGCTTAACACTTAAGCAATACAAGCATATTGTATGGTAAACACGCCTCATATACAACACGATAGTGTATATTATGGTTGCACGCAAAGAATATAATATATGTACCCCAACATTAGTTTAAATGAGTAAACACTTCTCCTACATCTCTGAAAGCATCATAAATATTTGGGGGTAGGTCCGGATGTAACTGAGATGGCTGGAGATAACCCATACTCTCCCACAGTACCAACTGGGACAGTTGTGATCCAAGACGAGCTGTTTGAGTTAATTTTGCCCCCAGATGGCTTGATCTGGGACCCAGCTGTGGGCCCTTTGGAACAAAGGGATATAAAAACAGCTGTAAGACAGGGCAGAGAGCTATGCTGGGCTCCTGAGATCTCAGAGAATTTCCTCTTTGAAAGCTTTTTAACTGGTGGTTGCTAATCCATTTTTGTCTTTTGGTGGACTGCTTTTGCAGCCTTATAGAATGCTTTTACCTAGGGGCTATTGAATATGTTTTACCTGAAGAAATGGCATCTCTTCACCTATAGGCTTTGAGTGGCCCATTGCACCTGGTGTGGAACCACGCCTGAGTCAAGAAATAAGCTTGGTTACTGACCTAATGGGCCTGACACTTTCATTGTGAGCCCTAGCCTTGGTGGATGGCTCAGGCTGTTTGTCTTCATCTACAGGATCTTTGGCTTGCTGACCCTGAACCTGTGAATGGTTTAACCCGGTGATCATTGTCTCCAGACTTTCTTGGTGATCTCTATTCAACCTGTGTCCCCACCATGGAATGATTAGTCCAGAAATGGACTTACTCTGAGTTCCTCTCTCCACTCCTGTCTGAACAGAGGACTTTCTGGGACTGGGACAGATACTCCTGATTTCTCCAGACCCCTTTGAGGGTCCCTCTGCCCAGCCTCTTCATCGTCTGAATCATCATCTTCTGAATTATTATCTAGCTCGAATTTTTCCTTGCAACTGGTAAGTGAGTTTTTCTTAGAGTTTGTTTTTACTGATTCTCCAAAACTCCTTTCCCTCTACTTACCAGGGAGTCTTATCTTCAAACAGGCCATAGGTGGTGGTGATGTTTTATCTCAGCAGGGTTCTTACAGATTGTCAAGTTGCCCAATCTTTTGATTACCTGATATACCTGTGTTTCATATGAAGCAGGATGCTGGAGACCATTGTCCAGCTTACCCACTGAACCCAGGTTTTCTAAGGGAAGAGGAGGAGGAGAGGTCATGTGAAAGACTGCCAGTAAAGAGGGGGAGGGAGAGAGGCAGCACTGGGTGCCCCTGCAGCTGCCCACTAGTGCATATGAACTGGCAGGAGAGACAGAATGCCAAGAGGAAAGGGGAAAAGACTGTATCTGAACTCTGTAGCAGTTGCTGAGTGGCTATAGTTGTCCTCATTGCCAAGAAAAAAAGTGGTAACATCCAAACTTTTTTTTAATTAATTTTTTTTTGCCATTCTAATCTTAAATCCAGCAAATGTGGAACATTTCCACACACAAAGAACAGGAAGAAAATTGTATGTGAAACTGTCAATCTCTATTATGTCTAGCTTGTTTTTCTTAAGTATGTAATACATTCAGCACATTCGTTTCAAAGTCCTACTTATCTGTGCCTTCCCTCTGATTCTCCTTCTGTTCTGTGCACTAAAAAGGCACCATTGATTCTCATCTTTTTTTTTTTGCATCACTATCATGAGCCCCTCCTCCCTAATTTTTTAAACTCTCAAGGAATAAATAAGCATAGTCAAGCAAAACATGTTAATCACATCCAAAAAAGAGCTCTTTTTTTCCTCCTCTAGTTCATCTGTCTGTCGAGAATTTTTTTTTAATCACCTGTTCTCTGGAGTCATGGCTCATTGTTGCACTGATTAGAGTTCTTCAGTCTTTCAAAGTTGTCTGTTGTTACAATATTGTTATGGTATAAATTATTCTCCTGGTTCTGCTCACTTCACACTATATCACTTTATACAAGTCTTCCCAGGTTTTTTCTGAAGCTGTCCCCTTTGTCATTTCTTAAAGTATAATAATATTCCATCGCATCCATATATGATAATTTGTTTAGACACTTCCCAATTGATGGGCACCCCTTTAGATTTCTTTGCCACTACAAAAAAAAAACTGCTATGAATAGTTTTGTACATACAGATACTTTCTCTTTTTTTCTTTTAAATCTTTGAGAGTATAAGACTAGCAGTAATATTTCTGGTTCAAAACGTATGTACGGTTTTGTCATTGTTTTTTTTTTTTTGGGGGGGGGGGTGTCATAGTTTCAAATTGCTTTCCAGAAAAGCTTATATGAATTCACAGATCCACCAAATGCATTGCTATGCCTGGTCTCCCACATCCCCTCTGATAATCATTTCATTTTTTTGTCACCTTTGTCAATCTGATACCCATCAAAGTTGTTTTAAATCACATTTCCCTTATGAATCATTTGGAGCATTTTTTCCATACTATTGTTGGTAACTTATTTTTCTTCTTTTGTGAACTTCTTTCTGAATATTTATATCCTTCAATCTATCTATTGGGGGAATGGCTCTGGTTCTTATATATTTGAATCAATTATATATTTTAAATATCAAGCCACTGTCAGAGAAACTCACTGAAAATAGTTTTTCAAGTTGTTTCCTTTCTAATTTTAACTGCATTGATTTTGTTTATACAACAGCCTTTCAATTTCATGTGATCAAAATTGTCCTATGATATTGTTAATTTTGATGAAGAACATTTCTGTCTGTAGTTGTGAAAGGCATCTCTTCCTTTACTCTAATTTGTTATATGAGCTTTAATATCTAGGCAATGTGTCCATTTGGAACTTATTGTAGTATAAGTGTGAGATGTAGGCCTAAACCTAACTTCTGCCATATAACTTTGATTAACTCAGCAGTTTTTGTCAAATAATGAGTCTTTTCCCTAGTAGTTGGGGTCTTTGGGTTTATTGAGGACTATTCTACTAAGTTCAATCACTTCTGGGTCTTAAGTTGCAAATTTGTCCCACTTATCAATTTTTATATTATTAGGGATAGAAACTGGACCTGTGATTTCAGTGGCATAGGCCTCTTATGGATGAGGAAACTCTCTCTACCAATACAGGTCAGCGTCTTTTCTGTAACTCATAGTCTTAGAATTAGTTGCCTAGAACACTTGAAATTATGCCACATTTATTCTACTCTTTAGCTAGCACCAAATAGTATTGGTGATTACTACTCTGTAGTATGGTATAGTAATGCACTATTGACATCAAAACTTTTCTTCTCTTTCACTTTTATTTTCTCCCAAGAGAGTGCTGAACTGTATTCTCAATTTTTGTTTTTTAAGAGTCTATTTGCTTTCTGGTTTCTTTTGCCACTGTTTTTAAAGAAACCAGTTTCTCTAAATTAATGTGTTTGCTTAGTGTATTTATGGCTTATGTGTGTACCCTTTGGGGTTAAATGTGGATGAGAGGGAAGCAATTATGTGATGAGGTACCCAGAGGGAGAGATGAAATATGACTAAAGCTGGGAGGTATTCCTTGGCAAAAATATGGGGGCTCATAGCTAGATGGAAAGAGATATTATTGATCTATATCTTATAACTTGCCAACAACAGAGAAAAAGACCATGTGAATTCAGACCAAATAACCTAGGCCCATCCTGAGCCTAAAGCATCCTACTGGGAAAATAAAAGAAAGTTGGAGTCCTTTCCTTCTGAGGCCCGTTGCTTCAGGCATCTTCAATGCTAGTATTCTAACCCAGGTTTAATGAAACCCCTAAGGGTTGAGGATAGGAAAAAAGCCACACCTAATGGAAGAGAGCCGTGAGGGTGGGGGCCAGCCAAAAGTCAGTAAGTAGTTCTGCTAAGTGTAAATCCCTACAAATCCCTACTATGCCACATAATTACTAGATATAGATAAAAATGATAATACCAAACATTCTGAGGTCTTGAATGAGTTTTGTCACCTGATGTATCTAAGCAAGACAACTCCTCTCCTCCTTTCTTGTAGGAGTTCTAGTAAAAGGCAGTGTGACATGCAGACAGAGTGTTAGGCTTGAAGGGAGAACAGCCTTTTATCTGAATCTTACTTCAGGTACTTCCTACCTGTGTGACCTTTCTGAGCCTCAGTTTCTTAATCTGTAAAAAAAAAAATGGACTGGAGCACCTCTCTTACAGGGTAACAGAATATAATTAATGTATGTAAAGTGCTAGATAAATGTCAGCTATTATTAGCTAGAAAGAAGTCTTCGGAGCTCAGCTTTCTGCCTGGTTTGATTTACCAGATTTGTTAACCCTCAGGGTATAGCAGATGCCTGGAGTGATTTTTCTCCTGGAGCTTTTGTTTTGCATGAAATATGGGGGGAAATGTGATTGCAACACTTTTGAATTGGGGAAGAATATCTTGAGCTATACCTTGTCATAATTTTGTTGACTCCCAAAGCTCCTGTTTTTTCACACAATCACAGTATTTTAGAGGTTCATCTACTCCAACCCATTTCCCTAAGGGAATCCCCACTACAATGTATTTGACGAGTGGACATCTAGCCTCTCTGCTTGAAGACCTCCAAAAAGGGAGAACTTGCCACTTCTTGAGGCCTTCCATTCTTCTTTTGGGAGAGTTCTAATTGTCAGGAAATGTTGCCTGGAATGAAGTCTGTCTCTAGGCAGCTTCAACCACTGTTGCTAGTTCTGACCTCTAGGGTCAGCCAGGACAATCGTTCCCTCTTCATATGTCATCCCTTCAGATACATGAACACAGCTATGATGTCTCCCCTAAGTCTCGTCTTCTGTGGGTTAAATATGCCCAGTTACTTCAAACAGTCCTCATATGACATGGACTTGAAACCTTTCACCATCCTAGTTACTCCATTCTCCCTGGCTTATTAATGTTCTTTTTAAATTGTGGTACCCAAAAGTGAACATAGTATTGCAGATGTGGTCAGACTAGGGCAAGGCACAAAGTTACTGTCAGTTCACAAGAACTTATTAAGCACCTTCCATGTGCCAGACACTATTCTCTGTGCTGGGGATACCAAGAAAGGCTGAAACAGTCCCTTTCCTCAGGGAGCTTACATTCCAACGTGGAGATAGCCTGTAAATAGGGAAAGGGAAGGGAATAAGCATGTATATAGTGCCTACTATATGCAGAGTAGATGATGGAAGGCTTTCTGAGATAGGAAGGCATAAAGACAGGAAAAAAAGTATCATTGCATGGGATACTCATTCATCTTGTGGTGTTCATGATGGACCACCAAGAATCCAATTTCAGTATATGTGTCAACATTTGCTGCAGAGGATGAAGAATTGGAGAAATTTTAGGAAGAATTTGACAGGCTTCTTTGAAATCAACATATGCATGGAAGTAATGTGGTACAGTGGAAAATGTTCTGGATTTGGAGTCCAAGGATCTGGGTTCAAATCTCAGCTTTGTTACTTATTGCTTATATGACCTTAGGCAAATCATGTAACCACCCTGGGCCTCAGTTTCCTTATCTGTAAAATGAGGAGGTTGAACTAGCTTAGGGGTTTTTAACCTGGAGTCTGTGAACTTTTCAACATTTTAATAATTGCCTTTCAGTAAAACTAGTTTCTTTCATAATCCAGTGTATTGTGTTTTATGCATTTAAAATATTATTCTGAGATGTGCATATGTTCCACCAAGTCTGCTTAAAGGATCCAGGACACAAAAGGTTGATAATGAATGGCCCTTCTTAGCTAAGGCTAGTACAGTTTTATACCTAGGAGGAGGACAAAAGGAGGTGGAAGACTTTATTAAGGTATGGTAAACAAACACCTTTGAATAATACCAGTCTGGAGTAAGTTAACCAAGGTCTAGCATGCATTGAAAGACTATTCCATTCTACAGCTATTCTAACTTTTTCTGTGTCTGTGATTCCTCATCTACTCCACTTCCTCCAAAGGGCCTGGTCTAACCAGAGTGTATCACTGAAAGTCATTTGGATTATTCCTTACTATTTGCTTACTAGACTATTCTTACTATTTCTTTATAGCTCTAGTCAGTGTTCTGCATGTTCTCTTTGGGCCTTGCTCTGAATTAAAACTTGCAGAGCTTGGCATTGCTGAGCCATTTTATCATTCTTACAATAATCCACAGCCAGCACAGCACACTACTTCATACCAGTCAACTATTTCATGATTAGAAGCTATTTAAAAATATTTATTTTTACATGCACTTATAACATGTTCTACTGTTCTATGATATGTTCTACTGACCTCTCTCCTTGAACAAGAATTCAAAAATTTTTTTTTAAAAAACAGAACCTTCATTATATACATGCACAATTCAGCAAAACAAATTTTCACAGTAACCGTGCCCCAAAATGTCTCTCTGCATTTTAAGCTCATTAGCTCTATAGCAGGAATTTACGGTGTCTCATCTTCAGTCTTCTGGACTCCTGACCTGTCATTGTATTGATCGGAGTTCTAAAATATCTCCAAGTTGTTTTCTCTATAATGTCATAGAAGTTATTCTCTTAATTCTAGTCACTTTGCTCTACCTCAGTTTATGGAGGTCTTTCCAGTTTCCTTTCAAATTGCCCATTTTATCATTGTTTCTTATGGCACAGTCCATTTCCTCTACATACTACGATTCCTTTAGTCATTCCTCAAAAGGACAGCCCCTTAGTTTCCAATTTTGAGCTGCCACAAAGACAGCTGCTATACACACTTTTGTGCACAAAGGTCCTTTCTTGTACCCGCACATGCATAGGTTAAGAAGCTCTGAACCAGATGGTCTCTAAAGCTCTAAGCCTGTGATACTAAATAGTCAGTGATTTGAATACAAAGGTGAATAGAGCAGAGGCTGGAAAAAATGGTTCAGGATTAAGAAAAAAGAGGCCAAAGGCTTACATATTGCTTAGAAACTCCATGCCTGTATGTTATATGAATACTTTAGCCTCATTTATGAGGAGGTGATCGTCCCTCTGTGCCTCTGGTATACAGTATTATGTTCAATTGGGAGTGCTGCATCCTAGGAAAGATATGGGCAAGGTAGAAGGTGCCCAAAGAAAGTCAATCAGAATCATGCTAGAGGAGGATTGATTGAAGGAATTGGAGATCTTCAGCCTGGAGATTGGAAGACTTGGGGGACATAACAGTTGTCTTCACGCATTTGAAGGGCTGTTATACGGAGGAGGGGTCCGATTTGCTCTGCTCTGCCCCAGAGGACAGAATGAGGAGCAATGGTGAAGAAGCTGATATGGGTTTGGGTTAAGGACAGAACAAGGAGATGATGATAGGTTCTACTTAGAGATATGCGATGATATCTTTGGAAGACAAAGAATTTTAGAGCTGGAGGGGCCCTTGGGGACCATCTAGCCTAATTTTCATATTATTCTTCTGAAAAAGATGGAGAGATGTATAACTAGGCAATAATACAATTGTATTGCTTAAGAACTGGTAAATTACTGTACATGGGGCATTTATTTGTTCAACGTCACCTTGGCAAAAGGTCTCCTGTGGAGTGCCCCAGGGATCTGCACTTAGCTAGATATTGTTTAATATTTTTTATCAGTAGCTTCAATAAAGGTCTAGATCTGGGGTGGGAAACCTGCAGCCCTGAGGCCACAAGTGGCCCTCCAGGTCCTCAAGTGCAGCCCTTTGAGTCCAAGTTTTATAGAACAACTCCTTTTATTAAGGGAATTTGTAAAACTTGGACTCTGTCAAAGGGCCTCACTTGAGGACCTAGAGGGCCACATGTGGCCTCGAGGCTTTAGTATCTCCACCTCTGGTAGATGCTCCTTAAATCTGAAGTTGACCCAAAGCTGGGAGGGAAAGGGAACACAATGAATGACAGGCTCCCCAAAGGTTTTAATTGCCCAGAAAAATTGGTCTGAATCTAATAAGATAAAACTCAAGATAGTGAAATGTAGACTCTTACATTTGGTTTTGAAGGATCACCTCCACAATAACAAGATGGGGAGGTGTTGCTTAATAGACATTCATGGGAAAATGATATAGGAATTTTAGTGGCCCCAAAAGTTCATTAGGAATCATCAGTATTGCGGGCAGACTGTGGAGGAAGGGAGAAGGAGAGAAAAAGCATTTATATAGCACCTACTATGTGCCAGGCACTGTGCTTTACAGACTTTATCTCATTTGGTCCTCACAACAACCCTGCAAGGTAGGTGCTGTTATTATCCCCATTTAACAGTTGAGGAAACTGAGGCAAACAGATTAAGTGACTTACTCAGGCTCAAATAACTGCAAAGTGTCTCAGGTTTGATTTGAACTTATGTCTTCTTGACTCAAGGCTCAGCATTCTATCCACTGTATCGTATAGCTTCCCCAAATGTGATCTTGGGCTGCATTAAGACAGCTATGGCTTCCAGGAATAGGGAGGTGTGATGATCCCTCTGTCCACTGCCCTGGTCAGACTACATCAGGAGGATTGTGGTCAATGCTGGGTACCGAAATTTAGAAGGATATTGAGAGTGTCCAGGAGGTCAACTGAGATGGTGAAGAGCCTTGAGTCTGTCATATGAAGGTTGGGTGAAGAGACTGTGGGGATGCCTGGCCAGGAGAAGGGAGGCCTGAGGGGAGACATATTAGCTGCACATTCAAGTATTTGGAAGGTTGTCATATAGAAGAGGGATTACAATTGTTTTGTTTGGCCCCAGAGGGAAAAACCAGGAGAAAGGGGTCAATCCAACAAGTGTTTATTAAGTTCTTATTGTGTGCCAGGCCCAGTGCTAAGCTCTGGGCGTAAAAAGACAGGAAAGAATACAGTTCCTGCCATGCAGGAGTGCTCCTGCTGGGGAAGACAATAAACAAATGACAATGTACAAACAAGATACCTAGGGTATAAGAGGAAGGTGATCTCAAAAGTAGGGATGGAGTGGGATTAAGAAAGGCCTCTTTGCAGAAGGTGGGATTTGACCTATCTTAAAGGAAGCCAGAAGGTAGAGGTGAAGAGGAAAAGTATTCCATGCATGAGGAACAGCTTTTGAAAAGGCTGCCATGTTGAACAATGTTACAGATTCCAGAGAGGCAAACTGAGGCTTGATGTCCATGCAAGCTTCCTAATTTCTTTCAACCAATCATTTAAACTTACAGCATTATCTTGACAGCGAGACAGCAGACTCAAAAACTTCTGGCTTCCAGAAGGCCTAAGGAAGCCATCTAAATGAGCATGGGACCCTTCCAAAAAATGGACAAATATATATGTATATATTTGTAAAAAGAAAAATTAAACCTTAACTATGAGAGCCATGCAAAAGGGGCTTGAACGAAACGAGTAGTTGTACCAGTGAAGTCAAGGTGCATTAATAGTTGGGTCCTTGAGCCTCTTTGCCACAGCATGTGGCAAACTTGTCAGACAATTGGAATCCCTTTGAGGGATGGATTGGATGCGGTGGCCATCTAGGAACCTTCTAGCTCTCAAATTCTGGGATGCTGTAATCACCAGATTTTATAAGGAAGGTCAGAAAAAAAGAGGGGACATTATCTTGCCAAGTCACCCAACAAGCCTGAATTTGAGCCCTGCTCTCCTGATCTCCAATCCAGGGCTCTACCAAATGTCTGGATATTTTGTGCTGTCAGGATAAAACTTGTGAATTCTCTCCTTTTCATCCAGATGTCCTGACATTGTGAAGATCAGACATGAATGAAACAGACCATCAAACAATTATCTGGGGATTTTGATCAACATAAACAGTGAATCTAGAGAGATCTGTTTTCTAAGAACACTGGTTTTTATTTTCTTATGCTAATGAGGTCAAGGTCAGAGATTTAATCTTTTGCACCATTCTTCAGCAGAAGTCCATTGATCATCTGATGACCTAGGTGATCAGGCAGAAGCCATTCCCACTATTTACAAAACAATTTATGGTGTTTATTCTACTGGGAGTGAGCCAGTCGAGTCCCCTGCATAAATAATGAATGGCATTACTATGATTTTTTTTTCCTATGCATTCTATAGGTATCAACACACTTTTTCCAAAAAGTCAGAGACCTTTCGATGTTTTAATTTTTCACACTCTGTTGCAAAGGAAAGGTCAGGGACTTGGCTATTGATACATGTTGACTTCACTGGTGGAACGGTTAGCCACATTTTTTGATGCTTCACGCACTGGGCTGTTCTAATCTCAGATTCATGCTCCCACCCAACCACAAGATAATTATAGGCACCAAAAATCCACCATGCAAAAGAGAGCCCATAGTTCTGTTGGCATTTAGCCAGTGTGTAAGGTATATTTAGGAGACAGTACTGTGTGGTTAGGAGAAATGACTATATTCGGTGGCCTTGAGGATTATAAATATCTATGTGCCCCAGAGGCAAAATACTCACGAAGCTTTGATTTCTAATAGTAACTCATCTAGAATCTTCAAATCCTACAGCTCTTAAGCAGGTTGAAGTTGAAACCACTCAACAAAATATTTCCTTCCTGAATATCTCTAGAAATGAAAGCTCTATAGGTCCTAGCTCCAGTGTTTAATTTTCCTGATGATCCAGAATGTCCATCTCAGTGTTTTCTGCTTTAAATTAATCTAACCTCTTGCTTGGTCTGTATAGAAATGGGGAACAACTGATCAGCATTCAATTGAACAGGTACTTCGTGCCCTTATGTGGAAATACTGGATTAGGTCCTGAAGCTACAAAGACAAAATAAATAGTTCCTTCCCTCAAGAAACTTATATTCCTTTTTGTCTGAATGGAGAGTGAAGAGACGTGGGATACAGTATTTATACAGATAAGTTTAGGATCACAGGAATGAATACACTTAGATATCCAATGAAAATACGGAATATGGCTATCCACAGGTAAGCCTACATAGCTTCTGAAAGATGCTGTGATGATCCCCAAAGAGAAGGGGCTTTCCATCACAGCCTGTTCTTTAAAAATGGAACAGTTTCTTTTTTCCCCCATTAAAAATCGAAATTATCAACAAGTGTGTATTTTCTATCCCCATCACCATTGTCCCCTCTCCCTATCCCATTAAAAAAAGAAAAAGAGAGAAAAACAAAAGACTTGTAAGAAATATGCATAGTCAGACAAAACCAATTTCTACATTGGCCATGCCCCAAAATGTTTGTCCCATTCTGCATCTTGAGTCCATCATCTCCCTGTCAGGAGGCAAGGAACAGATTTCATGTCATGTAGCCTCATAACTGGTCATTGCATGGGTCAGAGATCTTAAGTCTTTCAAACTCATTTTTCTTTACAATGCTGTATAAATTGTCCCCCTGGTTATGTTCACTTTACTCTGCATCAATTCATTCAAGTCTGAAAGGGACTGATTTCAGACATTTAAATGCTTCTGAGAAACTTCCATGTGTTCTTTGGCTACAGGGTAAGTACAACAATTAAGCACAGTGCCTAGCTCATAGCAGGCACGTAATAAATGTTTATTGAATTGATTTAAATTGAATTGAAGTCACACTCCTTTTGTTTAAAGGAGGTCTGTAAACAAAAATTAGATGAAACCACCTCTTTGACTTCTCTTCTGCCTCAACAGTCCAAATTCCTTTCAGGACCTTTCCTTCCAGGACCTATTTTTTCCATCTTTTAAATATCTTTGAAACTTTTAAACAGGGGTTTGGTGGTAAAAATTTAACAACCAGCTTTCTAGGGGGAAAAAATGCATGCAAGACACACTTTTGAGGGTAATCTGCATTATTTGCATTTTTATATCATTTACTTAACTCTAGACAACCAACAAAACAGTAAATCAAGCCCTGATTTGTAGCATTTGCCAATTTTTGAGGTATAAATGCTCACACTGGAAATATAACAAATGGTTCTATGGAACTTGTTCAAGCTGGCTCCAGCACATCCCTGCTCACTCCCAAACTGAACTTTATAAAGTGGGGCATCTCCAGTAGTCCATCGCCCCACCTACCCATCAGCCATCCTGTACAGATTGTTTCAGTGGGAACTATGCACTTTCTCTAGTCTTGCCCTTAAAGATGTTATGAGGATCACTCCTAGGCCTTCTGGCTAAGATCTGTTGGGGCCTCAATTAAAGGGACATATTGCCTAGTCAGTGGAAATTTCCTTGGAGTGATAAACACATTTGAGAAAGCTTGTAGAGGACTTGAGTGTTAGCATTATTGTTTACTCCTTTTGCTTTCTTACTAAATTTTGTTTCTTTCCTTTGATCTGTAGGATTTCTACTTTCATATTGGTTTGAGGTTTATTAGTTGATTTTTATCCTCATTTAAAAAAATCAATCAATAAACCCCAAACTAACACAAAAGTAAAAATTCAATGGTTTCAATCCAATAGCCTTCCTTCTCTCTTTTCTTGATATGTGATTAAGGATATAATTTTTCCTTCCTTTAGTATTTTTTTAGATGCAGCTTGTATATTTTAATGTTTTCATTATTATTATTTTCTTTAATATATCCTGGGGTACTCCTGACTTACATATGATTTTTCCAGGTTCAAGGTAGTTTGTGGATTTGTATCTACTTAAAATCATAGCTTTAATTGTTTTAAAGCAAAAGTGTTTAGTGGAATAGTGTAATAAGAAAAGTAGCAATAGAACACTCCCCCCATAAACCTGGGGCATGTTGTTTCACAAATACCATCAGTGGGAAGAATGGACATTCTATAGTATACATGTCTGGGGACATATACATATGGAAGTTGTAGGACCAGGGCACAAATATGAAAAGCCCCACAAGTTGGGAGCACATGGAGTCAGGGTACGTATATAAAAAGGCAATTCATATAGCCTTCACTGAAGGGCTACTAATGCCAACTGTGGTGGTGTCACTAGGTTACCCACTAGGCCTGCTCCTTGCTAGGTATCACATTACTGATGTTCTCCAGTGGGCATCCCATGTCTTTACTGACCTTATGATTATTGAGATTTTCTTACCAGCTTCTGGATCTCATCTCTTCAGGGCACCTGCTTGCCATCTTGGCTCCTGTCTTCTATGGTACAGTGAGTAGCTTCTCCATAATAAGGGGAGATTAACAGTTATCAGCCAAGGGAACAACAGAGTTCCCTCAGGATAAGATCGAACTCACTTTTTCCTGCTAGCAGGATCTACCTCTCTGTTCTAAGCCTCTAGATTTCTTAGGGTTGGAAAGTCCTTGTGATTCTCATTTCATTTTGGATTGTGAGTTTTTGCTCCCATTCAAACCATTTCAGAGCTGTTTTCCAGCAAGTCGAAAGGCTGTGTGGGTCTGATGTACAAAGACTCCATTAAGCACCCTAAAATCCTTTGATTATTTACATAAAAGCAATCTGAGCAAACACAAAAGCTAAGCCAAGAAGGTAAGGTCTTTTACCCTTCTGGTCCCCCACTCTCTTCTTGCTTTACTTATTGTGGCTGTCAACAAGCTTCCCAGGCTTTCAGCCACCCTACAAGTGTAATTTTTTTGTTGTTGTTTCTATGATTTATTCTCAGTCTTTAGTTCTTGCTCACTCTTTAGTATTATATTGGTTTCCATTTATGTCTGAGTTCTTTGTTCACATTTATTTGCCATTTTTATTGTGTTATGTTTTGTAAAGGATGAATTTAATCCTTCTGACTTTCTGCATTTGCTTATGAGCTTTTTATGCACTAGAATGGAGTCAGTTCTCACTGCACTAGAAGAACAGACTTCTGTTTCAGTGTGACTGCCAGTTCAGCTTAATCCAATGTCATTTGTCCAACTGTTAATGTCACTTTAAATGAGAAGCGGTTTATTACTTGTTTGATGGCAGAACTACACAGTATAAGGAGAAGAGATACTACATTTTTACAGCAAGGGTAGCCTACAAGGTTGGTTGAACCACTTTTCAGTGTTAGGATGTTTTTGCTTACCCATTAGCAAGCCATTAGGGAAATGCCATTGGACAATGAATAGACTGGTCTACCACCTATACTTTGCAAGTCATGCCAGGTGTGGGGATTTTCCAACCTTCTTGATGCCAAGGGGCCATCACTAATTCCCAAAGGCATGGGCAGAAAATCTGTCTCTTTTGACTGGGATAAAGTGGTTAACAGATGAAAGGGTCAGTTTCTTAGCTCTCATTTAAGCACTAGTGGATTTTTTCCCTGATATGTTAGGAAGTCTGTGATATACTTTCACTAGCTCTGTTTATACATTGAGATTGTTTAACAATGCTTTCTGTGTTCATATACCAGTTACCTTTTTCTATGGAGTGTCCTGGCAAAGAATAAAATGTATTTATTTTAGAATGTGGTCAGTTTTTGTAAATGTGCTGTGAAATGCTGGAAAACACATATGTTCTTTAAGATTCTCATTTAATAATTACCACAAGTCTATAATCTCTTTCTTTTCTAGTATATTTAGATCCTTTAACCTCTTTCTTGTTTATCTTTCTTTTAGTTTTGTCTAACTCTGGAAAAGGCATATTGAAGTTGTCAACAGTTATTATTTTACTAGCTAGATGGTCCTGTAATTCAATTAAATTTTCCTTTAAGTATTTAGATGCTTGGTCCCTAAAAGAAGCATGGCATAGTGGATAGAATGATGAGCTTGAAGTTGAGAAGTCTTGTGTTCAAATTCTGTCACCAGACACTTATTAGCTGAGTGACTCTGGACAAGTCACTTAATCTCTATATGCCTTAAGCAACTCCCAGTGACTTACCTGCAAAGTCACTGATGAGTTGTGATCTGTATTGGTAGAGAGACTTCACACACTGGGAGTTCTCCACCCTGATGAAATCAATCATACCTCATTTGCCCTGTTTGTATACTTGGATGCTTCATGATTTGCTGCATGAATATTCACTATTGATATTGCTTTATTCTGTCTGGTGCCTTTAGTCATAACATAATTTTCCTGCTTTCCTTACTCAACCTTATCTATTTTAATCGTCTGAGATGTCTGTTTTGTTAACGTACCATGATTTATTTAACCATTCCCCAATCAATGGTCACCTACTTGGTTTAATCACCAGATGGTACTCATAGAATTCCATGGAATCCCATGCTTACTCCAGCTGTGGGTGCCTACCTTGTTGAGGAAGAAGTGCTGAGAGAGTGCCAGCCTCTCAGTGGTTACCCCAGAGTCAGCAACCTTCTATCCCTTAGCTCTGTCTCCCTCTACAAGGTATTGCCACTGATTGTCTAGGAGGGTGTGGATTTACAGATATACCCAATTATAATTAACTCTGGATAACCAACTGGCTAACCCCTATGTCCTCTTAACAGGCTATATTTCCAATGGGTACTTGGTATATAATGGAATTGGTTCGCATAGAAACAGATGCACATGCTGAAATATGGCATACAGTGTTTTTACTCATTGTGGAATCATAAATAGCACTTAATAGTACCTAGTAAAACATAGACACCCTCCACCCCCACCAAACAACTTGTAACTTTCCTAGATCTTGGAATTATCTCTCTTCAATCTCCACATGCCTCTCCCCTCCCTCCACCATCTGCAGACATAGGATCAATCAGGATCCACGAGTTTGAAGACATACATGGCAAAGCCATTCTTCTTGGGTTGTTCTAGTCATGTTTCCAATAGGATTGGTCATTTAGGTGCAAATATAGGAGTTGGGGTTTTGGCATAGGTGCAGCATAGGAACTCGTACATGTGATACTGTGTGAACTGGAACTTGGGAGGGTTGGTGATTTTTTTATGTTCACTGAGAGGGGGGAATCTCTGGTTGCAGCTAACTCATAAGAACAAGATGGGTGAAAATAGTCAGTCTGGACAAGGAGCAGGGTCACTGTTGTCCTTGAAGCCCTTTCATGTTCCTGTGTCCTTCTCACTCTGACCTTGATCACCACCCTCTCTCTGCTGTCACAGTCAGGCCACTATCTTCTTTGCTCTCCCAGCTCAAAGACTACCTAGATGCTCCTCACAGCAAGGGTTAAGGGTAATTGCAGAGTCAGGAGCATTTCATTTGTTTCCAGTTCTTGGCTATCATCAATCAATTAATCAACATTTATTAAATGCCTACTCTGAGACAGGCACTGTGCTAAGTTCTGGAGATACAAAAAGAGGCAAAAGACAGTCCTTGTCTGTAAGGAGCTTACAATCTAAAGGGGGAAGCAACATGCAAACAAATATATACACAGCAAACTATATACAGGATAAATAGGAAATAATTAACAGAGAGGAGTCATCAGAGTTACAGGGGTTGTGAAAGGCTTCCTGTAGAAGGTGGGATTTTAGTTGGAACTTAAAGGAAGTCAGAGAGGTCAGTAGGTGGAGATGAGCAGGGAGAACATTGAAGAAGGCATGGAGGACAGCCATTGAAAATGGCTGTAGCTAAGAGACAGAAAGTCTTGTCTGTGGAACAGCCAAGAGGCCAGTGTCACTGGACAGAAGAATATGTGGCAGGGGGAATAAGGTGTAAGAAGACTGGAAAGGTAGGAGGGGGCTAGGTTATGAAGGGCTTTGAATGCCAAACAGAGCATTTTATATTTGATACTGGAAGTAATAAGGACCTACTGCTGCTATGAATATTTTGGTACCTTTGGGACCTTTCCGTCTCTAACCTCCTTGGAGTATGTGCCTCACATTGGGATCTTTGGGTTAAAGGGTATGGCCATTTTAGTCCCTTCTTTTTAGCAAAATTCTAAATTTCTCTCTGGAATGGTTTGACCAGTTCTGGTCAAACAACACAACAGTGTGTTTGTCTTGCCACAGCTCCTCAAACATATTGATTATTTATGTCTTCTGTCAACTTTCACATTTTGTCGGGTGTAAGATCAAATCTCAGAGTTGTTTTGACCTAGCTTTTTCTTATTCGTGATTTTGAGCATTCTTCCTTATGGTAATACTTTGTAATTTTTCTTTTGAAAACCGTTTGGTTAAATCCTTTGATCACTTATCTAAAACATGGTGGCTATGGTCTGACTCTCATGTCATCCTACCAATTTTCTCACGGAGTTCAACCTTGACTTTCTCTCCTTCCTACCACTCTTATCTTTACACTAGGAGACAAGGAAACATCAATATTCACGCTGATGCTTCCTCAAACTCTCTAACCTCCCAGTTCCTCAGTTGCCTTGTATTATATGACCAATTCATTCACTCTATAATAACCACACATAGCAATGGTCACACACTGGATTTGACCGTTACCCACAACTATTCTTCTTTATTTAGAAACTCTATATCCATCAGACTACAACTGCCTATCATTCCATCTTACTGTATGCCTCACCCCGTCCCCCAAACTTATTTATTCTTTACCTTCATCAAAATCTCTACTCTTTCTATCCTTTAGTACTTTCTCAGGCCATCACCCTTGCGCTGACTTCATTTTCTTCCCTTTCCAGTCTCAACCCTGTAGTTAGCCATTTAAACTCTCTCCCCTCACATCCCTTGACCTCTTTGTCCCATCACCACTCATCTTTTGCCAAACCTCAGTTCTGGATTACGCTCCCCATTTAATGCCTCAGTTCCTACCCACTAGTTCTCCATGCCTGGAGTGAGCTCTCCTCATGTCTTTCTCTGGGCTTCCCTGGCTTCCTTCAAGTCTCAGCTAAGGTCCCATTTTCTATAAGAATCCTTCCCCCATCCTCCTTAATTTTAGTGCCTTCCCTCTGTCAGTTATTTCCAATTTATCCTGTATGTATCTTATTTGTACATAGTTGTTTGCATGCTATTTTCCCCATTAAACTCTGAACTCATTGAGAAACAGGGGTTGGTTTTATTTTGTTTTGCTTTTTGCCTTTTCTTTGTATCCTCCAGTGCCTTGCACATAGTAAATGCTTCATAAATGTTTGTTGATTGAGTTTTTGAGACAATACTTTCCTGGTTTTCCTACCTGTCTGACCCTTCTCCATTTCTTTTGTTGACTCCTCACCTATATCATGCCTTTTAACTGTGGGTATTCCCCAGAGTTCTCTCCCTAGTTCTCTAATCCATCTCCTGGTAACCTCATCAGGTCCCATAGGTTTAACTATCATCCCTATGCACGTGATACCAAGATCTCTCTAAATATATCCAGCACCTGTTTCTCCTCTATGCTTCAGTCGCACATCACCAGTTGCTTATTAGACACCTCCAACTTGCTATTTCCAAAGCTGAAGTCATCTTTTCCCCTCAAACCTTCCCCTCTTCTTAACTGGCCTATTCCTATCTAAGACATCATCATCTTCCTAGTCTTCCAGATTGGTCACCTTGGCATTATCCTTTACTTTTCACTGTCCCTCGCTCCACGTATGGAATCAGTTACTGAATTTTGCTGTTTCTACCTCCTCAGCATCTCGTGCCTTCAATCTCTTCTTTCCATTCACAAAGCAACATTAGAACAATCCCTCATTGGCCTCCCTGCCTCAAGTCTCATCCCGTCAGTTCGTTCTGCACACTTGCCAAAGTGATTTGCCTTGAGTGCAGATCAAACCATGTGACTCCCCTACTCACTCAATTCTAGTATTTTCCTATTGTCTCTAGGATAAAATATAAGCTACTTTGTTTATCTTTTAGAGCTCTTCACAACCTGGCCCCAAACTAACTTTCCATCGTTGTTGGACATTACTCCCCCTCCCACATTCTGCAATTCAGCCAGACTGGCCCCTTCCTTTCCCCTCACACATGCCACTCCGTCTCCTCTCTTTCAGCTTTTGTACCAACCATCCCCCACGTCTATGATGCATTTTCTGTTTCACCTCAGCATCACAGAGTCCATCTCTTCCTTCAAGATGCAGCTCAAGCTCTACTTTCTGCGTGAAACCTTTCTTGGTTTCCCCAAATTACACAGCATTTAACAACTTTGCATTTATTTACAGTTGTTCCTACTTTATAGCTTTGCTCAATATGTTTATATGTACGCTTGTTGCTGTCCCAATTAGAATATTGGCTTCTTCAGAGAGGAATTGTTTTACTTTGTATTTGTATCCCTAGAGTCTAATACAGTATTTGGCACATAGTAGGTACTTGACAAAAGCTTGATTGATTACCCATTGAAGAAATGGCTCATGGTTTTATATGTTTCTATTAGTTCCTTACATATTTGAGATATTTGGTACTTATCAGTGATATTTGATGCAGAGATCCCCAATTTCCCTTATTATCCTAGTTGCATTCCTTTTATTTATTTAAAAGGTTTTTAGATCCATGTGATGAAAATCATCTACTTTTTTTCCTTTGTGATATCTTCTGTCGTTCCCCCCCCCCTTTTTGGTTAACAACTTCTCCTTTTTTTCCATTACCCCACCCCTAGACACTGTGAGAAACATCTCCATCTATTTTCCCTCTTCTTGGTTTTCGTTTTCATTGATCTTTTGTTTTAAATTCCCTTCATTTCTGAATATCTCTTTCCTCCCTCCTCCCCACAGTCATCTCTTGTAGCAAAAATAAAGAGTAAAAACATGTTCAGCAAAACTAACCAACCAGTGAACTATATTTGACAATATATGCAGTATTTCACAACCATAGTCCCCTACCTCTATGAAGAGGGTGGTGCAGTGCCTTCCCTCTCAGATTACTTGCTATTTACACTTTCCGTTTACACAGTATCCATCTTGTATGTCCTTAGTTATTTACAGTGGTCACGTTTTTGCCTTTTTTGGCATCCCTAGTATTTAGCATACTGACTAGTACATAGTAAGTATTTAGTAAATGTTTGCTGACTGACATTTTCCTATCTCCTTTTGAAAGACCATGTGTTGTCATTACTTTTTATACATAATGCTTTTTTTTTTTTTGCTCAGAGGTTCTTTCCATTTACATTGTTATAGTCATCATGTATGATGTTTCCTTGGTTCTACTTACTTTGCTGTTCATCAAGTCTTCTCATGCATCTTTGAATTCTTCATGGTCATCATTTCTCACCGTGCAGTAAAATTCTATTTCATTAATGTACCACAGTTTGTCAAGCCATTTCCCAATGAATGGGTATCTACTTTGTTTATTATTCTTTGCTATAAAAAAAAAGGGCTGCTATGAATATTTTGGTGTCTATGGGACCTTGATTATCCCACTTGTGCCATAAATCTAGCAGTGAGATCTCTGATTCAAAGGGTATGGCATTATTTCCAATTGCTTTCCAGAATACTTGAATCAATGAACACATCCATTAACAGCATACTAATGTGTCTGTCTTTTCATACCCCTCTACCACCTCCTCCCCCAACATTGGTTATTTCCATCTTTTGTCATCTTTGACATTTTTCTGGGTGTAAGGTCCAACCTCAGAGGTGTTTTGATTTGGATTTTTCTTATTATTGATTTTGATCATTCTTTTTTTTTTTATGATTGTTGGTACTTTGCATTTTTTTCTTTTGAGGACTTCTTGTTCATATCTTTTCACCACTGTGGAATGAGTTTCAGTCTTAACACATTTTTGTTAGTTCCTTGTATATCTTAGATCACCGACCCTCATCAGAGATATCTTGTGCAAAGATTTTTATTCCGTTGGACAGCTGCCCTAACCTAGTTGTTGTTGTTGTTGTTTTTTATACAAAAACATTTCAGTTCCATGAAATGTAAATTAACTGTTTGATCTTCAAATGATCACTTCTTTTTGGTTTAAGATTGTTCCCCAGCTATGTAAGATGCCTGATTTTGGGGGTTTTTTTAAATGATTTTTTAAATGATATTGCTTTCAATATGCATATCATTTATCCATTTTGAGCTTATCATTTAAACTAATACCAAACAGTGTTGATGATTGATTACTGACTTATAATTTAAGGTCTGGAAATGGTTCTGACTTTGTTTCTCCTTTATTCATTATTTCCCTTGAGACTTTTGATCAACTGTTCTTCCAAGTGAATTTTGTTAGTATTTTATTTAGGTTTACAAGATACTCCTTTGGTAGCTTGGTATGGCATTAAATTTGTAAATGAATTTAGGTAGAATCATAATTTTTGTTTTATTGGTACAGTCCAGCCAGGGGTAATTAATATTCTTCCAATTATTTGTCATTATTTTTAAAGAGTATTTTATAATTGTATTTATGTATCTTGAGTAGGTCTTAGTAGATAATTCCCAAATATTTTAGGTATTTCAAAGTTATTTTGAATGGAGTTTCTTTATTTTTTCTGGTTTTTGTTATTGCTATGCAGAAATGTTAATTCTAGTAGTTTTTTTTTTAAACCCATTAAGCTCCTACTATGTTCTAGACAGAGTGCTCAGTGTTGGGAATATAAAGAAAGGCAAAAACAATCTTAGTCCTCAAGGAATTCCTAATCTAATGGGGGAAACTACATGTAAACAACTAGGTACAAGCAAGATATATGCAAGATAAGTTTGAGGAAAATCTACTTTACTGAAGCTATTGTCTCAATTAGTTCCTTTGTTAATTCTCTGGGGTTTCCTCAGAAAATTCTGTTTTCTACAAACGTGGGATAGTTTTGCCTCCTCTTTGGTTATCTTTAATACCTTTAATTTCTTTCTCATGATATTGTTAGAATTTTTAGAATTGTGTCAAGTTAAAAGTGGGGAGAGGGGGCATCCTTGCTTTATTCATGTAAAGGATTTTATTTAAAAATTTTACATCAATATTCATTAATGATATTAGAATATAATTCTCTTCCTTTTTAAAAATTCCCTCTGGTTATATATTAGGACCATATTTGCTTCATGAAAGGAATTTCATAGAATGTTTTCTTTCTCAAAATTTTAGAATATTTTATGTAACAATAGTAATAACTGATCTTTAAATGTTTGATAGAATTCACCTGCAAACTCATCCCGACCAATTTTTTTGGTACTTTATGCATGGGCTAATCATTTTCTGTGATTAGGTTGTTAAATAATTATTTTATGCTCTGTTAATTTGGATATTTTATATTTTTTGTAGGTTATCCATTTCTTTTAAATTCTCAATTTGGCTATATTTTGTCAGAGGTTTTAGTAATTATTTTTATTCTCTGTTATGATTTCACTATTTTTTATTCTGTCAATTTGTTTTTCCTTGTTTTTTTTTAAAATTAGGTTATTGATTTAATCTATTTAAAGAACTGCTTTTAGTTTTGCTGATCATTTCTATAATCTTGCCATTTCCAGTGTAATTTCTCCTTTAATTTTCAAGATTTGTTTTTTGGTGCTTATTTTGGGGTTGTTAATTTGTCGATTCTCTAAGTTTATAAATTGAATGTCCATTCATTAACTGTATCTTTTTCTATATTAATGACACACATCTTAAGAGATGTATATTATCTCGTTATTTTCTTTCACACAACTAATGTTTACAAATATTTCTTTAACTTACTCATTATTCAGCATGGCATTCTTAAGTCTTCATTTAGGTTTCTATCTTTCATGTTCCTTTCATTGCTAGTTTTATTGTATTGTAGTATAGAAAGAATATGATGGCTATTTAGATTTATTTATATTCTGTTCCCTAGCACATAATCTCTTTTTAAAGGAACCTACTGATGCTGCAATTATGCATAGTCTTTAATGTTCCCATTCAGAAGATGCCATGTATCTCTCATAGCTAACTTTTCCAACATTTTGTTCACTTCTATATTGTGCTTTCAGTTTATCTTTGTTATATTTATCCACTTCTGGGAAAGGAACATTCAAGTCTCCTAGAACTATTATGTTACTATCTACGTCTTACTGCAATTCATTTAACTTCTGCTTTATGAATAACATGCCATTTGATGTATATATGTTTGGTTTTGAAGTTTCATTGTCTATGGCACCTTCTTTATCTTGATATATTGTGAATTTTTATTTTGTCTGATAGTAGGATTGGAACTCATGATTTTTAAAAATCACTTGGTACATACTAAATTTTGTTCCAATTTCTCATTTTAATTCCCTGTGTATCTTCACTATGTGTTTTTCACATACACACATCAGATCACTGGATTTTGTTGCCCTCTTTTGTTTTATTAGATTACTTAATCTAGTCACATTTAAGCTTATGATTGGTTTGTGTTATCCTCTAGTTTTTCTTTTGTATTGATTTTTGTCCCCTTTCTCTTTTAAGTTGGTCCATTGTCCTAGCAATTAGTTTTACTTACACTGCTTTGATGCCAGTATATTCCCACAGGGTCTCCCCACCCCCTTCAATTTATCTGCCTCAGTTCCTTGAACTTACTTAAACTGCTAATTTCTCTTCCTTTCTCTTTTATTTATTTGTTTGCCCTCCTCTTTTGAAACTTCCTTTTCCCTTTCTTGTCAGGTCTACCATTCACAATCTTCCTTCCCTTTCTCCCTGACCTCTTAGTTTAGGATAACATTTTTTCTTTTTGCAGTGCCCATGAAATTTTCATTTACTTTGTTTTCCTTTTGATGTTCCTGGCCTTTTAGTAGATTCTAAATTGCTTTGTAGAATTCTTGGGCTATGCCCCTTACTTATCTCTTCTCATTGTCCCTCATGAGGGTAGAGATTCTGGGGTACCAAATTTGAACTCCTACTTCTATCCCATTTTATGTTATTGTATTGGAAGATCTTATCCCATTCTCCCTCCCTCATTTTTCTGCTGTGCTTCACTCTTAGAAATATTAAATCATTAGGGGGACAGTGTCAAATGGAAGCAGTGTTATATTATGGGAGTCACTTTGTCTTAAGTCATGAGGCCCAGTTATATCCTCTGTCCTTATCATGATTACTCACAATACTCAAGGTCAGGTTAACCTATCCATGACTCTCTATCTCTCCTACAATGCTGGATGCTGTTAGCCTTGGGGCCTCATAAATCCCTTTTCCTGGGATAGTATGCAGTCTAACCCTTTCATGGAGAAAATGTTCTAGTGCGCAAATTTGCCCTATGATGAAACTGATTCTAAGTCCCTTGCCTCTTATTACAGATATAAGCCTTACTTCCCAGTGCCCTCACAGGAATGGTTTTTAGTAGCACTCTTTCATTTTCCCTGGAGGGGTGAGGCCTACCCTTTAATGTACACCCCATCCCACTTCTGAACTGGGTGAGAGTACAGCTCCAGCTTCCCTCTTTGTCTTGCTTCACTTCTACCCAGTCATGTGACTTCCCACAAAATATATTTATTCACCTATAAGGGAGTGTGAGATTGAGTTCCTGGAATACTGATTCAGCTCTTCATCCTTTCTTCCTCCCCTTCTCCTGGTTCTTTAAGTGCCCTTAAATCTTTAGCCCCTAAGGTGGTTTTTACCCTTTGCCCCTTGATGATCCCTCTTTGTTCTTTTGTTTACCCTTCAGTCTAATTTTTTAAAGAAATAGCATACAAACCCCCGAGTCAATTGATTTCATTAACCTTTACTTGATAATTGCACTTATTTATTTTTCTTGCGTTTCTCTTGTTTGGAGTATTTTCAAGTTGACTTCTACTAACGCTTTTTTTTTTTTTAAAGGAATATCTCAAATATCTCTCTTTTGTTGAAGGTTTAACTTTTTTTTTTTTCCCATGGATGATTAGGCTTAGCTTTTCCAGTGCTGTTATTTGGGGTTTTAGCTTGAGCTCCTTTGCTCTTTGGAACATCCTATTCCATTCTTTTCTCTGATTTCTGCAGCGTAATCCTTGGTAATTTGAATTGGCGTTTGTTTATACCTGAAGGTCTTTGTCCTGGCTGCTTACAAAATTTGTTGTTTGTTATTGAAATTGTGAAATGTAACCACAAATGTAGCCTGTGAGTTTCAAGTGTGTTTTCCCCCCTCTGGCAACAATTTGTGTATTTGATTCATCAATATTCTGCTTTCTGCATTCAAACTTTGATAACAGTTTTCTTGTATTTTGTTTGTTGCTGTATGATAGTCAGCTTTCTATTTATTATGTTCTTCCAGGAGTCCTTTGATACTCAAGTTATTTCTGATCACCCTGCTTTCCAGATTAGTCATTTTGGTTTGGATGGAATGTGTTCATTTAACTTTATTGCTTTTTGCTTTTCTTTCAGAACCTCTCCATTGGAGAGATTCTCCATAGTATTTTCTATGTTCTGAGTTTTCTTCTTTAATTCTTTATTGAGAGATCAGATTTTTGACCCAATTTCCATCCTAATATCTTTACTGAAGTTTTATTTCTCTTTTGAACCATCTTGGAGTTTCTTGCTGTTGTTCTGTGATTTCAAGTGTGTCCCCAGAATTCTGTCCAATGGAAATTTTTGTTTTATTTCCTTTCGCAATATTGTAAAGGCAGGAAACATAGTGTAGTGGATAGAGCTGACCTGGGAGCCTGGAATGCCTTAGTTCATGGCCTGCCTCTGTTATATATTGGCTGTGTGACCCTGAGCAAGTTATTTAACCTCCCTGTGTTACCAAGAAACTCTCTAAGACTGTAAATTTCCAGAGAAGGCACTGACTGCATTGGCAGAGAGAGCTTCCTCATCCTTGGGATCCCTATATCAATCAAACCACAAGCCTAGTCCTTATCCCCATATTATAACTTGTTCAATGCGTTCTGGTTTTTCTTTTCTTTTTTCCCCTTACTTTCCTTCTGTCTTTGAGTCTCTTTGTTGGTTTATCTGCTTTGGAGCTAGTTTTAGACCCAGACTTTCTTCTCTCAACTTTTTGCCTTTCAGCCTTTCTTTTGCATCCTCAGGGAGCAGGACATTGGCTTCCCACCCCTATCTTGTGCTTTCCCTCTGTGCCACAGCTCTCCTGGGGCTGGGCATCCTCAGACTCCTAATATTGGGATAACGTCATGGAGAGAGGACTGAACACAGAAGGGTTTCTAGTCCCCTTTCTCTTTGGCATAGAAACCCCTTTCCCTCTAGCTGGTTTCATGTTGTTGTCTTTCACTATTCTCTCCTACTCTACCTGTTCATTTTGCTCTCCTTTTTCTTCATGCAGTTGGGTAGAATCAGCATCTTCTATCCCTTGTGGGGTGATACAGGATTCAGACCAAGCCACTGCCTCAATGGACTGGGCAGGGGTATTGTACTAATAGACCCTAAAGCACAAACCTATGAGGTTGGTTGTGTTGGCAGTCTTGGCATGTTGAGTTTGTGAGTGATGACAATGATTAGAAGTTAAAAATATTTAAATTCTATATTATTTTATGAGGCTTTTACTTTGGACAGTATTTCTATCTCTACTGCGAATTCAGTTTTAGTTACTCTATAGCTGTCACATTTCCCTCTTTCAATATTTTAGGTTGCCAAGATTTGCAGAAAACAACTGATCTAGTACTTTGTTGATAATATTTGGTATAACCATTTCAGATAATTTCCTCTTACTTTGTTGCAAACTGACCCTCTTCTTTTTTTTTTCTTTTAGAAATTTGGTTTTCCTCTTCTTCCCCCTCTCCTTCCGCTTTAACATACCAAATCAATCTGTAGTGTGCTTATTTTATTGGTCTTGTTAAAATCATCTTTGTCATCTTTGTAGTTTTTTGTTCCCAATTTTGTTTTCCTGTTCTTTGATTCTCAGTATTTTTATTTTTGAGTTTATTTCCTTCTTCTGACCTTCTTTGCTCTATGTTCCCTTCCAGTAATAAAAAGAACTTTTAATATTCTTTGTTATCTTTTAGTTCTGACATTCTATATTATAAACATCTTTTGGTCTTACATTCTCTATTCTGTTCTAAGATCCCTTATGCTCTGTCATTGTTTTCCATGTTGTAAGATAACTTCTGATTCTGAATTCTAGGTTCTATGTCTTAAGGTTTTTTCCAATTCTTATATTCTATGTTCTTCAGCCCTTCCTTGCTCCGAAATGTTCAGTTTTAGGGTTTCTTCCAACTCTGCCATTTTCTGTTCCTTGTTTTGCAGTCCCTTTCTGCTTTGCCATTTTATACCTTCATTTTTAGGTCTCTCCCAGGTCTGACATCCCCTCTTCTGTTCTTTACAGGCTCTTGCAACTCTGAGGTCCCTTTCACTATTTACATTCTATGTTCTCAATTTATTTTCGTGTCTGCCATTGGAGATTCTAAGATACCTGCTACTTATACTTTGTTTTAAAGTGACCTTCTTTTATGTTCTTAAAATGATTTATTCTTATGTTTTCAAGTGTAGCTTAGCTCAGAGTCCTCTTTTCTGCGTTACATGGGCTTTTACTGCTCTCAAATTCTTTCAGGCCTCACATTCTATGTGTTGAAGTTCTTTGTAGAATTTCCACTGTATGCTCTGTGGTCACTTGTAGCACTGGTGTCCTCTGGTCTATATTCTTAAGTTGTTTCCAGGTCTGACATCCTCAGGGGGTGGAGAACCTGTGGCTTTGAGGCCATGTGTGGCCTGTAGGACCTTAGGTGTGGTCTTTTGACTGAGTCCAAATTTTACAGAACAAATCCTTTTATTAAGGGGATTTGTTCTGTGAGCTTTGGATTCTGTCAAAGGGCTGCACTTGAGGACCTAAAGGGCTATGGGTGGCCTGAAGGCCACAGGTTACCGCCTCCCCCCCACCTCCCAGTCCATGTTCTAATAGCTCTTCTAGCTATGACATTCAATGTTGAAAGTTCTTAGGTGGTTCCTAGCTCTGACTTTCTCTGCCCTCTGTTCTAAAGTCCCTTCTAGCTTTGACATAGTTTTCTATGTTCTGTGATAACATCTAATTCTGAACTTTATCTTGTGTCTTAAAATCACTTCCAGAAATGATGTTCTATGTTTTCTGTTCTACAGTTCTTCTTTGCTCTGAAATTGTTTCGTTTTAAGATCCCTTTGGGTTCTAGCATCTTATGGACCACGCTGTTTGTTCTAAGTCCCCTCCTAACCCTGACACCTTCTATTCTCTATTCTAAGGGTCCTTTTCGTTGTCAAGTTCCTTCCAGGACTGAAATACCATATTCTAAGGTCTCATTTTAAGTTCTATGTTCTAAGGTTCCTTCAAGCTCTGAAGTTCTTTCCAGTTGTTAACTTCTTTGTTTTAAGGTGGTTCCAACTCTGACATCCTCTGTTTTCTTTTAAGATCTTTTCAAGTTCTGATGATTCTATGTTTTATAGTCCTTTGTAGCTGTGGTATTGTCTCTTCTCTGTTCTCAGGGTCCTTCTAGCTCTGAGGTCTTTTTTGGTTCTGACAATGTCAGTCCTACTTTCCAGGCACCTTACAGCTTTGGCATTTTTATAGCCTAAGTTCTAAGATGTCTCCCAGCACTGAGATCTCTTCCAATTCTGTTATTCTCTGTTCTAAAGTCAATTCCAGGCCAGTCATTCTCTGTTCTATGTCCTAATGTCCCTCACAGCTCTGATAGTCTCTCTTTTGCATTCTAAAGTCCCTGTCAGCACTGACATTTTAAATTCTATGTTCTAAGCAAATTTCCAGCTCTCATACTCTGAGATCCTTTCTATTTATGCCATTCTATGTTCTAAGGTCCCTTCCAGCTCGAACTTCTATGTGCTCCTTCATTTTGTGTCCTAAAGTCCTATCCTGTACTTTACTCTTTATTTACTCTCCCTGATGTCCTCTAGCTCTGATATTCCCTCTCCTAAGGTCCTTCCCAGCTCTGACATTCCCTGCCTGAAGGCCCCCTTCCTTCAAATTCTGACATTTCATATTCCATGGTTGGTTTTTTTTGGAGGGGGGGAGGCAATTGGGGTTAAATGACTTGCCCAGGGTCACACAGTAGTAAGTGTCTGGGGTTGAATTTGAACTCGGGTCCTCTTGACTCCAGGGCTGGTGCTGCATCCACTGTGCAACCTACCTGTCCATTGTGTACCGTGGTGTGTCACAGCTTTCACATTCTCTTTCCTCTATCCTACTGTACCTTTCAGGGCTGGCCTTCTTTTGGAGGTCCCTTCCAGGGCTAACATGGTATATTCTGAGGACCCTCCCAGCCTTGATAGTCTTTGTTTTAGGGCTGAGAGGGCTCAACTCTGATATTTTGTCTCTTGTGCCCTGTCCAGGCTGACATTTTCTGTGCCATGGTTAAAGCACTATTCCAGCTCTGACATTCTCTATTTTAAGATCTCTTAAAGTGCCGGGATACCTCTCAGCTTTGACATTTTATGTTCTGAGGTCCCTTCCAGCTCTGACTTTGTGTGTTAGAGCCCCTCTTGCATCTGCCATTCTAAGTTCTAAGGTCTTTCCCGTATCTGATCTTGCACATTCTATGTTCTGTCCTCATTTCTAAGGGCCCTTCTAATTCATAGAACCTTTGGAGGTCAGATAATCCATCCATAGTCAGCGATTCCACCCAGAATTCCCCAAATACTCTTCTCCTCCAATTTGTACTACAGAAGCTTATGTTTGCTTGGCCACTGCCTTGAAAATGAGTTTTGCACGTGTGGTACATGCTAGGTAAGCTTCTTGAAGGCAGCAATTGTACCTTTAACTTCTCTGATAGCCCCCAGTGACACTCTCCACGGTCCCTAGTGCCTGTTAATGATGGAGTTCATTACTGCCAGGGAAAACATGGCGGTGAGAACAGCAGGCCTACTTTGGTAGACACATTTCCTTGGGGTTAGGTTACAAGTCCTCATCTCATGGTAATTAAAGAGACAGCTGAATGCCCTTCTCAAATTGCCTGTGGCTGACTTCAGTCCTAAAAGAAGACAAGTCATTCAAAATGGTTTGCATTGAATGATTATTGTTTCTCAAACAGTTGCCTATGTTAACCAGAGAGCCTTTTAGTGTTAGATCTTAGGACTTTTCAGCAATCTGAAATTGATAATAACAGAATAGTATTTTATAATGACAGAATAATAATTAATAGAAACAAATAGATCGAATACATTTTTAAGAGAGTGTAATTGCAGGGGCAAGTTCTCCCTCTTGATGACCTCTCTGGATTCCGGGACTACACTTTCTGTCTTTCCCCTTTGACAGTTGGCTGCTTTAGCTCACAAAATCCTAAGGTTTATATGTGGTGTTCACAAGGGATTTCTTTTAATTTTACCTGATTTCCCGGAAAATGCTCAAAGTCCTTATTTTGGTTCAAAAATCAAAACTCAAAGAGTACTAAGTGGTTTGGACTAGTGTTACTCTTCTCCACTCTGCACCCCCTCCTTTTCCCTCCTTCCACCCAGAGCTTTTAAGCACCAGGCTACCTGTCATTCAGAATCTCTTCTTTCTGTAGGTTTTGAATCTCCTTGTGCTGACCAAATGGTATGTTCTTATCACTTAGATCCCTTTTTTCTTCCTTTAAAAAGGGGATAGCATGCTACATTCTTTCCAGTGTCCTAGGTTCCTATTTCTTGATCTGAAATTCCTCTTCCCCTAAATCCTCAGTCACCCTATTCCATGCATCTTCTGTCTGCTCCCTCTTTCCCCCTCCCTTTACCCGAATAGCAACCTTTTCCATTGCGCTGGCATCTGCTAGCCATGCCAGTAGCTTTGGGGAAACTCCATACCTGTCTATTTTTAAGGAAATGTGCTTGAAGACAAAATGGTATTGGATCTCATCCTGGACCTTGGATGGTGTCCCGATTTTCATAAAAGGGCAAACGGTGGGTATGCAGCCCGGCCAGACTGGGCCCCTTCCCCCAGAGGGGAATGTAGACAAGAGTGACTGATGAGTCTATAAGTGTAGCCCCCTGACACCAAAGGAATTCTAGCAACTCAACTCAATGTCCTTTTCTAGCCTAGGCATGATTGGTGTATTCAAAGGTCCCTGGGGTCTGCTTATCTTAGGGTGGTGAATTTTTAAAAGGCTCCAGTTCACTTTGCCCTCCTGTGTGTGAAATAATGTTAGCCTTTGACCATTCAGAATTAGCTTGTAGTCCTGGGCAGGGCTGGTTTCCTGGGGTGCAGTTAAGTAACTGTAGCTTCCTACCCCAGGACCAGAACAAGATTGTGACCTAGGGTGGTGATGAGGTGAGGTACCATGACGCCTTGTATCATTCTGCACAGGGCTGTTCTGCTAGAACTGTGAATGCAAATAAACACTGTAGTTAGACTAGAGGAGTGTGTTGGCTTGGCTTCTATTACTTGAGATCCCAAATTGGATTGATATAAATGGAATCTATAAACCAGGGGTTAATAAGTATGACTTTAATTCCTAACAAAATCTTAAAATGATCTAAAAGGATGGCTAGTAAACATTTATAAAGGGAAGCAGTGATTATAGAGAGTATGGCATTATCAGAAACAGGAGGTACCAGATTAACCTCATTTCTTTTTTTTTTTTCCCAGGGTTATTACACTGGTAAATCAGGGAAATGTGGAAGACTGTCTAATGATTTGTAACAGTGTGAAGGGAAGTAAGCTAGATAACTGTACAGTCTGAAGAGCTCAGAACTGGTTGAATGACTAGGTTCAAAGAGTGGCTGTTAATGGAGTTGACGTCAGCCTGGAACAAGGTCTCTAGTAGAGTGCCCTAGGGATCTTTTCCCAAGTGACAGTATGATTCTATGTGTAACTTTGGGCAAATCACTCAATCTCGCTAGGCCTTAATATCGTGCCCTCTCATTTTGCCAATAGAAATAAATGGCATACAAACAACCCCTCTTCCTTTCCACCCCTCTACTCCCTCCCCAATTTGACATTGCCTCTCTGAGTTTTCAGGCTGGGTGCGGGACCTTCTCACTACTGTTTTAACTTCTGATGCCTCCAAAGCCATATTGTGTTGCTAATTTATCTCATCAGTGATTTTCATAATGCCTCCTTTTACCCCAAGAAAACATAATGTGTTGTTGATTGGCATGGGAACCAGTTATCCAGATTGTTACTTTACCAGTTGCTTCTCTAGATTTTCCAGAACTGGAGGTAGTTATGTTTTTCATCACTTTAAGGACTGTATCTCACAAAATCTCAGATAACAATCAGAGGTTAATTTGTCCTATAGAAGTAAATCTAGAGAGACATTGTTCATGTTGTTTCCTGAAAATTATGGAAAAGCCTTGTGTATGTATGCACGCGCACATGTGCAGACGTAATGCTGTGTTCAGATACCTGCTGCTAGTGAAAAGATACATTGTGGCCAGCTGATTCCAACGGTTACCCACATTTAATCATCATAAATCAAGGAAACAGAGAAACCTGAAATAGGTTTTCAGAACAGGCATGCATACTACAGAACTAATAGTTTAAAAATATCACTGAACATCCTCTATAGAGTAATCAGATTTAGAATCATGTGGAAGCAAAATAATGAAATCACAACTTGTCACTTGAAACATATGCGGCTCACTTCATGCAAATATTATTTTAGTTACACATTGCATTAACGAACATACCCAGCATAAACAGAAAGTCTGTAACATGTAGAAAACAGAGTAGAGTTTGTCAATTTCTGCTTGGAAATACATACAGTTAGAATGGAGGCCAAAGTCACTGTTCTTAATGGAACGACTATATCTATGAAACACGTACATGTGGGAACTTAACTGAGGGAGTAAGCTCTTACCCCCACACTGACAACTAAGCTTCCACACACTACATTTGTGAATAAAGCATTGAATGAATGACTATAGATAATGGATATCTAGAATAAAGCAATGGCTTACATTTGATCAAGAGAAGAGGATTAAGGAGACAACCAAAATCCATCGGCTAGTAGGTGACTGCACAAGCTTATCGCACAATTATGAACACAATTAAAAGCACCAGACCAATCTGGAATTCTGCTGTACTGTTCACTGTTGGTACATCGCTTCTGTTCACTCAGCCTGGTGCATAGTTGTAAGTGCCATCTGCAAAATGCCCAAGTTGAGCTGGAGTCAGGATTGACCCCCACTAGGGCAACTGTGAGTGGGGAGGGCAAAATCTGATGAATTTCAAGGAGTAGTCATTCAAACAGGGCCATTCTACCTATTGCAAACCTGCAATTACTGAGAATTTGTGGAGTCTTGTACTTGGTGTTCTACTCATGCCCTGGTCTCTCTGCTTGAAGATCCCAGTCTCCCAAGTGGGCTGTTAGAAGGATCAAGAATTGGTATCCTCTGACAGAAGCCTTCTAAACCTCAGCAGAATAGTCTGTTTCATAGCTACATTCCTGGTGATTTTCCTGGAATTGCTACCCTGTGACTAAGAAACTTGAATCATCTGGTACTTCATCTGTGAATAGTGCTGTGAATATTTCTTCTTTTTTATTGGTGACATTCTCAGTCAAATGTGTATTTAAATGGAAACTCCATCGACGCTGAAAGAAACAGGAAGAAAATCCTATCAGTGTACAAATCTGACAACAGGTCAAGAGATCTTAATAATAATAATAAAAAAAAAGAAATCCAAATGTGACTTTGTTAGCAAATTAAAAAAAAAAAAACCCAAAACCTGTGTTCAAAACACTTCCAAAAAGGTCTTTCAAAAGTTGCAAGACTTGTGAAAGAAGTAAGTTCCATGGGTTGCTGAAAATCAATCCAGGAGAGTTGACAGCTATCTCTCCCTTTGTTTAGCTGACTCCCAGTTGTTTTTTTTTTCTTCTAAAGATGTGCTTGCTTAATAAAACAAAATGCTGTTGTCATGAGTTCTTGATCAATCTTGCAGTAGTTGTGCACGATATTGACAATCTCTCCAGTCTTCATTCATTTTCCACCACCACTGCCCTCAGTTGCTGCTCCCCAATTAGCCCCTAAAAACTTCTAACTATATTACAATGGGGGTACTCTGCCCTTTCCCCAAGGCAAATTCCTCATTCATTCATTGTAAGTGATTTCTTCCTTCAACTTAAGTTTAGAATTTCCAAACTGTAATCAAGTCTCTAATTTTCTGTATTTGAAATTCTGAAATATGAGTACAGAAATACAAGTCAGCTAGATCGAGTCTATCCGTGTGACATCATAAAATCTACTCCAAGACAATGGGAATTTCTTCTCAAGGAAAAAAATCAGAACTGGCTAGCTAAAGTTGGTACCATATTATAAAAGAAGGTTCTTCATGTGTTTTCTTTTTGTCCTCCAATATTCCAGAACTGTAAACAAAAATATTTAAATACCAAAAAAAGAAAAAAAATGAAAAAAAACTGTGCTGTTTTCCTCCATCCACTTTTAAGCACTCTTTGTGTAGAATCTTAAATGTTTAGTACAAAACCTAGGCCTTTTGGGATGCTGACTTAGTGGCTCTGAAGAATTCAGATCATCTTTACCAAATATCGCTGGTGAAGCTAAGCTCCTTGGATGACAAAGGCAGCAGAGGGCTGTTTCTGTGAAATTCGGGAGCATTCTTTGCGGCATTATTTAGAGGTAGTTGTCCATTAAGCAGTGTCAAGGGTATGTTGCAGTATGCGTGGTGGTGGGACCCTAGAGAAGCCATCGGCAAAGAGGAGGTTGGCATCTCATAATTGTAACTTCTGCAACAGTGTCTCATTGGCATGGAATCTGTTTGGTGGAAATCGCTCAGATCGGCCTGAGAGGCTACCAAAGCAGCAGAGGTGCTGGTGACGGCAATCGATGGTGCGGTCTGCAACTCTCCAAAAAGGCCTTGCTCTGCTGAGTCCAGAACTTGGCGGCGGGACAGTGTCACTTTTTTCTTGATGGGCATCTCATACACCAAGTGCTTCCAAAACTTTGAATTCAGTTTGCTACTTTGGGTGCCTTTCCACTTGACCAGCGACAGAAGCTTGATATTTCTCTTCAGCAGTTCCACTTCACGGCAGTTCACTTTGTCTTTTAATTCTGTGCACTCGATCCAGATAACTTTGATTTCTCCACTGACCAGCATGCTATGGAGCCTGGTCTCCAGCTCAAAAATACTCCATCCTCTTCTGAGAACATAGTCTGGAGTGAGCACGATAATAAGTCTTCTACTTTGTTCAACACATCTTGTGAGATCTTCAACGTAGGCTGAAAATCACAGAAAGAAAGAGAGAGAGTAAAATAGAGAAGTCTATAGTGTTAAAACATTAGGTCTGTGCTGTGGTTTAGGAAATATTTTGTTTTTTACTAAACCATAGGGGTTTTTCTGGCATGTGGTACATTCAGAAAACCCATTGCCTTCATTAAAAAAAAAAAAGGCCATCTTTCCCAGTCCCATTTTTCACCCAGCGTCAATATCACAGTGTTCTACAGACTAATATAAACTAACTTCTTTGGAGCTTGGGTTGTATTTCAGTGATCTGTGTTTATTTTAGCATTTACTCCAAAGCAGGGCTAACACTTTGTAAGGGGACAACCAAACAGCTGATTGATGCAAAGAGACAGAGAACATAAACCAATACGGGGTGTGGTATTCATGGGTTTGGTCTGGGTATTTTTTTCTCCTGGGTCCCAATCGTAATTTGTCAGTTTCCAGATATGATCTATTTGTCGCATAGTGGTACAGCAGAGGCATTGTGGATTGCACTGTCTCCCCAATTGGTGTCCAGAGTACCTTCTGCCGTTTGCAATTTGGCTTTTCTCCATTTGTGTCCTTGATAAGGAGGCAGGACTGGGCTACTTGTTCAATCTGCTGGCTGGCTTTGTTTGGAGATGGGAAAAGGGGCGGGGGAGCAGTCTAGCCTAAGAAATGTTGCATGGCTTTGGAGTTTAGGTGAAACACATCCTGGCTAACTATTCATTCTTCTTCCCATGGAGCAAGCACAGGGCAGCTCCAAAAGGAAACCCATACATGTTAACAAATTAAGACATGGACACAGGTGCTTCATAGAAAAATGTCTGTACTCAGCAGAGCATAGGGCCTTGTCTAATGCATGCTGCCCTTGAGCAGAAGGAAGCAGTATTTACAGAGTCATGTCAACATTTGGCCCTGCAGATCTGGGGACCAGTGGTCCCCTCCAGCAGGTATACCACGTAGGCTCACAGCCTTAGAGGGAGCAGGATCCTAAAAAAAAAATCCAGTGTCTCACAAAGATGTACTTTTTATGGAAAATCTCCCTTTTCCAGGTCTTTGCTTCATCACTTGGTAGCAAGGAAATGGATTTGCAAAGGGAAACAAAGCAATCCTTTTACATACCCTACAGACAAAAATGCGTCAAACATTGAATAGGGGCTCCTTCAGCAATGTGGTTTTAATGGTATCAAGTTCATGGTCTCCCCCTGCCCCCCATGCACTGGTTACAATGACTATACACATTTAACACAGGATTATAGACGAAGAGCTGGAAGGGACATTAGAGGCCATTTGGTCTAATTTAGTCATTTAGTTATTTTACTGATGAGGAAACTGAGGCCCAGAGAGAAGTGACTTGCCCAGAGTCATAGATGGGATCAAGGGACCTCTAAGGACATCTAATCATAGAATTATGGATTTAGAGATGGAAGTGACCTTTCAGGTCATCTAGTCCAATTCACTCATTTTACAGTTGAGGAAACTGAGGGTCTGCGAAGTTATATGACTTGGCCAAGGTTATCCAGGTAATGAGTACCAGAGCCAGGACTGGAGCCTGGGGATTCTGACTCTAAATCTGAGCTCTTTCCATAACACCACAAAAGAAGAGGTTGAGGGGGGAGAGACCATCGGGATTTTTAATTGCTTTATCACAAGAGATTACATAGGAAAAAAATCAGCATTTCAATTAGTACAGAGGGGCTCCATTGGGAGAAGAAATAGGGAAGTTATCACTTGGGCTTGGGACACAATGGAAAGAAAGGTAGCAAGACTCAATACAGTAGAAACACATTATTTCAATGTATCAACAGCTCTGATTTTTCATTTTCTTCCTTTCTTGCTGCTCCCCAAAAGAAAGAAGTTATATGGGAAACGTCATCATTAGAGGGTAGATCTGTAAGATATAGTAAAATGGGCCATCGTGCATCTTTGCTGTTATTCTTCCCCCCCCTCTCAAAACAAGTAACCGAATTAAAAAAAAAATCTCAGAATCTTGGTATGAGGTCAGGTGCATCTGACTTTGGGCAAACTTATTTGTGATGTTCCAGATTAATTTTCAAAGGGTGTAATTCTTTATTTTGTATCATCATTTTTTACTTCACCCAATAATCAAGAAGTGACTTCAACAGTGACTCCTTCCACACATTTAAAACAATTTGATTTAGTTAGAAATGTTCAGTTCATTTGACCTTTTTTAAGCATGTGTAAAGTGAGATACACCTACCCTTCCCATGCAATGGGATATAGTTTAAATTAACCTTTTAAGTATACTTCAATATGATAGCTGAAGTCTTGCTAGTTCATATTGGAAAAATTATATATATGTATATGTGTATACATGTATATGTATATCTATACACACACATGTATACATCTATAGTCCTTTTTATTTAAAAAAAAAAGAAACCAATATAACTCAGGCATCCATAGTTGTGAATAAATAGCACATATACATAAAAGCAACTTAATGAATGAACTATGAACTCACCAGGTATGGCTTTGGCATCCCCTTAGTGAAGGAAGGAAAGGGCCAACTTTGCCTTCATAAGTGAGATTCTCCCTCTGCTTGGACCTTTATGATCCAGCCATTGGATAATGGGAAGATGACAACATTTAGGACTCTTGGGTAGTGGAGGCTCTTGGGTGAGGCTTAGTTTATTTGGGCTGACTTCTGTCTTTCCTAGAGCTTGGCTGAAACCATGTGCTCAACTGGCTTTAACTGGCAGTCATTCCTTCCATGTCCCAATATGGGCAAACAGACTGGTCCATAAGCAGAAATCCGATGATCTAATTAATTGTATGTATCCTTTCTGCTGATCTCTTGAGGGTTCTCTGTACTTCCTTTTGGCTCTCTGGCCTCCAACAACCCCTTTCCACCTATCTTTGGTTAATTGGATTACAAATATTGGTTGGCTTTTGTGCTGAGTGAATTTTGTTCTTTAAGGACCCATATGAGGACCCTAATTCTGATTTTGTGGGGCCTCATAGGGACACTGAGGTCACTTGCATTTCTGTGGGATGCAGTGGTGAGGAGCTTACTGTTTTTTCCACTTTTCCCGAGAGCATGAAACCCATTCTGGAATGCCCATCATAGCTCTTTTTGATAGGCACCAACCTTCCCTTGCCTCCCTTCTCTTCTCCATCCTTATCTACTTCCCCTCCTCTCCAACTGTTTCCAGGTCTGCACCTTCCTCTCCTTCTCTTTGTACTTTTCTTCTTCCTTCTCCTCTTCTCTCCAGCTTGATCTAGTCTCTCTCCTTTTCTTCCCTCCTCTCTAGCTTGATCTGCCTTCTTCCCTTCCCCCTCTCCTTGGTTGTGGGAATTCTTGGAAGTAGATTGAAGTAGTACAGCCTGGCTTAGATTCCAAGTTTTGCTGCTGGCCACCTATGTGACTTTAGATAAGACACTTAATCTCTTCAATCCTCAGTTTCCTCATCTGTAAAATCAGAGGACCCGGCTAGGCTAAGCTGCTCCTTTTGATTCTAGATCCTATGGAAAAGCCCAATGTCTTCTCCTCCCCCTCAACCTCAAGCTCTAGAAATTCAGATATCTTGTTCTGGTCAACCAGCGATAGATTCACTAAACATTGGATGGAAGGGCTGGTTGCTCCTACTATACCTTTTCCTATGGTTCCCTTGGTACTTTCCAATTCAATCTTACTTGGTTAGCCAATAGACATATTTCTCTTTACACTTGCATAAGGAACCTTGTCTTCTGTCTTTTGGGCCATTCAAAATGTGTCTTCTGATTTTAATTTGACATTACAGATCCATTTTCCATTCTCAGGGTTTCACGAACAATTTCCGCTTATGAAATATGAGTTTCTGGAGAGAATTGAATCTTGTCCACCCATCTACTCCTGTGGTAAGGCTACCACATGAGTAGGATGGTGGATATAATGGTCTTATTTCCCATGAGGAGGCATTGCAAGTCTTTCCGTTCCTCCACCCAGTATGTTAAACATTTGTGGCCTTACGTGCCCCTCTTGCCTCATGCTTTTTAGGTTCCACAAAAAGGTCTGCATTATACCCTGAGGACAACTTCCTTGAACAGTGCCCAATCTGTCATGGTCATAGAGACAATGCCTTGAAGGTCCATGTACACAAACGATCTTTGCATGCTTCACTTCAGCAGGGACTCCAGATTGTCTGACACCAGACGTGAATCAATAGAAAGACAATTAGATGGTCTATGCCAAATATGTCAATGTAATTTCAACAGACATGGTTGCTAAACTCTTTCCGAGACATTCTTTTTAATATTTCCCTGCCCTCATTCACCTGAGGTACATCTATTGGACTGTGCCTTTTGTGTGTATGTGTGTGTGTGTGTGTGTGTGTGTGTGTGTTATTGTTGCTAATTTCATGGTTGCAGGGAATTCCCTGTGTGGAAACTCCAATCAGTACAGCTCTGCATCTTATAGGTTTAGAGGATTGCCTGAAGGAGTACTAAGAGGTTAAGTGAATTGCCCAGGAATACAGAAACAGTACGCTGTGGAGTATGGGGCAGCTAGGTTGCTCAGTTCATAGAGCACTAGGCCTAGAGTCAAATCTAATCTGGCTCAGACACTTACTAGCTGTGTGAACCTGGGCAAGTCACTTAACTCTGTTTGCCTCAGTTTCTTCATCTGTAAAATGAGCTGGAGAAGAAAATAACAAACCACTCCAGTATTTTTGCCAAGAAAACCCCAAACGGGGTCACGAAGAGTTAGACACAACTGAAACGAATGAACAATGACATGCATCAGAGACTTGAATTCTGGTCTTTCTGACTCTGAGACTAGCTGTTTATCCACTACGCCAGGCTGTCTTTCACATTATTTACTCACATGTTAAATCTCACATTTCCATGAGGGCACTTGGCTCGTAAGCATTCCCTCCCCAATCTTTTGCAGATGGAAAAACTGAAGTTAATAGCTATGAAGGGTTAGCTCCTAAGATCTCCAACTAACATCTTGGCTTAAGCCAAAAGCAGCCATATTTAAGCAGTCATGGTGATAGTGGGCTCACTTTCAATCAGTCTGCTTCCTTCCCCTTGAAGGCCAACAGGAGTTTTGAGCCAAGTCTGCTGCCTCCTTATACTCCTGCTAGCCTTTTCTTTCCATGTGGTCAATTAGTGACCAGACCCATAGCCTCAGTGGTCCTGATTGCCCAAAGTCACCATCCCTAGCATCTCATTTTCACATCTGGGTTCTCATGAGCTCCTATTAGTTCCCCCCATATCAATTTATTCCACACAGATCTATAAGACTCCAAGAAAACAATGGACTCTGTGTATAGCACTTCACACCATAAATCCCAGCAGCTGTGGGCCTGAGAAAATCCCCACTTCTTATCTTAAGTTTGTCTCACAAAACAGTTTGAATAGCTGGCTGTCTTTGGTTGCCTGTCACATCTGCCTTTTGGATGCCTGTTGCCAGTAAAGTTGGTGCTGCTACAGTCAGTGACAGATGCTTCTAGCCTGGGGAAAGAGAGACCAAACTTGTGGGAACTCTTACTCGCTTCAGAAAAAAGACAATTAGAAAAGGGAGGCCAGTGACTGGGAGCTGGGGTAGAAAGGTAAAGGTTTCCTCTCCCTTCCCAACCCCTTGGTAGAATGTAAGCTCTTTGAGGGCAGGGACTGTCATGATTTTTATTTGTATCTCTAGTGCTTAACACAGTACTTTTCACATAATTCTCTCTGTGTCTGTCTGGTTTTTCTCTCTCTGAATCTCTCTTTCTGGACCTCTCTCTTTCCATCTCTCTCTCTCTCTCTCTCTCTCTCTCTCTCTCTCAGTCTGTTTATCTCTCTCTCTCTCTCTCTCTCTCTCTCTCTCTCTCTCTCTCTCTCTCTCTCTCTGGGTCTATTTCTCTTTCTCTGGATCTGTCTATTTCTCTTTCTCTCCCTCTCTCTCTCTGGGTCTGTCTATTTCTCTATCTCTCTCTGGGTCTACTTTTCTCTCTGTGTGTGTCTATTTCTCTCTCTGGGTCTGTTTATCTCTCTCTCTCTCTCTTTCTCTCTCTGGGTCTATTTCTCTTTCTCTGGATCTGTCTATTTCTCTCTCTTTCTCTCCCTCTCTCTCTCTGGGTCTATTTCTCTATCTCTCTCTGGGTCTACTTTTTTCTCTGTGTGTGTCTATTTCTCTCTCTTTCTGCGTCTATTTCTATTTCTCTCTCTCTCTCTGTCTCCCCCCCTCTCTCTCCCTCCCCCCTCCCCCTCTGTCTGACATTTTCTATTTCTTTCTTTCTTTTTGTCTGTCTCCTTCATTGCTGAGTACTACATGTTCCCAAAAGGCCATGAGATCTATTCTTACTAGGAGTACCTCAAGTGGATTACCTTTAATGTGGATTTGCCACTTACAGCACCATGATTTCCCTAGTACCCAGGAAGCAAGATGCCCATGGTGAGGGAAAATTGACCCCAGTCATTGCAACCACCTCCCTAGGCATGATTCCTGGGTCTGTGTTCTCTGGGACTTTGTATTTGAAGACAACATTGGGCCTTAACGATGAAGGGTCTGTATACAGGCCTTATAAATTTCCTAATCTTTTTTTCCACTCAATTTGTTGGGCCAACTTGGGCCAGTTTTGGGTCAAAATTTGCCTGAAAGAAAGGTGGCACAGAAGTCCTAAACGTGAAACTAGAGCCTTAGTTGGTACAATAATGTAAATCTTATCCCATCTGTGTGTGACCATCCTGGCTGACTCTTGTCCATGTTCTCTCATAGATGTACAACAGTGAGTCCACCTCACATGGTGGGGGGCCTTCCTCGATTTCTTCTGGCATTATAAGAATACCAATGGAATATACGAGTTGTTCACTGGTTAGTTCCTTCTCACCACATGGCCAGACAATAGTTTTTATTTTGGTGAGGTAATCAGGGTTAAGTGACTTGCCCAGGGTCACACAGCTAGTAAGTATCAAGTGTCTGAGGTTGAATTTGAACTCAGATCCTCCTGACTACAAGGCCAGAGCTCTATCCACTGCCCCCCAGACAACCATTTTTGACAATACATTTCTTGATGACATCTTTTACTCTAGTTCTTCTTTGTAGAACCTTTGTGATATGTTGTAGTAGCCTGCTCACACCCACTATGTACCTCTTCATTGCTTGGGAAGTGGTAGGTGTTTAACAAATGCTTTGTTGAATTGAATTACCAATGAAGTAATTCTGAGATCTGACAATTTTGGACCTTGAGGTCTAGGGAAATTGTTCAGGCAGATCTTATAAGTCCATTTCAGGCAGCTTGTGGTAGAAAAAATGGACGCTTTTCTATGACAGTGATCCATGGCCCAAGAACCTTTGGCTCTGGGCTTACGCAGATCAGATTCAATCTTTAGGGCTACTGTGAAAGACCATACTCTTGGGCTCCTTATGCTCCCACTCAGAATTTACTCTGGGAATTCTTCCCAAACAGCTAATGTGTCTAGGTTTCTACATATATGAGTAACAAGGTCCCCAGCTCCCATATGAACACTGAAGGTAGCAAATGGTATCTGGTATAGGACAGCGTTCATTTCATCCCATGTAAAATGCACAAAACATAAAGGACTCTCTGAAACTCTTAAGTGTCAAAACATATAATCTCCAAAGTCCATAAATAAATGTCAAAAACACACAATCTCAAAAGTCCGTAAACAATACAATTCTCTTCTCTCTATAGTAGATCCCATTTTTCCCCATAGTATCCTAGAGTCCTCTAGACTCAGTGACACTCCATAGTTTGGACCCTCTTCAAAAGGGAAATGAACATGGGTTGCCAACACAATACCTGAACCTTCAGGCAAATTCCTCTCTGCCTGGGTGCTACACAACCCTTCCCAGACTAGGAGTGTCACTCTGTGGTTTGGACTTAATTCAAAACAGAAAGACACTTTGGAGCTACCAGACTGGCAGCTGTCTTCCCATAGAACCTTTACTGTCTGAATAACTCATTGTAATAGCATGGAGAAAAGACAAGGCCTTCTTGATGTTCATGGCATGATTTTAGCTCCCTACTTCTCTAATTTCAGGCCATGTTGTCAATCCTCTTCTCAGAGGAAGGATGTGCTCAAGAAATACCATTTCTCTCAAGTCTTGAACTTGAGGTTACTCCTAAGACAATCTCCCAGGCTTTCACTGTCCTCAAATTTCCCTTTTCTGGCCAGCAGGCTAGATTCTAGGATTATATTGCCTAGGAAATTCTTCCTTTTAAAACCGGGAGGCAAGAGTTCAGGAATGATATTGTTTATGACATTCTCCCCACTTAAATCATGTGGGTGATGCATGATGGGAAAAGGTGAGGATCAACTTAGTGTCCTTGATGAAGAATTGTTTTAGGTCATGGAAAGAGGTGGTTCCTCCAAGGAGAGTCTGCCCAGGCCCCCTCCCCCCATACTCCCCCCCAGGCTGAGCCAATACACCTTGGCAGCCCTAGTCAATGAAGATCTTGGCACCCTAGGAAGTACAAAGAGGCCAAGTATTCTAGGTCTTCATGGAAAAAATTGGACCCACCAGAGAGGAAATAATATCATGTTGATTATTTATGGGCTACTGAGAGTTCCCTGATGAGTTTTCTATATTCATTTTTGGCATCCTGTGAGTCTTTGGCATTTTGTAGATTTTATGTGGTGTAAAAGAAAATAGTGTAAAACCATTTGTTACTTTAAATGCTTATATGGGGGCTGAAAACCCTGTTACTCATATCTATAGAAACCTTGATCTAAGCTATACATGAGCTCCATTCAGAGATTTCCCAGAGTAAATTCTGGGTGGGTTATAATAAGTCAGAGAAATGAACTTTTAGGGTAGCCCCTAAGATTGAACCTAGAGCCCAGAGCTAGGCCATGGGTTACCTATGACAGATGTGGAATAAGTGAGGAAGGAGGATTGAAGAAATGGATGTTTCCATCTCTTCTGAAAAAGTACTATAGCTCTAATTTTTGAAATTGAGCCAATTTTTATCTAAGATTTCTGAGGGTCCTTGGGTTTGTAAAATTTGGCCTGAAGAGTGGCTCAATTCATTTATGAACTTTTAAAGATGATGCATTAGGAAGATCTATGTTCTGGTAATGTGGAATTGGAATGCCATGAGAGTGGGCTAATAAAAATTGTGGGGTAGAAGGAACTAAAGAGATGGGAAACACAAAGACATTAAATAGGAAGGAGTTCATGGAACTGCAGTGATCCATTTAATTCCCACTATGTTTTTTGTTATAGATTTGACAATATGGTGTGAAATCCATTCTTTCTGTTTTCTTTTTTTTTGGGTAAGGCAATCGGGGTTAAGTGACTTGCCCAGGGTCACACAGCTAGTAAGTGTCAAGTGTCTGAGGCCAGATTTGAACTTGGTTCCTCCTGACTCCAGGGCCAGAGCTTTATCTACTGTGCTACCTTCTTTCTGTTTTTAAAGGAACAGTCTTGGGGGTCTGAGTATTTTCAATGAGATATGAAGGACATGGTTTCCAACAATATCATGCAGGAACGTGTGCCTAAATTATATATCATTATGGCAGCATTGTGTAGTGGAAAGCACACTGGTACTAGTCGGAAGATCTGGGTTTGAGTCTTCCTGCTGCCACTTAATATTTGTTTGACCTTGGGCAAGTAGCTTCATTTCTCTGGGCCTCAGTTTCCTCACATGTAGAATGAGGGGGCAGGATTAGATGGCCTCCAAGGTCCCTTCCAGCTCTAGATCTAGGGACTTATGGGTAACCTTGACCAAGTTGCTTTACCTCCCTGGCCCTCTGCAAATGACAGAGTTAGGCTCAAGGGCTTCTTCTTTCCTTTCCAGCTCAAGAGTTGTGATCCCGTTAAACTTGTCCCCAATAGCTGCAAGTGTAAACCACAAAAGTTGACTTGATCACTCACATATATGGATTCCAAAATGTTCTATTCTGTCATTCATGTGAAAATCAAATATATTATTCATCGATTTCATCAACTTCCTGAATGTGTTAAAAATGTTAAGGAAAAAACCATTAATCACAACATGGTGACTGCTCAACTGGGTCTGAAAAATAATCTGAGGGCCTTTGAAGAAACTCTGCCAGCAAAATTGGAATCTGGGTCAGATGAGTTGCCTCCTTCCAGAAGGCAAAGTAAAAAGCAAACACCCTTTCATGGCTGCATCTGAAACCTGTGTCCTCACCCCTAACAGGGAGGCTTCTGGGACCTTCCTAATGCCAGGTAGCCAAATTTCTGACAAGAGAATGAAAAGCAACTATATTCAGTGTGCCATGTCTCCCAGTGACAGTGAACACCTCTCTGGCGTCCCTTGGTGTTTTGGAAATATCAGAATATTCTGTAGCTTCTTTATGCTGATTGTTATTAAAAGGAGAGATGAATTTATATGGAACCTACCATATGCCTCACATTTGCCCTTGGATGTTATTAAAACTGTCTATAGAACGCATGGAAACAACTGGCCTATTTAGTCAATCCAGACAATTACCAGTTGGCTCAGGCAAAATCCACAACAATGCAAAGGGCTATCCAGTTTGAATGTTGATATGGCTGACTGAAAACCTGTCAATTTGGTCAAAAGAGTCTCTCTGTGGTGGTGAAATGGGGGGAAGGTGCATTTATATACACAAGTTTCAAGAGATGGTGTCTTTTTAAAAAAGTTGTTTTATTGATACCCTTTTCTTTCTTTCTTTTTTCTGTGATTTATTTCCCCAGCGACTATTGCCATGCCTGACAGAATCCAAAGTATGGGTAGGCAAAACAAATTAGCACATTCCATAATGTATGGCTCATTGCACACCAATTGTCCAATACCTTTCTGACAAGAAGCATGCTTTACCATCAGTTTTCTGAAGTCATCATCAGTTATTTCATTGAGCAGAGTTCTGAAATTTTTAAAAGTTGTTTTCCTTTATATTTATTGTGGTCATCCTGTACACTCTAATCTTGGTTCTGTTCACTTTTGTCTGTATCAGTTCACACAAGTCTTCACAAGTTTCTCTGAATTCTTCATACTGATTTTTTTAAATAGTACAACAAAATTCCATTGCATTCCTATACCATACTTTGTTCAGCCATTCCCTAATTGATAGGTACCCATTTTCTTTCCAGCTCTTTGCTACTTGGTACAAAAATACTACTATAAATATAAATATACATGTATACATACACACATATATATACATACGTATAAAGTTTGTCTTTGACCCACTTGAGGGTATATGCTTAGTAGTAGTAGTATCAGTGGCTTAGAAGACATGGACAATTTAGTGATTTGTTCATTTCAAATTGTTTTCCATAATGGTTAGACCAATTCACAACTGCTCCAACATTTACCATTTTTGTCTTTTGTCAGTTGATCACTCTGGGTCTGAGGTGAAATTTGAGAGTAGTTTTAACTTGTACTTTTCTTATTAGTGAGTTGGAACATTCTTCCATATGGTTGTTGACAGCCTGCATTTATTTCTTCTTTTTGAAAACTGCCTTTGGCCACTTATCTATTGAGTAATCTTGCATATTTGTATCAATTTTCTACATATTGTGAACTGAAACTCCAGACCTTTTTCAGATATTTGATGCCGAGATATTTCTCCCCTTCCAAATAACTATTCAGTGTCTAATTCTAGTAGCACTGATTTTATTTCTGTAGAAGCTTTTTAGTTTTACATAGTCACAACTGTTTTTTTTTTTTATGATCACCTCCCTACTTTGTTTAGTTAGGAGTTCTCTCCTAGCAAAATTGTATAAGGCAGCTCCTTTCATTCTCCTCTAATTTATTATTTTTTTTAATGAAGTGACCATCATATTTGGGCCTTGTATCCATTTGGAAAGCAGCTAGGTGGTGCAATGGATAAAACGCTGGGCTTGGGATCAGGAAGACTCATCTTCTGAGTTCAAATCCAGTCTTGGACACTTACTAGCTGTATGACCCTATTTCATCTCAATTTTCTTATCTGTAAAACGAGCTGGAGAAGGAAATAGCAAACCATTCCAGTATCTATGCCAAAAAAACCCCAAATGAGGTCATAAAGGGTTGGATACTAACTGAAACGATTCAATAACAACAACAAAATCCATTTGGAGCTTATCGTGTGGTATATGTGCAAGGTGTACGTCTAAATTTAATTTCTCCCACACCATTTTGCAGTTTTCCAAGGAATTTCTGGCAAACGGGGAGTTCTTAGTCCAATAGTTGGTGTCCTTAGGTTTACTGAATGCTAGATAACTCTGGATTGCTTCTGGATCTTGCTTACCTAAGCTGCTGCACTGATCAACTATTTTATTTTTTAACTAGTGCCAAACAGCTTTTGGTGATTACTGCTTTATATAGGATATTTTCCTTTCTAGGACTTTTATTATTCTAGATGAATTTTTTTTTGTTACTTGGCTTAATTCTATAAATTAACTCCTAGGCAACTTGATTGCTATGGGACTAAATCTGCAAGTAAATTTAGGTGGTATTATTTTTATATTGGTGTGGCTCAACCATGAACAATGAATATCCTTCAAATTATTGTCTTCCTTTATTTCTAAAGAGCATTTTGTAGTTGTATTCACGAGTTTTAAGTATGTCTTGGTAAGTTGACTGCTATGTTTTTTGTGTTTTGGAATTATTTTTAATGGAATTTTAAAAAACCCCTCCTCTTGCTGGGTTTTATGAGTAACAAACAGACTGAAGATTTTTGTGGGTTTATTTTGTATCCTGTTGCTTTACTGAAGTTAATAGTTTCTTTTTTTTTCATTGAATCTAAGCTTTTCTAAGCAAACCATAATCTCATCTGCAAATGGATAATTTTGCTTCTTCTTTGCCTACATGTATTCTCTCATTTTCTTTCTTTCTTTCTTTCTTTCTTTCTTTCTTTCTTTCTTTCTTTCTTTCTTTCTTTCTTTCTTTCTTTCTTTCTTTCTTTCTTTCTTTCTTTCTTTCTTTCTTTCTTCTTTCTTTCTTCTTTCTTTCTTTCTTTCTTTCTTTCTTTCTTCTTTCTTTCTTTCTCTTCTTCTTTCTTTCTTTCTTCCTTCCTTCTTCCTTCCTTCCTTCCTTCCTTCCTTCCTTCCTTCCTTCCTTCCTTCCTTCCTTCCTTCCTTCCTTCCTTCCTTCCTTCCTTCTCTCTCTCTCTTTCTTTTCTTTCTTCTGCTATTATTTAGTATTTTCAGAAGTATCGAATGATACCAGTGACAGTGGGCACCTTTGCCCTCTATCCCTGTTTTATTGGAAAGATGATTAATATTTCTCTAGCACAAATAATGTTAGCACTTGGCTTTAATTAGCTACTATTTTTATCATATTAAGGAAAGTCCCATTTATTCTAACCCTTTTTAGTGTTTCTTACATACATGAATGTCATATTCTTCCAAAGGCTTTTTCTACTTCCATCAACATAACCATATGGTTCTTGATTATTTTCATTATTAATATACGAATATATTATATTTTTTGGTCCAGACCTAGGATTTCATTGGAGTAGGGACTCTCTCAAGGAATCTCCTTCTACCAGTGCTGATCAACAACTCCTCTATAACTGAAAGGTCGACTGATTTACTTAGGGTGACATAGCCAATATGAATCAGAGGCAAAACTAGGCCCTGGGCCTTTCTGACTCCAAAGCCAGCACTCTACCCACTATGGTATGTTGGTCCTCATGGTTCATTATATGTATAGTTTTCCTACTGTTGAACTCCGGCCCCTGCCCCCCCCCACATTACTGGTTTAACTATGACCTGGTCATATTAGATAATTTAAAAACTTTATTGCTATAGCATAGCCTTTTTGACAATATTTTATTGACCATTTTTATATCAATAATTTTTAATGAAACTGTTTTATAGTTTTATTTCTCTGTTTTATCTCTCCCAAATTAGGCATCAGGGTTATATTTTTCTCATAGAGAAGGATTTGGTAAAATGCATTCCATTTCAAAAAATTTGCATATTAATAATTTAATTATGCTTGAATGTTTGATAGAATTTACTTATAGGTTCATTTGGATGGATTTTTTTTTTTTACATTTTGGGAGTTAATTTATGGCTTGTTCAATTTCTGTTTCTGTGATTGGGTTGTTTAAATTGACTAGTTTTTGTTTTGTTATTTTATTTTTGTAAATATCCATTTTTTAAAGATTTTACTTTTGCTGGAATGCATTTGGGTATAATTTATAACAATTTACTCTTCATCTGTTATGAATTTCTCTTCATTTTTGTTTTCGGGAATTTGGTTTTTCTCTTTTTGTTTATATTAGCTAACGGTTTGTCCCTTTTTATTAGTATTTTCAAAGAAAAACCCTAGCTCTTAGTTTTACCAACTTTTGTTTTTGGTTCTCTATTTTACTTATTTCTTTTCTGATTTTCTTAATTTTTTCTTTTTTTCTTTTTGTTTCTTTGTGAGTTTTAAATGTGGTGACTTTCTAGGTATTTTTTTATAGTTGCAGTCTCAATTCGTTAATCTTTTACTTCTTTCTCTATTTGGTTAAAGGTGTTTAGATGAAGGTATTTAGAGATATATATCCCCTCCCCCCCTGATTTAACTGTATCCCAAAAGGTTTGACTGGTATATCATCACATTGTTATTGTTTCTTTGATTCAATGTTTTTTATTTCTATGATTTGTTCTTTGACTTAGACTCATTCTTTAGGATTATTTCATCTCTACATCTAATCCTGTCTTTAAGTTTCCTATATAGATTACAAATTTCGTAGCATTCAGGCTTGTAAAGTAGAAGTTTAATATCACTACTTTTGGGTATTTATGCCTTTTTTAATGCACATGACTAGTTTTTGTAAAGACGCCATGCCAAGCTTAAAAATATTTATACTTTTTATGATTCCTTCTTAGGAATCATAAGATATCTATCATACCTAATTTTTTTTAAAAAAAATTTCAGGTCTTTAACTTTTTAGAAAACTTTGTTAGATTTATCTAGGTCTCAAAAGGGGCATGTAAAATTCATGAATTATTGCTCTATAGTTTATTTTCATTAGCTTTTCCTTTAAGTTCTTAGATACTATACTATTTGGTGCATATGTGTTTATTATTGATATTGTTCCATTATTTATGATGCATTTATTTATAATGTGCATTCCTTGCTTATCTCTTAACCATCTTGGCTTTTTGATTGTTTATATTTTACTCTTGCCTTATCAGAGATCATGACTGCCACTTTCATCTACCCTTACTTTTTAGATTCAGCTTGAGGTTTAAAAGACTTTAGTACAACCTCTCATTTGATTCCATGTAAATCTTTGTGTGAAATGTGTTTCTTGGAAATATATTGTTTGTTGGGTTTTGCTGTCTCATCTATCCTTTCACTTTCCTTCATTTTTATGATCAGATTTATCCCATTCACATTAAGTTTTGATTATCTTATTTGTATTTTTTTTCTCCACCATATATTTTTACATTTCTATTTTGTCTCCAACCTCCGTTCTTTATAATGAAAAAGGTGAGGAACAAAAGGGAATAAAATTAGAACTAGTAATTTATCATTGGGTCTCTCTGATCTCAACCTTCTCTCCCTACCGCTCTTCATTCAGCCTAGATATTGCCCTTTCTCTCTCTCCTTTTAATTCTCTCTTCATAAACAACCTCTCTTTTGAACCTCCTTTTTCCTTCTCCCTGCTTAATATATTTTTACACTATATTTTTCTTACCAAATATCCCTTGCCCCTCCTAGATGACACTGGGGTGCATGAGATGCCTACTTCCTCCACCTGTCTTCATGCTTGTATAATCTCCTGTTATGCCACAGTTAGAAGAAACTTATTAGCTTTTCCTTCATCATAATTCCTTTCATAGAAAAGAAACCTTTTCTTTTCCCTCTTAAAAAATTTAAACACTTCCAGGCCCCGAATGTGACTTTTGATAGTTAAATTTTGAAGGGACAGTAGTGTTTGCTCTCCTTTTTTAGATGTAAGCACTTGATCAATACTTTGTCCTCTCAGGATACTCAAACTTGATTATTTTTTTCAGTTTCTCTCATCTCCTGTATTTGTATTTAAAAGATTCTATCCACTTCTCATTTTCTCTATAGGAATTCTTGGAAGTCATCAATTGTATTAAAGATCTACTTTTTCCTCTTCTACGATTATGTTCAGTGTTTGAGGATTTTATCCTTTACTGTACATCTTTTTTCGTATGTCACATTAAAACTTTTCTTTCTCATATCTAATATATAATATTGAGTGATTCTGACTATGGCTTCTTGGAATATGATCTCTTTGTTTCTGGCTCCTTGCAGTGTTTTTTTTTTCCTTTGACCTGGTAACTCTGGAGTTTAGCATTCACATTTCTGGGTGTGTTAAATTTGAGGTTTCCTTCTTGTGGATTTTGTTGATTTTCACTTTGCCTTCTGGGTCCAGTAGTCCCAAGTGATGTTATTATTTCTTGAAATAAGATAGCTAGGTTATTTTGTTTTGTAATGATTTTCAGGGACCCCAGTGATGCTTCATTGCTATTTCCTTGTCTTGTTTTCCAGCTCATTTGTTTTTGTTAGTAGATACGTCACATACTCTACTCTTTTGGTCTTTTGACTTTGTTCTAATATTGCTTGTTATATCATTAGATTTCTGAGTTCTGTTCGCTCTGCCCTATTTTCAAGGTGGCCATAATGTGGATAAGGATAAGTGGATAACACAACTATATTCTCTTTATAGAGTCCTTCATTTATTTTAGTAGGACTTCCATTTATCCTTGAAGTCCTCATGTAAATCTATTCCCTCCTGAGGTTTTACTTATAATTATTGTGGCATTGTTTTTTCCTGGAATTTTACTTCTAGGTTATCTTAAGCAATCATTTCTTTATGGTATTTAGGAGCTTTCATTCTGCTTGGTATGCCTGGTGATGTCTCTCCTTGATGCTTCTTTCAAACTTCTCTTGGTTCTATAGTAGCTGGACTTACTGTGAACACCCTGGTACCCTTAGGACTGGACTTTGGGTTAGAGCTACACACTTCCTCACTGCACTCTCAGGCCTTGGCCTGGAGTTGGGCAGCCAGCAAGACTGGTTGATAATAACTTCTTGGCCCTACCTTATCCTTCAGTCTTGGACAGTATGGAGGAGATGGGATCAAGATCCCCCTGGACTAGGACTCTGAGGCAGGGATCTCGGTGCCTGTATCTTGCTCCCTCCCATAGTTCTGAACTGGGCTACAGAGGGAAGACTTAAGCCATTTTGGTACTAGGTCAGATCTGGAACTTATAATATGGCTCTTTTTTCATGAAAATTATAAAAAAAATCACAGATTTGGAAATTAAAGGGACCTGAGAGATCATCTAGTCCAACCCTCTCATTTTGCAGAGGGGGAAACTGAGGTACAGGGAGGTAAAGAGACTTGCCCAGTGTCAAAGACAAGATTTTAGATCTAGAGCTGGAAGGGACCTCAGAGGTCACCAAGTCCAACACTATCATTTTACAGAGGAGGAAACCGAGGCTCAGGCACTAAGGATATGAACCCAGGTCTTTTGATTCCAGAGCCAGTACTCTTTCCACTGTACCACATTGCTTCAGTGAATGTTTATTATAATGAACAAGAATAGGATGTGTACTGGAAATTTATTCCCAATATATTCCAGTTTTTCTTATGATTTTTGAAGGCAGTATCTGGTTTAGCACCTTTCACCAATCCACTTTGGAAAGACTGTACCCAACCCCCTTCTCTCCCCAAAAGCTTTATTTGCCTTACTCCATGTCTAATTCCAAAAATCCAGAATGAAGTCTTTGAGAACAGAGAGCCTGAAGCTATCCATTCTAAGTGCTCAATGGCAAGTGGAGGTACGTACATAAACATAAGGGCAAGGACACCGCCTAAGACTTGCAAGAAAACCGATCAGAAGAGGCTTTAACATACTGGAAAAGGTTTCTCTCATTAGGATGATAAGCTGATCTCCATTTTGGAAAACCAGCATTCTTTTCCCAGAACAGAAGAGCAAATTAATAAATAGCCTGGTGAAGGTTCAGTTAGCATTTGCCAACCATACTCCCAAAATGAATCCAAGAAGCACTTAGCATGTCGGGAAGGTCAAGACATGGGAGTTGAGGAGGAAAGTGGGTCTTATAAAACCCCTGCTGAAAACTGTCTAAATGACATATAGAGCAAAGACTCAAAGAGTCTATGGCCTACGTCTTGCCTTTGCCACTAAGATAGAATCTTCTAGGATCATAGATCTAGTGTTGGGACATTAGTAGTTATTTATTTATATCAATCCCCTCGTGTTCCAGATGAAGAAACTGAGGCATAGAGGAGGTAAGTTGCTTGCCAAGAGAGATAGGATGAAAGATCTAGAACTGGAAGGGACTTCAGAGATCATCTAGTCCCATGTATTCATTTTTTTCACATGAGGAAACTGAGGCACAGGGAGGTTAAATGACTTATCCAACATCCAATTAGATCAGCTAAAGCTTGGAAGGACCTCAGAGGCTATCTAGTTCAACTCTCTTAATTTACAGAGGAAACTGAGGTCCAGGGAGGGGGAAGGGACTTGCCCAGGGTCACAAACATAAGATCATACATTTAGAGGTAGAACTGATACCAGAGGTTATCAAATCTACCATCCTCATTTTTCAGATGAAGAAACTGAGGCTCAGTTAAAGTATTTTGCTTGTGGTCACAGAACTAGCAAGTGTCAGTGGAGGGATTTGAACCCAGGTCTTCCTGACTGCAAGTCCAGTATTCCATCTACAACACAGCCATGTCTCTCTGGGGTTCTGGTGGCTTCTGCCTGCTGCAATTTCTCTAGCTAGTTCTCCTGGATGTTTAAAAAAAAATGAAAAAAGGACATTTGCCTGTTTTGAATGGTCTTACCAAAGAAAAGATTTGTAATTAATCAGCTCTATTATACAACATATAGGATTTCTGCAGAAAAATGGAATGGTTGGAGTTGGAAACTCAAAAGTACTTACTTCCACTGGGAATCAGGTCTCTATCTGGGATGAAGAGTTTATAGCCATAATGTTTTTCCAGGACATCTGGTAGTATTTCGAGAGCAAATTGTTCTTCCTCGTTGTTATCACAATCTAAAGCATCAGGATCGACTTTTGTATAAGAGAGGTAGGCGTCATACTCCTTGTTGTCTTAAAAAGAAGAAACGATAGACTTAGAGGTATTCACAGCTAGATGTTTGTGAAAGGACCAACAATGAAATAACCGGGGATCAGAATCAACGTGATTCTTTGTGGTCATTATACATAATGGGAATAACCAAAGAGCACGTCACACATCTCAAGAAGAGCTCAGCCCATTCCAAAGCATCCCATTTAAGGCCATAAATGGGAAGCCCTGAAATGGGCCTCTGTGAACAGGAAAGAACAAAAAAGATCAAAGTCAAGGATCCACACCTGGTAGGGGCTCATCACTTTACCATCTTCTAGAGTAGGGCTTATTAAATGTTTTCCACTTCGAGACCCCTTCAGCACTGTGGGTAGTGACCCACAGTTTAAGAAGTAGTGCTCTAGAGCACACAACAAACCCCACCCCAGGAGGAGAAAAGTGTCAAATCTTGAACCACAGCTATGGGGGCTGAATAGTAACAGCTGATAGCTTAGTGGTAAATCACAGTGAGGTAACATAGCATGACTGAAGAGAGCACTAGAATCATTCTGGAATAATGAGGTTCAAATCCCACTGCTGATACTTACTGTGTGATGCTTGATAAGTTGCTTCCTCTCCCAGGCCTTTGGTTTCTTCATTTGTAAAAATAAGGGGACCAAACTTGAACACCTCCAAGGTCCTTTCTGGATCGAGATCTATGAGCCTAGGGGTGATCTTGGACCAGTTGTTTCCCCCTCTAAAATGAGAGGGTTGGACTACATGGCCCCCTTCTGGCTCCAGATCTAGGGCCCTAAAACTTCCCTGGGCCTCATTTTCCTCCTCTGTAAAGTCAAGCAGTTAGACAAGATGGCCTCAGAGGTCCCTTCCTGTTCTACCTCTAAGATCCCGTTATTCTAAGCTGGGTTGTATGTCCACAGTGCTTTCTCCCTTACTTTTCCCCCACGGTCTCACAGGCAGTGATTTAGACCAGAGCTTCCAAAAGAAGGCTTTGTTTAAAAATGTACCTCCTGGCAGTATTGCCACTTGTGGGTTTTTCCTCCTCACATGTAGTCAGAGAATTACTGTGTTTTACATCATGCATTTTCTCTCCTTTGTGGTAGAGGCTTGGAGCCAACATGATCAAAGAGAGAATGGACTTGTATTCTTTTTGTGAAATGAAACATTTAATGAAGCCACAGCTAATCATGGCATGGTTCCCCAAAGGATTTACAAGGGCCACACTGGAAAACTGTGAGCAATATTTGCAAATTTAATTTCTCTATAGAAAATGAGGGGAAAAAATCAAGCAATTAATGTAGTGATGGCAGAGTGATATGAAGTGATGATACTTATTAAGCTCGAGTTATCTATGAGTAAAAAAAAGGATAATGCCCCTGAACCTGTTTCCAAAAAAGTGCAATTTTTTTTTCATTAAAAAGAGAGGAACACATAATGAGAATGTTGCTGAAGCCCAACGAAAAGGTAACTTGGAGAATGAAACTCTTCTTCCCATATGTGAATGATGAGGTTGATTTCATTCCTCTTATTGAAAGCCGAACATAGGAATGATGGTCATATGAGCATACTTCTACTTATAAATTGTAGGTAGATCCTCCCAGATACCCCCAAGGGAAGCCCCTAGACATGTGGAGATGCTAGAAGTAGGATGATAGTATTCTAACTCCCTTACTGTTCTGCTAGCCTACATCCCCATCTCTTGCAGAGAGGATATGAGATGATCCAGCTTACCATGCCAGGATGGCGCCTGGAACTAGACAGTAGCCAGTATATTTTAATGTGTTTTCTGGCTGGGAAAGACTACTATATACCTTGTTGGAATTACCCGATTCCCTGCAGAATGCACATGCTGGGGATCCTTTGGTTATGCAAGAGAAGGGCATCCTGCTTACAGGGGCCTTCTGAGGTTCTTGAGTAAAATTTGTGTGAGAACAGACTGGACATCCTAACACTTGATACAGCCACGGTCAAGGAGAGTGTGGTATAGGCCTCCATCTCTCCCTCTGGCTATCACAGCACACCTCTCAAGGAACAGTGGGTTCCTTCCTCGCCCATCAGACTTTCCCTTGGTAACCAGGCTTATTGGTGCTCCTGTCTTATGCTCTCTGATCAGTCATTCTCTCTACTCTTCCCTTTGATGCCTGCCCAATCCCTTCAGCCCTGCCTCACTCTCTGGCCCACTTGGTAAGTGTGCTAAGCTTATTCTTCCTCTGCAACATCTCTCACAAATATATCCCCTTCTCTACACACACAGCTGCCAGTCTAGTTCAAGCCCTCTTCACTTCTTTCTTAGATGATTGCAATAGCCTCCCAATTGGTCTCCTGATATCTAGTCTCTTCTCTCTACAATTCATCTTCCATATAGCTTACAAAGTCATTTTTCTTAAAGTGCGGGTCTGACCATATTACTCCCTTGCTCAGTGAACTCTGATGGCCCTCTAGGATCTAATAGAAACTCCTCTCTTTAGCATGGAAAGTCATTTGTAATTTGGCTCCAACCTCCCTCTGCAGAATCATAGATTTATAGCCGAAAGGGAGCCAAGAAGCCATCTCATCTCTAATGTTCTCATTTTACAGATGTGGAAACTGTGGCTCAAAGATTATGACTTATCTTCCTGAGTTCAAATCTGGCCTCAGACACTTACTAGCTGTGTGACTCTGGGTGGGCAAGTCACTTCATCCTTCTTGCCTCAGTTTCCTCATCTGTAAAATGATCTGGGTAAGGAAATGGCAAAACACTCCAGGATCTTTGCCAAGAAAACCCCAAATGGGCTCACGAAGAGTTGGATGTGACCGAAAAAACTACTGACCAACAATAAGCTCTGACTTCAAAGCCAGTTTCCAGCTACTTGCTGCCTCCTTATTTTACATTACTCCTTTCTGTATACTCTGTGATCCGGCCCCATTCACACATGACAGTCTAGCTCCCATCTCCATACCTCTCCAGTGGCTGTCCCTCCATCTCCAAAGTATTCCCTCCTCATCTCTTCCGGTTACTACTGACTCCCCACCCCTCAACAAATTACCTTGTATATTTTTGGGGTAAGTTTTTATACCTATACATAGTTTCTCCCATAATAGTGTGTGAGCTTTTGTCTTTGTATATTGATGCCCCACCCACTAGCTATTCAGAGCTATGATAGCTATTAGTACTTTAAATCTCAGCAGACCTCCTGGACTTCTGACTCTTGGGCTACTCTGAGTGTAGCTATCTGCCTGAATTTCTAGATTATTGTCTTTGCCACTGACCATAGCTTGGCATGATAGTTGAATATTCCCAGGGAAGGGAGGAAACATATTTATTAAGTGCCTGCTATGTACCAGGACTTAACAAATATTATCTCATTGGGATCTTCATAATAACAACCTTAAGAGGTAGGTGCTATTATTATCCCCATTTTACAGGTGAGGAAAGTGAGGCAGACAGAGGTTAAGTGACTTGCCTGGGGTCAAACAGGTAGCAAGTGTCTGAGGCCAGATTTGAACCTGGGTCTTCCTGACTCAAGGCCCAGTGCTTTATCATTCACTGTGCTTCCAGGGCTTTTCTACAGGCAATTCACTTCTCTTAGTCTCAGTTGTCTCATCTGTAAAATGGGGGGGGGTTGGACTATTGGCCTCTAAGGTCCCTTTGAGCTCTACATCTATATAAGCCTGTGGAATGAAAATACCAACTCCCACCAGAGCATGGCATTCTGGGATTCCTGTTCACTTCAGCCTTGGAGTACCCAACTGGGGTGAAGGATGCGCTCTACCCATCCTTCTGGATCCAGGTCCTGGTTCCGAGGCAGTCTAGCTTATATTTTAGTCACATCTTTTGGAGTTGAACAAAAGGTGACTGGATCACAGAGGCGAGAGCAAGGAGGAAAGCAGCCAGGTCAGCTGACCTATCCTAGAGGATGCCAGCCCCTAACCTATCAGTGGCACAGATGCCAGAGATAAAAAGGAAACTTCCAACCCATGGCAGCAGCCAAGAACATGGCTTCAATAGCTGCAGCTGTTGCTCTCAAAGAGAAGCAGGATGGATATAGCAAAGAAGGTTAACAGCAAGGTCGAGAAAATTGTTTTAAAACCAAATGGTAATTTAAAGCAGCCATGTTGCCAGGCTAAGTTAATGAGCCTTTGTGCAAGAGGACTCTGGACAGAACTCTTTCAAACTGCCCCTCCTCCCCAATCATCTTTTTTTTTTTTCCTGTGGAGTGTTCCACTCTCCTACAAGGCATCCAAGTTTATAACCTTGGGGTCATCCCTGACTCTTCCTCCATCGTCCATAGCCAGTTGGTCGCTGACTCTACCTTACCAGTACCTCTTGTATCCATTCCCTTGTCTTCTCCTCACACAGTCGCCACCTTAGCTCAGGTCCCCATCACTGTTCACTTGGACCATTGGAACAGCCTCCTAATTAACCTCTCTGGCCTCACTCTTTCTCCTCTCCAATGCATCTTCCACACAGCTTCCAGATGGCTATTCCAAAAGAGCAGATCCAACAACGTCACTCTTCAGATCAAAAAACTTGCCTCTAGAATAAAATTCAAACTTGGCCCGACTGATATGGCCCTCCAAAATCTGGATCCAACTTATGTTTTCAAGCTTTTTTTTTCCTCCCTTAGGTCTGGACATGTGATTTCACTGGAATAGGAAATTCCCTCTACCAAAGCTTGGTCAACCACTGCTCTGCAACTTGGAATCTTAGAGAGCTAATTTTCTACAGCATGGAATATAGAGTGCTGAACTTGGAATCAAGAACGCCTGGGTTCCAATCTTGACTCAGATACTTACTAGCTGTTTGACCCTAGGCAAGTTACTGTGCCTCAGAGGGAGGGGGAGGGGGAGGGACTGGAAAGGCAGCCTGGAGCCATATTGTGGAGGGCTTTGACTATCAGGCTGAGTTTGAATTTTATCCGAGAGGCAACAGAGATTCAGCAAAGATTTTTGATCTGGGGAGTGGCATGATCAGATCTTTGGCGGCTGTTTGGAGGATCCATCAGACGATAGGGGCACTCTAGTTTTCAGGTTGACATTAGAGTCTCCTGGACTAGTTATTCCCTATTGCCCCCAAATAACCTAGATTTCTCTTCCTTTTTCTGGCTAAACTCCTTGAGAAGGTTTTCTACAATCGATGCCTTCACTTCCTTACCTCTCAGTCCCTTAATTCTCTACAATCTGATTTTCACCCTTCTTCATTCCACTGAAACTGCCCTCTCCAAAGTTACCAGTGATCTTAGTCACCTTTCCTCTTTCTCGACCTCTCTGCAGCCTTTGACACTGTTGATCACCCTCTTCTCTCTAGTTTTTTGTGACATTGTTCTCTCCTGCTACTTCTACTTTATCTGATGATTTCTTCTCAGTCTCCTTTGCTGGATCTTCATCTAGATTGTGCCCGATAACAGTGAGCATTCCCCAAGACTCTATCCTGAGACCTCTTCTCTTGTTCCTCTGATACTCCTTCACCTGGTGATCTCATCAGCTCCCATGCATTCAATTATCTCTACGCTGATGATTCTCAGAGCTATATATTGAACCATAGTCTCCCTCCTGAGCTCCTTTCTCACATCACAAACTGGATGCCTGTGTATATCTTAAATTTAACATGCCCGAAAATGAGCTCATTATTTTCCTCCCTCCACCCCAACCCTCTCCTCTTCCTGACTTCTGTATTGCTGTGAAAGGTACCACCATCCTCTGTTATCCATGCATGCTAAGGGCCATCCATGATTGCTTTTTCTCACCCCTTATGTCCAACCAGTTGTCAAATCCTGTTGTTTCTATATGACACCTCTTGTAGATGTCCCCCTTCTCTTCTCTGATACTGCCAACATTCTGGTGCAGGGATTCATCATCTCATGCCTGGACCACGGCAATAGCCTGCCTCAGGTTTCTCCTCTACTCAGATGTCAAACTGATCTTTCTTAACAGATCTGACCATGTTACTCCTGTATTCAAACTCCAGTGGCTCCCTATTACCACCCCCCTCTGGGATCAAATACAAAATCTTCTAGTTTTTAAAGCCCTTCATAACCTGGCCTTTTCCTACCTTACCCACCTTCTTCCATCTCCCATGTTCTGTATAGTCCAGGGACATTGGCCTCCTTGGGTTTTCTAGCATACAACACTCCATCTCCTGACTTTGTACCTTTCCTCTGGCCATCCCACATGCCTAGAATGCTCTCCCTTCTAGCTTCCCTGAAGTCTCAATTCAAATCCCACCTTCTACAGGAAGCCTTTCCCGGTCTGTTCTTAATTCTAGTGCCTTTTGTATGCTGAACATTCCTAATTGATCCTTGTTTGTATGAAGCCTGCTTATTTGCCATCTCCCCCATTAGGCTGTGAGCTCTTTGAGAGCAGTGGCTGTCTTTTGCCTTTCTTTGTGTTTAGCACGGGGCATGGTACATAGTAAGCACTTACCAAATACTTGTTGACTGACTGGCTGTGAATTGCAAGAAGAGAAGCCCCAAACCAGCACCCTTTTGCTACTCTTTGTCCTCAGTTAGAGGTGGGGCCACCAAGGCTGAAGGGAGGGAGAGACAGAGACCTTCGCTATGGACTCCCTTGAGTCACCTGGGGCCTGTCCAACAACTATTTTCAGGTTGGTGTTAGTCTCCTGGACTAGCTACTCCCTATTGTCCACCAATCAGAGGACAGAGAATAATTGGGTCTCTGGGCCTCTATCCAATGAAATCGAGGTTTGGTGTCTCGCTCTGCTTATGGTACAGTTGTAACAGGATCCTTAAGCAGGGAGGGAAGGAGGGAAGAGTGGCCACCCCCTCCCCCATACAAATGGACAGGTGCTAACAAGTCAGTCCAATGGCCTCTTTTGGCAGCTGTGACACTGGGGCTCTGCCCGAGCCTTGCACCCCATTCTCCCAGCTTCCTGGCTTCCCTTTAGCATTTGTCCTCAATCACCTTCATCTTAATGATAAGAAGTAATGCTAGATCATTGAGCTATATAAGCACTTTTCAATATATTATCCTCCATGGTTTTTCCAGCAACCCTGTCAGGGAAGTATTATTATCATATGATTTTACAAATGAGGAAAGTGGGATCCAGAGTGAACTTGCCAAGTTTCCCCAACCAGGGAGTGTCCTAAGTGGGATTCAAACCCAGATATTTCCTAACTCTCTGTTCAGTATTCTTTCAGCTTTGCCTTGTTTCTCGTTGTTTCCCCAGTCCAATATCAATCAACAAACATCAATTAAGCGGCTCCACTTATTAATGAGATGATATTTGAAAAGCTCTTTACTAACCTTAAATAACTATAAAAATTATAGTTATTTATTGTTGTTGTTAAGTACCAGATACTACGCTAAGTTTCAGCCTGAGAAACTGGACATCTCATTCTGCATTCTCATTGCACCCACCAGTGCTTACCTTAATTCACTGGCCTATCAACTGCCTCTCCGCATTCAACAACCTGTACGGTCTGTTGCCACTTTCACCCAGATTGGGAGGTGGCAGTGCCCCCTCCCTGGTCACAGTGACACTCTACTCCCTAGCTGGTGCTGCTCTCCTACATCACTGCATAATCCAGGACAGAATATTTTATTAGGTTCATAGAATTATAGCATAGTAGCTCTAGAGCTGGAAGAATCCTGAAAAGCCATCCCATCCAACTCTTCCATTCTATGGATGAGGCAACTCGGGGACTGGGAGGTGAATGACTTGCCCAAGGTAGCTAGTCAGAGCAGAATGCGATGAAAGAGCTAGCTCTGAAGTAAGAGGACCTGGATTCAAATCTTGCCTCTAATGCTTGATACTTATGTAACTTTAGGCAAATCACTTGATTTCCCTGGGCTCATCTGTCAAATGACTGAGTTGGATGAGAAGACCTCTGATGACCCTTTGAGTTCCAGAGCTATGATCCTTCCCATCACTCTGGGACTTGGTTATAAGGTACACCATTGCAAAGCAATGCTGAGCAGGGCAGCTTCAAGTGGGCCACACCTTTATATTCAGAAAGGAGGCGTGGAGAAGTGTCCGTCTGCCATGCCAGGCTGACTAGCGGTGAGCAGCAAGTTCTTTCTATACTGCATCGATAACCTGAACTGATCCAGGCAGAGAGAGGCTTCCTTTCTGTACACTTTGAAGTGGGACATCATATCTTTGAGCCTAGCAACTTCATTCTCTGCAACAAAGTTCAATTTGTCATAGAGTCTTAAACTTAGTCCTGGGAGGGACCTCAGAGGTCATCTAGTCCATCCTCTTATTTTACAGAGGGGGAAACTGAGGCCCAGGAAAGTCAAGTGACTTGCACAAGGTGACACAAAGGGTCCTAGATCTGGAGCTGGAAGGGACTTCAGAGGCCAGAGGGGGAAACTGAGGCCCAGAGAGGTCATGTAACTTGTCCAAAGGATCTTCTATCTACATCTGGAAGGGACCTTAGCATCTTGTGAGGCCAATCTCTTTGTTTTCTCATCACAGATGAGAAAACAGAGGTCTCAAAGGTGAGGTGACTTGCCCAAGGTCACACATAAGATTATAGGTGTTTTCCACAGTAGATCCCAACCTTACCCTTTACAGATGAGGAAACAAAGGCCTAGGCAGGTAAAGCGACTTGAGATTATAGTCTAACCTTATTTTAAAGATGAGGAAACTGAGGTCCAAGAAGGTTAAGGGATTTAGGACCACAGGATGAAAGGTTCAGAGCTGGAAGGAAGTTTAAAGGCAGCTATCTCAGTCCTCTCATCTTACAGATGAGGAAATTGAGGCTGAGGGGGATGAGTCAACTTAACCAAGGTTACAGAGGTAGTGTCAGAGGCAAGATTTGAACTCGTGTCCCCTGACTCTTTCAGCTATGCCACACAATTTTATTTCATTAAATGAGTAGAGGTTGTTCCCAGTCCAGGGTTTTAAATGGTGGCAGCTAGAAATACATGATGAGTGTGCACTTGACTATCCTTTCATACTCAGGACATATATCCTTGCATAAAGTATTACCTTAGTCTGACTAGTAAATGCCTGCTTTCCAAATGGGTGAGGCTGTGGAATTATTGATGCAATCAAGTCACACGCCTTTCCTTCTCCATGAAAGAAACTTCAGAAATTCAGGGTTGCCCCCAGCCCTCCATCTGTCCTTCATGCATCAGGGCTCCTTTGAGGTCAGATCATTAAAGAGCCAACCCCTCCTCAACTGGAAAAAGAGGGGGTTGGACTGGATGACCTCTAATGTCCCAATATCCCTTGCACCTCCACACCTCCTACCTTGAGAAAGCCAAGTGATTCCTAAGCATCACATTTTTTTTTTCTGGCTGAATTTTCTTTATATTGAAAACCAATTTTCTGGATTTGTCTCTGCCTACTAAAGATTTCCATCAGCACTGGCTATTTGCTACTCTTATGACAGGTCTGAGGAGGTCTGAGAGAACAGGGACTTTCTTGTTGATGGAGTGACCTGGTCTGAATGTTAGCGTGCTTCAAGAATTCTAAGCCAAGGAGTGTAGTGGAAAGAACACTGGCTGGGCGTGGTAGCACACGTCTGCAATCCCTGCTTCCAGGGAGGCAGAGGATGATGGATCACTTGATCTCCCGGGTTCTGAGCTGCAACAGGGTGAATGCAGACCAGGTGTCCATTCTAAATCTGACACCAATATGATGAGACCTTGGGAATGAAAGGCCATTAGGCTGCCCAAGGAGGAGAAAACCGGTCCAGGTCAGAAAGAGAACAGGTCAGCAAAACTCCCATCTCAATCAGCAATGGGATCGGTCAGTCAATGGCACTTGTAATTCTAGCCTGGAGGAGATAGGGAGGCACTGTCTCAAAAATAAAATAAAATTAAAAAAGAACACTGGCCTGGAATTTTGGGGAGACAGTCCAGTTTTGGCTCTGCTGTGTGACTTTGGGCAAGTCTACCTCCCTCTCTGAACCTGAGTTTTCTTGTCTGTCAAAAAAAAAAAAGGCTTTGGGGCTCAGTGATTTTTAAGGTCCTTTCTAGCTTTGACAATCTAAGAATCTAATTGCAGAACTCTGTTTCAAAGACACTAAATAGTTTGTGGGCAAGGAATTAAGGCAGAAGGGGCCGTGTGTCAGGAGTTTTCATTCATATTGATTTGGTCCAAGGCAATTTGCTCAGTGGAAAATAAGGCAGTCATTCTCGAATGTCAGAGGAGCAGAGCTCAGCTGAATGTCTTATTGAAGTGTGCAGTAGAGGCTTTTCTTGGGTCATTTCTGGGAAATGCATGAAAATTAGAGACCACATCCTGGATGCCTGTGCTCTGGGCTTCCTTGGAAAAGAGTGTGCTCCTTTTTGTATCCCTAGTACCTAGCACAGTGCTGGGCACGTAGTAAATGATTAAGAAATGCTTAAGGTCTTAAGAGCCTAAATTTCAAGCTAGAAGGGACCTTAGAATCTAGTCCAATCTCCTCATTTTACAGGGGAGGAAACTGAGGCCCAGTGAGGGGAAGGGACTTGCCCAAGGTCCTAGATCTGGAGCTTGAAGGAACCTTGGAGGCCCTCTAGTTCAACCCCCTCATTTTACAGAGGAGAAAATTGAGGCATAACATGGTTAAATGACTTACCTAAGGTCACACACGTGATTGTAAATGTAGAGCTGGAAGGGCCCTCAGAGGCCGTCAACATAATTCCATAATTTTACAGAGGAAGAAACGGAGGCCCAGCCGGGTGAAGTGGTTTGCCCAAAGACACACAAGCAATAAGTTGTAAAAGTCTGGATTTGAACTCAAGTCCCGTAACCACAAGTTGAGTGCTCTTTCCATTATGTCATGCTTACTGATTGAGTACATTGTCCTTGAAGAACAGATATACAGGCCCTGATAGACTTTTAGCTTTAGAATGAGCTATTGCAAACACATACTAAAATAAGTTTTTGATGCAACTGATCCTTGCATATGCATATTGGAGGATGGGGGAAATGGAATCCATTCCGATTTGCTTCTCACAAAGGACATTCTTCCTTGGCCTCCTGATCAACTGGTGCCTTTGGAATGGAATTCAACACTTTGGTGGCCACTTACCATCTGCATCTTCGTTGCTTCCAAAGTTCTGTCGGTAAAAAAGCAGCAACTCGATGTTGTAGCATTTATAGATGATGGTAAGCAGCACAAGAAGGAGGAGGATTGCTCCCAGGCCTCCTGCCAGCTCAATCTTGTAGATTAAATCTAGGAACATAGAGGAAATGGGAATAAATTCCAGCGCACTGAGGCTGGCCCCAGAGTCCTGCGTGGTTTCACCCGTGTGAAGCTCATTGGTCACTGGGCCAACTTGATGGTGACCAAATCCACTGCACATGTCAAATCTCTGCCTTGTACCCCCTACTTAGCTGCATCATTCCTTAGCAGTATATACTAAAACTAGCTGGGCTTGGGGGATATTTGGGGATATCAATATGATGAGCCATGCCTACTTTTTTCCTCTTTTACTTGAATTATACATTCTTATCAATCAGTGTCAAGAAGACATAGAGATTTCATTTTTCATTACATTGAAAGCTCTACCACTTCAGCTGACTGCATTCAAAGGTGTGAGGTACTAGCTAGCTAGGACATTGGTGTCCTAGGACACCTTTGCCACCTATAAGCTAGGTGACCTTGGGCAAGTCGTTTCCCCTCCCTCTGTCTCAGTTTCTTCCTTTGTAATGATGGAGTTAGGGCAGGTAGGTGGTACTATAGTGAATAGAGTGCAAGGCCTGGAGTGAGGGAGACTCACCTTCCTGAGTTCAAATCTGACCTCAGCCATTTCCTAGCTGTGTGCCCTTGGGCAAGTCACTTCACCCTGTTTGCCTCAGTTTCCTCATCTGTAAAATGAACTGGAGAAGGAAATAGCATACCACTCCAGTATCTTTGCTGAGAAGACCCCAAATGGGGACACAAAGAGTCAGATACGACTGAAAAATGACCTCACGACAACAATAACAAAACAATAGATGATTTGAAAGTGCCTTTTTTCTTGAAATACAGTGAGAAGGGGCTCGGGGTGTCTCTAGTTGAGTCTCTATTTCAATTTGCCTAGCACCCCAGATTCTTACCTGGTCACAAACGAGCTTTGCCAAGCCCTCTCTGCAGATATACAATTACTTAGAAATTTCTGACCTGGTAATGCTCAATATACTGCATAGCGATATGCATTCACTACATCCTCAGAGTGTCTGTTTAATTCTCTGAATCTCACCCACTGTATTTATCCCATGCGTAAATGTATAGCAGGCTATAGGCATTTTTACCAATTTCTACAAGCAGGGAAATAGTTTGACTTCAACTGATATCTTATGCACGTACTATGTGCCAGGTTCTCCCCTAGACCCTGGGGATACAGAGACAAAAGTGAGATAGTCCAGGCATCCTGGGTACACTCAAAGGTAAAACTGGGCCAGGGCTCTGATTTCTTTTAGTGTTAACAGTCACTTGGTAGATATGTAAATGTGATACTAAAAATAAATACCTTTTTTACGCAACAGAATGCTTGCGTGTTTTCGTCCATTTCTGTTTTCCACATGGCAGGTGTAATTAGCTAGATCCGCCTCTACCACGGCATCGAAGGTCAGGGTTAATTCCACTTCCTTTTCTCCAAGATGTTCTTTGAGAAGTCTAAAACAAAGATGGAATTCTTGCCTGAGTCCATTGGTTAGGGTTACAATCCCAGTCTCCAGAGGATACAAATTGTTACTGGCACAGATAGCACGTGTGCAACCTTGGGGACCACCTACAGACCCAGTTTGGAATGGGTGTTGGGGCTTCAGCAGGAAAATATGGCAAGGTGCTCTTGACCTGAAAATCAGATAGGAAAGAAAGGATGTGAGGGATTCACATAGCAATAGGTTGTGCCAAATGCAGTGGGAAGAAGAAGAAAAGTCTGGACTTGGGCATTTTGAGCCAAGCTTCTTTGGTAAAGTGAAAAAAGGTATTGGATTTAGAGTCAAAAAGCCCTCGATTTGAATCTTAGCTCTGTGACTTTAATCTCCCCTGGCCTCAGTTTCCCCCTCTGTAAAACAAGGAGGTTGGACTAGATAGCCACTGTGTTTGCTCCCAGCTTGAAATCTGGTCTTCTGTGTGTGATTGTGGGCAAGTCATTTCCCCCACCCCACCCCCATTTCTTGCTTGGCAGAATGAAAGAGTTGGACTAGATGGCTTCTGAAGTACCTGCCACTTCTAGGCCTAGGGTCTTATGTGGGACCTTGGGCAAGTCACTTCACTCTTCCCTGGGCCTCGGTTTCCTCCTCTGTCCAACGAGGGCATTGGACTAGATGGCGTCTGAGATCCCTCCCAGCTCTGAATCTCTGACTGCCAGAGAAGGTTGGACAGGGCCAGCCATATGGGGTGGAGGTACAAGACCCTTTCCTCCAAGAATGAGCCCAACTGAATTTCATTTAGTGCCTCAATTTTCCTCTCTTTTACTCATTTCCTTGAGTTAATGTGTCTGGGCTCCAGGAATCTTTTGTCATAAAGCAAATGCCACCAGGAGACACATGAATCTGTTGTCAATTTAGCCACTTAACATGAATGAGCTTAGAAGCTCTTGAAAGGCAGAGAGCAAGGGGCCTAGCAAATGGGCCTATATTTAAATCCTGCCTCTGATGTTTCCTAACCTTTGGGACCTTAGGCAAATCACTTCACATCCCAGGGCCTCAGTTTCCCCCTCCGTAAAATAAGGGGCCCCTGAGGTCCCTTCCAGCTCTTGAGCTAGGATCCCTTGTGCGATCTTGAGCAAGTCAATTGGCCTCGGTTTCCCCCTCTTCCAGCTCTAGATCTATGGAAGGGGAGGAAAGCAGGGGCATGGCATCACTGCCTGGAGAGAGCAGGGCACCTTGGGGGGTGAGGCTGGGAAATCAGAGGTTAACATGAGGTCACTGGACACCAAGAAGACCATCTCCTGTGGGTTAAAGAGGCAGGCAAGGCACGAGAATGAGAACCTTTTCTGTTTCACACTTTTCTTTTGGGTTAGCATCACCCGTGGCTTTGGAAAGTTTATTAAGCTTTTATATTTTAACTGAACAAGTGAGGTATCAAAGATAATTCCCATATTTATGTTATACGCTTAGAGATGGCTTCTGAGGATGCTTCCATCACTTGGTGTCAGCATGAGGCCAGCCTAGTCAGAAGCAGCATGATACAGTAAGGTCTAGATTTAAATCTTGCCTTTAGCAACTGACTTTGTGATCCAGGCCAAGGGGGATGGGTAAGGGTGGGGGTGGGGGAGCTCCCTCACCTTGAACACAGGGATCATAATACTTGGCAACCAAGACTGTAAGTTCAAGTATTGATTGATTTCACTGGAGGGACTTTCCTTACTTGAGAGTTCCCTATATTGATGAAATCATAGGATTGATACAATTCCCCCCCCAAAAAAAAAAAACCCAACAACAACCTGTAGCCCACCGATCTCATAAGGTTGCTTTGGTTGAAAGTGCTGTAGAAATAGGAGTTATTGTTATTAGTGAAAAGAACTCCAGGCTAAGAAAGACCTAGGTTCTAGTCTTTGTTGACCCACTTACAAGGTATGTGACCCTAGCAAATCACTCACTCACCACATCTGTGCCCCTATAAAATGAGGAAAATAATAGCTCCTGTATTGACCTGAAGGCTGCTATTGTCGAGAGATGATTAGAATTATTTCTTGATTATCTGTAGACAGATAATCCACCATTTGGTTTTCATAAACCAATCTCGACTCTTCCAGGGCTTTGCTGCTTAGGCCAGCTCGATTCTCTTTTCTCTTTTCTCCAAGGGGCATAGCCCTTGGCAATCCCAGCACTTAGTTGCCTTTCTAGCCTTAGGGAAGCCTACAGAGGGCACATTCACTAAAGTTAGTTCTTTGTATTGGATTGTCCCCAGTGTGGGAAAGGCAAGATAGGGAAAATGGGTGGCTCCCCAACTCTGTCTTGACTCAGTTCTTGACTTTGTTGGTTATGAACTGCCAGGTTGTGGGAGATGCCCATCTGAACCAAGCACTCATACTGCAATTTAGGGACACAGCTACCTTCTAAAGCAAAGGTTCTTATCCTGGGGTCCGTGCACTTAAAACAATATTTTGATAACTATTTAAATATAACTTTTTTGAGTAATTGCATGTGTTTTATTTTTATGCATTTAAAAACATGATTCTGAGAAGAGGGTCCATAGACTTCAGTAGACTGACAAAGGGGTCCAGGACACAGAAAATGTTAATGGGGGATTTTGAAGTCAAGTGGGAAAGATCTGAGCATCATTCATCTCTGTTCCCTTCTAATATCATGGAAAATGGCAAGTTGCTGGTCTTTCTTTTCTTGTCCCCCGCCTTCATGGAGTTCTCTGCTCATTCCTTCTGCTTTCTCATCAGCTCTGGAGAGATTTTTCCCATCCCCCACTTCTGTCTAAGGAACGATTAGAACTTTGACCAAAGCTCTCATCCATACCGTGCTGGCTGTTCCTCCCCCTTCTCCCATTGCTTCTCTGTGGCCTCCTGCCTGGGCGGCTCCATCCACCTCCTTGGTATCCCTCTCAGGAATAGCAGTGTTTATTCACAGAAGCTCCTCAGACCCCACAAACCCAGTTTGACTGGACGCTTCCCTCCCAGGGTGGCCTCTGCCTTCGCCAGGCGTGGAGACACAAGGCTGCAGCCTGTCCCCCATACACAGGCCTTCATTCTTCATGTCTAAGGCTGTTTCCAAAATAGATCTTCAGAGGCTGCAGAGAGAATCTGGGGAGAGGATTTGAAAAATTGCCCTCGGCCCATCTATTAATATAGATGATGTGTATTAATAATCAGCTATGGAAAATTTGGAGGGAGGGAACCACTTACTCCTCTGGGAGTAAATAGTAAGGTGGCCTTTCTGGTTGTAAATCACTCTTCGGAAGAGTCAGGCAACTGCCTAGCAAGTAAATATCAGCCAATCAAAATATTTACATATATATATATATATATATATATATATATATACATATATACATATATATATATATATGTGTGTGTGTGTGTGTGTGTGTGTGTGTGTGTGTGTGTATAGATATATATCTATATATATATCTATATATATATGCGCATATATATTTAGAGAGAGACAGACACCCCCTATTGTGTGGCCAGACGCTATGGGGGATATATACAAAAGTAGAAGAAAAACGTGGCCAGTCACTGCCCCTGAGAGGTTTATAGCCTGGCTGGGGAGACAGACTGAACCTATATGGAAAATTTTGAGAGTAATATAGATAGTATAGAACCAAATGTTAGACTGGGTGGTACTGGAATGGGTGCAACATGAGTTCAATGAAGGAAAATGGTGGGGGTGGGGAGAGGCATTGTTAGAAGGCAGGAACCAGATCTTGGACAAATATGGGTCAATGTAGATAGGCAAAGAGGGGAGGGGGATTAGTACGAGCAAGGCCTCAGAGATGAGAATCGGGGAACCAGCTTGATGAACACAGAAGACTAATATTGGGGAGCAGTAGGATGGCACTTATAATGTCAGTTACTGGTGATTTCACTCCAAGGACTAATGTCTGCAGTAAGTCGGGCATACCACTGAACACTGTCTATTTAAGATACATTAAAATCATTAAATTAGATAAAAAAGTAGTACTCAGTAAGGGATAATTATATCCATGGATAATAGGAGATACATATACATACACACTTAATAAATATTTATTATATATTATTATATATCAACACACACACACACATACACACACACACACACACACACATATACATACACATACCTATATATATCTATGTAATCTCTAGGCCTCTTCTGTCTTTAACAGATGGAACTCCTGAATGAGGAAAGTCCCTTTACCAATACAGGGTGGCACTTTTTCTGCAATTTATACTATTGGAGTTGCCCGGAGCCAGAGAGATTAAGTAGTTTGCCCACGATCACTCAGCCAATATATCTCAGAGTCTGGACTAGAACCCAGGTCTTCCTGATGTAGAAATGGCCTTTTTATTCACTATGCTTTCACCATAGGCTATGACATAAGGTCATTCTATTTGGTTCAATTTTACGTGACTTCATGAACATCTACTCAGTGCTTAGTACTATGTTCATTAAACCAGTTCTCTGTCCCAGACTGCTTTCCCATCCCTCTGAATGAGCACTTTATCCTATTTAATGGTAGCCATGGAAGTAGATAGTGGAAAAGAAAATGTTTCATGAAGTGCACAACCCCCATCTGCTTTCAGGGCCCACTGTAGGCACCTGGTTAACTGCCTCCTTGTGAGCTTGCAAAGGTGCTCTGGGATTGCTAGGAGGCCTAGTTTACAGAGCTGAGCAATTCCAGTGAGGGGAACTGGTAGCCCCAGCCTCTCTAATGCCTCAGCAATGTCCAGTAAGCAGCATCCGCCATTGTGGGCGTCATCAAAAAGCCTTTGTTCCTGACCCTGTCTCTGTGTACCAAGCACTGCACCAGCAGTTACCCAGATGGGCTCCTAGAGATTTAGAACCCGAGGCAGACAATGCTGAGGAGTAATATGTGAGGAAAGAGCATTCTGTGCACGAGGGAATGCAAATGCTGGGGGCGATGGGAACTTCCAAGGAATGGAATATCCTGTCTCACTAAATAGAAAGCCTTTTCTGTTTCCTCCAATTGTTGAAACTTATTCTAGTGTTCTGCCTTGGTTAAAAGTCTAGTGAACAGGACTGAATTTGTGAAGCCTAAGTGTGGAGAAAAGAGCCTGGGATTGAAATCAGGAGACCCAAGTTTGAGGCCTGGCTCTGCCACTGATTTGTAGGAAGATCTTGGGTGAATCATTTCCCTTCACTGGGGCTCGATTTTCTTCTCTGTACAATGTGGGGGTTGGGCAAGAGGGCTCTAACATTGTTTCTACCAGTGATAAATGCTGTTTACCTTTAGAGCTTTGGCAAAACCTACCCAGTCCTGGCTCTTGATGGTGATTAGCTCCAAGGCCAATCAGTGGGAAGGGGGAAAATACCCACCTTACCTGCTTGCTCTTGAGCCAGATTTTCACAGAGCTGAGGGAGCTATCCAGGATTTGAACCACATCCATTCAACTTCAGAGTGTTTCATTCTCTTGACAGGGATCACTCACTGTGCCTTTGATTCTAGGGGTAGTACTCTATATCTCCTCTGTAAGCACAAACATCCTCTTGTGATGATTCTGTCTCCCCTCCCCATAAGTTGATTGAACAGATATGAAGGATTCTGGGCCTCTCTGATGGGTGGACCATCTCTATGGAGTGATCAAGTGATCATAGAATGATCTGAGTAGCTTTGGGCTACTGTGGATTTCAGCCACACCTATGTAGTGGGCCAATAAAACAGGTAGAAACACAGGCCAGAGGTGGGCTGTTCAGTTCAGTCCATTACAAGAGTAGGTTATCTCACTTCAGCAGGGTCTTCACTGCTGCACGGTAATCTTTTTTTTTTTTCCCCTGGCTTGACTGAATCCCTATTATACTGCCTGCAATAGATATTCTCCCTCTCCTCCTTATTCCATGCCTCAAAATCTTTTATATCGTCACCCAATCTTGCCTTGTCTGTCTCAATTTCTGAGAACGATGTGGCCTTTCTCTTTCTTTACCAGGGTCACAGCCTCTACTTGGTCTCATTGCCTCTCAATACCACTTTTGATCATCTCCGTTCCCCCTTTAATCTCTAATCTTCAGTCTCTCCCTTTTTCCTTCCCTGCTGCCTCCAAACTAGCCCAGGTCTCCCCATTCCTTAAACAACATTGATGTGGCCTTTCCCTGCCCTTTGGCTATTGCATCCTACCATGCCACTCTCCTGCTTAAAAGTGCCTCATCTAAGGCAAAATATAAACTCTTCAGCCTGGCTTTGAAATCACCAGTGTCTCCTTGCCTAGAGGATAAAACACCAACTTCTCAGCTTGGCATTTAAAGCCTTTCATAGTTTGACTCCTGCTTACCTTTTCAGCCTCATTTCCCATTACTCCCTTTCATACATTTGGATCCACCCAAACTGGCCTGCTCCCTGTTCCTGAACTTGGCATTCTACATCCCTTTCTTGTGCCTTGGCACAAGCACACATGCCTCAAACGTGCTTCCTCCTCAGTCTCTAAATTTTGAAATTCTCATTTTCCATCAGAGCTAAGCTCAGGTGTTACCTCCTACTGGAAACTCAGATCTCTCACTTGTTAGTGGTCTCTCCAGCCTCAACTTAACCTATATTGACTTTTTATCTGTGTATGTATTGCATTCTCTCAGTAGACTGTAAGCTCATTGAGGGCAAGGTCTGTTTCATTTTTGTCTTTGGATCCCCAGCACCTAGTATAGAACCTGGTACTTATTAAGTGCTGGTGGATTGATTGATGCTGTCCCCTTTCTCCCACCTAGAATGTTAGCTCCTTGAGGGCACGAACTGGTTTTTGTACTGGTATCCCAAGCACCCAGCATGGTGACCTGAACGTAACAGGCATTCAGTTGAGTGGATGATCATTGTTGTTTGGTTGTCGCATGACTCTTCATGACCTTGTTTGGGGTTTTCTCAGCAAAGATACTGGAGTAGTTTGCCATTTCCTTCTCCAGCTCATTTTACAGATGAGGAAACTGAGGCAGACAGAGATTAAAGTGACTTGCCCAGCATCACATGGCTAGGAAGTGTCTGAGACCAGATTTGAACTCAGGAAGATGAATGGCACTCCACCTACTTTGCCACCTCACTGCCCCGATGATCGTTAGTAGTGCTTACTTTCCAAGAGACTGAATAATAATAACAATAGCCAGTATTTATATAGCACTCGCTATGTCCCAGGTTCTGTGTTAAGCATATTACAAATATTATGTGGATCCTCACAACAACCCAGGGAGGTAGGTGTTATTATTATCATTCCCATTTTACAGGTGAGGAATCCTTTTGGAACAGGAGACATCCTGTCTAGAGAAGGCAGGAAAAGACAGATTAGGCCATGGAGGGAGTGCAGTGGAAGATCTTGGGCACTCAGGGAAGAGAGGGGACACCTGAAAGAATGGGTAGGAGTATGTCAAAAACAAATTTTGCAATTTCCTTTCCACCCTGACTTTTGTGGTTTCTTCAAGATACAGTTCAAATCCTGCCTTATCCTCTTACTCCCTGTGTGACCTTGGATAAGTCACAACCTCTCTAGGCTACCTCTAGTGAGGGGGTTAGACTAGATGGGCCCTCCTACCTCTGACTCCATGAACCCTTTCAGACATATTTTTTTTGGGGGGGGTTATTTACATGTAGCAGGTGACTCAGAATCTTCCTTTTAACTTGATTCTTCTTCTTACAGAAGAAGCTTGTCATGCCTGGATCACAGGACCCTTTTGAGCATTTTAGTCAGAGAAAGGATGTTACTGGAAATGGATGAAACAAACCTCCCCCATATCAATGGAAGATTATCCTATTCACAGTCTCTCTGTGAGCCTAATATGAATCAAATTATTGGCATTTTAAAAGGCTTTCCATGAATACCTAAAGATACATTGAATAGGGCTTTCAGGTTAAGCATGATAAAGGATTTGGTATATTACATCCTGGCATCAGGAAGCCAACCTGCCCTATTGATAGAGTGATTTGTGAGGGAGATTTTGAATACAAAATGTCTCTGCCTGGCCAAAGTAGGTGCACTGAAATTCACCAGCCTCCCTTGACAATCAGGTGCAATTCACATGCCTGTAGAGGCAGGTTTAAGGAATAGCATGGCTTCATATTTTTTTCATAGGACTGGCTTACTTTCTAGGACAATTTTATTAGTGCTACATAGCCCTCACACAGGCTTGGTCCGCCCCCCCCCTTCCACCCCAAGTTCTTCAGCTAGTGGTAAGATAAGTGAAAAGGAAGCTGTGGCCAAGGAGTAGCACAGCGCTCTTCATCCTGGAGTGGCCCAGATTTGGGAGTGATCCTCCATCAGAGGTACTCCCTGGCTTCGAGATGCGCCCTCCTTGGCTCCGCCAAACTGCTCCTGTTAAGCTCTGGCACATATACAGTAGGAGTGAGTGCCCTCTCTGCCTGCCAGTATGCCCACTGAGTCCTCGCCAAATAGCAGTTTAATTTCCTGGCCTCAACAGACGGATGCTAATGGGCTTGGTGAAGCCAGCGTGCTCATTTGATGGGCCTATTCCCAGCCTCTAACGTAAGAGGCCAAACTAATAACCCTCAAAGCCCTAAAACGGGAATTAGGAGAAATGATGGTGTTGGACACTAAATTCCCTTGCTACCATTTTGTGGCATGAGGAAAGAGTGGTGGACTTGGGACCTGAATTTGAATCGTGATTTTGCCTCTCATTACTTGTGTGAACCGGGACAAATGATTTCACCTCTCCTGGCCTCAGTTTCCTCATCTGTAAAATGAGGACTAGATGGCCCCTGAGGTCCCTTTCACCTCTAGATCTAGGATGCCATATGTGACCTTGGGAAAGTCTCTCCCCCTCCCAGGGCCTCAGTTTCCTTCTCTGAGAGAGATGGACTAGAATCAGGGATGGGGAAACCTGCAGCCTGGAGACCACTTGTGGCCCTCTAGGTTCTCAAGTACGGCCCAGGGCCTCCAGGCCGAAGGTTCCCCACCCCTGGACTAGATGGTGCCTTTCAGCTCTAGTTCTAGGATCCCGTAAATGACTTTGGGCAAGTCATTTCTTCCCCCTGGGCCGTAGTTTTCTCTTTTGTAAAATGAGGTCATTGGATTAGGCGGCCTCTGAAGGCCTTTCCAGGTCTAGATCCATGATCCTATGTGTGACCTGGAACAAGCGACTTAATCTCTCTAGGCCTCAGTTCCCCACTCTGTAAAATGAGGGGGTTAGACTAGATGACTTCTAAAGTCTCCTTGAGTTTTTCATCCTTCCAGTGACAGCAGCCAGGGTAAACAATGGGCAGGTTCTGGTGCAATTACAAAGGCTGGTAGCCCAGTTCCATAATCCCTTCTTTTCCACCTGGAGTTGTGTAGAAGGGATAGGTCATTTTTTCTACTTGAAAATATAAGATGCTACCCTAGAGCTTGTGAGCTTTGGCAGCATAACGTGTGTTCAGGATATAGAAGAGGGCAGAGTGGCCAATGAGAGGCATATTGACATCATGCGAGAGCTGCTGAAGCCTGGCAGAGCTCTCATCCCATTTGCTGGGTGAGCTACAAGGTAACAACTGAATAGGGAGGGTGTGAGTACTTTCTGCGGACTGTTGCCTTCTTTCCCTAAGTAAACTGACCTCAGAGTCTTTTTTTTTTTTCTGGGGCAATAACATATAGACCCCAAAAGTTGTGACATCTTCTGTTGCTTGAGAAAATAGAAGCTTCCTAGGTTTAACTTCAGTGGCAGTATAGTGTAGGGGCAAGCTTGCCTGCCATAGTCTCAAGGAATCCTGAGTTTTAATCTTGCCTTAGATACTTAGATAGATGTATTGCCTTGGGCAAGTCAATTAACCATTCTGGGCCTCAGTTTCCTCATATGTAGAATGAGGGGATTGTAATCAGTGGTATCTAAGATTCTTTTGAGCTCTAAACTTTTTGTCTTATGATATCCTGTCTTCAACCAGTGAAGGGAGGGATTCCACGCATTTCTGGTTCTAAGACCCATACTATGGGGAGAGTATTTCTAGAAGCTTATGGATGTTAAGTTGTTATGCCACCCTATGCCCCCTCAGCTTCCTGCAGGACTGGGTCCTTGTCAACCCCTAATCACAACAGTGGTTGTTTGACCTTTCTATTTAAAAGAATTAATCAAGATGGAACTATCAGCTGGTCCTAGTCAATGGTCTCACAGCACAGAATGTGAAGTAGGCCCATGTGTCTTTTCTACTGTTTCACTAATGTCCCAAATGTCCAAGAACATTCATCGAATAAGAGACATCAGCTGGCATGAAGGTCTGTTAATGTATAATTGGCTTAATGAAGACCATAGAGAGAATGAGACTAGGTTGAGATATCTCTTAAAATGACAAAAAAAAATAAGCTGATTCATATGAGGCTCAGGAGAGGCTGTGATGAGAAGGGGAAATTGATAGAGATGAGTTTTGGTGATGAAAAATCACTGCATTATTAACATATTTGGTCATCTGAGTTCAAGAGTTTGAATTAAAATACATTAACAGCAAAATGGATAAATTGCCCCAAGTACTATGCCCAATTAAAATGGGATATGGGGGTGTTCTTTCTTATGGATGAAGATGTTGCTTAAGGCCAAAATTTTGTGATGCTTTTCCAATAGTGGAGCTGGGGTCACACTCTTTCCTCCATTTCCCCTCATGACAGCCTGTGTCTCCATCTGTTAGATTGTTGGCCAGGGTCTGCACTATAAGTGATTGGCCATTGACCAGAGAAATCACTCTTATAGCATTATCTGGTTTATACTGTGAAATTTAGAATGTCCTTTAAAGAATGATCAAGGTAAAAGGAAAGCTACATGAATAAAAGCTGATGAATGTGATCACCACTAACTTAGGGTTTTGATGGGAGCTTCCCTTCTCTTTTCTTTATATATCATTTTCTTCAGCCTTCACTCTCCTTGATATCTCTGCAGTATTTAATACTCCTTAAACTTTCTCTGTCATTGATTTCTTTTTTTCTCCTTTTGGCCCAGAACTCTGGGCCTAGGCCTGGGCTCTCTTCTCGGTCCTGCTTGAGTGTGAAATTCAACAATAGTTAAAACCAGACTCCTCTTCCTCCCAAAATAGTTTTCCATCCAGACTTTTCTATAGTATTATTATTTTACCAGTGACCTAAACTCAAGATTTTGGAATTACCCTTGACTTATCCCTCTCCTTCACCCCTCTTAGTCAATTAATTACCACATCCTTTCAGCTCTCTTGATCACTCCCATTGAGGTGAATGATGTGAATACAGCACTGGAGCTGGGAAGATCTAAGTTCAAATCTGGTCTCAGATACTTACTAGCTGTCTGACTCAGGGCCAGTCTCTTCATCTCTCTGTGCCTTAGTTTCCCTGACTATAAAAATGATAGAATAATAGTACTTTCCTCCCAGGGTTGTTGTGAGGATCAAAGGAGACAAGATTTGTAATGCACTTGGCACATAGTAGGCACTTAATAAATGCCTGTTTCCCCTTTCCCCTACAACCACTTTATTTTAGGCCTACCTACATCAGCACATTCATGGATTATTGCAATATTTCAGCCTTAAAACTGGTCTCTCTGCCTTGAGTCTCACTCCCTTCCAGGCCATTCTCTATTTGACCACAAAATGACTGATCCTAAGACACTGCTTTTGTCATTTCACTCCTCTGGTGAAAAACCTTCCATGGCTCTTCTGATTACTGGATAAAACTCCACCCACTTGATCTTGGCTTTTAAGACCCTTTACAGTTTGACCTCTACCAGACTGGGTTTTGTTTTTTTTTTTTTGGCTCATGCCAACCATGAGTCCCTCCGCTTCCCCCCACTAGGAATGCCCTTCTCTCTCCTTTTTTGCCCATTTAAATTCTATACGTCTCTCAAGCTCTTGGTCATATCCCACCTCCTTCAGTCTCTGATGATATCTTTCTCCTTTGAGTTACTTCCTTCTAGTAGTAGTAGTAGTAGTAGAACACATTTATATAGCATTTTAAGACCTGCAAAGTGCTTTACAAGTATTATCTCATTTGATCTCACAATAATCCTAGGAGGTAGGTGCTATTATTTTGCCTGTTTTACAGATGAGGAAATTGGAAGTTGAGAGAGGTTTAATGACTTGCCAGCGGTCATACAACCAGTAAGCATCTGAGGCAGGCCTTGACTTCTTGGAGTTTTCCTTATCCCAGGTCCAGAGCTCTAGCTCCTGAGCAGCTAAACTGCCTTGACAAGTTGCTGATTTGTGTGGGTGGTGGGAATTTCTACACATGGAGTTCTTCATGCTGATGAGCCCTGCGCTCCTCTCTTTTCCAAATTATAACATAGAATTTAAGCTCATCTGCTTCTCACCAGCCTAAAGGTTACCCTACCTATCTTCAATTACCAGGCCAGAAGGAATGAAATTTGTGTGTTAAGAAGTGCAGAATTAAGGACAACTTGATGGGGTGTGACCTCATGTAAGGAGAAGAAATAATACAGGTATGAAAGGAGAGTCTGGGTTGTGTTAGTAATGAAGGGAAGACATCACTGTGGACAAGTATTTTAAGTGGAACTTTGAAGGAATCTAATATGTCGGCACTCTGCCTCATGGCATATGTATTGGAGGGGAGAGCTTAGGGATTATGGGAAAGAATGATGAGGGTCTTGATAGATAACCAGGGCTTGTTTCTTTGGCATTATGACCTCTCAGGTAGGGGGACCATGAGAATGCCTTTTAACCCAGTACAGTACTCTTGAAGGCCTGATAGGCTCCTGCAGGGAAGACCGTTGATGAGGATAAGCACCTTAATGTTATTACAACTGTTCCCCATCACCATCTTGAGGCCAAAGGACTCTCTACCAGACCAAGGGCCCAGTTTTCACCCTGCCATTTAACACTCTGCGTATAGTCAAGCGAAAACTAAATGGGCTTGGAAAAATAGTGATTTCCTGCAGTGTGGCACAGTGGAAAAAGTATTGGCTTTGGAGTCAGAGGACCTGAGTTTGAATTCTGTTTCTGGCATTTATTACCTGTGTAACAGGAGTTCCAAGTATTCAAGAAGTGACTTGGACAAGTCACTTTTCTCTGGGCCTCAGTTTCCTCAACTGTAAAATGAGAGGGTTGGTCTAGATCAGTGCTTCTTAAACTGCAAGTTGTGACCCCACGTGGAGTCGCAAAAAATTTGGCAACAGTAAAAAATTTCTGAACACGAAACGACCAAAATTAATTAAAAAACAAACACATAATGAATCCTAGGTGTTTCTGGTAGTGCCTGTCCATGTTGCATCACAGAACTTTACCACAGGCTTGGTTCTGAACACAAAGTATGCACACTTTGCAGTGTGCGTGCCCTTGGGCCACGCAATGGCCAACAAATGTGGCCAAAACAAAATGGGGTCCCCAGTGGAAAAAGTTTAAGAAGCCCTGCTCTAGATGATTTCTGAGGTCCTATGTGTGACCTTGTGCTAGTCTCTTTACTCTCTGGGCCTCAGTTTCCTCAATTGTAAAATGAGAGCAATAGACTATATAATTTGGAAGGTTCTTTCTAAGTCTTATTAAGTTCCTGGCTATGCCTGAGAGGGACTGGCTTTAAGAGGTGTGGGGAGGGGCAGCTAGGTGGTGCAGTGGATAGAGCACTCACCCTGGAGTCAGGAGGACCTGAGTTCAAATCTGGCCTCAGACACAGGATACTCACTAGCTGTGTGACCCTGGACAAGTCACTTAACCCTGATTGCTTCGTGCGAAAAAAAAAAAGAGAGGTGTGGGAAGAAAATGAACTGAAAGGTTCAACATTTAAAACTGGGTACTGGGGCTGGGAAGGAATACTGCTCATCAAGGGCTACATTTATTGGCAGATTTTTTTGCAGAACATCAGACCTCTCCCAGCCTGCAGTGCAGACAGAGAAAGCCTCTTCTCAGAAGTGCCTAGGCACTGCTCCCCCTCTCCCACCATGGAGAAACTCGGGCATCAAAGACTCATCCTGTGGGTGGAGGAGTAGCAGTAGCAGCATCCCTTGGCAAGAGTCCAGCGATTTGGGCACCAGGGGATTCAAAGGACCTGCTGGGCAGAGGCTGGCCCATCCTGGTGCCTTAGCACATGAGATAACTTTTGGAGGTCATTCTCCTCCTCAGCTCTCCTGCGCTCACCAGAATCTATCGGGCTGGAGATGAGAGGGAGTCATCCGCATTGCATCAGTTTGTCGATGGCACTTTATTCCCTTAATAGCCCCCAAAATTAATAGCACAAACAATTCCAGTCCAGTACCTGATTTCACCTTCTCTAATGTGGCCTGCCAGCTCTTCGATAAACTTCTCTCCTTTCATCCAGTAGATCATTGGTCCTGACTCACCGCTGAATCCAAAGAAGGCTTTGCATGGGATGTTGAGAGGTTTACCTGTGGGTAAGAGAGGGAAGAAGGAAAAGAGAAAGGAAGGGAGAAATGGAGAAATGGGTTTTGATTACTGCTGACAGACGGGAAAGGGCTGCTCAAAATGAAAAGTCAAAATTGGAGGTGACCCCATCTTCATTTGCTAAATGATGATGAGACCTCTTGGAAAACCACTACAAATTCCAGGCAGTAATCAAGTTATTTCTAATTCAATTCTTAGAACATCACAATTTCCTCTTTCTCTTTTGCTTTCAACAGGGGTGGGGAACCTGTGGCCTTAAGGCTACAAGTGGCCTGAAGGCCTCAGGTTCCCCACCCCTGGCCTGCAGGAAGGCGCACCAACCAGCTAACTCCCCTCAGTCTCCCTTCTCAGGCTAGAGGAAAACCCATTAGCTCCTCTTGGATTGTTTCTGCTTCTAAAGCACCTCCCACACCCCCTGTGCCCAGCTCAGCATGTGCCCAACACTCTCTTTAACAGACCTCTCCTCAGTCTGGCTGCTGCTTTCCCACCACTTTGTTCTCAGTTGTTTATTACTGATATGAAAGAATGGTTAATTACTAATGGTAGTTGTTTCCTTTTTCTTGGCATGGTACAAACGGCAATTACTAATGGACCAGCAAGCATTTATTAAGCACCTACTACGTGTCAGGCAAACAAAAATAAGTGAAGGATGGTCTGCCCTCAAGAAGCTCACATTCTACTGGGGGTAGGGGCAGGGAGGAGGTGGGGAACACACATATGTACCTAGCTAGGAGAGATGCTTCATTTCTATGGCTAGGTTGGCAGCCACTGCTGGAGAGGCAGCAGTGCAGTGGAGAGAACACCAAAGTAGGAGGTGAGAGGCCTGCCTTTTGGCTTTGCCACCGACAGACTTTTGGACCCTGGCCTATCTCAGAACCTCAGTTTCCTCCTAAATAAAAAAGGGTAATAACCATAGCAACCAGCATTTAGATGGCACTTTAAGGTCTGCAAAGCACTTAACATGATCTGTTCCTCACAGCAACTCTGTAAAGTGAGTATCACGGTTATTGGGCTCATTTTACAGATGAGGAAACTGAGGCAAAGAGATGAAAGAACTTGCCAGGATCAGAGAACTAGTGATAATAGCTAGCATGTCCACAGCATGTTAAGGTTTGCAAAGCACTTTATACACATTTTCTCATTTGATCCTCACAACAATCCTGAAAGGCAGATGCTATTATTATCCCCATTTTATTGATGAGGAAACTGAGTAGATGGAAGGTAACCTCAGAGGGGAAGGTCTCCTCTGAGCCTAAGCTACTAGAGCCTTTCCCTATGAGGTTACCCTCCATCTACTCTGTATGTATGGTATGTACCTATGTATAAAAATATTGTCTCCTCTACTAACGTGTAAGCTCCTTGAGGGCAGGACTCTGCTCACCTTTGTCTTTTTATCTCTAGTACCCTTCACAGGGCCAGGCACACAATATATGCATTTGATTAATTGGGGTAGCATGGCATCATTCTGGCCTTGCAGTCAGTAAGACATGGCAGCTAGGTGGCAAAGGAGATTGAGTGTGGGACCTGCAGTCAGGAAGAACTGAGGTCAAATTTAGCCTCAAATACTGTATGACCCTGGGCAAGTTACCTAACCTCTCTGACATGTGGATACATGAATATCCTTGCAGCCAAGTGAATTTTTGTCCCCAAAGCAGTATGGGGATTCTACCCAAATCTCTTATAAGCCTATGGAACATCTTGTTTGTGACTCAAGCTCTTTTATTTGGGCTATGAGGATAGATGTGTGTGTGTTTACATATAAATATATACACGTATAAATATGTATAGACATATACATATACACATCTATATATATATATATATATATATATATATATATATATATATATATATATGGAGGTATATAATGTGTGTATATATGTGTATGTGTGTATCTACATGTACATATATACTCAACCAAACATGATCTTACCCTCCAGTTTAAATAAATCCCATCTCTCACCAAACTGAATGATTGTTTTACCTCCTACAGATCATATGTAAACTGTATTTTGGGGAGGGGACTGGGTATGTGATCTCATTGGTGTAGGGAGCTTCCAGAGAGGAAGTCCAGGTTGCTACCTGCTCTGAAACTTATAGTCTTAAAGCATTTCCTGTATAAACTGTGTAAAACCACTCTTAAATAATCATTCTCACCATGGAGGAAGGAGTTGGTCCTCAATTCCTGGGATGGCTAAACCAACCAGGTGTTCTCTCTCTTTTCCTGGGTTTATGCTTCTGGGTTTAGCTGACTCTCTAGGAGGGGAAAAGCCAGGAGAGGGAGGGCAGTGCTATTTGTCTTCCTAAATGGAGAAGAATCCTCTCAGGGCTGAATTACATTCCCACTTTGCCCCACACTTCAGCTATCTCTCTGCCTGCTGCTTTACCACTGTACTTCCTGGACCAGAGGCCATGCCCTGGGGGATGTAACCCTTTGAGCTTTAGGATTCCACCCCTTGGGCCCACACTGCCCTTGAAGGGCAAGAGCCTCCCATGGCCTACTCTATCTAGCTGGCCCCAGCCATGCTTTACTTTACACCTTTCACACCTTCTTGCCTTCCACTCAGCTACCAGGCATGTGTCCTCCCCTCTCTACCTCCTTTTTTCAGTTCTGGGACAAAGTCGAATAAATATGGGCACTGTTACTGGATCTTCCCCGCTATGACTCTGTTCACCACCTTTGTGTTTTACCCAAACCAGAATATCCCTTCCTGGCCACCACTCATGCAATCTCCATGAAAACAAAGTTTGTCTACAAAGTTTGTATTCTGTTCCTGCCTCCCCTCCCAGCATGTAGCACAGTGCTTGGCACCCAGTGAGTGCTTAATAAATGTATGTTTATCCATTCATTAATTCACTACCACTTTCAATGCTTAGATGAAATGCTTAATCAAATTTAAAAGCTTAAACAAAAGTTAAGGTTTATTCAGAAACAGGAGAGGGGAAGACAGTGGAAGATTCAACTTTTCAGAGGTTTATACAACCCTTCAAAGAACTGAAACTACTATTGAGGTTTCCTGCCACCAGCTGTTGGCAGATGCCTTGGGTGCATGGTCCAGACCAGTAAGTTTAAATGAGAGGTTGGAACAGTGAACAAAGCACTGGCTCTGGGGTCAGAGGCTCTGGATTCAAATGTGTTTCTGATATTTACCACCTGTGTGACTTTGGGCAAGTCCCATCCCCTCCTTGAGCCTTAGTTTCTCCCTCTGTAAAATGAGAGGCTTGGATTAGAGGGCCTCAGAGAGCCCTTCCAGCTCCATATCTGAGTATATGAGTGCCAGATCTAGAAGGGAGCTTGTAATCCAGCTCTCTCCTTTTACAGAGAAGGAAACTGAGGCTCCGAGAGGGGAAGGAACTTACTCAAGGTCACATAGGTCATAAGGACAGAGGCCAGCATTTGAACCCATAACCTTTGACTTCAGATCCAGTGCTTTTTGCAGTATACCATGGAGTTTCTCAAGGGTAGTTTTCCTTCAGATGGAGTTAAGCATACATTCCTGTCTTTAAAAAAAAGTAGAATAAAAAATGATTGAAAGAATTGAATGGTGTTTTCATCACAAGGTACTTGCTCTGGCCCCATCCTTGTCTTTCCTTACACCTGTATCAAGTAGCCTCATGCAGCTGGTGCTGGATAGGAAACAGCCCTGCTCTCTGAGCTTCCAATGAGAAAGAGAAAACCCTGATTGAAGAGATCTTGAAACAGGCTTTTATTGAAATCAAGTGACTCCCCAAGGTTAAGCAAGCTACAGTGTGTAAAAAAAAAACCCAAAAAACCAAAAAGCTAAAAAAAACTTTAAAAAATCCACATCTCCTAATATTTAGTCATGTTCAGTGCACTGGAGATATCACCTCTGAATTTCTATACATCAGGGAGACAAAAGAAGCCCTGGCACCAAGGCTTAATTTTTGTACCTCATTGTCTCCTTTCTAAACAAAAGCTCTCTCCAAAAATCTTCTGAAATAAATGGCATGTCCACAGAAGTAAATAATGAATTAGAGTTAAGAGCAAGCTACTAAGAGGCCAGATAAGGAAGAAAAAAAATGTCCTCTAGTGAGAATGGAAGAAAAATGAAAGTTGATGAGATGGAGAAACCATTGGCTAGTTACCCCAGGGGGCAGAACTGCCCCCAAATAGTATTTTCAAAGATTAGGCATTAGAGGAAGAGGGGTTCTCACAGCTGAGTGAATTGTGAAGGAAGTAGATCGGGAGCAGATTCTTGAGAAAACTTTAGGTTAGGATGCTTATTTGGAGATGGTTAAAAATGAAGTGGAGAGAACACTTCCTCCCCTCTGCCACAGAAAACACTTTTGGTTGCTCCTCCTCTTTCAAAAAATGGATGCAGAACTAGGGAAATTCTTGAAAAGATGCTGAAAAAGATGCCTGTTTCTTTGCCCATACAAGACCTTGGGAAGGTCTCAAAATAAAGGAATGGGAAGCTTCCCACCAGGAATGAAGTTCCCCTAACAAGGGCCGATAGGACTAATTTTTCAAAAGGAAGAGATAGAGAGAATACTGCCTGTACAGAGCTACCAAGAGTACAGCTGTAATGAAGACCAGCTGTCTGAGACACCCAGAAATTCACAGGAGAGAAAATTCATAAAAGGCAACAGTAATTAAACCTCTGGCCTAAGATGTCTATAAACAAACACACAAGCAAGATGAACTACAGACTGTAATGAAATGAGGCAAATTTAACCTCAAGTAGGTATCGCTGACACTTGGTGGAATGAAACCTATGACTTGAACAAGGCTCTGAGAGAATATAGCTTATTCAAAAGAAAGATAAAAGGGTGTGGGGGGGAGAGGGTAGCACTATACATTTAGGAGACCTATTCATGTGGGGAGGAAGCATAGTAGAGGACACTGGGATCAATGGAGGAGGAAGAAAGAATGATTTTGTCATTGGGGTATAGTATTAAATTCAAATAGAAACAGGGCCAATAACCTTATATATAAGGATCTCTGTAGGCTGCATATTGGTTTAGAAAACCACATATTAACATTATCTATGTTCTACTGTGTTTTTATTTATTTAATTATATATTTCCAAATCACATTTTAATCTGGTTTCTGCCACACTGGGAAGATTTGCTGCTGCTTGTGTGGGCCATAAGTTTGATGCTTTCTGGGCTAGATTATTATCTACTAAATACTATTAATATTAAGTACTATTAAATGGATTTAGAAATGTTTGGCAAGACCCAAGACATATTGAATGTATTGATATATTCAATGATCTAGATTCCATCTTGGCAAGATATTTTTAGTAGAATGATCTATTCCATGCTGTTTAACATTTTTAGCAATGACCAGGAAAAAGGTGATGGTGGCATGTTCATCAAATTTGTAGATGACGAAAATTAATTTGTATGCTTAATAAGAGTCAGGGTTCAAAACTATCCTGACAATCTTAAAATGTATGAAGTACATAAGAAATTACTAGGATGGTGATGGCCTCAAATCTATGTAATAGGACCAGCTGAAGGAACTGGGGATGTTTAGTCTGGAGAAGAGAAGACTGGGGGTGGGGTGGAGTGGGATGTGATCACTCTCTACCAGTGTTTGAAGGGCTATCACCTGGAAGTGTCATTAGATTTAGTCTGTTGGATGCAGAGAAAGGACTGGGAGGAATGGACGGAAGTTACAAAGAGATAAATTTGGGCTTGATTTCAGGGAAAAGTTCCTCACAATTAGGGCAAGTCAAAAATGGAATGGACCCCCTTCCTTGGGTCTTTAAGCAAAGGCTGGATAATCACTTGTTTGATAGGTTGCAAGAAAAATCTTGATTTCAGGTTTGGATTGGACTGCATGTCCACTGAGATCCTCTCCAGTGCTGAAATCTGTGCTTCTGTGAAAGCAGGGCAATGAGACATCTTCTTTAGAAACCAAACCAAAGATAATAAATAGCTTTGGCAAATGAGCAGGATGCATAACACCTTCACAAAAATGATCAGCATTTTTCTACAATACTAACCCAAACCAAGAAGTAATAACAGTAAGAAATTCCATTCCAAATAACTAAAAAATGCATAAAATATTTGGGAGTTGACTCATCCATTCACAGAAAAAGACCTATTTAAATGCAAGTACAAAATATTATTTACACAAATAAAAGGAGACAAATGATTAGAGGAATACTAATTGCTCCCAGTTAGATGGTATCAATATAATAAATATGGCAATATTACTGAATTAAATTATAGATTTAGTGTTACAGCAATCGAATTAGTACAGGATACTCTATAGAATGAGATGAAATAATAATAACTCATTTGGAAGAACACAAAATCTAGGCTCTCAAGGGAAATAATGAGAAAAAAAAAACGAATGACTACGGGGCAAAGCATTACCAAAATACAAACTATATTTTAAAACAGAAGTTATTAAAACTATTTGAGATGGATTAAAAACAGAAAAGTAGGGGCAGCTAGGTGGCGCAATGGATAGAGCACCAGCCCTGGAGTCAGGAGGACCTGAGTTCAAATCCGACCTCAGAGACACATAATATTTCCAAGCTGTGTGATTGTGGGCAAGTCACTTAACCCCAATTACCACACACACACACACACACAAAACCAACCCCAGAAAAGTAGATCAGACCAGACAAGAAAGAAACAGAAGGACTCTAAAACCCAGTGTCTGATAAACCCAAGACTATAAATGGAAAAAGCAGTTGGGCAGCAATTAAATTTAGATTGGTGTCATACACCAAATATCACAATAGGCTTCAAATGGATTCAGGACCTGAATATAAAAGTCCACAACATTAAACAAATTAAGGGCAAATGAGATTGGTTGCCTCTTTACAACCAAGTTGAAGGAGAAAGATTCTTAACTAAACAAGGCTTTAGGAGAGATCATTAAAGATAAATCAGACTATCTTGATTACATAAAATTTAAAAGCCTTTGCATGAATAAAATCAATGAAGGTAGAATTAGAAAAGAAATTGTATAGTGGGGAGATATGTGCATAAAATATCACCAATGGAAAATCTGATAGTTGAAATAAATACACAGGGAATTGAAAGGAAGAGAGAGCCATTCCCCAATAGGTGAGTGGTTAAAGGATATGAATAGTTTTCATATCCTCTCCTAACTCTTTCCCCGTCAATTAAAATTGATTGTGGGAACCACCCCATTGGGCCCTGTCTGCTTTTCTTCACATTTGCAGTCTAATTTGTGGTCCTACTTGTCTCTATCCAGTTCAGCCTGACAAAGGGAGTGTAAAAAGATCCCTTTGGGAAATGACAATGTCTAGGAATGTTAACATAGCACACCAGTAAGTCAAATCACCTGTAGCAAATGAAAATGTTTGGCAGTCAAAGTAACTAAATCCTGAGTGAGCACACACATACCCCCCCCCCCAACTCATGTAGATTGATTCACAAATCAAATGCACATGATTTTTTATATTGCTATGGGATTGCAAAAAACAGAGCCTTTGCATAAATGCTTTAAGATCGAACAGTGACTTCATTTAAAAAATTCCCTGACTGATTTAGAAATCTAGGTTTGCAGGGCGGCCGACAAATATAATCACTTCAACAGAGTATGATTGCAAATCAAATCCAGAACTCAGGGTTTCTTTTTAGATTACGCACTTGGCTTCAAAACCAATTGGGGTCTCTCAAGCAATTAAGGAATCTACAGCTGGGGCTAAATTGATTATCACATAGGAGAATGCTCTAACAGTCAGTAAAGAGAACATGAGCTGTCCATTAATTCCTTAAGTGGGGATCAACCCTGAAGGCCTCCAATAACAACCAGAAGGTCCCCCACCACTTTTCCACCAATCAAAAGGGATTGTGGGAAACTCCCAGGTGATAAGACCACACCTGGTGGCACAAAGAATAGTAATAATTGATGTTTATCTAGCATTTTATTACATTTGCAAAGCTCTTTACATACATTACCTCATTTAAGCCTCCCAGGGCAACGAGTTGGTGAGGTCAGCACTAACTCCATTTGCTATTTTACAGATGAGAAAACCTAGACTCAGCAAGGTCACACCATGGAAGCATTAGAGATGGAAGGGGAACTCAGGTTTTCCTCACTTGAGGTCAGTCCAGCACTCTACCCACCGAGCAACATTAACTAGTAAATTCTGCTGTCTGACTTAGGAGGAAAAGCTCCGTAATGGAACCACAGGCCAATACTCTTAATGGCCCTGATAGATAGCATCTCCTCAGGTGTTCCTTCCAGTGGTCTTGCCCTATCAATTCTTGCCCATCATGCACCAGTCTTGATCATGCCTCCTATAAGTTTTCCACCTGGGGTGGGGGTACCAACATGCTGGAAGACTTCCTTGAAGAACAGGAGTCAAAGTTGTTATTACTGATTGTATGATAGAAAGAGAAGATGGGTTAGTCATGTGGATGGGGTTGAGGGGGAGGTAGGTGGATGGCCCAGGTCCCTAGTGCTCTCATTAATTCAACCACAGAAATGCTTAAAGTGGATGTGAAGACTGAACGAGGTATTATATGGCAACACTGTGGAAAATACCTGTGGGATTTTAAAATGTGCTAGCTTGGCTTCAACAAAGGTGCTATTCACTTTTGAAAAATCATGCATTCATTTATTCATTGATTTGTTTATTTTTAATGTTTTATTGATACTTTTGGGTTTTTTTTTTAAACATCATCACTTCCCAATACTCCCTCCCTACCCTACAACCCACCCTTGTCACAAAGAAGTACATTTAAGGAAAACAATGTGGCACAGTGACCATGTCTGACAATGTATGCCTTATTCCTCACCCATAGGCCCCAAGCTCATTGCCAGGAGAAAGGACACCTATCACTGGCCTCTGGAGTTAAGACTGGTCATTGCTTTGAGCTGAATTCAGGTGCCTTTTAGGCTTGTTTTTCTTCAGGTTGTGTCTCTACTTCGTTCTATAACAAAGTTCCAAGACATCTAACCCAGTGTCTGTGAATTCCTCATAATTGTTGTTTCTTCCAGAACAATCCCATTACATTTGTACTACATAATTTATTCAGCTGTTCCCCAATCAATGAGTACTCAGTTTCTTTTCAATTTTTTTCATTACAAAAATTTGTATGTATCACAATGCATATTACAAAAATTTGCACACGTGGGACCTGTTATTGATGTTATTGGGGCACTGTTGGGCTGAAAGGGATGAACGGCTGAATTACTAGCAGAGTTCCTAAGTTTTCTCTGGACCAGCTGGGCCAACGCATGCTAGAAAGGCAGAATGCTGGAGTGGAAAGATGGGCTGACTAATGAATCAGGACACCTGGGTTTAAATCTCAGCTTGGATACTCAGCTAGTTGAGTATCCCTTTCCCTTCTAAACCTCAGGGTCCTTTTCTATAAAACAGGGATCCTAATCCATGTATTACTTACTGCATAGGGCTGCCATGATAAGGCATTTCATTATGTAGCCAGAACACTAGTACATTTGGAGTCAGGAGACCTGGGTTAGAACCTCGGCTGTGTTACTCAGGACTGGGGTGAGCTCAGGTAAGACATTTCATCTCTCTGAGTCCTCTCTAAGGAAAATGAAGGGTTTGGACAAGATGGCCTCTCTGAGGATCCTTCCAGCTCTACATCTGCGATCCTAGGAGTGGCCTTGAGGAAGTGATTTCCTTAAGAGGCTTCAGTTTCCTCTTGTGAAAAATGAAGGGATTGGATTTCTAAGGTCTCTTCCAGTGCTAGATCTATGATCCTTAAAAGTTGGGGACTAAGAAAAAAGAACGTGATTTTTTATTATTATTAATGCTTCCATTTTTGTTGTCTAGACCAATGAAACATCTCTTATAGGGCTGTCATTTCAGGCTAGGTAGGAAGAGAGGGTAGCACGGCAGGCAGGGGTGGGTATAGTTTTGGGTTTGCAGTATCCCTTTATTCACACCATATTGGTAGCCATCGATCCTGTCCATGTGTAAGGCAAATCCTGGCTTGCACCATGCTGACAATATTGGCAGGCCAAGGAAAAGATTTGTATTATAAGATCAAGGCCACTAAAACACCAAACCCTAGTTGAGAGCTGATTCTCAAAGTCACCTCAGCTCTCCAGTGAAACACTCAACTACTGGAGAATTCCCTTAACCATTAGCTTGGCATCTGGTCCTACTCATATTTTATGCACATACCAGCTCTCTGGCATACCTATATCCATGCCCATCTGTTTAGGTGGCTGCCCGCCCACTCACAAGGTGGTATGCCAGTTTCAACTGAGGAAAGGTACCCAAATGCCAGCTAGGGATAAGCTGAGGAAGTCAGCTTGCAGCAGGGAGAAAACAGACGATGCTTGAAGGATCAGAGGCTCAAAAATGTAGCCCTGGAAAGGATCTCAGAGGCCATCTGGTCCAAACCTTCATTTTACAGAGGAGGAAACTGAGGCTCAGGAAGCAGAAGGGGCTTGCCCAAGGTCACAGATAGGGTCATATTTAAAGAGGTGGAAGGAAATTCAGAGACTACCTCTTCTAGCTCTTTTCATTTTATGGAGAAGGAAACTGAGGCTGGGGGGAAGTACAGTGGCTTGCCTAAGAGACCTCATAGGTCATCTAACCAAACCAACTCCTAAAATAGAAGAGGAAATGAAGGATCATGGAGGTTCAGTGACTTGCTGAAGGACATATATAGGAAATTCTTCAGGTTGATGATGACAAAGTGATTATATTCTCAACTACGAAAAGGCTATGTGTTACTGTTCCCTTCCCTGAACCTTTTCCTACATGTTATATCTCCTCCCCCACCACCACCATCAGCACCACAATTTCTACTGCTTTGTACTAGTTGCTGCAAATAGTTTTAAAGGATCATTGGGAGAGGGAGTGGACTTAAAAACCGTGCTGTACAAGGATTAGTTGAAGGAACTGGGAATATTTAGCCTGCAGAAGAGAAGGCTTGGGGCAGGGAGGGCAGGCAGATAGCTGTTTTCAAGGATTCTCAGGTGGAAGGAATATTGGACTTGTTCTGTATTCTGGAGTAAATGTTTCAGAGGTAGATAGCACAAATATTATCTCCATTTTACAGAAGATTTGGGCTTGGCATAAGAAAGATCTCAATAGGCAAGTCACTTAAAAATCTGTTTGCCTCAGTTTCCTCAACTGTAAATGAGGATAATAATTGCACCTATCTCCCTGGATTGTTGTGAGGATCAAATGAGGTAATATTTATAAAGTGCTTAGCACAGTGCCTGGCACATAGTAAATTTGACATAAATGCTATTATTATTATTGATAATAATGAACAATTGGAGCTGTCCAACAATGGATTTGGACTACGTTAGGAGGTACTGAGTTCCCCATCCTTGAAGATGTTCAAGTAGAGGCCGAATGTCTAGAATGTTAGAGAGGAGATTCATGCCTCAGGTAGAGCTTAAACTACATGAATTGTCCAAGGCTCCTTCCAGCCATGAGATTTTATTAACATAGACGTGTCACTTATTTTCCTGTCTAGGTTGTAAATTCCTTGAGGGCAAGGACTATGGCTAGCATAAGTAGACACACAGTAGATACTCAATAAAATGCCTGTTAACAAGAGCCATTGGAATTAGAGAGCCAACTCTTCTACTAACTGTGTAACCCTGGGCAAGTCATTTCCTGTAAGGAAAACATGTTGTCAGCTTGAAGGGGCAATAGATGCATCACTCTTATTATTAGCCTTCCTAGCTTAAGGATGGAGAGGGATCCCATAGAGATTGAAAGCCTAATAATTTACATGTTTATGACTCTTCAAGTTTTGTATAACACTTGGCTCACCACAGTCCTGTGGGGTAGATAGCACAAATATTATCTCCATTTTACAGAAGAGGAAACTGAGACTCAGAAAAGATAACTGATCCTTTTATGGTCTCTTAGCTAGTGTTAGAGCCTGGTTCCTGAACCCAGGCCTACTGATTCCAGGGACATTTCTGTTTCCTCTCCACCATACTGCCTCTCTTTCTCCTCTATTATATCTCCCTGCCACATACATTTGTCTTTTGACAAGATTATTGTATTTTTATTGTCGCTTGGTGTCTATGTATCCAAAGCAACCACAGCTGCACTGACCTCCTTTTGTCCATCTATTGTCAATTGCATTTCCTCTTAATTCCTCATTCCTAATATTTCCTTCAACCTTTCCTTTCCTATCATCAGAGGAAGGCTCCTTGCCCTCCCAAGCTCTGTGGATAACTTCCTTCCTTCACTTCTATTGTTACCTTGAAAATATTTATTTATAGCCTGAAGCTGGGTCCCCACTGGACTAGAAGACCCTTTCTGAGCTATTTCTTTCTGCCTTGCTTGTTTCTTTCTGCCTCTGATTTCCTTGCTTTGTCCTTTTCAATCCAGAGCTTCTCCAATCGTGCCACATTCTTCCCAGAAAGGGGACTAGCCCTCCATGCAGCATCCCAGATGCTATCTCTTTAGGGTCAGAATGACCAAGTCAAGATCACCTGGCTTAGTGGTTGTAACCAACTCTTACTTCTCCATGAAAACAAGGACAATGAATGAAAAAGTCTATGGATAACCATTTTTCTGTCATCCAGACCAGCAATTTTATTGGTGGAATGAATTCATTCCCACCATGCAGAGTCCTTCTTTCTACCAATGCAGATTAGGACCAGCACTGCAATTTATATAGTTTGGGAGATTTGCCTGGGGTCACACAGGTGGCCAATCTAAGAGGCAAGACTTGAAGCTAGGTCTTTGTAGGATGGCTCTCTACCTGCTATGCCATGATGCCTCTCATTCCTGTTTGGATCTAATACAAACTCTCATTTGTTCTCTTTAAGCTGCCATCTGTTCCTTATGAACCCTTTCATCTAGGCATCACGTGGCAGGAAGTGAAAGGCTTTCTCACAGATTTGTCTCCCTTCCCTGCCCTTTTGCCAACAGGATCAGATAGGTCAAGGGAAGGGAAACAAGTTTTCTGGGCATTCCCCAACCGCTCACCAACTGTGAGGTGCCTCTAGTTTTTCTTTTTGTCTAATATCACCTACTCCTGATTGATAAATGGTGGCCAAATTAAATTGAACTGAATTGGCCAAAATGATTTCAAGTACTTTAGTAGCAACCATTTACAAGCAAACAATACAGCAGTTAATGAATTCTTATTTGCTAAGGCCCACAGGTTGATTCTGATCCATATAAATTTATATAATGGCCCACATGTGGCCCTCTAGGTCCTTAAGTGCAGCCCTTTGACTGAATCCAAACTTCACAGAACAAATCCCCTTAATCAAAGGATTTGTTCTGTCAAACTTGGACTCAGTCAAAAGGCTGCACCCAAGGATCTAGAAGGCCACATGTGGCCTCACCAACCCCACTTTTCTCCAATTCAACCACTTCATTTTGGAGACAATCAGAAGATATTCTTAGTCCTTTCCATGAGCGGTCAATGGGCATAGCCATGCATTCCATCTGCAGATGCTCTCAAAGATCCAAAGAGTCTCCACCTTGTAGCTTGTCATATCGATCAGGGAGTTCCCAAGACCAACCTCGTACACTTATAGACAGGCACTATGCCGTTGAAGAAAAGGATGTATAGATCCCACTCAATAGGGAGAGCAAGCAGAAAAGGGTTCTTACCAGGCTGGCCATTTGTTATGTGATAACACAGTAAAACCTCATTAATTTGGACTCTATTGATACGGAGAAAGAGTTTGCTAAGCAAATAAGGAGAATAAACAAAATTTCCAGGAAGATGGTTCAGTGTCTACAATGTTTAAGAAAACAAAGTATTCCAAAGTACTTTAGGAACAACCATTTACAGAAAATAAAATGCTAATTACCACTCCTTCTTATCCATTTGTTGAGGTGTATATGTGAAAATGGTCCTATTTGCCAATTTGCAAGTACCTAAGTATGGAACAATTACAACGAAGTTTATACATTTCCAAACACCTTTATTGAGCTAACAAACAATTAAATTATTTTAAAACTTTCATTAAGTTAAGAAGCAAGCAATAAAGCTGCTTATTAACTTAATTGTGTTTGAACTCTCTCTTGCAATTCAACAGAAGTGTTTTTTAATTAACTTAATTATTTATTGGCCATGAAATCAGAGCTTTTGCTTCATTTGGGCAGGTTCAGTCAGATATTTTGAAAACTGGCTATTTTGTTACCTCAAAGGCCAATGATCACACAGCGTAGGGGTTTGCTTCCACTTTTGGACCACAAGCTGAACAACACACTGTGTACCTTGTTCTTCTTGATATCCTCTCCGTTAATTAGCACAGAGTTGATGTTCAATAAATATTTGTTGCTTGACTGAATGAAATCCTAACAACCTCTCCCAGACCAAACTTCATTATACCATTTGTTCTTGAAAGCACCAAAATAGCATTCTTCCATTTAAGACAAAAGTGACCTTTTACATTTGGCTTATTTAGCCATTTGGAACTTAGTGTATCGTATTGTATGAGATGCTGGTCTAAACTGATTTTTTGACGAGCTGATTTCTAGTTTTCCAGCACTTCTTATTGAATAGAGACTCCTTCCACAGGCAGTGTATGGTTTAAGGGGGATTGAGTTGAAGTATTTCTGATTCTACTAATAGATTTTTCTATTTTTTAGTCAGTACCAAATGGCTGAAATGACTACTCCTTTATATTTTGAGGCTTCATTATGCCTCCTTTTAACATTATTTACCCTGAGATTCTTCACCTTTTGTTTCTCCAAATGAATTGGTATTATAAATTTCAGCTCTATAAAGATGCCCCTTGGTGGTTTGGGATAGCATTAAATCTGTAATTTAAGTAGTATCATCAGTTCTATTAAATTGTCACTGTTTATACCCCTGGTATACACATCCAACTTGGTCAGAATGAAGAATTTTGGCCATATTGCTGCAGTTTTTTGTTTTCACTAGTGTTTTATTTAAGATATTTCCATCACAGCTTATTTAGTTGTCTATAGTTGGTCATGTGACCATTAAGATGGACTGGCATTTTTACAATCTCTCAAACCTCTTCGAAATAGGAATTATAAGGGCAGCTAGGTGGCACAGTAGAAAGGGCACAGGCCTTGGAGTCTGGAGGACCTGAGTTTAAATGCAGCCTCGGACACTTCTTAGCTAGCTGTGTGACTCTGGGCAAGTCACTTAACCCCTACTGTGTCCAAAATTAAAAAAAAAATAGGAATTATACAGAATGGATAAAGCAATTTAAGTTGTTTCAATAGTTTAAGGCATCAAGAACCCTAACAAGGTAACAATTCAATGAACTAACAGCAAAGAAAGCTAATCCTCAACCTCTAATATGCTCACTTAGCACCACCCACTCTGCTCCAGCAGCAGGGCTGCATGAGCAGACCCACAGGCTTGCAACAGAACTCAATTTTGCCCCTCCCTCCGGTCAATGCTGAGGAAAACCAAAAAGCAGAAGCTTGCCCAGGCCGGGACAGAAGTGTGGCAACACTTCTGTGTTGCAATAGAGCTCAGCCAGAGAACCAAGGAACAGAGGGAATAGGGGAAGGACATGTGGGGCTATGTGGCACTCCACTAAGCCTGAGGATAAGAACTTAGCATCCAGTCAGGGCTGGTTTTGTAGCCCCCAGAAGTCACTTGGGGCAGAGACTGGTGAAAGTTGAATTGCTCAGCATGGGAGGAAGCTGAGATGACTTTGAGGTCCTGCTCCTAAGGAAACCCCCATAGAAAAGGAAGGAGTAGAAAGTGAGCCTTAGGGGGAATTAGGGGAAAAAAAGACTGAAATTATAAAAGATATCAGGATGAAGAAAACTCAGTTAAAAATTGGGCATGAGCAGATAAATTGACAGGGATTATATAAACAACAAAAGAGAATATGATGTCCTGATCTGCTAAAAGAATCCAGACATCTACGCCAAGACAAAGGAAAATTAATCAACATCTGATGAGGCAGAGGACCTCAAGTGAATTCTCAAGAGTATGGAATCATAGCAGGAAGTTCCTAAATTGTTTAAAAGGAGAAATTATGAATTGCCCAGGAGAAATAATTGACAGAAGAGAAAAATTTGAATGCACAGTGGCATCTCACCAAAGAAAAAGAAGAGAGAATACCTTATTGGGAATGCAAATACACAGCAGTGAAGGACAATCTGGAAGAAGAGAAATGACTCTATTCTACAAATTGCAAGACACATAACCACTATGTATCTTGTAGTATGCAGCATGAATTAATAAAATTTTTTTGGAGGCAATTGGGGTTAAATGATTTGTCCAAGCTCACACAGCTAGTGTCAAGTGACTGAGGCCTGATTCGAACTCAGGTCTTCCTAACTCCACTGTGCCACTAAGCTGTCCATGGATTTTTTTTTCCTGGAGGGGATCTGTGGATTCTTTTGATTGGCAATGTGTTTTCTGTGTTCAGAAGTTCTGGGAAGTTTTCTTGTATGATTTCTTGCATTATGGTGTTCGGGTTTTTTGACTTGTGTTCTTCTGGGAGATCTACACTTCTTAAATCATCTCTATGTATCCTGTCTTCAAAATCACATTTCGCTTATATGAAGATCATATTTCCTTCTAATGTTATTGTTTTTTGTTTCTTTTTCCCCCCCAGATCTTCCTTCAGTTCTGTGAAACAAACCTGAAACATCATGGAATAAACCTCCCATCACCCCGCCTACAGGTGAATCTTTTTTTTTGGGGGGGGGAGGGTGAGACTAAATTACAGAATGGGAGGTACACAAAAGGGCAGGGGTGGGGGAGAAAGAAGATAGAGAGAATGTGTGATGTACCTTAATTAAGTCAAAAGAAGGGAAAATCATTTCTGTAATCTCTTAGGAAGAAGGTAGCCTACAGGAGAATGAATGAGAAGGCAAAAGAAAGGGGCAAATCTTGTTTCATTGGTGGGAGAGAGGGTGCTACTGATGAATGGGGGAAGAGAGATATTCTATAGGTATAATCTGCAGGGATTTAGCATTTAGAGAAATCACTTATCTTTCTTCAGGAGAAGGGGAATCAGAGCTCCAGGGGCAACTAACATGCAAAAGAGTGGGAGAACAAGGACATTCGGAGATTACATGGCAAATGGGAAAAAAAAAACCGACTGTGGAGAGGGCAAAGGTTAATAATGAACTACACAATCAAGAACATAGGAAAATTCCTGCCATGGGGCAATATCCTATCACCTGCAGAATAGATATTTTTAAGAGTGAGGTACAATAGACAAAGGTGGCCAGAAGGCAAGATGCACAAGGTAATAACATAGAAACTGTTAAGAAGAGGGGACTCAAAATAGGTACTTTGCTTTTAATTTCATGAGGAGTAAATACAGAGAATAAGAAAATCTAAGTATAAAGGTCTACAAGAGAAAGGAAGATAAATAATAAAGAGACCAAGGAAAAGAAATCCTTTTAGAAAAAGATGTAGAAAATGAAATTTAAAAACTTAACAAATAAATTTGCAGGAGAGGAGAGGAAGATAGATTTTACTCGGCTACTGAGAAGGAAAAAAAAGAGGGAATGAATTAAATAGATATAAGGAAGAAATAAAAAGGAACGAATAAGCAAAACTCCAAAACTAGAAAAGGGGGTAACAAAAGGGAGAGGGGTTATGGGGCTTGAGTATAAGGGGAAGAGAGCCAATGGGAATAAGGTTGCTGTAAAGTAGATAAAGCTAAAATAACTGGAGACATGTACCATATTTGCAGTGGATAAAGTACCAAGCCTGGAGTCAAGGAGGATGAGTCTGAGTTCAAATCTGGCCTAGCTGTGTACATTACTACTAGCTACTACCTACACCAGCTGTGTAAGCCTGGGCAAGTCACTTTACCCTGTTTGTCTCAGTTTCCTCATCTGTAAAATGATCTGGAGAAGGAATTGGCAAACCACTCCAGTATCTTTCTAATGGTGTCATGAAGAGTTAGACATGACTGAAAAATGACTGAACAACAAAATGGAAAAAAAAAATTCTAATTAGGAAAAAAAAGTTAGCAATAAATGGAGGAAAGTATAAGCCTACTGTATGTAAGTTTAAAGATGAACAAAAGAAACAATTCCACAAAATGAAGAGGAACAAATTGGATAAGGAAACAAAATCCTACAATGTGTTGCTTACAAGAAACACACCTAAAAACCAAAGGCATACAGAATGAAAATGAGGGGCTGGAAATTTTTTTTTTACTATGCATCAGGTGAATCAGCAAAATTTGGAGTTGCAATAATGATATCAGATAAAGATGTTGGTCTTTATTCTCTATCTCTGCTTTATTACTTTCTGGGTTAGGTATCTTTTTCAAAAAAAAATTTTGGAAAGTTTATCAAATTTTAAGAATATTTTGTGCAGAATTAAGTATTAATTGCTTTTTGGAAATTTGATAAAATTCACCAATAAATTCATTTGGATTGGGTTTTCTTTCCTTTTGGCAGGTCATTTATAGCTTGCTCAATTTCCTTTTCTTGTTCAATTTTCCTTGGGGTTAAGATCCCAAACTCTTGTTTTTGTTAATTTTACACACACACACACACACACACACACACATATGTAATTATTCATTTTTATTAAGTTCTTAGTTTTGCTAACATAAAACTCCATATAGTAGGTTCTGAAAACTCTTTTAATTTCTTCTCTGTTGTACATTCACATTGATCATAGAGGCAGATAGGTTGAAAAGTGGACATAATGCTGGGGCTTGAAGTAAAGATGATCTCAATTTAAATACTGTCTCAGATACTAGCTGGGTGAGCCTGGAGAACAAATAAATGCTCTCTGCATCAGTTTACTAATCTGTAAAGTGAAGGAGCTAGACTTAACAGTCTCTGAGGTCTCTTCCAGCTTTAAATTCATGATCCTGTGATTTTGTTTTATTTTTGGTAATTTGTTGGTTTTTTTCCTGTCTTTTTTGATCTGAGTAGGTAAAGGTTAGTCGATTTTGTTGGTCTTTTCAAATTGCTTCTCTTTTACATGGCATTTTCATTTTATCTCGTTCTCAGATTTTCAAGATTTCTTCTTTAATTTTTATTGATTCTCTAGTGTTTTTAATTGCATGTTCAGTTCCTTAATTCTCTATTTTCGCTTTGTTAATGTACGCTTTTAAAGATAATTTTTCCTGCTGCTTTAGCAGCATCCCTTAACTTGTGGTAAGTTGTCTCTTTTTTATTATTTTCTTTTACTCAGTTGGGAACTCTATATGTTCTTTGACTCATTCATTATTCAGTGCCCTTTTAGGTCTATATGTTTTGTTTATGTTCCCTGGAATTGTTTCATAATTCTGACATTATACATTTATTTACTATATCTCTGTGCCTTAACATATGGTCAATTTCTTTTTTGTAACAATGCTAAGACATAAGGGCAGCTAGGTGGTGCAGTGCATACAGCACCCACCCTGGAGTCAGGAGGACCTGAGTTCAAATCCAGCCTCAGACACATAACACTCTGTGTGTGACTCTGGGCAAGTCACTTAACCCCAACTGCTTCACCAAAAACAAACAAATCCCCCAAAACCCAAAAAACCCAAAGAAATAATTGTCCAAACAATACTAAGACATGCTGAGAGAAATGTATATTTTTAATGTTCTCATTAGGATAACACTATGTCTCTCAAATATAACTCCCCCATTGGTCTGTTTCAATTCTATGTTCTCCTTTTTTATTTTCTTTTTGTTTGATTTATCCAGTTCTGAGAGAGGAACATTAGAGTATCATACAATCATTGTGGTTCTATGTCTTTTTGTAATTTATTTGACTTTTCTTTTATAAATTGAACTGCTATGACATTTGGTACATATATGTTTAATAATTGCTTCATCATTTATAGTACCTTTAAGTACACTATAGTTTTTTCCCTGTTTATATTTCTTGACTTTGTGAATCTTTTTGGAATCACTTGATGGAAAGTAAATTTTATTCCAGTCTCTCATTTCCACTCTGTATGGGGCTTTATTTTTAGATGTTTTCCTTTATATGTGGCAAATTATTGGAATTTGTTTTCTTATTCATTCTGTCACTCTCATTTTACTGAACCGGATAACACATTCACTTTCAGGGTTATGATTGTTAGGTTTGTGTTTTTCTCCATTTATTCCTTTTGTATTGATTTTCATCCTTTTTTTCAGCACTTCGTCTCTGAGGTGAGTTTTGCTTACATTAATTTGATGCTAGTCTATTTCCAAAGGCTTTCTCCCCTCTCTCTCATTTACCTTCCCTATTCCAAATCCCATTAATTTACTTAAACTGTTAGTTTCTCTTTAGTTAATTCACATTCATTTAGCAGTTTTCTTTCTTCTTTTATACAGTTCAACATCCTATCTTCTCCATGGACAATCTCTTCATTTAAGTAACATTCTTTTACAGCACTCTTTTCCAAGAAGTTCTCATTTCGTTTGTCTCCCTCCTTATTTCTTTTCCCTTCTAGCCTATTCTGAATTCTGTTCTCTCATTCGTAGGTTATACTTTTCCATGTTCTCTTTTTATTCTTTCCATCTCCGTTGTGAAAAGAACTTCTGGAGCACTTTACATGTGTTCCCTCCTGTATTCCATTTTTATGTTAGTGCATTTGTAAAGCCCGTCCCATGTTCTCTTCCCTTGGTGTTTTCTCTTATTTCATTTCCTTTTGTCTTGGGTGGAGCCTTCTGCTATGCCTTACTCCCAGCAATGTGAATTTACGAAGAAATCTATTTTTATTCTGGCTTATGAGGCCTAGCTTTATTCCCATTATTTAGCATTATCACTGTTTATTCCTAAGACCCACACGTCCTATCTCTGGCTCTATCCTTAAGCTGAGATCTGACCACGTCACTCCTCTAGTCAATAAAGTCCAGTGGCTTTCTCTTGCCTTTAGGAGAAAATATAAACTAAACTGTTTTTACTTCTAAAGCCTTTCATGACTTAGCCTCCACCTATCTTTCCAGCCTCAGTGTATGTTATCCCCTTTCCTACACTGTACTGTCCTGGCAGACTGTCTTTGTTCCTTACCTCTACCTCATGGAGTCCCTCCTTTCCTTCAAGATTTGGCTCTTTCTATGGGAAGACTTTCCTGACCCTCTGTTATTTTGTATTTATTTTGCATATATCTGCATATGGCCCTGTTGGCTCCCCTGATAGAATGTAAGCCTCTTGAGGGCAGGGCCTGTCTCACTGTTGTCTTTGTATTTCCAGCACCTACCACAGTGTCTGGCCTGTAGGAGATACTTAATCAATACTTGTTGATTGATTGGAGAACCGGCAAAACAATCTATAACCTGGCTCCAGGAGCCGGCAAAGGCATTTCCTGGCCCCTAAGAGGGGGCACTGGCCTGGTGTTGAGGCTATCAAAAATAGCTTATGTTGGCTTTCATTTGGCAAGCCTTGAACCCTGACTTTCCCTAGTGTGGCAGGGAGGAGAAAAAAAGGGAAAGGGGAGAGACTGCCAGACTACTCCCCCTACCTGGAATACCAAAGAAATCAATCAATCAATCAATCAATCAATAAGCCTTTCTTAAGTTGCCAACCATGGTGGTAGGCGTCAGGAGTACCACCACAAAAAAAGCAGTTCCTGCCCTCAGGGGGTTTACAGTCTATTAGGCGCAAGGACATGTACAGAAATGAGTGCATATAAACTATATACAAAAGAAATGTAAGGGAATTTTGCAGGGGAGACACTGGAAGGGGAAGAGATTAGAAAGCTTCATGCAGAAAGTGATTTTTATGCCAACTTTTAAAGGAAACTAGGGAATCTGAGAGATATTGCTAAGAAGGGAATAATTTCACCTATATAAGCCTTGGGTTCCTCATCTGTAAAATGGACTAAATGGTATCTGAGGACACCTTCCAGTTCTAGATTTATGATTCTGTGAGTGACCACGGATAAGTCACTTCAACCCCCTCTGTGCCTCAGTTTCCTCTTCTGTAAAATAAAGGGGCTGGATTAGATGACCTCTGAGGTTCCTTACAGCTCTGATTCTGTGAGCCAGTGCAAAGGCTCAGAGACGAGTCAACCTAAGAGGCCTAAGTGGCAGAAACCAATTGTTCCACAATGTCTTGCACCTAGCTGATGGGGAATGAATGACTTATTAGGTCCTTATTAGGGCATCAGTGCTAGGCAGCTCTGCCTCTATCACCTGCTGTTAGCATTCATCGCTGTCTGAGGAGCCCAGATATCAAGGGAGGCAGAAGTGAATTAGCTCAGCCCCCTTGGAATGATGCCCATCCATTTGTCCGGGCAGGCTGGCTAGCAGGGCCAGCAAACTTCCCGAAGCCATCATCTGTAGGCCCTCACTGCAGCTGCCTCCAACCTCTGAACACTAGGCAGGGATGGCAAGCATGGCACACATCCCCCACTAGAGGTCACTCTTGTAATCTTAGAACATAATGTCTGGAGTAGCCCACCAGTGCCGAATCAAAGCAGTTGCTTTACTCATGTGAAACCCAGAAGTGTGCTCCTCTGATGGTCAGATTAATTAGATGGGCAATCAGAGCTGACTGCTGGAGAGGGCTGAAAGGAAAACAAGTAAGAGACTTGAGGCAACCCCTCTCCGCCCCCCACCCCAAGAAGCAGGCAAAACTCATCTTTATCACTGTCACTGAGATTAGAGATGAAGGGATCACTTACAGGGTTAGTTTCAGCCCTAGTTCTGTGCTGATCTGACCTCTAAGAATAAGAGCTGCTATTTATAGAGAACTTCACATCCCAGATCAATCAAAAAACACTTACTACATACCTACTATGTGCAAGACCCTGTGCTAAGTGTTGGGGATGCAAAAACAACAGTGATAATGGTCTCTGTCCTCTAAGAGATCACAGTCCAAGATGGGAGTCAATGCATACATATATAAGTAAATACAAAGTAACTGAAGGGCATTGACTGGTAGCTGGGGGGCAGGGGAGTAATCAGGAAAGACCTCATAAGAGGATCTCATCTGAGCCTCAGAGAATCCTCTAACAGTAGGTACTGCTAGAGACATTATCCCCTACTTTATAGATGAAGAAATTGAGACCGAGGTAAGGAAAGTGACTTGTAGGATCATAGCATCGAGAGCTGGAAGGATCATCAGGTCAAGAGAGCTGAAGGGACCCTCAGAGGCCCTTTAGTCCAACCCTTGTTTGACAGAGGAGGAAACTGAGGCCCAAGGAAGGGACTTGCCCAAGGCCCCACAGTTAGTAAGTGGCAGAGCTGGGATTGGAGCTGAGGTTCTTAGATACTGAATCCAGTACTCTTTCCACTATACTCCATTGCCAGGTGGTGGTGCAGAATCAGCCCTGGGTATTAGGCCTCAGACACTACATGTGTGACCCTGGGCAAGTCACTTTAACCTCTCTCAGCTTCAGTTTCCTCATCTGTGAAATGGGAATAATAACAGCACCTACCTCCCATGGTTGCTGTGAGGATCAAATGACATCCTATTTATGAAGAGCTTAGCACAGTGCCTGACACATAGTAGGCATCATATGCTTATTCTCTTCCCCTCCCCTGCCACTTGTCCAAGGTTATAGGGCTAGGAATTGTCCAGTTCTCTCCTGACCCCAAATCCGACATTCTTCCCACTTAGCTAAATACATAGCTTAGGCGGCTTCAAATCATGACTGCTTTGCTCTAGAAGTCATTCTCTGGTCTCATACCTAGTTCCTCGTGATCCAAGCCCTGGCTCTGCCTTGGTCCCTTGTCTAGAAGGCCACTTTCTCTGTAAATACAATCTTGCCCCCTCCCCCAGTCTTCCCAAGGGCCAGACTGCTCCTTCTGAAGTGTGGTCCCCCAGCTACCTGCTGCAGACAATTAGTATTGCCAAAGCTGGGAGACGTGCATGTCTGCCTTTCCCATATTCGGCCAGTGATTCAAAGCTTCACGGCAATGATCAGTTTGACACGGGTCTCACTTAGCAGACTCATATAACTCCAACGTGCTCCAGCAGCTGAGGGCTTTCGAAGCAGGGTTTTAGGGATCCGGAGTTGCAAAAGAGTGAAGAAATAGGATTCTCTTTCCCAGCATGTGAAGAGCTTGGTAGCTCTCACCTGCGGAAATTCATTTATTAAACAGATGTCAGTATCTAAGTGAGTGGGTTTAGCATCATCCTGACAAGTGCCTCTGGGGCACGTAGGCAGAGTAGGTGGCTGGCTGTGTGGTCGGATTTGAGGAATGCCAAGAGAGCTTTCCAGACCCCCAAGTTTCTCCACCCCCCCTTGTCTGCAAGAGTAACTGAAAGTCTGTCATTAGACTTCTGTGGCAGGAGTAATATTTACGAAGGTTCATGACACACAGGCCAGGCTAGTTTTTCCCTGAAAAGCAATGTCAACCGACTTCAGTGCTTGGTTGTTCTAGGGGATTAAGGCTTGAACCACTAACCTCACTTCCTGGTTGCCTAAGGCATAAAAAGTGTCCAGCTCATAAGCAGTGGGGTGTGTGAATGTGTGTGTGTGTGTGTGTATGGTGGAGTGCTCTTCGAGCTTGACTCATGCTGGTGACCAGTGTTTGGAGGCTGGGGAACTGTGGTCAACTTCATCAGTGCCATAGTCTCACTGGATATTGTTTCCACACTATTGTTACATAATCCTCTTTTTGTTAACTGTTAGATGATCTACTAAGTATATAATTTCATTGTTGTTATTCAGTCATGTCCAACTTTTCATGACCCCAGCTGGGGTTTTCTTGGCAAAGATACTAGAGTGGTTTGCCATTTCCTTCCTCAGCTCATTTTACAGATGAGGAAACTGAGGCCAACAGGGTGATGTGACTTGCCTGGGGTCACACAGCTAGGAAGTGTCTGAGACCAGACCTCAGAACTCAGGATGATGAGTTCTCCTGACTTCAGGCCCAGCACTCTATCTACCGTGCCACCCAATTGCTCCATTTCATTACTGAATCACTGGACTGGTTTTCATCTGGCCTGACCTGAAACAACTTTCAATTTCCAGGAGGGCTGCTGTGGATAGAGGGATAAACAGAATGTAGTAGAGCAGATGGGCTGAAGAGTATTCACCACCACCACAAGTGTTAGGTTGGGTTTTGTTGGAGAGACCTTATTGACATTGGGAGTTCTCAGGGAGGGAAATTCCTTCTATTAATGTACATGGGCCACTTTTCTGCTATGTATGGGCTTAGAGAGTTGCCTTCAGGGTCACTGAGAAGTTAGTTAAGCCATCAGTCAACAAGCATGTATTAAGTGACTACTCTGTACTAGATACTATGCTAAGCTCTGCAGATATAAAGACTTTTCCTGGGCCACACAGCCAGTCTGTGGAGAGGCTAGAAATGAATGTGGGTCTTTTCTACTCCAAGGTCAGTTCTCTCCATACTAAGAGAAAACTGCTGAGAGAGAGAGACAGAGACATGGAGAGAGGGAGACTGGAAGAGTGAGAGAGGGAGTGAGGACCAGGGAGGCAGGGATAGAAAGACACATACAGGGGGAGGGGGAGGGGGAGGGAGGGATAGAGGAAGAGATGGGCGGGGGGGGGCGCTATCTCTCCAATAAATTTCAGACTCTCTTATGATTAGATTATTCCTAATTCATCTAGACAACACCCAACCTTGAGGGATTCTACTGTGGAGGATATTGGACTCTAGCCCACATGAACTGAAATATTTACCATATAATTGTAAGGGAGGGTACAAAGTCATAGGCCTTTTGAATAGCATGGAAGAAGCTGGATTGTTTATTCCTGGTATAAGATAGAAGACTTGTGAAGAGAGCAGCGAAGGAGAATTCCTTCCAAGGTCAAACAGTTGAATTCAATTTATATACGAGTTGGCCAGTGGAGCTGAAGCACAGATTAAAGCTGGGTTGTTAGGACCAAAGAATGGATTAAATCTGGCTCCATGGAGACAAACAGGAGCAGCAGTTTCACACAGGAATGGGGAGTGGCCAAGCACTGGAGTGGAAAATAGCAAACCAGAAGTTAGAATAAGACAGAAGACAAGGATGAAAAAGGACAGCACAAGGACGTCTGGGTCTGGTAGCCAGGCCAGAGACAGCAAACAGTGGGAGTCTCTAGTGCACACTGGGTTCTCATATGGAAGTTGACATGAGTACAGCAGCCAAGACAAGGATGAAATAGGAATGAGACCTAGAAGTAGAACCAAGCACATCAAGGACCAGCCAGGAGGCCAGTAACAGAGAGGTGTTTTGGGCAAGAAGCAGTCTGTGCAGGATGATTTAGAGGGTGAGAATGGAGGAAAGGAAACCAATTAGGTTGCAGACAAGGTGAGAAGTGATGGAGGCTTGCACCAGTTTAGGGGCTGTAGGAACAAAGATGGATGACTGGGTGAGATACCATACAGATTTGTAAAATGATGGATTGTACTAGATGGCAGGCACTGAGCAGTGAAAGGACTGCCCAAGGTCATACTGCTAGTATGAACCAGGGACAGAACTTGAACCCAGACCTTTTAGATATAAGGACAGGCTCTCTATTTATGAAACCAAGCTGCTGCTAGGCTTAGTATCATGGTAGTGTAGTCGTCAAAGGTAAAGTGTGTCCTGACCATTTCTCAGCAAAGTGACATTGTAGGAGGGGCCATGGCTTGGCTGTTTGGGAGCCAGCTTCCCCCTATCTGCACCTTTTCCCTTGCTACCCTTAGTGTTTATTCTGGGTTGGGTTGGTATATCTCCTTGCCTGCATCCCTGTATCATTGATATAGGGATTAAGAACCTTTTTCATAATCTGGCCCCACCCAACCTGTCAACACCCCAGGAACCAGTTGATCAACAAACATTCATCCAGCACCTACTGTATTAGGCAAATGGAGATAACAGGGAGCCATAGAGGTTTATTGGGGGGGGGGAGGGTGATATGGTCAGACTTGTGATTTAGGAAGATCATTCTGGCAGCAGATTGGAGGATGGGCTGGAATGGGGAGAGACCCGAGGTAAAATAGACCAACTAGCAGGCTATTACAATAGTCCAGGCAAGAAGTGATGAAGGTCCACACCAGGGTGGCAGAACTGTGAATAGAGAGAGATTATAAAGGTAGAAATGACAAGACTTGGCAAGTGGTTGGTTATGTGGGCCAAGTGTGAATGAGGAAGCAAGGATGACACTGAGGTTTCAAGCCTAGATTACTAGGAGGATGCTTATGCCCTCAACAGTAATAGGGACGGTCAGAGGAAGGAAGTATTTTGGACACACTGAGTTCACGATGTCTACAGGATACATGGTTTGAGATGTGAGACTAGAGTTCAAGACTGGATATACATCTGGGAATCATCAGCATAGAAATGGTCACTGGGAGCTGATGAGATCACAAAGGGAGATAGTATAGAAGAAGAAAAGAAAAGGGCATAGGGTAGACCTACGGGGGTCTACCCACAGTTGGGGGACATCCACAGTTAGTGGACATCACATTGATGAAGATCCAGTAAAGGAGACTGAGGAGGCATGGTCAGACAGGTAGGAGGAGAATGGGCAGAGAAGAGTTTCATGAAAAAAAAATAGAGAGTATTCAGGAGAAGAGGGGGAATGACAGATTGGACTTGATAATTAAGGGATCGTTGGTAACTTTGGAGAGAACACTTTCAGTTGAACTTTGAGGTGGGTATCCAGGGTGAGGAAAGGGATTGAACCATTGAGTATAGATGGCTTTCTCAAGGAGCTTTAGAGACAAAGGGGAGGAGAGATATAGGATGACAGCTAGTGGGGATAACTGGATCAAGTAAGGGTTTTTGAAGGATGGGGCTCTAAGGTATAGATGTTTTGTAGACAGTGGGGACACAGTACATAGGGAGAGACTGAAGATTAGTGAGGAAGTGGGGACAGTGTGCTAGATGAGACAAGAATGGAACATGCATGTGGAGGGATCTGCATTGGCAAGAGAAGGGCCACCTCTTTTTGTGAGACAAGAAAGAAGGAGGGAATGGGGAAAGATCCAAATGACGTGAGATGAGGAGAGGAATGTTAATATCTTCTTCAATCGTTCTTTGTTCATCAGCTCCTTTCTATCTACACACACCCAGGTCTCCTTTGATTTGACCATCCCCACTAGCTATCATCCTATTTCTCTTTTCTCATTCATAGCCAAACCCTTAGAAAGGGTTACCTTACTTATTGACTTTTTCAGTGGCTTCCTATTGTTTATAGCATAAAATAAAAAAATCCTCAGTCTGGTGTTGAAAGCCCTCCATAAAAGGGCTTCCACCTGTCTATTTCATACTCTTCTTCCTCAATCACTCTCTATTCTGGTCAAACTGATCTAACAGCTATTCTCTGTACATGTCATTCAACTTTCACCTCCTTGGTGGGATTTGAGGATTTCTCTATCTTCACCTCTGCCCCATAGCTTCTTCCCAATAATAGCTCAGATGCTACCTCTGATGTAAGACTTTTCCTTGTCCTCCTAGCTGTGTTGGTATTTTCTCCATCTTGAAATTACTTTCATAAACTTTGTATCTACTAGTCTGTGTATAGTATAATGTAAGCTCCTTGAGGGCAAAAATTTTTTGATTTTTGTCAGTGTTTTTTCCACTACCAGCATAGTGTCTGAATACATGTTTACTGAATTAGGCTGTGCTGAACTGAGTTTATTCCCTCAAAGTAGGCTAGATTTTGAAGCTGGGCTACATGATACTTACTACATTAAAAATAAGTTGCCGTGATGGTTTGTCAGGCATCAGACCAAAGTCAGCAGTGTAAGCTCTTTGTGTAAAATCAAGGTTTGAATATTTAGGAGAAATCTTTTGATACCTTTAGGAACAACACTACTTACCATGTTTCTCTTTGCAATTGTCAAGGTACTACGTCAGGAGATATATACACAGTTGCTAAGGAAACCAACTTCATGATATAATAGCTCTTAAGACATGAAGGTAACCTCTCTCAACTTTGGGTGTTTGTTCCTTCCCTGGGCTCACCAATGATTAACCAACCAGAGAGAATGACAATTCCCATTATAGGAAGAAGAAGAAGCCCTAGGAAGAAATTCCTTTTTTCAATCGTTTACAGAGCTTGACCTTGAATGTTTAATTTTTTTTTTAATTTAGGGTCAGGTTGGTATTATTTGCTCCTAGTATGGTCATTAACAGAGGGCTGTGGAGGGAGGCTCTACGAGATGTCCGTTGGGTGACCTTGTTATATAAGCCCCCTCTTGGAATTAAATTTGATCTTATTAAGTGCTCCAGGAACCTTGCCAAAATGTCCCTCATCTTGAAACTATGCAGCTAGCCCCAATAATGACCACAGCTGTATCCAGGTGGTCAGGCTTGGCTTGGGGACAAGTAATGGAAACTTAGTAGAAAAGAACTCCCCAAAACCCTGTAGGAAGCCCTAAATGGTTTACCAGGCTTGATGAGACCCCCACCTTGTGACAGCCATTGTAGTGGGTTCCTGGCCACATGCATCTCTATAGGACTGAAAAAGAAGGAGTGACCTAGGAAGCTTCTTCAGGAATACTAGTAACTCCTTCTTGCCATGAATATCCTTGCTTTAATTGTGTATTGCTGGAATACAAGTTAGCATTAGAAAGCAAAAGCCTTGTATCTGTCTCATTATTTCAGTATTCCCAAAAAGAACCCAGCACAATTGGTGGCAGCAGTGGGAAACTGAAATGGTGATGACTAGGTTTTTAGAAAAGGCAGAAGCCAGAGGAGAAGGAACTCTGAATAGCAGGATGGTTAGACATGATCCCCTACTGTATGGCTACTCAAGAGTGCTGTAGACTCATACAAGGCACCTCATACGGGGCACATCTCTAACATGCCTGATATCTTGGTTCACAGGGTCAAAAAGGATGCTGCATTACGAATTAAAATATACACCCAAGAAATTAAATCGGGGTTGCTGAATACTCCCCTGTCTCCCTATGGGACTTCAGCTTGTTTTTATTATTTTGCAGAGCTTGAGAGACAATGAAACTGTAAGTGGTGACTTCAAGCTCTGCAAAGAAAAAAAATCAGCTCCATGACCACTCTGGTCTAAGATAGAGTTGAACTGTTTCTGAGTCAGTGATCACTTGAACAACCTCAATTTAGTGTTGAGAGTCTGCTAAGACCAAACTGGAATGCTAAGACATTCAGAAGATAACATAATCTCCCTCCTCTAAAAAAAAGTTTTAAGACTTTGGATGGATCCCCCAGCTTTAGCTATTAACATAATCATTATATATTGTGCAATATTATTATTACAGTACATCTCTGTGGAGGTGGTATACATGAATGATTACAGGCAAAAGTGTCCATTTTTCTTGTAAATTCTAATCGGACTGAGATTGGGACTTGATGTGATTGTTACTATACTGAATTGCATGGTGAAGTTTGGATGCATGGATGCCTTCACTATGGATTGTTTAATTGGAAACTGAAATTTTAAAGACTGGATATTTTTGTTCCAAGAATGCATTTTATTGTATTCCTCTTTCATCTTCCAATACCATGAAGAGCTGCTGTCATAGGGTTGGGTAACTGTGGGGTCCAGGAGTTCCTCTAATCGTTATCCTGATCTTGCTTATTCTTTTTGTAACAGACACACTCATGCCCAAGACACTATCAGCAAATTTCAAAGACCCAAAATTTATGAGATTTTTGGTTTATATAGAAAATAAGCCTGTGCCCATGTTTTTTTTCTTCCTGAACAGTTCAGATACTTTCATACCTAGGTTCATTTACTATATTTTCATGTGTAACCTAGAAAATAATTTTAATGCTATTTTGGGGGATGCTTAAGCTATAGTTTTGATATTGGAAAGTGGTTTCAAAAAATCAGTTTGGGTCAGCATTATCCAAACGTGGATTTTTTTTAAACTTGTATTTTCAATTAATGAGCACATATTTTCTCCCTCTCACCTTCCCCTCATTGGGAAAAAAAAAGGAAAAACCAAACTGTTATTACAAATATGCAAAGTCAAGTAAAACAAATTCTTGCATTGGATGCATGCAAAACATACACCCTGCTCTGCATCTTGAGTCCATTACTTCTATGTCATCATCTCCTACTGTTAATGTAAACATGAAAGGATGAGACAATCCTAATGTCTGAAAATGTGATTCCTATAACTATCAATGGCAGGCCTAAGGGCTTTGGATAAACTGGATGAATTGTTACTGGATTGGCAGGAGCATTGCACATTTAGGCCACAGGGTCATAGATTTATTGCTGTGAAGGACCCTGGGGACCTTTGTATTCAACCCTGTCATTTTACATATCACCTGATCACCCTGTACCAATTATTAGCATTTGAAACCTACAGGAATAGAGGGCATCGATGATGAGGGAACCAGACCCCATCAGGCCAATCACTAGGCTGAGATATGATGTTACAGGTCACAAAACCTGTAGAAATGGTTACATACCTAAGCAAAAGAATAGAGATTGCCTATGTGAAGTGTATGACATGTATATAAATGCATATGTTTATTGCTGCAAATAATACTGCATGTCTGAGTATGTTTATTTTGCTCTTATGATCACTTGACTATGTTTTCATGTTATAGTGAAGTCTGTTGTTAATCGTGTTGCTAATGATTGTAGTTAGGCTGTATTTTCCCATACCTATTATTGCAGCTAGCTTGTTTGTTGTTTATGCCTGACTTGTGTACTATGGAGATGTATGCACTTAGGCATGTTGCCTCTGTAGGACTCTTGTCAATATCTGTATGGTGCCCTGACTATTGCACATAATGTTAATGTGCGTTTATTTTGATTTCAACAGTACCATAGGTTGGTTACCTGGGATGGCGGGAAAATTACCCTTATTTCAAAACCTGGATGTTTGTGTTTATGCTGTATAGGTTTATGCTGTGTAGGTTTAAAGATAGCCCCCTTTCAGGCTTGGCATATAGGTACATATGCCATCTAGATTTCTGACTAAAAGTCAGAACTGAAGAAAGTTGGCCCAGGGGAGTTGTGTAACCTGACTCTCAATCAAACTGGGTAGGGGAGGAATGGCCTTCTGCTACAGAATGCTTGTAGAATGTGATTCTGGATTGGTGGGGAGAATGAAGACATGATCCTGTGTGATTATATAAGGGGCAGAGTTAGTATAAGAGCTTTGGAGAAGAGACACATTATTGCCTGCTTTGACAGAACATGCACGGTTCTAGACTCTGTTGGGGACCAACTTAAGACATGTGGAGAGGGAGACAGACTTTGGAAGGCAGACATGTAGGAGAAGTGGGTTTCTCAAACTTTCTCTGATTTCTAACTTGTCTCCCTAGGACTTGAGGGAATTTCTCCTGGGGTGGGGGGAGATCAAGGCCTCTCTGTTAGTTGAGCTCACATCTCATCTCACTCCCATATAAAGAGCTTATTCACTCTTGTGTATTTTCTGGTGTGTTCTAAGCTATATAACTTTTATGATTTCTTTTGGCTATTTGCTCGGATAAATGGGTTTACTCATTACTCACTATTTGTGAAGGTCTTTTGTATAACTAGCATTTGGTGGGAAGAGGCCAAGCCAGTGGGTATGAGAGTGGAGAAGTCTTCCCTGTAAGGGGAACTAACCAGGGAAGTGAGTGCCTTTTGACCTTAACTGTGCCCCAGATGAGAAATATATAGAGAGGCAGAGAGATAAAATGGCAGTGTAGTTCTCTCTCTGAAAATAAAACAATCAGCCTCATGCTGCCTTCTCCCCTCAAGTCAAGAATCACAGTCTCCCTTGGAGAAGGGGAGGTATGCAAGATTCTAGAGTTATCTGTCAATGCTTCCAATTAAGCCACCCATATACAGGTTTAGACATGTGGACATGCAGACATCTTATATGGGGAAGCACATACCTTACATACAGATGGGGAAGACACCTCAGATAGGATGGAAATCTTGAACCTGGTACAATGTGTGGTAATTACAATTCTCATGTTGGCTACAATATTGCTGGAAATGTTTTCCAATATTATAACTTTTAGTCAGAAATCTAGATGGCATATGTACCTATATGCCAAGCCTGAAAGGGGGCAAATAACACAGAGAGAACCATGCCCCCACCCACTACAATGGCATGCCCTCTCTGTTTGTGATGGGGTCAACCACATTTGGCCTTACCTCCTGTCAGCTCTTTAATAAATGTCTGTAGCTCTCTCACTTGGTTTTGTTAAAAACAGCTTCTTATAACCACTGATGGTGGAGCTAAGTAGAACAAATCTAGTCCCCTTCTCCCACACAACAGCTCTTAAAACACTTCAAGGCACCCAGTACATGTCTCCCCAGCTCTTTGCCTGATTACATTAGACATCCCCAATCCCTTCAACTGATGCTTGTTTGGCATGATCTCTTGACCATCTGGCTGCCCTCCAGCTTACTATCAATGTCCATCCTAAAATGTACTGACAGTGCTCTGTGTGTGGCTTGCCTCAAGGAGAGGACAGTGGACCTCTCTAATCCTGGACATGAAGGCATTCAATGCAGCCTATGGCAACTTTCACTTTCTTATCTGCCATACATCATCATTATAACCCTATTTGGGGGTTTCTTGGTAAAGATACTGCTGTGGTTTGTCATTTCCTTCTCCAGCTCATTTTACAGATGAGGAAACTGAGGTAAACAGGATGAAGTGACTTGCCCAGGTCACACAGTTAGGAAGTGTCTGAGGCCAGATTTGAACTCAGGAAGATGAGTTTTCCTGATTCCAAGTCCTGAGCTCTCTGCACTATGGCGCCACCTAGCTTCCATCATTATAATAGATAGCATTTATATCGTGCTTTACAAATATGATATGATATTTTGATATGATATACATGTAATCCTCACAACAACCCTGCAAAGGTAGGTGCTATTATAATCCCTATTTCACAGTCGAGGAAACTGAGGCAGAGGTTAAATGACTTGCCCAGGATCACACAGATTGGACAGGTCCAGGGTCGAATTTGAATCCAGCACTCTAAGCACTGCACCATCTAGCTGCCTCTGCCGCACTGCTGTCACTACTAGATCAGGGGTGGGGAACCTGTGGCCTCGAGGCTACATGTGGCCCTCTAGGTCCTCAAGTGTGGCCCTCTGACTGAATCCAAACTTCACAGAACAAATTCCCTTAAGAAAAGGATTTGTTCTGTAAGACTTGGACTCAGTCAAAAAGCTGCACCCAAGGACCTAGAAAGCCACGTGTGGCCTCCAGGCAGCAGGTTCCCCACCCCTAGCCTAGATCATTTTTACACAAACTGTTTTCAAAAGGGAGGGAGAAGGAGGAAGGGAACAAACATTTTTTATCAGCTGCCAGCTATGTCCTAGACACTGCTAAGTGCTTTAAAATATTATCTCATTTAATCCTCACAACCCTGATAGATAAATGCTATTATTATCCTCATTTTACAGTGAAGTAAAATGAGGCAGACAGAGGTTAAGTGACTTGCCTAGGGTCACACAGCTGGTAAGTGTCTGAGGCTGGATTTGAACTCAGGTATTCCTGACTCCTAGCCCAGTTCTCTATCCACTGTGCCACCTAGCTGCCCCTATTATAGAGCCATTTAGTACTCAGGGAGATGTTTTTTTTTTTTTTTCTGAATCCACATGTAGGACTTTATACTTATCTTTATTAACTTTCATCATATTGATTTAGCCCATCATTCAGCCTAAGATCTTTCTATAGCTTGTCATCCAATATGTTAATGTTTCATCTGCAAATGGGATAAGTATGCAGAGAGTCTTTGGCCAAGTTACTGATAAAAATGTTAATCTAAAACGTTTGGCGCTGGGTCAAAGGAAGATCTATAGGCCACTCAAGTAAAGATATCTCTCCAAGTTGAAATGTAACCACTAATGACTCCTTTTTGGCTGTGGTCAAATCCAACTAGCTAGGTTCAAATCCAGCCTAACTGTATTCTAGGCTAACACATATCTCTCAATGTTGTCTGCACGATGCAGAGACACTGTCAAATGCTTTATCTTAATCAGGGGTTCTTAACCTTTGATGTGTGCTCTGGACCCCTTGGACAGCCTGCTGAAGTCCATGAACCCCTCCTCAGAAATAAAGTTTTTGAATACGTAAAATACATAAGATTACAAAGGAAATAAATTATATTGAAATATTTTAAAAATATTTTCCCCCTACTTAATAATATTTTTTTCCCAATACATATAAAGCTAGCTTTCAGCCTTCACTTTTGTAAGATTTGGAGTTCCAAATTTTTTCTACCTCCTTCTACTTCCCCCTCCCCAAGACAGCAGGCAATCTGATATAGGCTATATATGTACAATCACATTAAACATGAAATATTTTTAAAACTATTTTAAAAACTCAAGTTTGCAGAGCCCAGGTTAAGAAACTCTAAATGTAAGTAAACTATATAAACAACATTCTCCAGATCTAGCAGTCTGGTAACCCTTTAAAGAAAAATCAAGTTAATTTGACATGTTTTTGTTCTTGATGAAGCAATGCTGGCTCTTTGTAAGTGCTGCATCCTTTTCTTTTTGAAAATTTAAGTGTTTTATTAAAAGCTTAACATTGCATATAAGTAAACACAACTAAAGTTGCTTTGGAACGGTTTAAATTAACTAATTTCAATGCATAAAGTATCACAACACTTAAGTCGCTCCCTCTAATTCCCACCAGGATTTTTTTTTGTCCATTAATTCCCTTTTTCTTTCCTTCATATGATTGTAGTTACTGTGTGCTTTATTCTTCCCATTCTGCTTTGTTGGCTGTACATTATTTCATAACGGTCTTTCTGGATTTTTTTGTATTCCTCACACATTTCAGTCTTAATTGTATTAGAGTATTTCAGTACATTAATGTCCCATGATTGATTTAACCATTTCCATATTGTGGGACATTTAGATCGTTTCCAAGTTTTGAGTGTCAAACTAAAATGTTGCTATAAAGATAGTTTCATAAATAAAAAAAAATTTAAATATTTTAATTAAATTAATTTTCAAAGGCCCTTAAAAAATTGGGGCTTTGAAAATATTTCCATGATGTACGCTAGGTATATTCCCTTTGGAGGATTTATGGAAAGATGTGGACAAGGGTTGCCCACGATGAGAGGGCCTGAATGGGTTTTAATCTGGTCTGGGCAGCTAGGCGGCAAAGTGGATAAAGTTCCTAGAGTCACAAAGACTCTTCTTCCTGAGTTCAAATCCAGCCTCAGACATTTACTAGCTCTTACAAGAGTTAAAAAAAAAACCAGGGACCTGTAGATCAATTTTAGATAGCATTATATATCTATTATCTCATATGAGCTTTGCAAAAGCATTTTGAGGGCAGGGATGATTATTGGCTCCATTTACCAGATGAGAAAACTGGCCATCATAGAGGGGAAATGACTTGCTCCAGGTCACCCAGGGAGTAAACATCCAAGCCAAGGTTTCAATCTCATTATTGTTTCTAGATATAGATGATCTGGATTAGAAGTGACTTGAATGTATCAAGGACAATCAAGCCCACTTTCCCACTCTGTTATTACTTATCTTGAGTATCACCCCCCCCCATTTGTACCATCTCCTCTATCCTAGATCCAAGTCTATGGATTCTGGGAGTCACCCAGTGTGTCACACTGCCACCAACAGTGTGACAATCCATTCTGCTTGCTGACTTGAGACATCAATACTCAATGAATGTGTCATTTTGAAAATGACCTTGGCTTCCTTTGACAGAGGTACTTAACCAGTAGTTTTATTGCTCAAAACCTGTTACGGATTGTAGTTTGTTCCAAGGTCCCTGCTTTGTACTCAACTGCTAAAACTCAGGTTAGCCACACATTAAATGTAATTTCAGCCATAAGGGGGTCAAACCATCTAGCTTTCAGTAAAATGGAAAAAGGGAGAATGTGATGGACCTGGAATTCAGATGCTCTTGCCCCCAAGAATTAAGACCGAAGTTCAGAACCCTCCTGTAGAGAAGGTCCACAGTGCCACAATGCCCTGCCATCATCCCTACTGACCAATGGTGAAGTTCCTGGGGCCTAGTCAAAAAGACTGGGGAAGGAGCTAGGACCCTGGGCATTCTGCCTGCTGCTGGCCTGAAAACAGAAAGGGGAAAAAAAAGAATGAAAGAAAAACAGCAGTGATTGGGAAAAAGATAGAGGAAGCTTGCACAAGTGACAAGATGTGCTTCAGATCCAAGAATCAAATTGGGTAACAGGCTAGCGATGGAATCGTCTGCCTTTGTCATAGGATCTCAGCTGAAGCCTTTAATGGGCTGAAGCTGAGGGCTCTCTTCTATATCAGTGAAGGTCAGTCAGCAGTAATGAGGCCGTCAGGAAATAAGAGGTTTCTGAGTAAAAGGACTGTATCCTGATTAAGGAGCGGAAACAGAGGAATGGAGCATTTTAACATAAATGCCAAGGGATTGTTCACGTGGGCTGTGCTCACGTGAGTGTGAAAGAGACAGGGGGAGTGGGGAGAGAGAGAGACAGAAAAGGAGGAGGGGAGGGGGAGAGGAGGCATTTTTTGAAAGAAGAATGCTTTACATGAACTTAGGTTTTAATTTTTTTTGGGAAAAAAAGGTGCTCAAAGTCCCTTCCAGTGACTTTAAATCATATTAGCTAGTGTCTTTCTGAGGTTGCTCCTAAGCATTTATGAAGCTGGGGAAGATGTGGTCATTTTATGAGCTTGGGTCCGGGAAGGGGAACCTGCAGCCTCAAGGCCACACATGGCCCTCTAGGTCCTCAAGTCAATCCAAACTTCACAGAACAATCCCCTTAATAAAAGGATTTGTTCTGGAAAACTTGGACTCAGTCCAAAGGCTGTGACCGAGGACCTAGAGGGCCACGTGTGGCTTCGAGGCCGCAGGTTCCCTACCCCTGGTCTAGGAGTTTGATTAGACTACAAGCTCAGTAGTGACAATAGTGTGGCAGAGGCAGCTACATGGTGCAGTACTTTGAGTGCTGGATTCGGATTTGACCCTGGACCTGTTCCCCACCCTGGCCTAGGTGTTCAGCAACTAGGCTGACTGGGGAATCTCTGAATGACTCTGCATGTCAATTACAGCCTTTCTGTAGAGAAAAGCATTGTGGGGCAATGGAAAGTGCACAGACTCTGGACTGGGTTCAAATCCTCTTACTATCTGTGTGACCTTGGACAGGCTGCTTCACCTCTCTGAGACTCAGTTTTCTTCTCTGTAAAATGAGATCGAATTAGATGTCCTCTGAGGTTCTTTCTAGGATCCTTTTTTCTCAGTCTTCTTGAAAATAAGCAAGCCTGAAGAATGCAGACCCAGTTGTCCACTGTCCATTCCCTGGATCAGATATGACCCATTTTATCTGCTGTTCTAACCTATAAATAAGTTCTAATCTGCGTCATCATCCGATTTCTTACTGAAAATACTGTCATGCAAGTAGTATTGTATAATAGCCACATTTCACCCACAAACAAATCTGAGGTCTAACCAGAAGTTCCTTTAGAATCTCAGTTAACATAGTTTATTGGGTTACCTTTCTTATGATTATTTTTGTTGTTCAGACGAGCTAATAACAATAACTCACGTTTTCACATTCTTCAAAGAGTATGCTTGTCTCACTACAGCCCTGTTAAGTCCAACTACTATTATCTCCATTTTACAGGTGAAGAAACTGATACTCAGAAGTCAAGTGATTTGCCCATGATCATACATTGGTGGCCATAAATCTCCTGGGTTAAAGTCTAGTGCTTTATACATTAAGGTAGGTGTGCGTGTATTTACTTATAGAGAAAACACAATTTAATTCCCTTACCAATGCATGTCATCATCTTATAGTCTCAGAAAGCTGCCCAGAGTCACACCCTCGTGATATGACCAAGACAGAACCTGAACCCAATTCTCCCTGACTTCAGAGTCGGCCCTGCAGCCACTATGGCATACCACCTGTCTTTAATTTTAATTTTTAGCCAGGAATATGTTTCTTGGATCATTGCTGGGGCCATAGAGAGGAGGTACCTCTGCATATAAACAGTGCTACGCTTTGAGGAGAGAAAGACAAAATGAAAATCAGTTCTTGACCTAAAGGAGTTTACATTTTCCTGGGGTTGTGAATAAATAGAAGCCATAAACATAGAAAATTACAAGATAATTTGAGGAGGTGAAGAGTGCTAATGACTAGAGTGATGGAAAAAGCTTCTGGTAGGAGCTAGTATTTGAGCTGAGCCTCAAAGAAAGCTCATGCTTTCCTAAGAGGCAGTGATGATGAAAGATTATACAGCAGTCATGGGGAACAGCCTCTTCAAAACATGGAGACGTGAGACAGAATGCTGAGTTCGAGAAAACAGCAGGCAAACCATGGTGGATGAAATGGAGAATATGCGAAGGCAAGTAATGTAAAATAAGCTTGGAAAAATAGGCTACAATCAAAGGTTTTAAATTCCAAGCTGAAGAAATTGTATTTTAATTGGAGAGGCCACTGGGAGCCACTAAAAGCTTTTGAGCAGACAGACGACGAGGACAGAGTGCTGGGCTTGGAGTTCAAATCCACCTCAGACACTAACTAGATGTGTGACCCTGGACAAGTCACTTAACTGCTACCTCAGTTTTCCCAACTGTAAAATGGGGGTAATAATAGGACTGACTTCCCAGAGTGGTTGTGAGAATCACATAAGATAATATTTATCAAGTACTTGGCACATAGTAAGAGCTATATCAATGATTATTCACCCCACTTTAATATCATCATTGGCAGTTGTTTGGAGGATGGATTGAAGAGGGGAACTCATCTCTGCAGCCTAATTTCCCTGGTTTTCTTCAAATTTCAGCCAAAATCCCACCTTCTGCAAGAGGCCTTTTCTAATTCCTATTATTAATGCTAGTTCCTTTCCTCTGTATATTATCTCCAATTTATCTTGTTGGAATACAGTTGTTTGCATGTTGTCTCCCTCAGTAGACTATTTTATTCCTGAGGACTTAGCACACAGTACCTGGCACATAGTAGGTACTTAATAAATTCTTGTAGATTGACTAACTGGGAGGATATTTCAGTAACCAAGTGAGAGGTGATAAGGGTTTAATTGAATTGGGGGGTGGGGTGAGATAGAATGTAGGTCAGAGATGTCATGGAAATTTGGCAACTAACTGGCTACCAAGGTCAGTGAGAGAGAGGAGAGGCAAGGATGTTCCAATGTTGCAATCTTGGGTGACCAGAAGGATAGTGGTACCATCCTCTAGGAGATGCTGTGGAAGTAGAACTGACAAGTTTGGGCAACTGACTGGATGGGGCAATAATTAAGTTAATCTCTAAAAATGCCATTAAACAATTGATACCTAAGAATGTGAGATTTCCAGTATGTAATTAAATCATTCCAAGTGCTAGGAAGAGGTCTGATAATAATGAGGATGGTAAACCATTTTGAAACTATGCACTTATCACTGAGCTACATATAGTTCATGCTTAGACATGGTCCCTGTCCTCAGGCAGGTCATGTTCTAGGGGAAGAAGATGAATCAAAAGGATTCAGCTAGAGGCAGGAGCAAGACAACTCTTTAGTCTGGAGATAGAAAGGCTTAGAGTGTGTGTGGGAGGTATGATAGTTACATAATCATGAAAGTGACAGATATGAGGCTCATGGCAACCAAATCCCAGCAGGGTGGAAACAGAGAGAATACAATGGGTGGTAAACACTTGAAACTTGTTACCCATGAGGTGGTAGAGATGACCTCAGAGAATCAGCAAAAAAAAAAAAAAAAATCAACAGCGATGAGTAATAGCTTCAGTAAAGAAGTAGGATGCAAAACAAATCCATGAAGATCATCGGCATTTCTATACAATACTAACAAAAAATCAGGAGTAAAAGATAAGATAAATTTCATTCCAAATAACAACCAAAAGCATAAAATGTCTAGGGTGAAACTTCCAAGACATAGCTAGGATTTATGAAAAAATACATACAGAAAAGAACTTTATAAAAACTAAAAAAAGTATAGTTCTGACCATATCACTCCCTTTCTCAAGAAGCTTCAGTTGCTTCCCTTTTGCATCCTCCACTAGGCGTATTTCATATTATTCTGCCTTGCAGATTTTTTTCCTAGCCAGACTGGCCTGCTTACTGGTCCTACCTTCCATACAGCTACTATGTCTACAGGCTACTCTCACATCTCTGGAATACTTGCCCCCATACCCACTTCCTTGAAACCCTAGGTCTTTTTGAAGCTCAGCTCAAATTCAACTTCCTTCCAAAGACTTTTGCTGATTCCTTGTATTTAGCGCAGTACCTGCCTCCCTCCACCCCAAACCAAGACACTATTTGGTATCTATCTTGTTTGTTGTTATTACTAATTTTCAGTCATGTCTGACTCTTTGTGATGCCATTTGGTGTTTTCTTGGCAAAGATAATGGAGTGGTTTGCCATTTCCTTCTCCAGCTCATTTTACAGCTGAGGAAATTGATGCAAACAGAGGTTAAGTGACTTGCACAGGGTCACAAAGCTAATAAGTATCTGAGGCCAGATTTGAACTCAGGAAGGTGACTACTGTGCATTGTTTCTCTCCAGTGGAACATTTGTTCCTTTAGGGCAGGGACTATTTTTTTTTTTGGCCTTTGTATCACCAGAACCTAGCACATAGCATGGCACATCAGAGGAGCTTAATGAATGTTTACTGAATTGTTGAATAGAATTAATGAGTTCCCTGTGTAGCCACACCAGTCTCTTCAGACATCTCACTCTTTCCTCCTCCCTGGAATTTGTTCTTTTTGAGTCTTCAGAATTTGATTCCTTCTCATACCTTCTGGCCAACTTTCTCCATAGATTTTTAGGCCACAGGATTCTAAATATCCTTTTTCATGAACCTTTTGAAATATGTCTTCTCAAATTTTAGGATGTATGTCACACCAGGCCCAGCTTCCTACTGTTCTTTTACCACAATTAAGACAGAGACATAACTTCTCATCAATGTTCTTGTCATTTCCTCCTTGATGAAAATCACATCCAGAATACCAGATCCTCTCACTGATTCCTTCATCTTTGGAATGATTCAATTAGCTGGGTAGAGTGAAAATCCTATTGTATTTGGAGTCAGAGGGCCTAGATACAAATTCTCATTCTGCCACTTCCTAACAGTGTGACCCTGGGCATGTCATTTCCCCTTCTTTGGACCTCAGTTTCTTCCTCTGTAAAAGGAAGAAGCTGGAGTAAAGGACCTGTATGATCTCTTCCAGCTCTAGAGTTATGACCTGAACCAGATTAATCAGTAAAGCAAATATCAGCAGGCATTTAAGCACCTACTCTGTGCCACATACCAGGCCTCCTCGAGGAATTTAGCTATGAAAGGGAGAAGAGCTATGGGATATCTAGCAGGGATGGCTTTATCAAGTGAGGGTTTTGGGGGGATAGAAGAGATGTGGGCATGTTTGTAGAGAGTAGGGAAGGAGTCATTCAAGGACAGAGATTGAAGATAAGTGAGAGGAGAGAGTGGGGGTGATAGAGGGGCCAATATGCTGGAGATAATGGAATGGAATGGGATCACTTGTGCATGTAGAGGGGTTTGCTTGGCAAGAAGGGCCACATCTTCATGTGAGACAGGGATAAAGGAAGAGATAGTGGCACAAGGTATGAGGGTGATGTGAGATGAGAATGAGAGAAGAAGGGGAGATTCTCAGTTAAGCGGGGAGGGAGAGAGATGAAAAACCTCTGTGGTGAGTGGAATAGCGAGTTACTTGGAGAAGTGTAAAAGGATTTCCTTGCCATAGTGAGGATTCATTTGAAATTATATGATGTAAATTTGTAGTAGACACAGTCAGCATAGTTTTGTCATCTTCTCTAGCTTCATTCAGCAGCACATGGTAGGAGCAAAGGCAAGGGATGATGGGGAGTGATCCAAGGCTGAGGCTTGGTAGGGTAAGCCTATGAGAATGGAGGAAGGGACTTGAGAGAAGAGGACAGTATAGAATTGAACTGGTTTGCTGAGGGGTTGAGATGGCAAGGAGGAAGAGTATGGCCAATGTAGAAGTGATGCCTTGGGAAAGAAGTGAGGGGTCAGACGTCACGATGAGGATGAAGGACATGTTTGGGGTTTCAAGAGAGAGGTGGAATGACAGCAGATTGTGATCAGATAATGGAACTTCATTGTTTGTGAACATTGAAAGTGGTGAATTTGTGGGTGATGACAATATCAAGGGGATGACTATTTTTGAGGGTGCTTGAGGGGAAGTCGAGTAGGTCAAATGGAATGAGTAAGTTGAACTGGAAGGTTAGCATTAGCAAATGATGGGAGTTAAAGTTTCTGGACCATAATACAAATAAGAGGTTGGAAGCCTAAGGGAAAACCAAGTGGAAGAGCTGATATCTTATAAAAATTAAAAGGAATTTTCTGACTATAACTCAAATAAGATGTCGGATGCAACTGGCTAGAATCTGGAAACACAAAAGAACTGAACTAGCTTTCTCAGACTATGAGTTAAAAAGTTTACCTGAGATACAAGCAGAGAGCAACAGGAAACAGCTGACAGGCAATGCCTGTGGGGAGGTATTCCATCAACGACCACACTTTGGGAGTATGAGTTGTCCAAGCTTACATTATTGCCTCTCCCATAAGAATGGTGTGTGGGAGAGTTTGTTCTTGTGTGTATTGAAGGAACCTTTCTGGTCACTTATTTTCCACTGTTTACATATATTTTGAACTATTGCATCTTTTGATGGGCTAGTAAAACAAACACTTTGGTACACACTTGTGAGCTATGGTTTTAAGTGGATACTTATCACTACTGTACTTTGGGGTAGCTTTCAGGAGATCCTAGACTGAGGAGGGAACTGGGTGCTACATTTGTCTTAACTACTTCCTTCTCAAGTCCTTCTCTTCCTTTTCCTTTCTTTCCTTTTAGACTTTCTCCTTCATATTTCCTATTTTTTTCTTTTCCTCCTGCTCATGCCTTTTTCACTGAAGTCTTCTTCAACTCAAAACCTTCTCCTTCACTCTTCCCTCCATCAACCTTTGTAGTTCAAGAATCCTGTAATAGGAATCAATCTAGAAGGGACTAGTCCAGGGGTGGGGAACCTGTGACCTTGAGGCCACATGTGGCCCTCTAGGTCCTTAAGTATAGCCCTTTGACTGAATCCAAACTTCACAGAACAAATCCCCTTAATAAAAGGATGTTCTGTAAAACTTGGACTCAGCCAAAAAGCCACACTTGAGGACCTCGAAGGCCACCCCTAAACTACTCCAACGAGTGAGCAAAATGAGGCTCATGTTGGTGGAATTGCCCAAGTTCACAAAGGTAGAAAGCTGCCTCCAAGTCTCCTTCACAATTCCTTCTCTTTGTTCAGTGCAAGCTCTTCTCATGGTCTTTCTCTCACACAAACTCCTCTAATAGAAGCTAAAAGTAGAGTGCTATAGGCCTTTTTAATAGATCAGGGCACGCATGACCACCATGAATCTCATCAAAAGGAGCCTGAGGCTATCTCAACCACACCATCAGCCAACTTTTGTTGGCCATGACCAACCCTCAGTGCTCTTGTTTGTTTCCTCTTTGATCTTTGCCCAGGCTGTTTTCATCTCTTTTGCTAGTCTTCAGTGTCTCCCCTTGGTATCATGTTTTGACTGCTTTGGCTATGAGTCTCACATCTGACTAGGCTTATCTTCTTCAGATCTGTTTCTCTCACCTCTTGGGATCTAGTAAACTTGACCCTTTGGTTTCAGTACCAACCCCAGGGGACTCATATTTAGGGCTAAAAGTCAATCACATTCAACTCATACTCCTTTCCCCAGTGCCCATCTCACCAACAACTGCTGGCCATTTTAACACCTAATCTTCCACTGCCCTCCAGCTAGGTGCTGCAAGTTTCCTGTTTACAATGGCATTCTCAGTATTAGACAAATGCTGATATCTTAATTGCACTACATTTTGCACCCATTACCACGGACCTGTATTTTTATTGCACCTTAGATGGATATGGTACCTGTGTCCAGTGCTCGATGATGGGTTACTGATGTTAAATAAAGATAAAGAATGGAGGAGTAAAGTGAAACAAAGCTAATACAAAACATGATACCTTATGAGAACAATGGCTTGGCGGAGCCAAGAGAGGTATTAATTAAAAAAATGTGAGTTGTTTTTAAAACATAGATTTTTACAACTCTAAAGGGCCTCAGAGAACAGCCAGTCCAACTCTTTTGATTGACACATAACTGAGGTCGAGAGAGGGGAGTGACTTACTCAAAGCTGCAGAGCTAGTAAGTGGTAAAGTTAATATTTCAACTCAGGACCCTTGATCATAGTTTCCAGTGTCTTCTATCACACCATCCTGATTTTCTCCCCTGCACCATGACCAAACTGCATACTAAGAAAAGCTTGTCCTAACACCAATTAAGGAAATGCCACTTGAAAATACCAAACAGAACTCCTAAAACGGGCATCCTATTTTACTACCTACTTTGGTCAGACTATTAAGCATTCACCCTTCTAATTCCTATTCAGGGACAAAATACCGATTTGATCATTAATGTAATCAATCACCTTCTCGGCTATATTTCTACTAGGCATAGCTCCTGCATGACACAGGCCAAAGTCCAGAAAAAATGTCCTCTGGGTTAATGTAAAGGGGCTGGGTCAAATCAGGGGATATATGAATTAAAAAAACCCCTGCTTTTTGGAAACAAAACCTACCAGGCACTAAGCAAGAAAATTAAGATCCTGAAATTGGAGCCTTTCATTTTGCAGTATGATAGGAACCAATCGCTATTCAATTTATCCCAACTATTTTAATTATTTCCACTTGAAGAGCTAGTTTTGAGTCTCGGTTTCATTTTACAAAGTTTTTTCCCATCAATTAACATTATGCAATTTCCATGTCACCAGAATAACTGCTAAAAGATGAGATCCTTTGAACTAGAGAGAAATGAACCTGAATTCAGAGCTAGCCTAGCCTTGTAGGGGACTGTGGGACACAACCGATGGGTTTCACCAAAGCACCAAAATAATAAAAGAATTGTCCATGTCTTGAATGCCCTCTGAACTCTCCCCATCAGAATTATTATCTTCCTTCATGGACCAATCAACCAAGATTTATTAAGTACTTACTATTTGCCATGGTCTGTGCTAGAGATATGTAGCCCCTAAGATTAAAAAAATTCCTCTTCTCTAGGAGCTTACATTCTACCATCAGAGACAATGACACATAAAAGCACATTCAGAATAAATACCAATAAATACAAGATAGTTATACAGGGTGGGCACTAAAGGGGATCAGGTGGTGCTTAAGCTGAGTTTTGAAGGAACACAGGGATTCTTTGTGGTGGAGGTGAGAAGGGTGTTCATTCCAGGGATGGGGAAGAGCCAGTACAAAGCTGGCAATGGGAAATGGAGTGCCATATGAGAGGAACAGAAAGGTCAGTTTGTCTGGAACCCAGAGTGTGGAAAGGGGAATGACACTTAACCAGGCTGGAAAGACAGGACGGGTTGAGGTTGTGAAGGGCTTTAGAAGTCAAACCAAAAAGTTCATATTTTATCTTAGAGGCAATAGGGAGCCACTGGAGTTTACTGAGCAGGGAAATGACACAGTCTGATATGGAGCAAAGGAAAATCATTTTATTAGCTATATGACTGATGGACTGGAGGCAATTAGGGGGCAATTGCAATAGTGTAGGCGAGAACCTGAACTAAAGTGTTGGCTACATGAATAAAGAGAAGGGGTTAGATAGAAGAGATGTTGTGGAGACAGAAATAACAAAATTTGGTTGGCTATGTGGGGTGGTGAAAAGGAAAGAGTTGAGGATGACACTGAGCTTACAAACTTGGGAGACTGGGAGAATGCTGGTGTCTTTGAAAGAACTACAGAAGTGTGGGAGAGGGTTGGGTTTGGTGGGAGAAAGATAATGAGTTCTATTTTAGAAAACTGAACTTCAGATGCTCCCAGGACATCTAGTTGGAAATGTCCAACAGCAGTTGGTAAAGTGGAAATGAAGCTCAGGGAATATACTTAGGTTGAATATATAGATATGGAAGTCAAGAGAATAGAGGTAACTAAATTCATGGGAGCTGATAAGGTGGCCCAGGACAGGAGTTTTGGGGAGCACCCACAATTCGGAGGCATTATATAGATGGTGATCCAGGAAGGGACACAGAGAAAGAAGGTAGGAGAACAAGGAGAGAACAGAGTCAAGTGAACCCAGAGAAATGAAGAGTATCCAGGAAGGGAGGGTTATTAACAGTATCACATAGAGAAAGGTCAAGAAGAATGAAGACAGATTAAAGGTCATCAGATTTGGCAATTGAGATATCATTGGTAACTTTGGAGAGAGGGGTTTCAATCAGGTGGTAAAGTTAGAATCCAGATTGCAAAGGGTTAATGAGTGAGCAAGGGCATGAAGGAAGCCAGCTGAGATAGTATTTTCAGAGGGTTAGACTGGGAAAGAGAGAAGTGACAGGGGGTGACAATTTGAGGAGATGGTAGGGCTTAGTGAATGTTCTTTAAAGATGGGGGAGATGGACATATTTGAAAGCAGCAGAGAAGGATTCAGTAGATAAAGAGAAGCTGAAGATTAGAGTGTGAGGGTGAATGATTTGAGGGGATGAGTTCAAAGGCATCTGTAGAGGGGTTGGTCTTGGGAAGGAGGAGAGAATGGAGGAGGAGATCTAGGGGTTTTGAGATGAAGAGAAGAGGGGGCTTATTGTCTTAATCTTCTCAATAAAGTAACAGGGAGGACTTCAGCTAGGAGGGTTGGCAGGGGAGATGTGGGAGGCTTGAAGAGAGAAGGTAAGATTTGGAATAGCTTCTTGGAGGATTGAGAAAGGAATCAAATTAGAGAAGAATAAAAGGATTGTCTGTCTCCAGTGAGGGCTCTGTTGAGGTTGAATAACATGAATTTGTAATGAGCCTAGTCTTCCAGCTATATTAAAGCAGCCTGTGACTAGGAGGAGAGGAAACTGATGGTGGGAGCAATCCAGGGCTGAGGTATGGTAGGTGAGAACCCACCTATTCCATGTGATCGTCTGTGATTATACCCTTACTCTCCATTCTGTCTCTTCCAAGTTGAAAATGTTATATTCCCCTCCCTAAAATATTCCTAGGTCATTTTTGTCTGGCTTTCTTTTTTATCCTCACTAGTACCTACCTTGAACCATACTTATCTTTGTGCACATCAAAGGCTCTAGTAGAATGTAAACTTCCAGAGGTCAGGGAATTCTGTTGATTTTTAAAAATACTCCTAGAGCCTAGAAGATTTCCTTTGCCCATTGTAGGCACTTAATAAGTGTTTGCTGACTTGAAAGGAACCAGAATGACAGTGACAAGAGTTACATTAAAAAAAAGGCTAATGAGGTTTGTATTTGTCATCACCTTGAGTTAGTACCATGGAGAGCTACTGAACCACATTCCCTTCTCTCCTCAAACACAGGAACCTTCATAGACGTGAAGATAATAAGGATCACCTCATGGATTTGAACTTTCCCTCCCAATGCACTTTTTCTATTCATCCTTCAACTGAGTAAATGAATATGAAACACCAACTATGTGTCATTGTGTTGTGGTCATTACTGGGGGTGCAAAAATTTAAAAAAACAAAACAAAAAATCTTTGCCCTCAAGAAGCTTGATGTCTGTGGGGGGAGGGTTGGTGTTGGGAAGGGGTAGAGAATGTACAAGAGTTCAAACAGAACTAATATTGGAGGACAGAGGTGTCATTCCTGGCTCGTGCGGATTGGAGATGGTATCATAACAGGCACCAGAGTTCAGCCTTGAAGGAAGGGACAGCTTTTAGGAGGTGGAACAGGAGTTCATCCCAGGAATGAATAGCAGCACCCACAGAGGCTCCAGCTCAGCATTATACAGTGGAATTTTATAAAGGGCTGGCTGAAGTTGGACCAGATGAGAGGGGGACATGGAAAAAGTTCTGAGTTCAGATTTTTCTTTGAATTTGCCAGGGCAGCTACTTTCAATTGGGCAGAGTCATTCAGATAAGCTTTCCCTCCACTTCCAGTGAACAAGAAGCAGGGCTTACTAGATGTAATTTTCATCAACATACATCTTTGCCCTGATTTAAGAAACAGAGATTCCAGACCCAGAGAGGGGAAGGGACTTGTCCAAGGTCACACAGAAGATCCCAGATCTAGAACTGGAAGAGACCTCAGGGTCATCTAATCTCATTCCCCTCATTTCACATAGGAGGAAATTGAAACTCAGGGAGGTGGAGTGATTTGCCCAAGGCATATTTTAGGTGGCAAAGCTAAGATTCAATCCTGTATCTTTTAACTCTAAATCCAACAGCCAAGATGCTGGACTCCAAGGCATTTGGCAAGCTTGACCAATGACCCAGCACCTTTCCCAGCTGATGGTCAGTACCAAGGTCACCCCTTCATTCCCAAATCCTAAGTAATGTCCCGGGACATAACTATTTTCCCTGGCTTTGATTTGGATCTGTTTTCATATTATTATACATCCACCTTCCCCTGTAACACACACACACAATCTCACATCTAGATCCTGGCCCTGACAGTTTCTCTCTGTTTCTCTCTGTGTTTACTCTTTTCCTTTGCTGTCTACCAGACTCTGAACTGTGCCAACTCACATTTATACCTCATACCTGTCTAGGGCTCCTCAAACTCAAGGATGCCATTGTAGGGACTGATTCCAGACCCAGGGCTCTCGTTCTCTCTGGCAGTGGCACAGGCAGAGCTCACCTACCTTCAAAGCCACCTTGCTTCACACTTACTGCTGCAATTCTGTAGCTTCAAGCTCAATGGCCCACTCTAGGCCCCCTCAAACTGGCCACAGATTCAGGGGTTGGCCCCTTCAGCCATTCACATGAACTTCCTTATCAATCTTTCAGGGTACCCAAGAAATGAATGCATTCTGTCTGTCCCAAATGTATGTACTTATTCTTTCAGAGTGTGAAACATTTCCACTCACAGATCATACCAGTCCCCACCCTCCTCTCTTCTGTCTGTCTCTCTCCCCCCTTCTCTCTCTGTCTCTTTCCCTCTCCTGGACCACAGTCCCTCTTTTCTTCTTCTTCTATACTACTTCACTTGGTGATCTCATCACCTCCTATAGATTTAATTACTACCTATATGCTGATGATTCTCAAATCTACCTATCCTGCCCCCAACCTCTCTACTCACCTCCAATCTTGCATCTCCAGCTGCCTTTCAGATATCCTGGACTAGATGTCCAGAAGACATCTAGATGTTCAAAACAGAACTCATTATCTTCCCCCTTAAGCCCTCACCATCCTCCCAGTTTCCTGGGCATATAGTTGAGGCATCATCCTCGACTCCTCACTCCCTTTCCCCCATATCTAATCTGTTGCGAGAGCATGTCGATTTCACCTTTGTGACATCTCTTGAAGAGCCCTCCTCTCCTATCATCACTGTGGTATAGGCCCTTGTCATTTCACACCTGGACTACTGCTGGGGGGAGGGGAGGTCCTATCTGCCTTAAGGCAGCTAGATGGCCCTGCAGTGGATAGAACCCCAGAAGGGAATCAGGAAGACTCATTTTCTTGAGTTCAAACCCGGCCTCAGACACTCCCTAACTGTGTGACCTGGGCAAGTCACTTCACCCTGTTTGCCTCAGTTTCCTCATCTGTAAAATGAGCTGGAGAAGAGAATGGCAAACCACTCCAATATCTTTGCCAAGAAAACCCCAAATGGGGTCACAGAGAGTCAGACTCAACTGAAATGACTGAACAACTACAAAAAGTCTCTCCTCCCTCCAATTATCCATTAAAATGATTCTCCTAAAGTGCAGATCTGACCATGTCATCTCCCTACTCAATAAACCCTAGGGGCTCTTTATCGCCTCCAAATATAAAATCCTCCATTTAGTGTTCAAAGCCCTTCCTAACCTAGCCCCTTTCTACCTTTTCAGTCATCTTACACTTTACTCCCTAACATGTATTCTTTAACCCAGTGAGCCCAGCCTCTTGGCTGTCAGATGAACAAGACACTCCATCTCTAGGCTCTTGGCATTTCCTTTGGTTGTCCCCCATGCCTGGAATGCTTTCTCTCCTCCATTCTGACTACTGATCTCCCTAGCTTCCTTTAAAGTCCCAGCTACAACCTCATTTTGTACAGGAAGCCTTTCCAACCCCTCTTAATTCTAGTACCTTCCTTCTGTTCATTGTTTCCCATTTAATCCAAATAGATATGTTGGTTGTCTCCCTCATTTATCAATAGTGAGCTCTTTCAGGGCAGGGACTGTCTTACACCCCTTTTTGCCTGGAACATTGTGGTTCAGTCGAGTTCAACTCTTTGTGACCCTGTGGACCATACTTTCCATGGGGTTTTCTTGGCAAACATGCTGGAGTAGTTTAGCATTTCCTTCTCCAGTGGATTCAGGCAAACAGAAGTTAAGTGACTTGCCCAGGGTCCTACAGCTAGCGAATGTCTAAGGCTGGATTTGAACTCGGTCTTCCTGACTCTGAGCCACCTAGCTGCCTCTGCCTGGAACACAGTAGGTGCTTAATAAATGTGTACCGATTGATCCAAATGTTCTTAATACTAATAGCAGCTTTCCAGTTTGCAAAGCACACTTTACATTGATCCTCACATCAACCCTGGGAGGCAGGCACTATTATTATCCCCATTTCACAGATAAGGAAACTGAGGCACAGAGAGATTATGTAATCTCCAGCAGATTAAGGCAAACAGAGGTTAAGTGACTTGCCCATGGCCACACTTCTAGGATGCATCTGAAGCAGGATTTGAACTCTGGGTGTCGAAGGCTCATTCCATTTCTCTACCTGGCAATGCCTGAGCTTCCAACCTTAAAATCCTTTCACCACAATGCTGCTCACCACCTAAACAATGCTTTAAGCTCACCTCCTTCCAGCAGGAATATTCCCATCGAGGGTGCCAGTGAATATCAGGAGTGATTGCTCTCTACCATCGTCAGCAGCTGGGAAGGCTCCTTCAGCTCAGCCCACATCTGCTACTTCTTCCACTCTAAGACTCTGGTCCTTTCAGCCCCATGACTGGCAAGCCTGGCTAACTCAGCTTGACTTCCACCAAAGACTCAGCTTATCACCTGGCCCTTTCAGTCACAGGCCATGTATCCCTGACCCCTGACCTTTGCTTGTTTGTACAGGGCCCCACCCTCATGCACAGCTAGAGCTGAAATAGCCCAGATGAATCATATCCTCTTGAGTGGCTACACTGCCTGTCAGGTCCTGACCCTGGCCCCACGAAGTGGAACAGGGACCCCTGGAGAGACCAAGAGGGGCAGGTGCAGGTGCTTAACATTTTAACAGAGGCCAAAGCTTTAAGCTAAAGGGACGGATATCTGCTGATAGAATTTCAGGTATTAGCCAATTCATGGAGAAGAATTTGGGGAGGGGCTGGGGGAGTAGAGGGGGTATCAGGGTGGTCCAAGTACCCCTGAAAATACAACATGTAGGTGGTCGCCTATTCCACCTATACACAAGGCTGGCCCTTGTCTGCCAAGCTATCAAATTGAGGGGAAAAAAAGAGAGCCCAAAACAAACAAAGAACAATGAACGAAGCCATCAGGCCTGACCCTCCCTTCCATTTACAATTCAAACAAACAAGTTAGGAAATTGCTCCTGAGTTTATATTAGCTAAAGATCAATAAAGCAGAAAAAACAATTAGTAGGCAATTAGCCAAACTCAAATAATATGCTAACTGGAGGTCATATTTCAGCTTATTATATGTCCTGAAAATAAATTACAAAGCAAAGAGCAATTATCTTCGTCAATCTTAAATAAGGAACTATGAAAAGAAGTATTTGTTCACTGAATTAAACTCAGAAAATACAGCATATAAAGACCCAGGGGACTGAGTTTTGCTAAGGCACAGGACTGACCATTTTCACCCTTCCCCCTCCTTAGCCTATGGCTCCCTATGCTAAGGGCATCTAGGTGGTCCAATGGATAGCGATCAGGGCCTGCAGTCGGGAAGATTTGAGTTCAAATTTAGCCTTGGACACTTATTAGCTGTATGACTCTTGGCAAGTCACAAACATTCTCTCTCTGAGTTTCCTCATCTTTAAATGAGGATAATAGTAGCATCTACTTCCCAAGGTTGTTATGGAGATAAAATGAGAAAACATTTTTCAAGTGCTTTGTAAATTTTAAAGCACTGTATCAATGCTAGCTGTAAGATAAAATATTAAATCGTCTGGCATCTAAAGCTTGTTATATCACAACCTGACCCATTTCCAGCTCACAAATCTTCTTATGCTCTGCTCTTCACCATGTATTCCATGGGCCAACCATATCTCACACGATCCAGGCGTAGGGAGCCTGAGGCTTCGAGGCCGCATGCGGCCCTCTAGGTCCCCAAGTGTGGTGGCCCTTTGACTGAATCCAAACTTCACAGAACAAATCCCCTTAATAAAAGGATTTGTTCTGTAAAACTTGGACTTGGTCGAAAGGCCGCACCCGAGGACCTAGAAGCAGAGTCTATAGGTTCCCCACACTGGGATAGTCCATTTCCCATCTCCTTGTCTTTGCACTGGGTTATCCCCCATACCTGGAATGTCCTCTACTTCAAAAAAATCCTTCACTTAATAATAATAGAGTTTATATGAGACTTTAAGATTTGCAAAGTGCTTTACAAATATTATCTCATTTGATCCTCAGAGCAACCCTGGAACGTAGGGGATGTTATTATCCATATTTTGTGGATGAAGGAACTGAGGCAGAGAGAGGTCAAGTGACTTGACCAGGGTCACACAGCTAAATAATTGTCTTGGACAACATGAACTCAGGTCTTCCAGCTTCATTGCTCCACATAGCTGCCTCCTTTAAGATTCAGCTCAGGTACCACTTTCTGCAGGAAGGAGGCCTTCTAATTCAACCACTCATTTTTTAGAAGAGGAAATTGATGCCCAGGGACAGGAAGTAACTCGCCCATAGTCAAATATATGATTTTAGACCGAGAACACAAGGGGACTTCAGAAGCCATCTATCTAGTCTAACTCCCTCATTTTGCACATGAGAAAATTTGAGTCAGATAGTTGCAGTGACTTGCCTATAGTCACACATAAGTTCATCGGATCCTAGATTTAGAGCTAGCAGGGGACCTCAGAACTCATCTAATCCAACCCTCTCATTTTACCAATGATGAAACCGAGGCCTGAAGAGAAGTGACTTGTCCAGGGTCACCCAAGTAGAAAGTGGGAGAGCTAGAATTTGACTCCTCCGCTCCCCACCCCTGCGTCATGATGGGCCTTGGAAACCACGGAGACTTGTGTTCAAGTCTCACCTCTGATACAGACTGGCTGTGTGACCCTGGGAAAGTCACTTAACTTCTCAATGATCTAGGCAAATCTCTAAGACTAAATGATGCCCTGCATTTGGTAAATGGAGTTCCCTCACCCAGAAGTTCATTGTATCCAAGAAACTTGAGGTCCAGTGCCCATTCCTAACCCTAATCCTCTCCATTAGTGTCAATAATCTCTACCCTAACTTACAGCATCTCAGAGAGCAGCTGGATTCAATTGCTTTGCCTTTCAGGTACACACTTGCACCCTGGATCCTGTTGCAAGCTGTCGATAATGACAACACGCATACAGAAAGCTGTTTCAAATGTCTCCTGATACGGTGTTACATCCTGAAGCAAGGGGAAAAAAACTTTCCCAGCTGTCAATTTCGGTTGCCTGGGCTCCATGGAGCCAGAGCTCACTGAAAGGCATTGTTCTACTTCACAGGGGGGAAAGGAAGGGAGCCTGGTGAAAAAACCCATGAGGGGCAGGGATGGGGTGGGGGAGAGGGCAGACAATGCCTGTGGAGTTTTCCACTTCCTCTGGAATGCTGCCAGGCCCTGCTGCTGTTTCCTTGTTGTGACATGGCCACTGGGAAGACTGCTGCTGCAGACTCAAGGAAGCCAGGAAGGAGATCAAGAAATGCCCCTATCATCAGGAACACAGGTGCCAAGGAGCCCTGGCAGGGAGGCCTTGCAGGAAGGTATTGGCTGCCCCCCTGGTGGCCATTCCAGGGCCCCAGGCACTTTACCTGACTACATCCCTGGCCAGAGAGGGAATGGGGCCTTCACTCCATAGGTGCTGAGATACCATATTCAGCAGCCAAACCTCTTGGAAAAGTCTGGCCTTCAGAGTTAGGAATTGGCAGAATCTGATTTCTCCTTTTCCGTTGACTAATCTCTTTGTCCAGAGAGAGTAAACAAGCTGTCTCTTCACTTTTAAAAAGGTGGCATTGAGATGTTAAATAATGTCCCCTCCCCAGGAAAGCCCAAAAATTGACAAAGAAGCAGTAGACAAAATCAACACCTCGGAGGACCAAGTGTGTATATGTGTACACGCACACACATACACACATACACACTCCAGGTGTGGGGTGGGGGTTGGGGAGAATTCTTCAGACGCCATTGACCTGAGCCAAGCAAGTGAATTTTCCTGGCAATTCTATGATCAATGATTTCATCACCTTAGGCCCTGTTCTTTAACTTGCCTGATACCAATGAACCCTGGAGGCATTTGACTTTCTTCACTAGTCAATGGGATTCTGGGATGTAGGTTCCAGCACAAACATTGAGTCTATTCACAATGAATACACACAAAATGAACATTGCAAAACCGAGGCAGTGCTGCCTAATGGAGAGAGCCCTGGATTTAGAGTCAGGAATACCTAGGTTTGAAGTCCAGTTTTTGATACCTACCAGCTGTGTAATGATGGGTGAGTCACACACTTCACCTCCCTTAACCTCAGTGTCCTCCTCTATTAAAGGAGGGGATTGAACTAGATGGCTTCTGATGTCCCTTCCAGCTCTAAATCTAATCTCTGAACTTGCAACGCTCCAGGAAAGAGCAGATTCTAAATGGTATCCACAAAGCTTCATTTTAAGAAGTGGACAACTTTCTGAACACTGGGAATAATGATTGAATCACTGAGGAACTGAAAAGGAGATTTGGCATTGGGGTTAGTAAGAAATGGGTTGAAAGGGAAACATTTGGCTGTTTGATGCTCACATTCCAAATTCTGAACACTCTTTCTCCCTTCTTTGCTTGTGTGAAAGGCACTTTGGGCTGGAGGATTCAACATTCGATTGGGAGTTATTAAATGTGGGTTTTCATCTCAGTCCCCATCTCGATCACTGGCTATTGACATCAGGGAAGTCACTTAATCTTCCTGTGCCTTAGATTATCCATCTGTAAAATAGGAATGGGCAGGATAAAACCACTCCTACCTATTTAGGGGCAGTGTATATTTTTTCTGCCACACAAACACATGGCTAGGATAACCAAAAGGGTGGTAACTTTGAAAATGGCATCCAGAAAGTGGAGGATTTCTCTGAGTCCAATGGCACACCTGTAATCTCTCATGGTTTTCTACCCCCTCGTCCCTCAGTGCCCAGACCTCCCTAAAGAGTGGTAATAGATGACTCAATTTCTCTGTTAGCATGCCACAGATCCTTGTTCTGTCCCATATTTTTATCAATGACCTGCACGAAGGTATAGATGTCCTGAATGAGAGGGATGGCTAAGACAGCAAGTGACATAATCAGGATTTAAAAAGATTTGAAGAAGCTGGAATGATGGGATGACACCAAAAAATGAAATTTATTGGGTAGAGATGTAAAATTGAGAGGCAGTTTGGCCTAATGTATAAGTGAAACATTCTCACGGTCAAGAATATCTGAGTTTGGCTCTGGGTAAATCTCTCCAAGTCTCCTATACACTATAAATTGCAGAGCAGGCCCTTATCTGCACTGGTAGAAGGAGCTTTCTCAGCAGGAATTCCCTATACCAATGGAATCACTGGTCTGCACTCTTCTTCCCCAAATCATTAAGTTCAAAATATCAACTGTACAAATTAAGGATGGGGAGGAGAAGAAGGCATGGCTAAACAATTTGTTGGAAAAGATCTAGATATGTTAGCAGACTGAAAGGTCAATATAGGTCAACTTATATTATCATCAAGCAAAGCCTAGATGACCATTTGGTTGTGCTGCATTGGGGATTCTTGTTCAGTGTCTTGTTCCACACCACTTCTGGTCACTCTCTTCAGCATTAGCTACACTTTCTCCCATACCCACCCCCTATTGTTGTGGGTGGCAGATTCATAACATTCTTTGCTTTCCATGAACTCTTCCAGGCTCTTCCTCTATCACCATCACTCTGCAATTTCTCCTTTGAGGTTCATGCTATCCAGTTTTTTTTTTTTTACCCAATTCAGATCCTAGTAGCTGTTATCTATAGGCCCTCCTCAGGACATTCTTTCTTCTTCAATGAGTCAAATGCCAGGCTCATGGGCTTTCCTTCTCATCTCTTGTCCTCTTATCTGGGGACTTCACCATATATACTGATGCTCCCTCAGGTACCCTAACTTTCTAGTTCCTCAGCCTACTAAGTTTCCAATGACCTGCTCCCATACTCCACCTTTGCTACAGAGATAGGCATACCCTTGACCTTGTCACCACTCAGAATGCTCCAATTTCATGTTCATGAAGTTCAATATCTCTTTGTTTGATCATAATATTGTCATTCCATCTTTTCCCTATTCCTTATTACTTTACCAGGTCATCAACCTTGCACTAGTTATAATCTCCTTCCTTCCCTATCTCAATCCCTTGGTGAACCATCTCTGTATATTAACATCTACACTTAAAACCCTTGCTCCCTTGTCCTCTAACCAATCATGATTTACCAAACCTTAAGTATGGATTTCTCCAACTGTCCACTTCCTCTACTCCCACTCACAAAGTAATCAATGGAGCCAGAATAATTCATGAAACTGTGCTGATTGGGTCCATACAAATGTATGTTATTTAATCCTGGGCTCACAGTAGCAAAGCAATGTTTCTACTCCTCCATCATGCATTCCTTATTTCATTCATCACAACAGCTGTTCCAAACCTTTTCTTCTCTCCTCAAGCCTCTCATAGCATAACTTCTCCCACCCTCTCATTTGAGAACCTTGCCTCATATCTCACAAAAAAAAAAAATGAGGCCAATCCTTGAGAGTTCCTTCATCTCCCCACACATCCCTTCTTCACTTTAGTCTCTGAAGTGGTCCTTATCCTTGACAAGGCCAACTCCTCTACATGCATACAGGATCCAATACCATTTCATCTTCTCCAAAAGATTGCCCCCCATCACCATCCCTATTCTCATTAATCTTTAATCTATATCTACTGGCTCCTTCCCTGGTGCCTACAAACATTCATGTCTCCTCCCTCCTTTAAAAAAATCCTCATTTTACCCAAAGGGTTATAAAACTGTGTCTTCCCTTTGACTCAGCAATATCACTATTAGATCTATTTCCCAAGGTGATCAGGGAAATAGGAAAAAAAACCAGTATGTTCTAAAATATTTATAACAGCTCTCTTTGTGCTGGCAAAGAACTAGAAATTGAGGGGATGCCCATCTATTGGGGAATGGCTGCAAGTTGTGGGATATGATTGTGATGGAATACTACTGTGCGGTGAGAAATGATGAGCTGATTGATTTTAGGGAAAAAATATGGAAAAACTTGCATGAGATAATGAGGAGAGAAATGAGCAGAACCAAGAGAACATTGTATACAGTAACAGCAATACTGTTCAAAGAACTATGAATGACTGTTATTTTGAGTATTATAAATACTCAAATCAACTACAAAGGACCTATGAAGGAAGACTATCCATTGCCAGAGAAGGAACTGATGAATAGAAGTATGTATAATATGGTTTTACATATATATACACACACACACATACATATCTGTGTCAAATGGTAGCCTTATTTAGTGCAGTGTGGGAAGAGAGGGAGAAAAAAATCAAAATAAAAAGTGCACAGCAGAGAACAAAAGAAAATTCAGAAGGAAGCACAGAAAAATAGGGTAGTTTTGAAAACAATGTGTAGTATTTATTACATAGTTATTCAAAAAGAGTAAACTGTGAAATGGAGATTCATGGTTTCATACTGGATCCTCCTTTTGTGTTGTGCTGTGTACGTGGAGATTTTTTTTTTGATCTTTTTGTATGTAAGTTCAAAATGAATAAAAAAAAATTAAAAAAAAACCACCTCTTACTTGATTTACCCATCCCTTCTAGCTTTTGTCCCATATCCCTCCTTCCCTTCTCAGCTAAAATTCCAGGAAAAGCTTTCAATAGTCAGCACCTCAAAGTACTTCTCTCATTCCTCTCCAAACTGTCTGCAAGCAACTAAAATTTCTCTCTCCAAAGTTCCCAATGAACTCCTAATGGCCAAATCCAACGGCCTTTTCTCAGTCCTCATCCTTCTTGACCTCTCTGTAGTCATAGACACTGTTGATCTCTCCCTTCTCCAGGATAGTGTCTCCTCACTTGGTTTATATGATACTTCTCTCTCCTTATGCTCCTCCTGTCTATGACCACTAAGAATGGGTTTATACTGAGCTCTTTTTTCTCTCTAGACTATGCTATCACAATTAGTGATCTCATCAGCTCCCACTGGTTCAATTATCAGATGATTCATATACACAAACCTATATCACAAGCTCTAATCTTTTTCCTGACTCCAGATTCACCTCACCAACTGCCTAGGAGGCACTGAATCCAGACTTCACAGAACAAATCCCCTTAATAAAAGGATTTGTTTTGTAGAGCTTGGACACAGTCAAGAGACTTGAGGCTGCAGGTTCCCCACCCCTGATTGGATATTTCGAATCAGATATCCTGTAGACATCTTAAGCTCAACATGTCCAAAAGAATCCCACTTCATTATCTTCCACTCTTCCCCAACCCCATCATCTCTTCTCTATTACTATTAAGGGTATCACCATCCTCCTAGTCAGCCAGGTTCACAACCTTGGTAACATTTTCAATTCTTTGCTCTCATTCACCTTACATATCTAACCCAATGCCAAATTTTGCTGTTTCTACCTTTACAGCATTGCACATTGCCTTCTCTGTACTCACATAGCCACCACCTTGGTTCAGGCCCTCAACTCCTCTCCCCTGGCCTACTGCTTTCTAATTGGTTTTCCTGCCTCAGGTCTCTGAATTCCAATGCACCTTACACACAACTTCCAAAGTAAGTTTCCTAAAGCACAGATCTGACCATGTCACTCTGCCCTCAATAAACACCATTTCCTCTAAGATCAAAACTCCTCTGTTTGGCATTTAAAACCCTTCCTAACCTTTCCAGCCTTCTTACACTTGAACCCCCTATAGGGTAGCCATATCAGTATACTTGCTGTTCCTTAAACATATCATTCCATTTCTAATCTCTGTTCCTTGTACTTGATTACTCCCATGCTTGGAATGGGGTGTCTGCTCACCTCCACCTCTGAAAATCCCCAGATTCCTTATAAATTGGGAGTTAACTTTTTCTGGGTAACAGATCCCTTTGGCAGGCTGGTAAAGCCTATGCATCCTAGTTCAGAATGATTAAAAAAGACATAGTTGAAAGAAGTGCTACATTTCAGTTAGAAGCTAGTGAAAATAAAGACAAAATTGTTTCCTCTTCCAAGTTCATGAATCTCTTGAAATCTGTACATGGAGCCCTTGGGGATCTCTGGGCCCCAGGTTAAGAGCCCCCATTCTAGACTCAGCTCAAACACCACCTTCTGCAGGAAGCCTTTCCCCATTCCTCCAGCTGTTAGATTTCTTTCATCTAACCTGTACATAGCTTGTGTTTTCCTCTTTTATTTACTTGTCTTCCCCTTTCAAATGGGAGCTTCTTGAGAGCCAGGACTATTTTTTGCCTTTCTTCATTATCGGCACTAAACACAAAACTTGGCATGTAGTAAAAGTCCTCAATAACTGAGGTTTGGATAGGACTACATGGCCATTGAGGTCCCTTTCCATTGTGATGCTGTAATTGTCTGATGAGGCAGCCAAGAAAGGTCATTGGAACTTGGGCTTCATTAGGAGAGGCAGTGTTCTGAATGAGAGAGGTTAGAGTCTTGCTCACTGCCCTATGCTTTGGTCAGTGTCTGGAGTGCCTTGGTCAATACTAGGGGTCCCACTGTAAGGAGGATGTTGACCAAGTCAGAGAGTATCTAGGATGGGTGCTAATACTGAGTGGAGTCTGAAAGTCATTTTATATGAGGGATAGCTTTAAAAACTGAGAATGGGGCAGGGGTGGGGAACCTGCAGCCTCCAGGCCACATGTGGCCCTCTAAGTCCTCAAGAGTGGCCTTTTGACTGAATCCAAATGGTTTGAATTCAGTAAAAGGGTGGCACATGTGGCCTGGAGACCACAGGTTCCCCACTCCTGGCTTAGCCTAAGAGGCATCATGGTACAGTGGAAAGAGCATTGGCTTTAGAGGTAGAGGACAGGGGTTCAAATCCCATCTCTGATACTTCATATCTGTATGACCTTGGGTCACACTTACATAATCTCCCTGGAACTCAATTTCCTCCTTGTATAAAATGAAGAGGTTAGACTAGATGGCCCCTGGGGACCCTGCCAGCTCTAGAGCTAGAATCCCACATGTGACCTTGGACAAGTCACCTCTTTGGATCTCGGTTTCCTCACCTATAAAATAAAGATGCTGGACTCTGAGGTCCCTTTCAGTGTATGAGAATTAAAGACTCATGGCTTGTTATCATGTGGAAGAGAGATTGGATGTATTCTGTTGAGCCTCTGAAGGCAGAACTGGAAAAAGCAGTGGGTGGGAGGTACAGGCAAGCAAGTTTTGGCTCAGTATGAGGATGAGTTTCCTAATCATTTCAGCTGCCCAAGAACAGAAGCTGCCTCTTGAGAGAAGTGAATTGCTTATCACAGGAAACACTAAAATAGAGGCTGGGTGTTGCTGGGAATTACATGGGGCTAGGCTACCTCTAAGGCCCCTTTGAGCTTAAAACGAACCAGTGCATACCCTTTACCATATTCAGAACCAAAAGGACCTGAACTCATCCTAGCTCTTGCTAAGAAGCAATCTTGCAGTTTGAGCTGTACCCTAACATCTGCTTTGTGTTTGCCTGTGTACTTCCACCACATGGTGGGCTGCTGAGTTCAACTGGTATCTGTGGAGATCCCAGGCAGCCCCAGGTGCTCCTAGGATTGTTATTTCTAAAAAATGCAATAACAAAAAAACTGCAGCCAATGAAAATACACATGATTGACTTTGCTTGTTTATGATGTCGGCAGATTCCTTGGAGGATGTTTAACAATTTCTGAGTGCCAAGCTATCATTAAACTCAGTATATCTGGGACATAATTAATAAGCATAGAAGACCTGAAATGAATCAAGTGGAAGATTTTAATGATGAACCTTTCTCAATTGGCATGATTTGGGGGGGGGTGCATTTTTACTTCCTTGATGGCAATGATGGCAGAGTAAATCCCAATGAAACAAGCCATTGTTACCTGCCAATCTGAGCACATGGTGAACATTGACAATCCTTTGCTTTTTGTTGAGCAGGGAGGCAACTGGATGCAGTGAACTGAGCAGAGGGGTCTGCTTAATGTCTGTCATCAATTCCAGAGAACAGGCAGGTGTGATGGTGGTCACGCATTTGTTTCTTTCAAGGGACACATTCTATTAACCTTTGCTCCATGCTTAGCAGTGCATTTTATTTTAAGATAGGCATCTATGCAACAGGCATGATCAGGCTGAATTTGGGAGAATCAAAGGGCAGAGACTTGATAGGCCAGAATTTGAAAATTTCACACGGCTTTCTTCTTTTCAAACAGTAGAGCCCTCTTTTTTATCTCATTCCTTCCTAGAAAAAACAAAGATCACCACTGATCTTTAAGGGATGATTTTGGCCATCTCCAGAACTCCATGGAGGCTTCCCTCAAAATGATTACAACCAATATGGCATTACTGGAGAAACCTTTGGAGTGCTTGGCGGATGTAGGCATCAACCCAAGTGTGCTGAGCCTTGAACTGCTTTCCAATGTATGTTTGAGGACCCATCCCTTGGGAATAAGAAGGATCTGCAGAGGAGAAGCAGAGGGCTGCAGGCAATGTAACACTGATGGCTGCTGCTTCTACATCAGGTTCAGAGGATAATGGGTTCCTGGATTTAGAACTGGAAGGACCCTTAGGGGCCATCTAGTCTAACCCCCCTCATCTTACAGAGGAGGAAACTGAGGCCCAGGGAAGTGAGAGAAAACATGCCCAAAGTCATACAAAAGGCTGTAATGGACATTAGAGAAGATCTAGTACAATCACCTTTTACAGTTGAGAGAAACTGAGGCCCAAGTGGTAGAGTGACTTATCCCAGATTTCATACCTAGTGTCACAAGTGAGATTTGAACCCATCTCCTTTGCCTTCAGATCCAACACCCCTCATGGCCTTGGTTGATGTTCTACAGCAGGGGTTTTAACCCTTTTGTGTATGATATGGACCTCTTTGGAAATCCACTGAAACCGATGGACCCCTTCTCAGAATAAAGTTTCTAAATACATAGGAAACCAATTATAATGACATATAGTTATCAAAATAATAATAAAAAAAACCCTCAGTAAGTTCATGGGCCCCTGGTCTATCTAAATTCTAAACATAGGGTGGCAGATTTTCTCTCCCTCCCTCCCAATCACCTCCGCTAAATTTGGCCCAGATATTGGAATTCCTAGTTACAACTCAAGCCCAACTTCCCCAGACCCCCGAAAAGTCTTCCTTTCCCTGAAAGTAGATGATTTTGTTAATGGTGATTAGCTAAATAGAGCATGTAATTTAAGCGCCTTAATGGATTTATTACACATTACTCCCCTTCATGCTCTCTATGGTTCAGCCAAATTGGCCTTCTTGCTATTTTTTACACACACACACACACACACACACACACACACACACACACTCTCCCATTATATCATCTCCCATCTTTGTGTCTTTGTACAGGCTGTCCCTCTTCACCTCTGCCTTTTTGAATCTGAAAAGGTCAGTTAAAATGCTAGTCCTACATGAGATTTGTCCTAATCTCCCACAGCTACTATTTCCGCTCCCCTCAAATGACCTTGTGTTTATTTTTTGTCTATAGTGTATCTACATAAGTAGGTATATACTGTATCACTCAATAGAATGTAAGCTCCTTGAGGACAGGAACTGTTTCATCGTTGACTTTGTATCCCCAGTGCCTGGTACATAGTAGGTACTTAAAAAATCTTGTTGATTGATATGTTTCCCCCTACAGAATATTATCTCCTCTTATGAAACAAAAGCTATTGGAGGGGTACTCTTTCCTGTTGGTCTACTCAATTAAGCGGGCGCTTAATAAGTGCATGTGTTCATTGATCACATAAGCCACTGAAAAAAAAAAAGACATACAAGAATGTAAAAATAGAGGCTAACATGCATAAAGAGCCATAATATTTGTAAGGCACTGTACACGAATATCACTTTTGATAATGCTTTGAGGCCAACCCTCTAAGTCTCTCCACATTTAGCTAGACTTACCTTCATATGACAGGCCTTGTTTCAATTCGTCTGATTCAATATCTCAAGAAACGGAAATAGAGCCTACCTTACTAAAAACTAATTATATATGTGTAACTGTAACACAGTTACACACTTTTAATGGCTTATAGGCCGTCAACAGTACATACATAAAAGATACAAAGATATATGTGCCAACTGGCTCTACTGGCCACATAAAAATCTGTCTGACCATTTTTGTTTTGAATGGCATTTTAAAAAAAAAAGAGTCATGATTTAATACTAATATTGTAATGGGTTGGGGAGAGGGAACTAGGAATAGAGGATAGAGAGCCAACCTCAAAAGCCAGGAAGACCTGGGTTCAAATCTCTCTCTGACACTGACCAGCCATGTGACTGTGGGCAAGTAACTTAATCTCTCAATGCTCTAGAGCGCTCTGTAAGACTAGAAGTTGCAGAGAAAGTGCTGATCTGCATTGGTAGTGGGAGTTTCCTTCCTGGGAATGAATGAAATCACAGGTCCCATCCTTATCCCTATCTCTGTAGGGTAGTATGATTTTCAAGGTGCTTAAATGTATATTTAATGTAGGTTAATGCATGTAAATATATGTTAAAATGTATAATTTAGGTGAAAGGTGTAAAACATGCAACTACAACTAGATTGGAAAGTAATTGGGAAATTTTAAACAAAACAAAAATACAACAATACATAGACAATATTACATTTTAAAACTAAGTCAGTATGTGGCCTATAGGGATTTTTACGTATGGGATAGTGTCTCTGTTTCTATTGATTTGGACACCAATAATTTAAGTTGCATCTAATCCTGTCCAGATAATGCATTAGAAGGCTTTGCATTCTGGGATCCAGGGGGAAGTCAGGTCAATTACTATCTATATGACCTTCAGAACATTATTTTCCCTCTTTGACCCTCAGTTTTCTCTTCTATATAACGAGGAGTCGGCCTAGATGGCCTCTGATGTCCCTTCCAGATCTAGATCTAGAATCCTATGTGTGACCATAAGCAAGTCACTTCCCCTCTCTAGGCCTCAGTTTCCTCCTCTGTAAAATGAGGGAGTTTGGATGAGATGGCCTCTGAGATTACTTTCAGTTCTAAATCTGTGCTTCTTATGTTCCCATATTCAGCATTGCAGTCATTCCTTCCACATCGCAACTTTCCCCATCATGGTTTCAATATATCATGGGTCAGCATAAGAAATTAAATGGGAATTTTTGGAGAGTTTTGCAGAAGCCTCACATGACATGCAAAGGCCAACAAACAACACAGAGCCTGTGACCAAATATTTAACCCAAATTTTACAATAACATACTGTAAACACCCTATAAAAGAAAAAGAAAATATTCAGACTTCTTCTCTGGCACAAAGGGAGGGCCAAAAAATTTTACTCGGATTTTCCAGATTGTGGGGGCACCATGCCCCTAACCACTTCAATGTGGAAAGGATAACTTGTACTAAATATTTTACTCTCATTCTCATTCTCTCTCTCTCTCCCCCCCCCTCTCTCTCACACACACACACACACACACACACACACACACACACACACACACGTATTGGCAAATAAAACTTTCAAGCATTATTTCATGTGGGAACCCAAAGACCTGACAGTGAGTTTGAGATAGTGGTCAAATCTGGTTAATTAGTCAGCATGTCATCTTGTCAGAAGCATTTTATATACAATGGTAGGTAATAGCTCATTAGCAAGAAATAGCTATTGTTAATTATGACAAGGTCATGAAAGTATTATCATTCCAAGTTTGTGAGGGTATTCAAAATAAGAAGGGAAATGTTTCAGAGTAGAAGAGAGATTCAAAACCAAATCCAATCCTGAAGAATCCAGTGTTGGAAGATCAGCAGTTGACCAAGCCTTGTATGATCTTCTAGGGCCAGAGGGAGGATCTGATAGTGTTTGGAATAAGCAGCTAGATAGTGAAGTGGATAGCATTGTACTTGATGTCTGAAGGACAAGTTGGAAACCTGCCTTAGAGTCTTACTAGCTGTATGACCTTGGGCAAGTCACTTAACCTCTCTCAGTCTGTTTTGTCATCTACAAAATGGGGATAATAATAACACCTACCTCAAAGAGTTGTTGTGAGACCCAAATTTTGCAAACCGTAAAGCTCTTTAGAAATGCTAGCTATTAGAATAGTTTAGATTGATATCCTTGCAAAGTTGTTGCGGGCCTGCTCCAAAGCATAAGCCAAAACAGTCAGTGCAAACTGTAATGAGCCATAGCTTCTAAAAATAAGGAAGTGATGGTCCCAATGTCCTAGGCCCTGATCAACCAGTCCTGGAATACAGTGTCCAATTCTGCATGCTATATTCTAGGAGGGACCTTGATAAGCTTGATGGTGATTACAGGAGAACAGCCAAGAGAGTGAAGGGGGCCTTGAGTCCATGCCATGGGATGACTGGTTGAAGGAACTGGAGAAGACTGGTGCTGGGGGTGTGGGCAGGGAGAGAGACATGACATGGTCTTCAAGTATTAGAAGGACTGTCCAGTGTGAAAGAGGTGGCAGTTTTGTTCTGCTTCCCCAAATGCGATGGGAACAAGAAGCAAAAGTAAATCTAGGCTTGATATCAGAACTTTTTGAGAATTAGTTCTATCTAAAAATAGAATGGGCTGCCCTGAGGGGTAATGGGTTCCCTTTCATTGGTGGTCTTCAGGCAAAAGGTGGGGGACTGCTTGTTGACTATGCTGCCATGGGGATGCTTTTTCAGGTATGAGGTAGACATGATTGCTAGGGAGGCCCCTTCCAACTCAAAAATTCTTTGATTCTGTGATAACCAAGCCTTCCACACTCGAATGGTTCTGATATCGTATTGATGGGAGAATTCCCTGCAAAGGGAATTATCCATGCCTCATCATCCTGTGCCACTTTTGTCCTCCTTCTGTGTTGGCAGAAATATACTCTATTCCACATAACTGCCAGCATTCATTCACTGACATGGTCTCTGTAAGGACAACAAGAGCCCTTCCTAGAATTAATAGGTTTTGAGGAAGGAACTAGTTGTCTGGAGGGGGGAGGTACTGAAAAAGAAGGCTGAAGAAAGAGGGATGGAATACAAAAGAAAAGCATTCCATTTTACTTCTTATTCTCTCTTTCATCCCTCCCCCTTCTCTTCCATCTGTCTCTGTCTTTCTCTGTATGACCTTGGACAGTCATTTCTCTCTCTGGGCCTCAGTTTCCCTCTCTGTAAAATGAAGAGGTTGGATTACAGGGCCAAGGTCCCTTCCAGCTCTAAATCTAGACCCAATCCTATGTGATTTAATGGATTTAATTTCTCTGCGCCTCAGTTTCCTTCTCTTTGAAATGGGTGAGCTGTAGTAGATGTCCTCCAAAGTCCCTTCCAGAGTTAGATCCATAATCCCATGACCCTGTGGGCACATCTAACCCTCTCTACTGTTCAACTTTGATTCCAACTTTATGCTCTAAAGATGAAGTGATAAATCTGGATGGGGCTTTTCACGGAAGGAGGTGCCTGCCAGAGTAGATGGTAGATCTGGGAATGGGGTGAAAATGAATTGGTCCCTATGGAAGCTTCTTTTTACTAAATGACTGGCTCCTGGCTCTTCCAATCTGGCTGTCACCAGCTGTGCCCGACAGACTGTGACACAGGCCCGCTGGTGGCATTTCTAGAAGCTCACAGAGTTCCCCCAGGATCATCTCTTGCTTTGTTTCATTAGCTCGACAAGCTTCTGCTTGCCTCCAATGACAGCAGATATTAACAAAGCCCCAATGCATTTCCTGCGTCTTCCCCACTGCTTGGCTTCACACCCAATTTGGCAATTGCGTCTTTGCTCTGGCACAGCTCAGAGGAGTGCTCTGCATGAAGCGCTGGTTGCCATCTGTCAGAGGGAGATGGCACAAATGCCATTGCTGGGATGGCATCAGTCGGAATTAGCCCTGTCACTAACAGGCTGACAGGTGAGTTTGCAAGAGGAGAATCACAACCCTGCTTGGATCTGAAGTCAATGCTGAGATGGGTCTTACTTTGAAGCAAGGGCACTAGAGCAGGTACAGGGCTGTCTGCTCATTGGGAATCCTGGGAATTACTGGGTGACTCAATCAAGCAACCGCCATCCATTGACTTAGTACCTACTGTCTGCTGTGAGGATAGAAGGCACGATGGTTGCTTCCAGGAAAGTCAGGGACGCTACAATTGATACTGCTGACCACCTCTTCCTTGAAATTCTCATTCATATTATTTTGGTTCTACTCTTACCTCTCTGACCAATTCTCTGTCATCTCTATGGGTTCTTTATCCTCTTGCCTCCCTGCCCTCATCTCAGCTCAAGCCTCAATCATCTATTGGCACTCCAAAGGGCTCAATATTTGGCCTTCACAAAATTAGACTTTCAGAGTTTGGCCATCTAATTCAGCTCCCTCATTTTGCAGAGGACAAATCTGAGGCCCAGGGAGGTGAAGTCTGTGCCTCAGTTTTCTCATCTGTACAATTAAGGGGATTGGATTAAGTGGCCTTTGAGGACTCTTCCAACTCTAGATCTGTGCTCTTACGTGTGATCTTGGTCAAGTCACATCCCTTCATTTTCCTCATCTGCAAAATGAGGGGATTAGATTAAATCGCTTCTAAGGTCACTGCCAGCTGTACATCTAGGAACTTATGAACTCTCAGTGAAGTGGGTGTAGCTGATCCCTTTGTAGAGTATCAGAAGAGGATTGGTTGAAAGAGCTGGGCATGTTAATCTTAGAAAAGAAAAGACTTGGGGGGGGGGCATGATAGCCATCTTCATCTATTTGAAGGGCTGTCAGGGGGAGGAGAGATTTGCCATGTTTTGCTTTGAATGAATACATGTTGTAGAGATGCAGATTTAGGATTAAAGTCAGCAACAATATCCTACCAATGGGAGCTGTCCAGAAGTGGGATGGGTTGCTTCAGGAAGTGGTAAGATGTCTCTCATTGGAGTTCTTCTAGCAAAGACCAGATGGCCACTTGCTGGTATGTTATAAGGGTTTTTTTTTTTTTTTTTAGATATGAGTTAGACTAGGATCATAGACAGTATTTACTCCACCCTCTTCCTTGTGTGGATAAGGAAATTGTGGCCCAGGAATGGAAAGTTACTTGTCCAAGGTCATGATAAGATCTTAGCACTAGAGCTGGAAGGGGGATCTCTGAGGCCATCTAACCCAACTCCCCTGATTTTAAAGATGAGGAAATTAAGGCAAGGAGAAGGGAAGAGACTTACCCAAGCTCATATAAGTAGTAAATGAAAGAGTTGGGAATTAAATTTGGGTCCTATGACTTCTTATTCAGTGCTCTGCTTCCCCAGACAAGAAGCCTTTGGGGCTTCTTTTAGTTCTGAGATTTGGTTATTTGGTGATTGTCAGCAAACAAACTCTTCCAGGTACCTCCCCCAAAATGATGTGTGCCCTAGGATTCCATGCTAATTTTGATATTCTCCTAAGGAAAGCCTAATTAACCTCATTTGCAGTCTGTAGAAGAAGGAAATCACATACATAATGGCTTCCAAAGATGAATGTAAATGATTTCTGTTGTTTTGAAGCATCTGTCCACCTCAGCTCCACTGGCATGGATAAATGAGAGGGTTAGCTATGGATAAATGAGAGGTTATACTATTTATAAAACTTCCCTAAGTCATAAAGTTCTACAGAGTTAGTGGGATCAGGTATAGCATATTCCAGCCTGAACGTTCCAATTCAAAGGCATTTTATTTCCCCTCCTTTGATGGCATCCCATGTAGCCAACCTCTTTCTCTTCCCTTTTCCCTGGGCATCCTTCCCTAGAGGTGCTTCAAGGTCTTGGTTTGACAATTTTCTCTCAACTTCTGTCCTGCTGCTGTTAGACGAAACTACTGTCAGTTTTCTTTGCCTCTGGCTCTCCCCAGGCCTTAGCCCTTTGCTTACAACATTCAGAGAGCATTTTTTCTTCCCTCTTGTTGTCAAAGGTGCTGCTCTGACCAGAAGCATCCAGAATTGACCCTAGGTGATTGCTTTGGACCCTGCCTTTCAGGCCCTGCTCTGCTGGCACTTGGGCAATAACTCAGAGATGGGGGGGGTTCACTAGTGGGAGAAAAAGATAAACTTGAGGTCCCCAATCACCAAGGCAAAAAAACCAAGACTACCTCTTCTCCCCCTGACTCTTCCTTTTCACAGCATCTTTCCCCTCTACGGCTGCTACTGATGTTCATTTCAAATGAATTTCACTCAAATACCAGTGGTAGTGAGCGGGCTGAGAGAATGAGCTCCTCTTCCCACCATCGCCTTCCATTGTTCATCTTGAGGATGGCTCTGGGCCCTGAGAGCACTTATCAGACTGGTGCATATTTACATGAATGAGAGGGAAGGACCTTTGGGAGCAAACAGGGCAATGAAATCATCCCAATGAATTAGTTCTTCTAGGGATTTTTCCTCTTATAGACCCTCATGGCCCTTTCTCACTTTAATCAGCAAGCTTTTGTTGACCTCTCTACTTGTCTTCTCTGGGGCTTCTGACATTGCAATGTGCCCACTACCTACTCCTATTGGCCTCTTTTTACCCATGTGATCTTGGGCCAATCACTTTGCCCCTTGGTCCTCACTTTCCCTTTTTCTACAATGAGGAGGTTGGACCAGATGGCCTCTGAGGGTCTTTCCAACTCTTAAGCTATGATCCCATGGGTACCCTTGGACAATGTGCTTCCCCTCCCTGGGCCTTAGTTTCCTCCTCTGTAAAATGAGGGGGTCGAACTAGATGGCCTCTGAGAGCCTTACCAGCCCTGTATCTAAGATCCTATGATCTTATGATACTTCTTCTCACCAAGAATGACCCCAGGAACTTGTATCCTTTATCTCCACCTTGTCTCTTTGAGAATAGATTATTCCCATAACCATGCCTTCTTTTGCCTTGTATTCACTGGCTCCTTCCCTGCCGCTACAGACATGCTCAGGTCTTCACAATCCTTCACTAGACCTTACCATTCCCTCAAGATATAATCCTGTATCTCTCCTCCCTCTCACAGTAATACTCAATGAAAAAGCTGCCTACATTCAGTGCCTCCACTTTCACACCTCTCACTCACTTCTCAAACCTCTGAAGCTTGGCTTCCAATACTACCGCCCAACTGAAACTGCTGTATGCAGAGCCACAGGTCTCTTCAGTAATAAATCCAATGGCTATTTCCCAGGCTGCATCCTACTGGGTTTCTCTGCTGCTTTTGATCCTGTCAACCTCCTTTCAATTGCTTTTAAAAATCTAAGTTATTCATTGTACACAGTAACAGTAACATCATGCAATAATCAACTATGATGGACTTAGCTCTTCTCGGCAATACAATGATCCAAGACAATCCCAAAAGACTCATGATGGAAAATGCTATCCACATCCAGAGAAAGAACTGATGGAGTCTGAATGCACATTGAAGCATACTGTTTTCACTTTTTTTTTTCTTCATGGTTTTCCCCTTTTGTTCTGTTTCTTATTTCACAACATGACTAATGGGAAAATATGTTTAACATGATTGCACATAAATAACCTATACCAGTTTGCTTGCCATCTTGGGGAGGGGGAAATTTGGAACTCAAAATCCTATAAAAATTAATGTTGAAAACTATCTTTTCATGCAATTAGAAAACAAAATTCTATTAAAAATCTAAGTTATTTAAATTATGTATACTCAAGCACCATTCTACAGTGTCTTTAAGATCCAGGCTATGGGGTTACCTAACCAGTGAGATCCACCTAAGACTACAGAAGTGTGCCAGGATTTAGTGATTCAAGTGTCAGAAGACTCATCTCTAGGGAATTATAGGAAAGGGTCATTGTGCTGTGTTTGAGAACCACCATGCTTTCTTCTTGGTCTTGTGGGTGGACTTTCCATTGAGAAAACATCCCCCTGCTTTGTGCCACTCTCTGTTTTAGCATCTGGGACTGTCAGTGCTATATTGAGTATAATACTGATATTTTTCAACCCACTGTCTTATCAAACTAATGTCTTGAGTTGTGCCTTGAGGGAAAAAATATGTGAACCCTGAGGTAATTTTTCAGCCCCCTAAAATAAGCCCACATAAAAAAGTATGTGATTTACATAGCCACCACTGCTAAAATAATAATAAAAAAAAGTTATCCAGTCTCTCATCAATAACAGTGCTGTGGACTGGACGATTTTGCTTTGACTGCCCTGAGAGAAAGCCTGTCACACAGGTTTGCCTCCACCAAGACATCTGAGAAGCAGGATTCATTAAGCCAAGGATGTGCCCAGTGATGTAGGAGAGACACCAGCTGGTCCTTCAGCCAGGAAGGGAGCTGGCAGGGTACAGGAGAAAGACAATTCGTTAATGCAACTGGAGAAACATTTGTAGTGTGTCATTTTGACATCTCCAGGAAGAGGCAGACTAAAGCACATCAGTGTGTCTAGAGGACAGCTGCAGGGCTGGAAGCTGGTGAGAGCATGGGGACCAGCAAGGGGGCAGGCAGCTCTCAATGCATGAGACAGACAGAAGGCTGGAGCCCCTTACCCATCCTGGGGTCTTCCTGCCCATCATAGGGCATAATCTACTGTTCAGGGAAAAACACCTAGCCTGATCTCACAGAATATGAGAGTTAGAAGGGCTTTCAGCAGCCAGTCCAACCTATGCACAAAAGAAATGGGCTTCTTTTAGTCTAGGGGTGGGGAACCTGTGGCCTTGAGGTCCTCAGGTGAGGCCCTTTGACAGATTCTGCTAAAGTGCCACACTTGAGGACCTCGAG